>NC_089737.1:7647153-8285590 GCF_035083965.1 Branchiostoma lanceolatum
GGCTCTCCTCAAACACGGGACCTCCATTCAACTTCCTATTCGAGGGACGTCCCTACCCGAAGCTAGGTACTCATTTACCTGAGTGAAGTGAAGAAATTCGTATAAGGGGGGCCTTTCCCAAGGGCGCAACTACGTATACGGTGGCATGTCAGGTGATTCGAACCCAGATCCTCTGGGTACTGGGCCAAACACCCTAACCTTACGTCACGTCAGACATTAAGAATATATATCATATGATGATTGAAAACAGAGCGTTCTCCCCCATGGCAAGCCATTTTTCACAGAAAAGGAATATCATAAAGAAAAGTAAAACTCAAATCACTCAACAATTCCACACCAACTTATGCAACGGCAATATAAATGTAGAGTTGTTGCCAATCTTACATGTGCCAAGTCGTGTTTCAACATCACATATCTGATATACCCTCAAGTGAAAATCCTATGTAAATCAGGGATATAAGTGATTTTCTTCTGATGAAAATCTATCCGTAGCACGCGAGAGATAAAGCAAGACGGGATTAGATTAGACACCTGGATGCGTCAAGACGTCTTCTTACGTCTCCTCACGCGTCTGAGGAAGACGAAAATCACGAGGATCTTGAGATTCGCACGTCAAGCACGCAGCGGGAAGGACGCAGACTTTAATGAAAGCCGTGAATAAAATATGCGTTTTCCTGAAGGTGTTTTACTCACTGTCTTTGATGAGTAGACAGTGTAGATGTGTTTTTCCGGCACCCACGAGTATGATTCATTCTTGACATTTGCAAGTTGCGCGTGACTATAACTTTAATTTGAAGAAGTTTATTTCGACCATGAAATATTCCGAACTCCGAAGAATAAGAATGTACCAGTTTTCGGGATATCAAAGAATAATTATGACGCAATTATCAATTTGTAACTAAAAAAAAAACGACCAAGCACACACATACACACACACACGCACATAAACACACACAAACATACACACAGACAACAAACACACACACACACACAAACACACGCGCATACAGACACTCACACACATACACACACACACACACACACACACACACCAACGCACACACCAACGCACACACACCCCACACACACGCCACACACACGCACCCCCCCCCCTACGCACACACACCCCACACACGCGCCACACACACGCACCCCCCCCCCTACGCACACACACACACACGGACACACAACATACCCTGTTTTCCTTACCACATCCCCTTCAGTTTTTCTCTGACCAGTGCAAAGTGGCATAGATTTTCGTTGACCATTTTTCACTCAGACCTTTTCATCGATCATATTGAAGAAGCGCTTTGATTCCACCGGAATGCTGACTCTGTTATTCTACCCCAAGGCTCTCCGTTTAATCAAAGTGTCTGCGAGCCCCACTTCTGAGGCGCCACTGTCATTCTCCCAGTTTCAAACCTCGCAATTTCCACATCAAAAGCACGTTTCCCATTCCACGTAATCTTCTGTAGAAGCTTCGACATTCCGAAGGAGATAGTGTCATCAATTTTGTCTCCGTCTTTGGTTCAATCGACCCATCCTTCTTTCTTTCCGAAATTGAACTGCCAGAGCTAGACGTACTGAGCTCCAATTTTATCTGGGAAAAACTCTTTCATCTCACTTATTTATAAATGGCCTCTGTGGAAACTGGAACGAAAGATTGGTGGTGAAAATTATCTTTTCCCTCTTTTCTGTAACTTGCTTCTTTGACCAATAGCTACGGGATGTTAGACATGACTAAAATAGGCTTTGTTTTGTTTCGCCTAACCAATGAACCGCATTTAGTCGTAACACACCAGTTTTGTACAGTATTAGTACAAGCTAGGGGTGTCCCTGTGGTGTATTGGTCTGCGCTTCTGGTACTTGCCACATCTGGTTCAAATGTACTTGGCCCAGAAGGCCCGGGTTCAAGCCCCGGGTAGGACACTTCTGGACAAGAGGCGCATTGAGTCATATCAAAGACTTTATAAAAATGGTACATCCTTCTGAAACAGTATGGAAGTTAAACACACTCCACTGCCAGTGGACTAGCCCCCTGCTGCAGTGATTGCACCACAGTGTGGCCCAGGGCTATGAAACGGAGATGGGCACCGCCCTATACACCTCATGGTGTGGGAGGATTTTAACTAAGTACAAGCTGCGTAAGACCGAGCTGTAAGTTTTGTTCCAGTCACATCGGAAAGGATATCCCCACCATTTTCGATAAGTGCGGCGGATTCTCTAACGCGTTCGAGGCGTGGCTCTCCTCAAACATGGGACCACCGGCTTTAAGTCCCATCCAAGATGATCTTCCCTCGACCGTTAATCAATCCCAGCTATCTCTCATTTAAGGGGTCATTCCTCTTGTGGGCGGCTGACCGGCTATCCATAGACTACAAAGTATACCACATTAACAGAACCTATAAATACTGCTAGGGGACCTAAAGTTGTTGTTTCTTTGGGATCTAAATAACCACCCACGTACCAACATGCATACAAATGCTTCAGGATGATGGTACAAAATCCATCAGAAGGAATTCAGTTATTTGTGCAAACACAACCAAACACAGTACCTCCGTCGGAGATGAACCTCCTTCTCGGAGGTAATTAGCAAATTATTGCAGCTGGCAGTTTAACCTAGCCTCCTTCGCAGGCCTTTTGGCAGTGCCGGCGTTTATTTCTTTGAGAGCGCTGATTCGCATTTTTCAACATATCGCCTTTTATCGGGGCCAGTGTCTTCTGCTGAGAAAATCAGATCTTCTACGGGCGGCGATTCGATTTCCCCAGCAAAAGAACCTGGCCAAGATATACTGAAAATCGCAAATCAGCGCCCCCCCCCAAAAAAAACGTCGGCGCTCCCTAAAAGGCCTGGAAAGTAGGCTAACTTAATCAGGCTTGCCTAAATGACATGTTGAGGACAAAATTGATCATGTTTTCTATGACCTACCAAAGCTAAATAAAGCAGATATTACGTTACCTGCACATTCTCATATAACGTTATCAAATCCTCATCTACAGTATTTCTATATTTGTTCTCACTTCAAACATTTTAAAATATACTGTGGTTCCATACCCAAGAGGTACGCTTACAACAACGATACCACTGTTTAAACCAAGGAGGTTGATTGAAGAAATATCTGTTGTTTACATACATAAACGAAATTTGCTATACGTTGTATAGAATATATGCATCTTTAGCCACCGTGGTTATTAGTCGGTGATCATATAAATTTTCCACCAGCATTCGGCTGCTTTGCTCAGGATGCAAGTGCGCTACAAGTCAAGTCACGCCACCTTGCGTACATAAAGAGTATTACACATATATCCTCAATTCAAGGCTGACTGAAGATCTGAAAAATTGCAATGGTTTTGTTATTCTAGATAATTCTTCTTAATATATTCATACTCTTGCATTCTATACATTACTACGATTCGTGTATAAACAAGGCTGAGGATCTGGTACAATAGGTATCGAACGTAAATTCATAATGCAAAGCTAAGAAATTAATGTAAAGCCAAACTGGAAAAAAATATCAGGATGTAAGCTTTTGCTACATAAGCCTGTTTTCAGCATACATAAACGATTTACACGTATCTCCAGAATTTTTTTTTTTTCATCTTGCCTCAATCCTTGAAATCTTCTTTGCAGTTTAGTCGACCTATGTAATATTCATACGTGGAAGTCTAATGTTACAAGAGCAATGTTGTCTAATCCTACGTACTAAGATTTGTTTTAAATTTAAACTAATCCACAAGATTATTAAGATTCGATGATTATTACACATACCGCATTCCTGCTGAAATCAATCAATCACATTCATTTTAATTATCAATTCTTTATTTCAGGCACGAACAAGCGAATATACATGTAAACAACATAGCGTCGTTATCGATTATAAAAACGTAGGGCACTTCTTTCGCCACTGCCTTCGAAGCAAAGGTCAAGCCCCAGGTTAGATGAGTAAAAGCAGCACTTTGTAATACATATGTAGTATTAAAGCTAGCGCATTAGCGTTCAACGTGTTTCTCATATCTTGTTTATCTAGTGTGGTTATGCGCTTGTCTTAAGCCACTTGTGATGAGCCTCGGGGCATGACTTTACAATAAAGATCACAAATCAAAAAACAAGACTTATCTAAGATTATCTAAGATCATAATGTTGGCCGCCTCGCTTGCCGAGATGAAGTGATTTACGTGAGAGGGTAGAAATACGGATCAGCGGTACTATGCAGCCTGTTCTCAGTAAAAGCCACGTCACATGGCTTTCCCGTGCCGCAATGACGTCATGGCGCAATACTGACGTCATCGTGACGTCAATTCATCCACATGAAAAGCTGCTATCTAGGCCAAGTCATCCCGAAAGGGGAGTTTGAAGAAGAGCTTTTAAAAGAACTGCATTTCGAGCACCAGGTTGTTTGAAAGTGTCAGGGTACCATAACAGTTAATACTAATGAGTCGATATTTCATAAATTCAAGACGATCATATATCAAAAGCAAAACACACGCGTACGCTTTAGTTTATCTGACAGCAGAGGGCCTCTTTTTGCATGCACGCAACTCTGAAAATGTGTTTTCTGACAATGTCCTTGGTGCTGATAATGTAGTTTTGATCGAGATGGTTTTGGTTGGATTTCGGTTACTTCGCAGGTAGCGTTCAAAGCTAGCCTCTTAAGCAGGCTTTACGAGTCAGGCCTTTTCTTTCTGATGGCATGTTACTTGTTAGTTCTATCTACATGGCCTAGGTACAAGAAACCGAGTGCAATAGGAAGCGAGTGCAAGCAATAGAATAGAATAGAATAGAACTGAGAAAAAAGGTAGCCTTTTGAGGCCATAGTGTCTAGGCCATGCGTGCACGGTATTGGAAAGCAGAGCCAATTCCTTCCACCGCCTTTTACCTCCAAAATCAAGTACCCATTTTTACACCTGGGTGGGGTGAGGAAAGTCATGTTAAGTATCCTTTCCAAGGATGCAACATCTAGGCAGGAATGCCAGGATTCTAACTCGGGACCTCGCGATCTTGCGACTGCTTACCTAGCCACTCAACGCTACTTCTGATTCGCCATCAGACTCTGATAGCTACGACTTACAGAGCCTGCAAAGATGGCGAGTTCGAAGCGTTCACGTTGAACTTCAAAACCAAAACGATTACTGCCAAACGTTTTTTTAAACCATTTTTCAACCCCCAATTGCACACGTTAACGGAGAATGGGTGTTTAACTGCCAAACGTTTCGATAGCCCTTCTCTTATGGTCATGATAATGTTTGGATTTACTTTCAAATCGCCAGAAAGGTCGGTATTACGCAGAAGTGCTGCAAAAACATTATCTCCCAATCTTGACATGTGTCTGCGCACTGACGGACGTCAAAGTGACGTTGGCTGGAGAGACAGCTGTTGCGTAACGATTTCTGCTCGCGTCATCTGTGGTTATACCAAGGCCATTACCGACAATACCACTTGCTGGGCGCAGGCACTTTTCAAAAGCCGGTACTTTAGCATTGAGCGATTTTATTTATATCCCAAGAACAACTTGAATGCTAGAAAATAGTCAGTGGTGACGCTATACAACAGAGTTAGGATACTTAACGACAATTTTGATGGAGAAGCTTTGGCTGTGATGTAGTGTGCTCGATCTAGAGTGAGTTAAGTGTGAATACAGTTTGAGAGTTGGAATCCCGGACGTTGTCGTCAAATATGTATGCTACGGGAAATGGCTACAGTCCATAGGATGGTGCGTTGGGCCCAATGAGCTCCACCCCTCAAACACGTTTGATAAAGATAATGAAATCAGCTGATTAGATTTCGAGCTTTTGTGAGAGTGCCGCTAAAGACATGCTTTTCATGATATATCATTTAACAATGCATGAAGATCTAACCAGAACAAACCGGTCCCCCGAAAGTACGAAATGGAACGAAATGGAACGAAATGGAACGAAATGGAACGAAATGGAACGAAATGGAACATATGTAACATTATGAAATGAAATACCAGTAGATAGCGAAATATAAGGAACGGTGTAACATTCACAGTAGACCGGAACAGGAAGCAAATATAACGTGTTTTATTTCTTAAATCTATTTGATAATATATACGTAATAGCTGACCAAAGTTACGCCCCCCACCCCATACTTATAAAGCATTATAGACCAATTCAGTGCTCCGGTCTAAAATTCAATCTCTTTATCAGGATGTTCAAACTTTACATTCAAACGATAGGGCACTTGGCGGGTATTTGAGGAAATGAAATCACTTTACTTTCTCATTCATGGTTAGGGAGTAATAGCTGACCAAAGTTACGCCCCCCACCCCATACTTATAAAGCATTATAGACCAATTCAGTGCTCCGGTCTAAAATTCAATCTCTTTATCAGAATGTTAAAACTTTACATTCAAACGATAGGGCACTTGGCGGGTATTTGAGGAAATGAAATCACTTTACTTTCTCATTCATGGTTAGGGAGTAATAGCTGACCAAAGTTACGCCCCCCACCCCATACTTATAAAGCATTATAGACCAATTCAGTGCTCCGGTCTAAAATTCAATCTCTTTATCAGAATGTTCAAACTTTACATTCAAACGATAGGGCACTTGGCGGGTATTTGAGGAAATGAAATCACTTTACTTTCTCATTCATGGTTAGGGAGTAATAGCTGACCAAAGTTACGCCCCCCACCCCATACTTATAAAGCATTATATAGACCAATTCAGTGCTCCGGTCTAAAATTCAATCTCTTTATCAGGATGTTCAAACTTTACATTCAAACGATAGGGCACTTGGCGGGTATTTGAGGAAATGAAATCACTTTACTTTCTCATTCATGGTTAGGGAGTAATAGCTGACCAAAGTTACGCCCCCCACCCCATACTTATAAAGCATTATAGACCAATTCAGTGCTCCGGTCTAAAATTCAATCTCTTTATCAGAATGTTCAAACTTTACATTCAAACGATAGGGCACTTGGCGGGTATTTGAGGAAATGAAATCAATTTACTTTCTCATTCATGGTTAGGGAGTAATAGCTGACCAAAGTTACGCCCCCAATCCCCATACTTATAAAGCATTATAGACCAATTCAGTGCTCCGGTCTAAAATTTAATCTCTTTATCAGGATGTTCAAACTTAACATTCAAACGATAGGGCACTTGGCGGGTATTTGAGGAAATGAAATCACTTTACTTTCTCATTCATGGTTAGGGAGTAATAGCTGACCAAAGTTACGCCCCCCACCCCATACTTATAAAGCATTATAGACCAATTCAGTGCTCCGGTCTAAAATTCAATCTCTTTATCAGAATGTTCAAACTTTACATTCAAACGATAGGGCACTTGGCGGGTATTTGAGGAAATGAAATCACTTTACTTTCTCATTCATGGTAAGGGAGTAATAGCTGTCCAAAGTTACGCCCCCAATCCCCATACTTATAAAGCATTATAGACCAATTCAGTGCTCCGGTCTAAAATTCAATCTCTTTATCAGGATTTTCAAACTTTACATTCAAACGATAGGGCACTTGGCGGGTATTTGAGGAAATGAAATCACTTTACTTTCTCATTCATGGTTAGGGAGTAATAGCTGACCAAAGTTACGCCCCCCACCCCATACTTATAAAGCATCATAGACCAATTCGGTGCTCCGGTCTAGAATTCAATCTCTTTATCAGGATGTTCAAACTTTACATTCAAACGATAGGGCACTTGGCGGGTATTTGAGGAAATGAAATCACTTTACTTTCTCATTCATGGTTAGGGAGTAATAGCTGACCAAAGTTACGCCCCCCACCCCATACTTATAAAGCATTATAGACCAATTCAGTGCTCCGGTCTAGAATTCAATCTCTTTATCAGAATGTTCAAACTTTACATTCAAACGATAGGGCACTTGGCGGGTATTTGAGGAAATGAAATCACTTTACTTTCTCATTCATGGTTAGGGAGTAATAGCTGACCAAAGTTACGCCCCCCACCCCATACTTATAAAGCATTATAGACCAATTCAGTGCTCCGGTCTAAAATTCAATCTCTTTATCAGAATGTTCAAACTTTACATTCAAACGATAGGGCACTTGGCGGGTATTTGAGGAAATGAAATCACTTTACTTTCTCATTCATGGTTAGGGAGTAATAGCTGACCAAAGTTACGCCCCCCACCCCATACTTATAAAGCATTATAGACCAATTCAGTGCTCCGGTCTAAAATTCAATCTCTTTATCAGGATTTTCAAACTTTACATTCAAACGATAGGGCACTTGGCGGGTATTTGAGGAAATGAAATCACTTTACTTTCTCATTCATGGTTAGGGAGTAATAGCTGACCAAAGTTACGCCCCCCACCCCATACTTATAAAGCATTATAGACCAATTCAGTGCTCCGGTCTAAAATTCAATCTCTTTATCAGAATGTTCAAACTTTACATTCAAACGATAGGGCACTTGGCGGGTATTTGAGGAAATGAAATCACTTTACTTTCTCATTCATGGTTAGGGAGTAATAGCTGACCAAAGTTACGCCCCCCACCCCATACTTATAAAGCATTATAGACCAATTCAGTGCTCCGGTCTAAAATTTAATCTCTTTATCAGGATGTTCAAACTTTATATTCAAACGATAGGGCACTTGGCGGGTATTTGAGGAAATGAAATCACTTTACTTTCTCATTCATGGTTAGGGAGTAATAGCTGACCAAAGTTACGCCCCCCACCCCATACTTATAAAGCATTATAGACCAATTCAGTGCTCCGGTCTAAAATTCAATCTCTTTATCAGAATGTTCAAACTTTACATTCAAACGATAGGGCACTTGGCGGGTATTTGAGGAAATGAAATCACTTTACTTTCTCATTCATGGTTAGGGAGTAATAGCTGACCAAAGTTACGCCCCCCACCCCATACTTATAAAGCATTATAGACCAATTCAGTGCTCCGGTCTAAAATTCAATCTCTTTATCAGGATTTTCAAACTTTACATTCAAACGATAGGGCACTTGGCGGGTATTTGAGGAAATGAAATCACTTTACTTTCTCATTCATGGTTAGGGAGTAATAGCTGACCAAAGTTACGCCCCCCACCCCATACTTATAAAGCATCATAGACCAATTCGGTGCTCCGGTCTAGAATTCAATCTCTTTATCAGGATGTTCAAACTTTACATTCAAACGATAGGGCACTTGGCGGGTATTTGAGGAAATGAAATCACTTTACTTTCTCATTCATGGTTAGGGAGTAATAGCTGACCAAAGTTACGCCCCCCACCCCATACTTATAAAGCATCATAGACCAATTCGGTGCTCCGGTCTAGAATTCAATCTCTTTATCAGGATGTTCAAACTTTACATTCAAACGATAGGGCACTTGGCGGGTATTTGAGGAAATGAAATCACTTTACTTTCTCATTCATGGTAAGGGAGTAATAGCTGACCAAAGTTACGCCCCCAATCCCCATACTTATAAAGCATTATAGACCAATTCAGTGCTCCGGTCTAAAATTCAATCTCTTTATCAGGATGTTCAAACTTAACATTCAAACGATAGGGCACTTGGCGGGTATTTGAGGAAATGAAATCACTTTACTTTCTCATTCATGGTTAGGGAGTAATAGCTGACCAAAGTTACGCCCCCCACCCCATACTTATAAAGCATTATAGACCAATTCAGTGCTCCGGTCTAAAATTCAATCTCTTTATCAGAATGTTCAAACTTTACATTCAAACGATAGGGCACTTGGCGGGTATTTGAGGAAATGAAATCACTTTACTTTCTCATTCATGGTTAGGGAGTAATAGCTGACCAAAGTTACGCCCCCCACCCCATACTTATAAAGCATTATATAGACCAATTCAGTGCTCCGGTCTAAAATTCAATCTCTTTATCAGGATGTTCAAACTTAACATTCAAACGATAGGGCACTTGGCGGGTATTTGAGGAAATGAAATCACTTTACTTTCTCATTCATGGTTAGGGAGTAATAGCTGCCCAAAGTTACGCCCCCCACCCCATACTTATAAAGCATTATAGACCAATTCAGTGCTCCGGTCTAAAATTCAATCTCTTTATCAGAATGTTCAAACTTTACATTCAAACGATAGGGCACTTGGCGGGTATTTGAGGAAATGAAATCACTTTACTTTCTCATTCATGGTTAGGGAGTAATAGCTGACCAAAGTTACGCCCCCAATCCCCATACTTATAAAGCATTATAGACCAATTCAGTGCTCCGGTCTAAAATTCAATCTCTTTATCAGGATTTTCAAACTTTACATTCAAACGATAGGGCACTTGGCGGGTATTTGAGGAAATGAAATCACTTTACTTTCTCATTCATGGTTAGGGAGTAATAGCTGACCAAAGTTACGCCCCCCACCCCATACTTATAAAGCATCATAGACCAATTCGGTGCTCCGGTCTAGAATTCAATCTCTTTATCAGGATGTTCAAACTTTACATTCAAACGATAGGGCACTTGGCGGGTATTTGAGGAAATGAAATCACTTTACTTTCTCATTCATGGTTAGGGAGTAATAGCTGACCAAAGTTACGCCCCCCACCCCATACTTATAAAGCATTATAGACCAATTCAGTGCTCCGGTCTAGAATTCAATCTCTTTATCAGAATGTTCAAACTTTACATTCAAACGATAGGGCACTTGGCGGGTATTTGAGGAAATGAAATCACTTTACTTTCTCATTCATGGTTAGGGAGTAATAGCTGACCAAAGTTACGCCCCCCACCCCATACTTATAAAGCATTATAGACCAATTCAGTGCTCCGGTCTAAAATTCAATCTCTTTATCAGAATGTTCAAACTTTACATTCAAACGATAGGGCACTTGGCGGGTATTTGAGGAAATGAAATCACTTTACTTTCTCATTCATGGTTAGGGAGTAATAGCTGACCAAAGTTACGCCCCCCACCCCATACTTATAAAGCATTATAGACCAATTCAGTGCTCCGGTCTAAAATTCAATCTCTTTATCAGGATTTTCAAACTTTACATTCAAACGATAGGGCACTTGGCGGGTATTTGAGGAAATGAAATCACTTTACTTTCTCATTCATGGTTAGGGAGTAATAGCTGACCAAAGTTACGCCCCCCACCCCATACTTATAAAGCATTATAGACCAATTCAGTGCTCCGGTCTAAAATTTAATCTCTTTATCAGAATGTTCAAACTTTACATTCAAACGATAGGGCACTTGGCGGGTATTTGAGGAAATGAAATCACTTTACTTTCTCATTCATGGTTAGGGAGTAATAGCTGACCAAAGTTACGCCCCCCACCCCATACTTATAAAGCATCATAGACCAATTCGGTGCTCCGGTCTAGAATTCAATCTCTTTATCAGGATGTTCAAACTTTACATTCAAACGATAGGGCACTTGGCGGGTATTTGAGGAAATGAAATCACTTTACTTTCTCATTCATGGTAAGGGAGTAATAGCTGACCAAAGTTACGCCCCCAATCCCCATACTTATAAAGCATTATAGACCAATTCAGTGCTCCGGTCTAAAATTCAATCTCTTTATCAGGATGTTCAAACTTAACATTCAAACGATAGGGCACTTGGCGGGTATTTGAGGAAATGAAATCACTTTACTTTCTCATTCATGGTTAGGGAGTAATAGCTGACCAAAGTTACGCCCCCCACCCCATACTTATAAAGCATTATAGACCAATTCAGTGCTCCGGTCTAAAATTCAATCTCTTTATCAGAATGTTCAAACTTTACATTCAAACGATAGGGCACTTGGCGGGTATTTGAGGAAATGAAATCACTTTACTTTCTCATTCATGGTTAGGGAGTAATAGCTGACCAAAGTTACGCCCCCCACCCCATACTTATAAAGCATTATATAGACCAATTCAGTGCTCCGGTCTAAAATTCAATCTCTTTATCAGGATGTTCAAACTTTACATTCAAACGATAGGGCACTTGGCGGGTATTTGAGGAAATGAAATCACTTTACTTTCTCATTCATGGTTAGGGAGTAATAGCTGCCCAAAGTTACGCCCCCCACCCCATACTTATAAAGCATTATAGACCAATTCAGTGCTCCGGTCTAAAATTCAATCTCTTTATCAGAATGTTCAAACTTTACATTCAAACGATAGGGCACTTGGCGGGTATTTGAGGAAATGAAATCACTTTACTTTCTCATTCATGGTTAGGGAGTAATAGCTGACCAAAGTTACGCCCCCAATCCCCATACTTATAAAGCATTATAGACCAATTCAGTGCTCCGGTCTAAAATTCAATCTCTTTATCAGGATTTTCAAACTTTACATTCAAACGATAGGGCACTTGGCGGGTATTTGAGGAAATGAAATCACTTTACTTTCTCATTCATGGTTAGGGAGTAATAGCTGACCAAAGTTACGCCCCCCACCCCATACTTATAAAGCATCATAGACCAATTCGGTGCTCCGGTCTAGAATTCAATCTCTTTATCAGGATGTTCAAACTTTACATTCAAACGATAGGGCACTTGGCGGGTATTTGAGGAAATGAAATCACTTTACTTTCTCATTCATGGTTAGGGAGTAATAGCTGACCAAAGTTACGCCCCCCACCCCATACTTATAAAGCATTATAGACCAATTCAGTGCTCCGGTCTAGAATTCAATCTCTTTATCAGAATGTTCAAACTTTACATTCAAACGATAGGGCACTTGGCGGGTATTTGAGGAAATGAAATCACTTTACTTTCTCATTCATGGTTAGGGAGTAATAGCTGACCAAAGTTACGCCCCCCACCCCATACTTATAAAGCATTATAGACCAATTCAGTGCTCCGGTCTAAAATTCAATCTCTTTATCAGAATGTTCAAACTTTACATTCAAACGATAGGGCACTTGGCGGGTATTTGAGGAAATGAAATCACTTTACTTTCTCATTCATGGTTAGGGAGTAATAGCTGACCAAAGTTACGCCCCCCACCCCATACTTATAAAGCATTATAGACCAATTCAGTGCTCCGGTCTAAAATTCAATCTCTTTATCAGGATTTTCAAACTTTACATTCAAACGATAGGGCACTTGGCGGGTATTTGAGGAAATGAAATCACTTTACTTTCTCATTCATGGTTAGGGAGTAATAGCTGACCAAAGTTACGCCCCCCACCCCATACTTATAAAGCATTATAGACCAATTCAGTGCTCCGGTCTAAAATTTAATCTCTTTATCAGAATGTTCAAACTTTACATTCAAACGATAGGGCACTTGGCGGGTATTTGAGGAAATGAAATCACTTTACTTTCTCATTCATGGTTAGGGAGTAATAGCTGACCAAAGTTACGCCCCCCACCCCATACTTATAAAGCATTATAGACCAATTCAGTGCTCCGGTCTAAAATTCAATCTCTTTATCAGAATGTTCAAACTTAACATTCAAACGATAGGGCACTTGGCGGGTATTTGAGGAAATGAAATCACTTTACTTTCTCATTCATGGTTAGGGAGTAATAGCTGACCAAAGTTACGCCCCCAATCCCCATACTTATAAAGCATTATAGACCAATTCAGTGCTCCAGTCTAAAATTCAATCTCTTTATCAGAATGTTCAAACTTTACATTCAAACGATAGGGCACTTGGCGGGTATTTGAGGAAATGAAATCACTTTACTTTCTCATTCATGGTTAGGGAGTAATAGCTGCCCAAAGTTACGCCCCCCACCCCATACTTATAAAGCATTATAGACCAATTCAGTGCTCCGGTCTAAAATTCAATCTCTTTATCAGAATGTTCAAACTTTACATTCAAACGATAGGGCACTTGGCGGGTATTTGAGGAAATGAAATCACTTTACTTTCTCATTCATGGTTAGGGAGTAATAGCTGACCAAAGTTACGCCCCCCACCCCATACTTATAAAGCATTATAGACCAATTCAGTGCTCCGGTCTAAAATTCAATCTCTTTATCAGAATGTTCAAACTTAACATTCAAACGATAGGGCACTTGGCGGGTATTTGAGGAAATGAAATCACTTTACTTTCTCATTCATGGTTAGGGAGTAATAGCTGCCCAAAGTTACGCCCCCCACCCCATACTTATAAAGCATTATAGACCAATTCAGTGCTCCAGTCTAAAATTCAATCTCTTTATCAGAATGTTCAAACTTTACATTCAAACGATAGGGCACTTGGCGTGTATTTGAGGAAATGAAATCACTTTACTTTCTCATTCATGGTTAGGGAGTAATAGCTGACCAAAGTTACGCCCCCCACCCCATACTTATAAAGCATTATAGACCAATTCAGTGCTCCGGTCTAAAATTCAATCTCTTTATCAGAATGTTCAAACTTTACATTCAAACGATAGGGCACTTGGCGGGTATTTGAGGAAATGAAATCAATTTACTTTCTCATTCATGGTTAGGGAGTAATAGCTGCCCAAAGTTACGCCCCCCACCCCATACTTATAAAGCATTATAGACCAATTCAGTGCTCCGGTCTAAAATTCAATCTCTTTATCAGAATGTTCAAACTTTACATTCAAACGATAGGGCACTTGGCGGGTATTTGAGGAAATGAAATCACTTTACTTTCTCATTCATGGTTAGGGAGTAATAGCTGACCAAAGTTACGCCCCCCACCCCATACTTATAAAGCATCATAGACCAATTCGGTGCTCCGGTCTAGAATTTAATCTCTTTATCAGGATGTTCAAACTTTACATTCAAACGATAGGGCACTTGGCGGGTATTTGAGGAAAGGAAATCACTTTACTTTCTCATTCATGGTTAGGGAGTAATAGCTGACCAAAGTTACGCCCCCCACCCCATACTTATAAAGCATTATATAGACCAATTCAGTGCTCCGGTCTAAAATTCAATCTCTTTATCAGGATGTTCAAACTTAACATTCAAACGATAGGGCACTTGGCGGGTATTTGAGGAAATGAAATCACTTTACTTTCTCATTCATGGTTAGGGAGTAATAGCTGCCCAAAGTTACGCCCCCCACCCCATACTTATAAAGCATTATAGACCAATTCAGTGCTCCGGTCTAAAATTCAATCTCTTTATCAGAATGTTCAAACTTTACATTCAAACGATAGGGCACTTGGCGGGTATTTGAGGAAATGAAATCACTTTACTTTCTCATTCATGGTTAGGGAGTAATAGCTGACCAAAGTTACGCCCCCAATCCCCATACTTATAAAGCATTATAGACCAATTCAGTGCTCCGGTCTAAAATTCAATCTCTTTATCAGGATTTTCAAACTTTACATTGAAACGATAGGGCACTTGGCGGGTATTTGAGGAAATGAAATCACTTTACTTTCTCATTCATGGTTAGGGAGTAATAGCTGACCAAAGTTACGCCCCCCACCCCATACTTATAAAGCATCATAGACCAATTCGGTGCTCCGGTCTAGAATTCAATCTCTTTATCAGGATGTTCAAACTTTACATTCAAACGATAGGGCACTTGGCGGGTATTTGAGGAAATGAAATCACTTTACTTTCTCATTCATGGTTAGGGAGTAATAGCTGACCAAAGTTACGCCCCCCACCCCATACTTATAAAGCATTATAGACCAATTCAGTGCTCCGGTCTAGAATTCAATCTCTTTATCAGAATGTTCAAACTTTACATTCAAACGATAGGGCACTTGGCGGGTATTTGAGGAAATGAAATCACTTTACTTTCTCATTCATGGTTAGGGAGTAATAGCTGACCAAAGTTACGCCCCCCACCCCATACTTATAAAGCATTATAGACCAATTCAGTGCTCCGGTCTAAAATTCAATCTCTTTATCAGAATGTTCAAACTTTACATTCAAACGATAGGGCACTTGGCGGGTATTTGAGGAAATGAAATCACTTTACTTTCTCATTCATGGTTAGGGAGTAATAGCTGACCAAAGTTACGCCCCCCACCCCATACTTATAAAGCATTATAGACCAATTCAGTGCTCCGGTCTAAAATTCAATCTCTTTATCAGGATTTTCAAACTTTACATTCAAACGATAGGGCACTTGGCGGGTATTTGAGGAAATGAAATCACTTTACTTTCTCATTCATGGTTAGGGAGTAATAGCTGACCAAAGTTACGCCCCCCACCCCATACTTATAAAGCATTATAGACCAATTCAGTGCTCCGGTCTAAAATTCAATCTCTTTATCAGAATGTTCAAACTTTACATTCAAACGATAGGGCACTTGGCGGGTATTTGAGGAAATGAAATCACTTTACTTTCTCATTCATGGTTAGGGAGTAATAGCTGACCAAAGTTACGCCCCCCACCCCATACTTATAAAGCATTATAGACCAATTCAGTGCTCCGGTCTAAAATTCAATCTCTTTATCAGAATGTTCAAACTTAACATTCAAACGATAGGGCACTTGGCGGGTATTTGAGGAAATGAAATCACTTTACTTTCTCATTCATGGTTAGGGAGTAATAGCTGACCAAAGTTACGCCCCCAATCCCCATACTTATAAAGCATTATAGACCAATTCAGTGCTCCAGTCTAAAATTCAATCTCTTTATCAGAATGTTCAAACTTTACATTCAAACGATAGGGCACTTGGCGGGTATTTGAGGAAATGAAATCACTTTACTTTCTCATTCATGGTTAGGGAGTAATAGCTGCCCAAAGTTACGCCCCCCACCCCATACTTATAAAGCATTATAGACCAATTCAGTGCTCCGGTCTAAAATTCAATCTCTTTATCAGAATGTTCAAACTTTACATTCAAACGATAGGGCACTTGGCGGGTATTTGAGGAAATGAAATCACTTTACTTTCTCATTCATGGTTAGGGAGTAATAGCTGACCAAAGTTACGCCCCCCACCCCATACTTATAAAGCATTATAGACCAATTCAGTGCTCCGGTCTAAAATTCAATCTCTTTATCAGAATGTTCAAACTTAACATTCAAACGATAGGGCACTTGGCGGGTATTTGAGGAAATGAAATCACTTTACTTTCTCATTCATGGTTAGGGAGTAATAGCTGCCCAAAGTTACGCCCCCCACCCCATACTTATAAAGCATTATAGACCAATTCAGTGCTCCAGTCTAAAATTCAATCTCTTTATCAGAATGTTCAAACTTTACATTCAAACGATAGGGCACTTGGCGTGTATTTGAGGAAATGAAATCACTTTACTTTCTCATTCATGGTTAGGGAGTAATAGCTGACCAAAGTTACGCCCCCCACCCCATACTTATAAAGCATTATAGACCAATTCAGTGCTCCGGTCTAAAATTCAATCTCTTTATCAGAATGTTCAAACTTTACATTCAAACGATAGGGCACTTGGCGGGTATTTGAGGAAATGAAATCAATTTACTTTCTCATTCATGGTTAGGGAGTAATAGCTGACCAAAGTTACGCCCCCCACCCCATACTTATAAAGCATTATAGACCAATTCAGTGCTCCGGTCTAAAATTTAATCTCTTTATCAGGATGTTCAAACTTTATATTCAAACGATAGGGCACTTGGCGGGTATTTGAGGAAATGAAATCACTTTACTTTCTCATTCATGGTTAGGGAGTAATAGCTGACCAAAGTTACGCCCCCCACCCCATACTTATAAAGCATTATAGACCAATTCAGTGCTCCGGTCTAAAATTCAATCTCTTTATCAGAATGTTCAAACTTTACATTCAAACGATAGGGCACTTGGCGGGTATTTGAGGAAATGAAATCACTTTACTTTCTCATTCATGGTTAGGGAGTAATAGCTGACCAAAGTTACGCCCCCAATCCCCATACTTATAAAGCATTATAGACCAATTCTGTGCTCCAGTCTAAAATTCAATCTCTTTATCAGAATGTTCAAACTTTACATTCAAACGATAGGGCACTTGGCGGGTATTTGAGGAAATGAAATCACTTTACTTTCTCATTCATGGTTAGGGAGTAATAGCTGACCAAAGTTACGCCCCCCAACCCATACTTATAAAGCATTATAGACCAATTCAGTGCTCCGGTCTAAAATTCAATCTCTTTATCAGAATGTTCAAACTTTACATTCAAACGATAGGGCACTTGGCGGGTATTTGAGGAAATGAAATCACTTTACTTACTCATTCATGGTTAGGGAGTAATAGCTGCCCAAAGTTACGCTCCCCACCCCATACTTATAAAGCATTATAGACCAATTCAGTGCTCCAGTCTAAAATTCAATCTCTTTATCAGAATGTTCAAACTTTACATTCAAACGATAGGGCACTTGGCGGGTATTTGAGGAAATGAAATCACTTTACTTTCTCATTCATGGTTAGGGAGTAATAGCTGACCAAAGTTACGCCCCCCACCCCATACTTATAAAGCATTATAGACCAATTCAGTGCTCCGGTCTAAAATTCAATCTCTTTATCAGAATGTTCAAACTTTACATTCAAACGATAGGGCACTTGGCGGGTATTTGAGGAAATGAAATCAATTTACTTTCTCATTCATGGTTAGGGAGTAATAGCTGACCAAAGTTACGCCCCCCACCCCATACTTATAAAGCATTATAGACCAATTCAGTGCTCCGGTCTAAAATTTAATCTCTTTATCAGGATGTTCAAACTTTACATTCAAACGATAGGGCACTTGGCGGGTATTTGAGGAAATGAAATCACTTTACTTTCTCATTCATGGTTAGGGAGTAATAGCTGACCAAAGTTACGCCCCCCACCCCATACTTATAAAGCATTATAGACCAATTCAGTGCTCCGGTCTAAAATTCAATCTCTTTATCAGAATGTTCAAACTTTACATTCAAACGATAGGGCACTTGGCGGGTATTTGAGGAAATGAAATCACTTTACTTTCTCATTCATGGTTAGGGAGTAATAGCTGACCAAAGTTACGCCCCCAATCCCCATACTTATAAAGCATTATAGACCAATTCAGTGCTCCAGTCTAAAATTCAATCTCTTTATCAGAATGTTCAAACTTTACATTCAAACGATAGGGCACTTGGCGGGTATTTGAGGAAATGAAATCACTTTACTTTCTCATTCATGGTTAGGGAGTAATAGCTGACCAAAGTTACGCCCCCCACCCCATACTTATAAAGCATTATAGACCAATTCAGTGCTCCGGTCTAAAATTCAATCTCTTTATCAGAATGTTCAAACTTTACATTCAAACGATAGGGCACTTGGCGGGTATTTGAGGAAATGAAATCACTTTACTTTCTCATTCATGGTTAGGGAGTAATAGCTGCCCAAAGTTACGCCCCCCACCCCATACTTATAAAGCATTATAGACCAATTCAGTGCTCCGGTCTAAAATTCAATCTCTTTATCAGAATGTTCAAACTTAACATTCAAACGATAGGGCACTTGGCGGGTATTTGAGGAAATGAAATCACTTTACTTTCTCATTCATGGTTAGGGAGTAATAGCTGACCAAAGTTACGCCCCCCACCCCATACTTATAAAGCATTATAGACCAATTCAGTGCTCCAGTCTAAAATTCAATCTCTTTATCAGAATGTTCAAACTTTACATTCAAACGATAGGGCACTTGGCGGGTATTTGAGGAAATGAAATCACTTTACTTTCTCATTCATGGTTAGGGAGTAATAGCTGACCAAAGTTACGCCCCCCACCCCATACTTATAAAGCATTATAGACCAATTCAGTGCTCCGGTCTAAAATTCAATCTCTTTATCAGAATGTTCAAACTTAACATTCAAACGATAGGGCACTTGGCGGGTATTTGAGGAAATGAAATCAATTTACTTTCTCATTCATGGTTAGGGAGTAATAGCTGACCAAAGTTACGCCCCCCACCCCATACTTATAAAGCATTATAGACCAATTCAGTGCTCCGGTCTAAAATTCAATCTCTTTATCAGAATGTTCAAACTTTACATTCAAACGATAGGGCACTTGGCGGGTATTTGAGGAAATGAAATCACTTTACTTTCTCATTCATGGTTAGGGAGTAATAGCTGACCAAAGTTACGCCCCCCACCCCATACTTATAAAGCATTATAGACCAATTCAGTGCTCCGGTCTAAAATTCAATCTCTTTATCAGAATGTTCAAACTTTACATTCAAACGATAGGGCACTTGGCGGGTATTTGAGGAAATGAAATCAATTTACTTTCTCATTCATGGTTAGGGAGTAATAGCTGACCAAAGTTACGCCCCCCACCCCATACTTATAAAGCATTATAGACCAATTCAGTGCTCCGGTCTAAAATTTAATCTCTTTATCAGGATGTTCAAACTTTACATTCAAACGATAGGGCACTTGGCGGGTATTTGAGGAAATGAAATCACTTTACTTACTCATTCATGGTTAGGGAGTAATAGCTGACCAAAGTTACGCCCCCCACCCCATACTTATAAAGCATTATAGACCAATTCAGTGCTCCGGTCTAAAATTCAATCTCTTTATCAGAATGTTCAAACTTTACATTCAAACGATAGGGCACTTGGCGGGTATTTGAGGAAATGAAATCACTTTACTTTCTCATTCATGGTTAGGGAGTAATAGCTGACCAAAGTTACGCCCCCAATCCCCATACTTATAAAGCATTATAGACCAATTCAGTGCTCCGGTCTAAAATTCAATCTCTTTATCAGGATGTTCAAACTTTACATTCAAACGATAGGGCACTTGGCGGGTATTTGAGGAAATGAAATCACTTTACTTTCTCATTCATGGTTAGGGAGTAATAGCTGACCAAAGTTACGCCCCCCACCCCATACTTATAAAGCATTATAGACCAATTCAGTGCTCCGGTCTAAAATTCAATCTCTTTATCAGAATGTTCAAACTTTACATTCAAACGATAGGGCACTTGGCGGGTATTTGAGGAAATGAAATCACTTTACTTACTCATTCATGGTTAGGGAGTAATAGCTGCCCAAAGTTACGCCCCCCACCCCATACTTATAAAGCATTATAGACCAATTCAGTGCTCCGGTCTAAAATTCAATCTCTTTATCAGGATGTTCAAACTTTATATTCAAACGATAGGGCACTTGGCGGGTATTTGAGGGAATGAAATCACTTTACTTTCTCATTCATGGTTAGGGAGTAATAGCTGACCAAAGTTACGCCCCCCACCTAATACTTATAAAGCATTATAGACCAATTCGGTGCTCCGGTCTAGAATTCAATCTCTTTATCAGGATGTTCAAACTTTATATTCAAACGATAGGGCACTTGGCGGGTATTTGAGGAAATGAAATCACTTAACTTTCTCATTCATGGTTAGGGAGTAATAGCTGCCCAAAGTTACGCCCCCCACCCCATACTTATAAAGCATTATAGACCAATTCAGTGCTCCGGTCTAAAATTCAATCTCTTTATCAGGATGTTCAAACTTTACATTCAAACGATAGGGCACTTGGCGGGTATTTGAGGAAATGAAATCACTTTACTTTCTCATTCATGGTTAGGGAGTAATAGCTGACCAAAGTTACGCCCCCCACCCCATACTTATAAAGCATTATAGACCAATTCAGTGCTCCGGTCTAAAATTCAATCTCTTTATCAGGATGTTCAAACTTTACATTCAAACGATAGGGCACTTGGCGGGTATTTGAGGAAATGAAATCATTTTACTTTCTCATTCATGGTTAGGGAGTAATAGCTGACCAAAGTTACGCCCCCCACCCCATACTTATAAAGCATTATAGACCAATTCAGTGCTCCGGTCTAAAATTCAATCTCTTTATCAGGATTTTCAAACTTTACATTCAAACGATAGGGCACTTGGCGGGTATTTGAGGAAATGAAATCACTTTACTTTCTCATTCATGGTTAGGGAGTAATAGCTGCCCAAAGTTACGCCCCCCACCCCATACTTATAAAGCATTATAGACCAATTCGGTGCTCCGGTCTAGAATTCAATCTCTTTATCAGGATGTTCAAACTTTACATTCAAACGATAGGGCACTTGGCGGGTATTTGAGGAAATGAAATCACTTAACTTTCTCATTCATGGTTAGGGAGTAATAGCTGACCAAAGTTACGCCCCCCACCCCATACTTATAAAGCATTATAGACCAATTCAGTGCTCCGGTCTAAAATTCAATCTCTTTATCAGGATGTTCAAACTTTACATTCAAACGATAGGGCACTTGGCGGGTATTTGAGGAAATGAAATCACTTTACTTTCTCATTCATGGTTAGAAAGTAATAGCTGACCAAAGTTTCGCCCCCCACCCCATACTTATAAAGCATTATAGACCAATTCAGTGCTCCGGTCTAAAATTCAATCTCTTTATCAGGATTTTCAAACTTTACATTCAAACGATAGGGCACTTGGCGGGTATTTGAGGAAATGAAATCACTTTACTTTCTCATTCATGGTTAGGGAGTAATAGCTGACCAAAATTACGCCCCCAACCCCATATTTATAAAGCATTATAGACCAATTCAGTGCTCCGGTCTAAAATTCAATCTCTTTATCAGAATGTTCAAACTTTACATTCAAACGATAGGGCACTTGGCGGGTATTTGAGGAAATGAAATCACTTTACTTTCTCATTCATGGTTAGGGAGTAATAGCTGACCAAAGTTACGCCCCCCACCCCATATTTATAAAGCATTATAGACCAATTCAGTGCTCCGGTCTAAAATTCAATGTCATTATCAGAATGTTCAAACTTTACATTCAAACGATAGGGCACTTGGCGGGCATTTGAGGAAATGAAATCACTTTACTTTCTCATTCATGGTTAGGGAGTAATAGCTGACCAAAGTTACGCCCCCCACCCCATACTTATAAAGCATTATAGACCAATTCAGTGCTCCGGTCTAGAATTCAATCTCTTTATCAGAATGTTCAAACTTTACATTCAAACGATAGGGCACTTGGCGGGTATTTGAGGAAATGAAATCACTTTACTTTCTCATTCATGGTTAGGGAGTAATAGCTGACCAAAGTTACGCCCCCCACCCCATACTTATAAAGCATTATAGACCACTTCAGTGCTCCGGTCTAAAATTCAATCTCTTTATCAGAATGTTCAAACTTTACTTTCAAACGATAGGGCACTTGGCGGGTATTTGAGGAAATGAAATCACTTTACTTTCTCATTCATGGTTAGGGAGTAATAGCTGCCCAAAGTTACGCCCCCCACCCCATACTTATAAAGCATTATAGACCAATTCAGTGCTCCGGTCTAAAATTCAATCTCTTTATCAGAATGTTCAAACTTTACATTCAAACGATAGGGCACTTGGCGGGTATTTGAGGAAATGAAATCACTTTACTTTCTCATTCATGGTTAGGGAGTAATAGCTGACCAAAGTTACGCCCCCCACCCCATACTTATAAAGCATTATAGACCAATTCAGTGCTCCGGTCTAAAATTCAATCTCTTTATCAGAATGTTCAAACTTTACATTCAAACGATAGGGCACTTGGCGGGTATTTGAGGAAAGGAAATCACTTTACTTTCTCATTCATGGTTAGGGAGTAATAGCTGACCAAAGTTACGCCCCCCACCTCATACTTATAAAGCATTATAGACCAATTCAGTGCTCCGGTCTAAAATTCAATCTCTTTATCAGGATGTTCAAACTTTATATTCAAACGATAGGGCACTTGGCGGGTATTTGAGGAAATGAAATCACTTTACTTTCTCATTCATGGTTAGGGAGTAATAGCTGACCAAAGTTACGCCCCCCACCCCATACTTATAAAGCATTATAGACCAATTCAGTGCTCCGGTCTAAAATTCAATCTCTTTATCAGGATGTTCAAACTTTATATTCAAACGATAGGGCACTTGGCGGGTATTTGAGGGAATGAAATCACTTTACTTTCTCATTCATGGTTAGGGAGTAATAGCTGACCAAAGTTACGCCCCCCACCCCATACTTATAAAGCATTATAGACCAATTCAGTGCTCCGGTCTAAAATTCAATCTCTTTATCAGGATGTTCAAACTTTATATTCAAACGATAGGGCACTTGGCGGGTATTTGAGGGAATGAAATCACTTTACTTTCTCATTCATGGTAACGGAGTAATAGCTGACCAAAGTTACGCCCCCCACCCCATACTTATAAAGCATTATAGACCAATTCAGTGCTCCGGTCTAAAATTTAATCTCTTTATCAGGATGTTCAAACTTTACATTCAAACGATAGGGCACTTGGCGGGTATTTGAGAAAATGAAATCACTTTACTTTCTCATTCATGGTTAGGGAGTAATAGCTGACCAAAGTTACGCCCCCCACCCCATATTTATAAAGCATTATAGACCAATTCAGTGCTCCGGTCTAAAATTCAATCTCTTTATCAGAATGTTCAAACTTTACATTCAAACGATAGGGCACTTGGCGGGTATTTGAGGAAATGAAATCACTTTACTTTCTCATTCATGGTTAGGGAGTAATAGCTGACCAAAGTTACGCCCCCAATCCCCATACTTATAAAGCATTATAGACCAATTCAGTGCTCCGGTCTAAAATTCAATCTCTTTATCAGGATGTTCAAACTTTACATTCAAACGATAGGGCACTTGGCGGGTATTTGAGGAAATGAAATCACTTTACTTTCTCATTCATGGTTAGGGAGTAATAGCTGACCAAAGTTACGCCCCCCACCCCATACTTATAAAGCATTATAGACCAATTCAGTGCTCCGGTCTAAAATTCAATCTCTTTATCAGAATGTTCAAACTTTACATTCAAACGATAGGGCACTTGGCGGGTATTTGAGGAAATGAAATCACTTTACTTACTCATTCATGGTTAGGGAGTAATAGCTGCCCAAAGTTACGCCCCCCACCCCATACTTATAAAGCATTATAGACCAATTCAGTGCTCCGGTCTAAAATTCAATCTCTTTATCAGGATGTTCAAACTTTATATTCAAACGATAGGGCACTTGGCGGGTATTTGAGGGAATGAAATCACTTTACTTTCTCATTCATGGTTAGGGAGTAATAGCTGACCAAAGTTACGCCCCCCACCTAATACTTATAAAGCATTATAGACCAATTCGGTGCTCCGGTCTAGAATTCAATCTCTTTATCAGGATGTTCAAACTTTATATTCAAACGATAGGGCACTTGGCGGGTATTTGAGGAAATGAAATCACTTAACTTTCTCATTCATGGTTAGGGAGTAATAGCTGCCCAAAGTTACGCCCCCCACCCCATACTTATAAAGCATTATAGACCAATTCAGTGCTCCGGTCTAAAATTCAATCTCTTTATCAGGATGTTCAAACTTTACATTCAAACGATAGGGCACTTGGCGGGTATTTGAGGAAATGAAATCACTTTACTTTCTCATTCATGGTTAGGGAGTAATAGCTGACCAAAGTTACGCCCCCCACCCCATACTTATAAAGCATTATAGACCAATTCAGTGCTCCGGTCTAAAATTCAATCTCTTTATCAGGATGTTCAAACTTTACATTCAAACGATAGGGCACTTGGCGGGTATTTGAGGAAATGAAATCATTTTACTTTCTCATTCATGGTTAGGGAGTAATAGCTGACCAAAGTTACGCCCCCCACCCCATACTTATAAAGCATTATAGACCAATTCAGTGCTCCGGTCTAAAATTCAATCTCTTTATCAGGATTTTCAAACTTTACATTCAAACGATAGGGCACTTGGCGGGTATTTGAGGAAATGAAATCACTTTACTTTCTCATTCATGGTTAGGGAGTAATAGCTGCCCAAAGTTACGCCCCCCACCCCATACTTATAAAGCATTATAGACCAATTCGGTGCTCCGGTCTAGAATTCAATCTCTTTATCAGGATGTTCAAACTTTACATTCAAACGATAGGGCACTTGGCGGGTATTTGAGGAAATGAAATCACTTTACTTTCTCATTCATGGTTAGGGAGTAATAGCTGACCAAAGTTACGCCCCCCACCCCATACTTATAAAGCATTATAGACCAATTCAGTGCTCCGGTCTAAAATTCAATCTCTTTATCAGGATGTTCAAACTTTACATTCAAACGATAGGGCACTTGGCGGGTATTTGAGGAAATGAAATCACTTTACTTTCTCATTCATGGTTAGAAAGTAATAGCTGACCAAAGTTTCGCCCCCCACCCCATACTTATAAAGCATTATAGACCAATTCAGTGCTCCGGTCTAAAATTCAATCTCTTTATCAGGATTTTCAAACTTTACATTCAAACGATAGGGCACTTGGCGGGTATTTGAGGAAATGAAATCACTTTACTTTCTCATTCATGGTTAGGGAGTAATAGCTGACCAAAATTACGCCCCCAACCCCATATTTATAAAGCATTATAGACCAATTCAGTGCTCCGGTCTAAAATTCAATCTCTTTATCAGAATGTTCAAACTTTACATTCAAACGATAGGGCACTTGGCGGGTATTTGAGGAAATGAAATCACTTTACTTTCTCATTCATGGTTAGGGAGTAATAGCTGACCAAAGTTACGCCCCCCACCCCATATTTATAAAGCATTATAGACCAATTCAGTGCTCCGGTCTAAAATTCAATGTCATTATCAGAATGTTCAAACTTTACATTCAAACGATAGGGCACTTGGCGGGCATTTGAGGAAATGAAATCACTTTACTTTCTCATTCATGGTTAGGGAGTAATAGCTGACCAAAGTTACGCCCCCCACCCCATACTTATAAAGCATTATAGACCAATTCAGTGCTCCGGTCTAGAATTCAATCTCTTTATCAGAATGTTCAAACTTTACATTCAAACGATAGGGCACTTGGCGGGTATTTGAGGAAATGAAATCACTTTACTTTCTCATTCATGGTTAGGGAGTAATAGCTGACCAAAGTTACGCCCCCCACCCCATACTTATAAAGCATTATAGACCACTTCAGTGCTCCGGTCTAAAATTCAATCTCTTTATCAGAATGTTCAAACTTTACTTTCAAACGATAGGGCACTTGGCGGGTATTTGAGGAAATGAAATCACTTTACTTTCTCATTCATGGTTAGGGAGTAATAGCTGACCAAAGTTACGCCCCCCACCCCATACTTATAAAGCATTATAGACCAATTCAGTGCTCCGGTCTAAAATTCAATCTCTTTATCAGAATGTTCAAACTTTACATTCAAACGATAGGGCACTTGGCGGGTATTTGAGGAAATGAAATCACTTTACTTTCTCATTCATGGTTAGGGAGTAATAGCTGACCAAAGTTACGCCCCCCACCCCATACTTATAAAGCATTATAGACCAATTCAGTGCTCCGGTCTAAAATTCAATCTCTTTATCAGAATGTTCAAACTTTACATTCAAACGATAGGGCACTTGGCGGGTATTTGAGGAAAGGAAATCACTTTACTTTCTCATTCATGGTTAGGGAGTAATAGCTGACCAAAGTTACGCCCCCCACCTCATACTTATAAAGCATTATAGACCAATTCAGTGCTCCGGTCTAAAATTCAATCTCTTTATCAGGATGTTCAAACTTTATATTCAAACGATAGGGCACTTGGCGGGTATTTGAGGAAATGAAATCACTTTACTTTCTCATTCATGGTTAGGGAGTAATAGCTGACCAAAGTTACGCCCCCCACCCCATACTTATAAAGCATTATAGACCAATTCAGTGCTCCGGTCTAAAATTCAATCTCTTTATCAGGATGTTCAAACTTTATATTCAAACGATAGGGCACTTGGCGGGTATTTGAGGGAATGAAATCACTTTACTTTCTCATTCATGGTTAGGGAGTAATAGCTGACCAAAGTTACGCCCCCCACCCCATACTTATAAAGCATTATAGACCAATTCAGTGCTCCGGTCTAAAATTCAATCTCTTTATCAGGATGTTCAAACTTTATATTCAAACGATAGGGCACTTGGCGGGTATTTGAGGGAATGAAATCACTTTACTTTCTCATTCATGGTAACGGAGTAATAGCTGACCAAAGTTACGCCCCCCACCCCATACTTATAAAGCATTATAGACCAATTCAGTGCTCCGGTCTAAAATTTAATCTCTTTATCAGGATGTTCAAACTTTACATTCAAACGATAGGGCACTTGGCGGGTATTTGAGAAAATGAAATCACTTTACTTTCTCATTCATGGTTAGGGAGTAATAGCTGACCAAAGTTACGCCCCCCACCCCATACTTATAAAGCATTATAGACCAATTCAGTGCTCCGGTCTAAAATTCAATCTCTTTATCAGAATGTTCAAACTTTACATTCAAACGATAGGGCACTTGGCGGGTATTTGAGGAAATGAAATCACTTTACTTTCTCATTCATGGTTAGGAAGTAATAGCTGACCAAAGTTACGCCCCCCACCCCATACTTATAAAGCATTATAGACCAATTCAGTGCTCCGGTCTAAAATTCAATCTCTTTATCATGATGTTCAAACTTTATATTCAAACGATAGGGCACTTGGCGGGTATTTGAGGAAATGAAATCACTTTACTTTCTAATTCATGGTTAGGGAGTAATAGCTGACCAAAGTTACGCCCCCCACCCCATACTTATAAAGCATTATAGACCAATTCGGTGCTCCGGTCTAGAATTCAATCTCTTTATCAGGATGTTCAAACTTTACATTCAAACGATAGGGCACTTGGCGGGTATTTGAGGAAATGAAATCACTTAACTTTCTCATTCATGGTTAGGGAGTAATAGCTGACCAAAGTTACGCCCCCCACCCCATACTTATAAAGCATTATAGACCAATTCAGTGCTCCGGTCTAAAATTCAATCTCTTTATCAGGATTTTCAAACTTTACATTCAAACGATAGGGCACTTGGCGGGTATTTGAGGAAATGAAATCACTTTACTTTCTCATTCATGGTTAGGGAGTAATAGCTGACCAAAGTTACGCCCCCCACCCCATATTTATAAAGCGTTATAGACCAATTCAGTGCTCCGGTCTAAAATTCAATCTCTTTATCAGAATGTTCAAACTTTATATTCAAACGATAGGGCACTTGGCGGGTATTTGAGGAAATGAAATCACTTTACTTTCTCATTCATGGTTAGGGAGTAATAGCTGACCAAAGTTACGCCCCCCACCCCATACTTATAAAGCATTATAGACCAATTCGGTGCTCCGGTCTAGAATTCAATCTCTTTATCAGAATGTTCAAACTTTACATTCAAACGATAGGGCACTTGGCGGGTATTTGAGGAAATGAAATCACTTAACTTTCTCATTCATGGTTAGGGAGTAATAGCTGACCAAAGTTACGCCCCCCACCCCATACTTATAAAGCATTATAGACCAATTCAGTGCTCCGGTCTAAAATTCAATCTCTTTATCAGGATGTTCAAACTTTACATTCAAACGATAGGGCACTTGGCGGGTATTTGAGGAAATGAAATCACTTTACTTTCTCATTCATGGTTAGGGAGTAATAGCTGACCAAAGTTACGCCCCCCACCCCATATTTATAAAGCGTTATAGACCAATTCAGTGCTCCGGTCTAAAATTCAATCTCTTTATCAGAATGTTCAAACTTTACATTCAAACGATAGGGCACTTGGCGGGTATTTGAGGAAATGAAATCACTTTACTTTCTCATTCATGGTTAGGGAGTAATAGCTGACCAAAGTTACGCCCCCCACCCCATACTTATAAAGCATTATAGACCAATTCGGTGCTCCGGTGTAGAATTCAATCTCTTTATCAGAATGTTCAAACTTTACATTCAAACGATAGGGCACTTGGCGGGTATTTGAGGAAATGAAATCACTTAACTTTCTCATTCATGGTTAGGGAGTAATAGCTGACCAAAGTTACGCCCCCCACCCCATACTTATAAAGCATTATAGACCAATTCAGTGCTCCGGTCTAAAATTCAATCTCTTTATCAGGATGTTCAAACTTTACATTCAAACGATAGGGCACTTGGCGGGTATTTGAGGAAATGAAATCACTTTACTTTCTCATTCATGGTTAGAAAGTAATAGCTGACCAAAGTTACGCCCCCCACCCCATACTTATAAAGCATTATAGACCAATTCAGTGCTCCGGTCTAAAATTCAATCTCTTTATCAGGATTTTCAAACTTTACATTCAAACGATAGGGCACTTGGCGGGTATTTGAGGAAATGAAATCACTTTACTTTCTCATTCATGGTTAGGGAGTAATAGCTGACCAAAGTTACGCCCCCCACCCCATATTTATAAAGCATTATAGACCAATTCAGTGCTCCGGTCTAAAATTCAATCTCTTTATCAGAATGTTCAAACTTTATATTCAAACGATAGGGCACTTGGCGGGTATTTGAGGAAATGAAATCACTTTACTTTCTCATTCATGGTTAGGGAGTAATAGCTGCCCAAAGTTACGCCCCCCACCCCATTTTTATAAAGCATTATAGACCAATTCAGTGCTCCGGTCTAAAATTCAATCTCTTTATCAGAATGTTAAAACTTTTCATTCAAACGATAGGGCACTTGGCGTGCATTTGAGGAAATGAAATCACTTTACTTTCTCATTCATGGTTAGGGAGTAATAGCTGACCAAAGTTACGCCCCCCACCCCATACTTATAAAGCATTATAGACCAATTCAGTGCTCCGGTCTAAAATTCAATCTCTTTATCAGAATGTTCAAACTTTACATTCAAACGATAGGGCACTTGGCGGGTATTTGAGGAAATGAAATCACTTTACTTTCTCATTCATGGTTAGAGAGTAATAGCTGACCAAAGTTACGCCCCCCACCCCATACTTATAAAGCATTATAGACCACTTCAGTGCTCCGGTCTAAAATTCAATCTCTTTATCAGAATGTTCAAACTTTACTTTCAAACGATAGGGCACTTGGCGGGTATTTGAGGAAATGAAATCACTTTACTTTCTCATTCATGGTTAGGGAGTAATAGCTGACCAAAGTTACGCCCCCCACCCCATACTTATAAAGCATTATAGACCAATTCAGTGCTCCGGTCTAAAATTCAATCTCTTTATCAGAATGTTCAAACTTTACATTCAAACGATAGGGCACTTGGCGGGTATTTGAGGAAATGAAATCACTTTACTTTCTCATTCATGGTTAGGGAGTAATAGCTGACCAAAGTTACGCCCCCCACCCCATACTTATAAAGCATTATAGACCAATTCAGTGCTCCGGTCTAAAATTCAATCTCTTTATCAGAATGTTCAAACTTTACATTCAAACGATAGGGCACTTGGCGGGTATTTGAGGAAATGAAATCACTTTACTTTCTCATTCATGGTTAGGGAGTAATAGCTGACGAAAGTTACGCCCCCCACCCCATACTTATAAAGCATTATAGACCAATTCAGTGCTCCGGTCTAAAATTCAATCTCTTTATCAGAATGTTCAAACTTTACATTCAAACGATAGGGCACTTGGCGGGTATTTGAGGAAAGGAAATCACTTTACTTTCTCATTCATGGTTAGGGAGTAATAGCTGACCAAAGTTACGCCCCCCACCCCATACTTATAAAGCATTATAGACCAATTCAGTGCTCCGGTCTAAAATTCAATCTCTTTATCAGAATGTTCAAACTTAACATTCAAACGATAGGGCACTTGGCGGGTATTTGAGGAAATGAAATCACTTTACTTTCTCATTCATGGTTAGGGAGTAATAGCTGACCAAAGTTACGCCCCCCACCCCATACTTATAAAGCATTATAGACCAATTCAGTGCTCCGGTCTAAAATTCAATCTCTTTATCAGGATGTTCAAACTTTATATTCAAACGATAGGGCACTTGGCGGGTATTTGAGGGAATGAAATCACTTTACTTTCTCATTCATGGTTAGGGAGTAATAGCTGACCAAAGTTACGCCCCCCACCCCAGACTTATAAAGCATTATAGACCAATTCGGTGCTCCGGTCTAAAATTCAATCTCTTTATCAGGATGTTCAAACTTTACATTCAAACGATAGGGCACTTGGCGGGTATTTGAGGAAATGAAATCACTTAACTTTCTCATTCATGGTTAGGGAGTAATAGCTGACCAAAGTTACGCCCCCCACCCCATACTTATAAAGCATTATAGACCAATTCAGTGCTCCGGTCTAGAATTCAATCTCTTTATCAGGATTTTCAAACTTTACATTCAAACGATAGGGCACTTGGCGGGTATTTGAGGAAATGAAATCACTTTACTTTCTCATTCATGGTTAGGGAGTAATAGCTGACCAAAGTTACGCCCCCCACCCCATACTTATAAAGCATTATAGACCAATTCGGTGCTCCGGTCTAGAATTCAATCTCTTTATCAGGATGTTCAAACTTTACATTCAAACGATAGGGCACTTGGCGGGTATTTGAGGAAATGAAATCACTTTACTTTCTCATTCATGGTTAGGGAGTAATAGCTGACCAAAGTTACGCCCCCCACCCCATATTTATAAAGCATTATAGACCAATTCAGTGCTCCGGTCTAGAATTCAATCTCTTTATCAGGATGTTCAAACTTTACATTCAAACGATAGGGCACTTGGCGGGTATTTGAGGAAATGAAATCACTTTACTTTCTCATTCATGGTTAGGGAGAAATAGCTGACCAAAGTTACGCCCCCCACCCCATACTTATAAAGCATTATAGACCGATTCAGTGCTCCGGTCTAGAATTCAATCTCTTTATCAGAATGTTCAAACTTTATATTCAAACGATAGGGCACTTGGCGGTTATTTGAGGAATTGAAATCACTTTACTTTCTCATTCATAGTTAGGGAGTAATAGCTGACCAAAGTTACGCCTCCCACCCCATATTTATAAAGCATTATAGACCAATTCAGTGCTCCGGTCTAAAATTCAATCTCTTTATTAGAATGTTCAAACTTTACATTCAAACGATAGGGCACTTGGCGGGCATTTGAGGAAATGAAATCACTTTACTTTCTCATTCATGGTTAGGGAGTAATAGCTGACCAAAGTTACGCCCCCCACCCCATACTTATAAAGCATTATAGACCAATTCAGTGCTCCGGTCTAGAATTCAATCTCTTTATCAGAATGTTCAAACTTTACATTCAAACGATAGGGCACTTGGCGGGTATTTGAGGAAATGAAATCACTTTACTTTCTCATTCATGGTTAGGGAGTAATAGCTGACCAAAGTTACGCCCCCCACCCCATATCTATAAAGCATTATAGACCAATTCAGTGCTCCGGTCTAAAATTCAATCTCTTTATCAGAATGTTCAAACTTTACTTTCAAACGATAGGGCACTTGGCGGGTATTTGAGGAAATGAAATCACTTTACTTTCTCATTCATGGTTAGGGAGTAATAGCTGACCAAAGTTACGCCCCCCACCCCATACTTATAAAGCATTATAGACCACTTCAGTGCTCCGGACTAAAATTCAATCTCTTTATCAGAATGTTCAAACTTTACTTTCAAACGATAGGGCACTTGGCGGGTATTTGAGGAAATGAAATCACTTTACTTTCTCATTCATGGTTAGGGAGTAATAGCTGACCAAAGTTACGCCCCCCACCCCATACTTATAAAGCATTATAGACCAATTCGGTGCTCCGGTCTAGAATTCAATCTCTTTATCAGGATGTTCAAACTTTACATTCAAACGATAGGGCACTTGGCGGGTATTTGAGGAAATGAAATCACTTAACTTTCTCATTCATGGTTAGGGAGTAATAGCTGACCAAAGTTACGCCCCCCACCCCATACTTATAAAGCATTATAGACCAATTCAGTGCTCCGGTCTAGAATTCAATCTCTTTATCAGGATTTTCAAACTTTACATTCAAACGATAGGGCACTTGGCGGGTATTTGAGGAAATGAAATCACTTTACTTTCTCATTCATGGTTAGGGAGTAATAGCTGACCAAAGTTACGCCCCCCACCCCATACTTATAAAGCATTATAGACCAATTCGGTGCTCCGGTCTAAAATTCAATCTCTTTATCAGGATGTTCAAACTTTACATTCAAACGGTAGGGCACTTGGCGCGCGCGGGTATTTGAGGAAATGAAATCACTTTACTTTCTCATTCATGGTTAGGGAGTAATAGCTGACCAAAGTTACGCCCCCCACCCCATATTTATAAAGCATTATAGACCAATTCAGTGCTCCGGTCTAGAATTCAATCTGTTTATCAGGATGTTCAAACTTTACATTCAAACGATAGGGCACTTGGCGGGTATTTGAGGAAATGAAATCACTTTACTTTCTCATTCATGGTTAGGGAGTAATAGCTGACCAAAGTTACGCCCCCCACCCCATACTTATAAAGCATTATAGACCAATTCAGTGCTCCGGTCTAAAATTCCATCTCTTTATCAGAATGTTCAAACTTTACTTTCAAACGATAGGGCACTTGGCGGGTATTTGAGGGAATGAAATCACTTTACTTTCTCATTCATGGTTAGGGAGTAATAGCTGACCAAAGTTGCGCCCCCCACCCCATACTTATAAAGCATTTTAGACCAATTCAGTGCTCCGGTCTAAAATTCAATCTCTTTATCAGGATGTTCAAACTTTATATTCAAACGATAGGGCACTTGGCGGGTATTTGAGGGAATGAAATCACTTTACTTTCTCATTTATGGTTAGGGAGTAATAGCTGACCAAAGTTACGCCCCCCACCCCATACTTATAAAGCATTATAGACCAATTCAGTGCTCCGGTCTAAAATTCAATCTCTTTATCAGGATGTTCAAACTTTATATTCAAACGATAGGGCACTTGGCGGGTATTTGAGGAAATGAAATCACTTTACTTTCTCATTTATAGTTAGGGAGTAATAGCTGACCAAAGTTACGCCCCCCACCCCATACTTATAAAGCATTATAGACCAATTCAGTGCTCCGGTCTAAAATTTAATCTCTTTATCAGGATGTTCAAACTTTACATTCAAACGATAGGGCACTTGGCGGGTATTTGAGAAAATGAAATCACTTTACTTTCTCATTCATGGTTAGGGAGTAATAGCTGACCAAAGTTACGCCCCCCACCCCATACTTATAAAGCATTATAGACCAATTCAGTGCTCCGGTCTAAAATTCAATCTCTTTATCAGAATGTTCAAACTTTACATTCAAACGATAGGGCACTTGGCGGGTATTTGAGGAAATGAAATCACTTTACTTTCTCATTCATGGTTAGGAAGTAATAGCTGACCAAAGTTACGCCCCCCACCCCATACTTATAAAGCATTATAGACCAATTCAGTGCTCCGGTCTAAAATTCAATCTCTTTATCAGAATGTTCAAACTTTACATTCAAACGATAGGGCACTTGGCGGGTATTTGAGGAAATGAAATCACTTTACTTTCTCATTCATGGTTAGGGAGTAATAGCTGACCAAAGTTACGCCCCCCACCCCATACTTATAAAGCATTATAGACCAATTCAGTGCTCCGGTCTAGAATTCAATCTCTTTATCAGAATGTTCAAACTTTACATTCAAACGATAGGGCACTTGGCGGGTATTTGAGGAAAGGAAATCACTTTACTTTCTCATTCATGGTAAGGGAGTAATAGCGGACCAAAGTTACGCCCCCCACCCCATACTTATAAAGCATTATAGACCAATTCAGTGCTCCGGTCTAAAATTCAATCTCTTTATCAGAATGTTCAAACTTTACATTCAAACGATAGGGCACTTGGCGGGTATTTGAGGAAATGAAATCACTTTACTTTCTCATTCATGGTTAGGGAGTAATAGCTGACCAAAGTTACGCCCCCCACCCCATACTTATAAAGCATTATAGACCAATTCAGTGCTCCGGTCTAGAATTCAATCTCTTTATCATAATGTGCAAACTTTACATTCAAACGATAGGGCACTTGGCGGGTATTTGAGGAAAGGAAATCACTTTACTTTCTCATTCATGGTAAGGGAGTAATAGCTGACCAAAGTTACGCCCCCCACCCCATACTTATAAAGCATTATAGACCAATTCAGTGCTCCGGTCTAAAATTCAATCTCTTTATCATGATGTTCAAACTTTATATTCAAACGATAGGGCACTTGGCGGGTATTTGAGGGAATGAAATCACTTTACTTTCTAATTCATGGTTAGGGAGTAATAGCTGACCAAAGTTACGCCCCCCACCCCATACTTATAAAGCATTATAGACCAATTCGGTGCTCCGGTCTAGAATTCAATCTCTTTATCAGGATGTTCAAACTTTACATTCAAACGATAGGGCACTTGGCGGGTATTTGAGGAAATGAAATCACTTAACTTTCTCATTCATGGTTAGGGAGTAATAGCTGACCAAAGTTACGCCCCCCACCCCATACTTATAAAGCATTATAGACCAATTCAGTGCTCCGGTCTAAAATTCAATCTCTTTATCAGAATGTTCAAACTTTACTTTCAAACGATAGGGCACTTGGCGGGTATTTGAGGAAATGAAATCACTTTACTTTCTCATTCATGGTTAGGGAGTAATAGCTGACCAAAGTTACGCCCCCCACCCCATACTTATAAAGCATTATAGACCAATTCAGTGCTCCGGTCTAAAATTCAATCTCTTTATCAGGATTTTCAAACTTTACATTCAAACGATAGGGCACTTGGCGGGTATTTGAGGAAATGAAATCACTTTACTTTCTCATTCATGGTTAGGGAGTAATAGCTGACCAAAGTTACGCCCCCCACCCCATATTTATAAAGCGTTATAGACCAATTCAGTGCTCCGGTCTAAAATTCAATCTCTTTATCAGAATGTTCAAACTTTATATTCAAACGATAGGGCACTTGGCGGGTATTTGAGGAAATGAAATCACTTTACTTTCTCATTCATGGTTAGGGAGTAATAGCTGACCAAAGTTACGCCCCCCACCCCATACTTATAAAGCATTATAGACCAATTCGGTGCTCCGGTCTAGAATTCAATCTCTTTATCAGGATGTTCAAACTTTACATTCAAACGATAGGGCACTTGGCGGGTATTTGAGGAAATGAAATCACTTAACTTTCTCATTCATGGTTAGGGAGTAATAGCTGACCAAAGTTACGCCCCCCACCCCATACTTATAAAGCATTATAGACCAATTCAGTGCTCCGGTCTAAAATTCAATCTCTTTATCAGGATGTTCAAACTTTACATTCAAACGATAGGGCACTTGGCGGTATTTGAGGAAATGAAATCACTTTACTTTCTCATTCATGGTTAGAAAGTAATAGCTGACCAAAGTTACGCCCCCCACCCCATACTTATAAAGCATTATAGACCAATTCAGTGCTCCGGTCTAAAATTCAATCTCTTTATCATGATGTTCAAACTTTACATTCAAACGATAGGGCACTTGGCGGGTATTTGAGGAAATGAAATCACTTTACTTTCTCATTCATGGTTAGGGAGTAATAGCTGACCAAAGTTACGCCCCCCACCCCATATTTATAAAGCATTATAGACCAATTCAGTGCTCCGGTCTAAAATTCAATCTCTTTATCAGAATGTTCAAACTTTATATTCAAACGATAGGGCACTTGGCGGGTATTTGAGGAAATAAAATCACTTTACTTTCTCATTCATGGTTAGGGAGTAATAGCTGCCCAAAGTTACGCCCCCCACCCCATTTTTATAAAGCATTATAGACCAATTCAGTGCTCCGGTCTAAAATTCAATCTCTTTATCAGAATGTTAAAACTTTTCATTCAAACGATAGGGCACTTGGCGGGCATTTGAGGAAATGAAATCACTTTACTTTCTCATTCATGGTTAGGGAGTAATAGCTGACCAAAGTTACGCCCCCCACCCCATACTTATAAAGCATTATAGACCAATTCAGTGCTCCGGTCTAAAATTCAATCTCTTTATCATGATGTTCAAACTTTATATTCAAACGATAGGGCACTTGGCGGGTATTTGAGGGAATGAAATCACTTTACTTTCTAATTCATGGTTAGGGAGTAATAGCTGACCAAAGTTACGCCCCCCACCCCATACTTATAAAGCATTATAGACCAATTCGGTGCTCCGGTCTAGAATTCAATCTCTTTATCAGAATGTTCAAACTTTATATTCAAACGATAGGGCACTTGGCGGGTATTTGAGGAAATGAAATCACTTTACTTTCTCATTCATGGTTAGGGAGTAATAGCTGACCAAAGTTACGCCCCCCACCCCATTTTTATAAAGCATTATAGACCAATTCAGTGCTCCGGTCTAAAATTCAATCTCTTTATCAGAATGTTAAAACTTTTCATTCAAACGATAGGGCACTTGGCGGGTATTTGAGGGAATGAAATCACTTTACTTTCTAATTCATGGTTAGGGAGTAATAGCTGACCAAAGTTACGCCCCCCACCCCATACTTATAAAGCATTATAGACCAATTCGGTGCTCCGGTCTAGAATTCAATCTCTTTATCAGGATGTTCAAACTTTACATTCAAACGATAGGGCACTTGGCGGGTATTTGAGGAAATGAAATCACTTAACTTTCTCATTCATGGTTAGGGAGTAATAGCTGACCAAAGTTACGCCCCCCACCCCATACTTATAAAGCATTATAGACCAATTCAGTGCTCCGGTCTAAAATTCAATCTCTTTATCAGGATGTTCAAACTTTACATTCAAACGATAGGGCACTTGGCGGTATTTGAGGAAATGAAATCACTTTACTTTCTCATTCATGGTTAGAAAGTAATAGCTGACCAAAGTTACGCCCCCCACCCCATACTTATAAAGCATTATAGACCAATTCAGTGCTCCGGTCTAAAATTCAATCTCTTTATCAGGATTTTCAAACTTTACATTCAAACGATAGGGCACTTGGCGGGTATTTGAGGAAATGAAATCACTTTACTTTCTCATTCATGGTTAGGGAGTAATAGCTGACCAAAGTTACGCCCCCCACCCCATATTTATAAAGCATTATAGACCAATTCAGTGCTCCGGTCTAAAATTCAATCTCTTTATCAGAATGTTCAAACTTTATATTCAAACGATAGGGCACTTGGCGGGTATTTGAGGAAATAAAATCACTTTACTTTCTCATTCATGGTTAGGGAGTAATAGCTGCCCAAAGTTACGCCCCCCACCCCATTTTTATAAAGCATTATAGACCAATTCAGTGCTCCGGTCTAAAATTCAATCTCTTTATCAGAATGTTAAAACTTTTCATTCAAACGATAGGGCACTTGGCGGGCATTTGAGGAAATGAAATCACTTTACTTTCTCATTCATGGTTAGGGAGTAATAGCTGACCAAAGTTACGCCCCCCACCCCATACTTATAAAGCATTATAGACCAATTCAGTGCTCCGGTCTAAAATTCAATCTCTTTATCATGATGTTCAAACTTTATATTCAAACGATAGGGCACTTGGCGGGTATTTGAGGGAATGAAATCACTTTACTTTCTAATTCATGGTTAGGGAGTAATAGCTGACCAAAGTTACGCCCCCCACCCCATACTTATAAAGCATTATAGACCAATTCGGTGCTCCGGTCTAGAATTCAATCTCTTTATCAGGATGTTCAAACTTTACATTCAAACGATAGGGCACTTGGCGGGTATTTGAGGAAATGAAATCACTTAACTTTCTCATTCATGGTTAGGGAGTAATAGCTGACCAAAGTTACGCCCCCCACCCCATACTTATAAAGCATTATAGACCAATTCAGTGCTCCGGTCTAAAATTCAATCTCTTTATCAGGATGTTCAAACTTTACATTCAAACGATAGGGCACTTGGCGGGTATTTGAGGAAATGAAATCACTTTACTTTCTCATTCATGGTTAGGGAGTAATAGCTGACCAAAGTTACGCCCCCCACCCCATACTTATAAAGCATTATAGACCAATTCAGTGCTCCGGTCTAAAATTCAATCTCTTTATCAGGATTTTCAAACTTTACATTCAAACGATAGGGCACTTGGCGGGTATTTGAGGAAATGAAATCACTTTACTTTCTCATTCATGGTTAGGGAGTAATAGCTGACCAAAGTTACGCCCCCCACCCCATATTTATAAAGCGTTATAGACCAATTCAGTGCTCCGGTCTAAAATTCAATCTCTTTATCAGAATGTTCAAACTTTATATTCAAACGATAGGGCACTTGGCGGGTATTTGAGGAAATGAAATCACTTTACTTTCTCATTCATGGTTAGGGAGTAATAGCTGACCAAAGTTACGCCCCCCACCCCATACTTATAAAGCATTATAGACCAATTCGGTGCTCCGGTCTAGAATTCAATCTCTTTATCAGGATGTTCAAACTTTACATTCAAACGATAGGGCACTTGGCGGGTATTTGAGGAAATGAAATCACTTAACTTTCTCATTCATGGTTAGGGAGTAATAGCTGACCAAAGTTACGCCCCCCACCCCATACTTATAAAGCATTATAGACCAATTCAGTGCTCCGGTCTAAAATTCAATCTCTTCATCAGGATGTTCAAACTTTACATTCAAACGATAGGGCACTTGGCGGTATTTGAGGAAATGAAATCACTTTACTTTCTCATTCATGGTTAGAAAGTAATAGCTGACCAAAGTTACGCCCCCCGCCCCATACTTATAAAGCATTATAGACCAATTCAGTGCTCCGGTCTAAAATTCAATCTCTTTATCAGGATTTTCAAACTTTACATTCAAACGATAGGGCACTTGGCGGGTATTTGAGGAAATGAAATCACTTTACTTTCTCATTCATGGTTAGGGAGTAATAGCTGACCAAAGTTACGCCCCCCACCCCATATTTATAAAGCATTATAGACCAATTCAGTGCTCCGGTCTAAAATTCAATCTCTTTATCAGAATGTTCAAACTTTATATTCAAACGATAGGGCACTTGGCGGGTATTTGAGGAAATGAAATCACTTTACTTTCTCATTCATGGTTAGGGAGTAATAGCTGCCCAAAGTTACGCCCCCCACCCCATTTTTATAAAGCATTATAGACCAATTCAGTGCTCCGGTCTAAAATTCAATCTCTTTATCAGAATGTTAAAACTTTTCATTCAAACGATAGGGCACTTGGCGGGCATTTGAGGAAATGAAATCACTTTACTTTCTCATTCATGGTTAGGGAGTAATAGCTGACCAAAGTTATGCCCCCCACCCCATATTTATAAAGCATTATAGACCAATTCAGTGCTCCGGTCTAGAATTCAATCTTTTTATCAGGATTTTCAAACTTTACATTCAAACGATAGGGCACTTGGCGGGTATTTGAGGAAATGAAATCACTTTACTTTCTCATTCATGGTTAGGGAGTAATAGCTGACCAAAGTTACGCCCCCCACCCCATATTTATAAAGCATTATAGACCAATTCAGTGCTCCGGTCTAAAATTCAATCTCTTTATCAGGATGTTCAAACTTTACATTCAAACGATAGGGCACTTGGCGGGTATTTGAGGAAATGAAATCACTTTACTTTCTCATTCATGGTTAGGGAGTAATAGCTGACCAAAGTTACGCCCCCCACCCCATACTTATAAAGCATTATAGACCGATTCAGTGCTCCGGTCTAGAATTCAATCTCTTTATCAGAATGTTCAAACTTTATATTCAAACGATAGGGCACTTGGCGGGTATTTGAGGAATTGAAATCACTTTACTTTCTCATTCATAGTTAGGGAGTAATAGCTGACCAAAGTTACGCCCCCACCCCATACTTATAAAGCATTATAGACCAATTCAGTGCTCCGGTCTAGAATTCAATCTCTTTATCAGAATGTTCAAACTTTTCATTCAAACGATAGGGCACTTGGCGGGTATTTGAGGAAATGAAATCACTTTACTTTCTCATTCATGGTTAGGGAGTAATAGCTGACCAAAGTTACGCCCCCCACCCCATACTTATAAAGCATTATAGACCACTTCAGTGCTCCGGTCTAAAATTCAATGTCTTTATCAGAATGTTCAAACTTTACTTTCAAACGATAGGGCACTTGGCGGGTATTTGAGGAAATGAAATCACTTAACTTTCTCATTCATGGTTAGGGAGTAATAGCTGACCAAAGTTACGCCCCCCACCCCATACTTATAAAGCATTATAGACCAATTCAGTGCTCCGGTCTAAAATTCAATCTCTTTATCAGGATGTTCAAACTTTACATTCAAACGATAGGGCACTTGGCGGTATTTGAGGAAATGAAATCACTTTACTTTCTCATTCATGGTTAGAAAGTAATAGCTGACCAAAGTTACGCCCCCCACCCCATACTTATAAAGCATTATAGACCAATTCAGTGCTCCGGTCTAAAATTCAATCTCTTTATCAGGATTTTCAAACTTTACATTCAAACGATAGGGCACTTGGCGGGTATTTGAGGAAATGAAATCACTTTACTTTCTCATTCATGGTTAGGGAGTAATAGCTGACCAAAGTTACGCCCCCCACCCCATATTTATAAAGCATTATAGACCAATTCAGTGCTCCGGTCTAAAATTCAATCTCTTTATCAGAATGTTCAAACTTTATATTCAAACGATAGGGCACTTGGCGGGTATTTGAGGAAATGAAATCACTTTACTTTCTCATTCATGGTTAGGGAGTAATAGCTGCCCAAAGTTACGCCCCCCACCCCATTTTTATAAAGCATTATAGACCAATTCAGTGCTCCGGTCTAAAATTCTATCTCTTTATCAGAATGTTAAAACTTTTCATTCAAACGATAGGGCACTTGGCGGGCATTTGAGGAAATGAAATCACTTTACTTTCTCATTCATGGTTAGGGAGTAATAGCTGACCAAAGTTACGCCCCCCACCCCATACTTATAAAGCATTATAGACCAATTCAGTGCTCCGGTCTAAAATTCAATCTCTTTATCATGATGTTCAAACTTTATATTCAAACGATAGGGCACTTGGCGGGTATTTGAGGGAATGAAATCACTTTACTTTCTAATTCATGGTTAGGGAGTAATAGCTGACCAAAGTTACGCCCCCCACCCCATACTTATAAAGCATTATAGACCAATTCGGTGCTCCGGTCTAGAATTCAATCTCTTTATCAGGATGTTCAAACTTTACATTCAAACGATAGGGCACTTGGCGGGTATTTGAGGAAATGAAATCACTTAACTTTCTCATTCATGGTTAGGGAGTAATAGCTGACCAAAGTTACGCCCCCCACCCCATACTTATAAAGCATTATAGACCAATTCAGTGCTCCGGTCTAAAATTCAATCTCTTTATCAGGATGTTCAAACTTTACATTCAAACGATAGGGCACTTGGCGGGTATTTGAGGAAATGAAATCACTTTACTTTCTCATTCATGGTTAGGGAGTAATAGCTGACCAAAGTTACGCCCCCCACCCCATACTTATAAAGCATTATAGACCAATTCAGTGCTCCGGTCTAAAATTCAATCTCTTTATCAGGATTTTCAAACTTTACATTCAAACGATAGGGCACTTGGCGGGTATTTGAGGAAATGAAATCACTTTACTTTCTCATTCATGGTTAGGGAGTAATAGCTGACCAAAGTTACGCCCCCCACCCCATATTTATAAAGCGTTATAGACCAATTCAGTGCTCCGGTCTAAAATTCAATCTCTTTATCAGAATGTTCAAACTTTATATTCAAACGATAGGGCACTTGGCGGGTATTTGAGGAAATGAAATCACTTTACTTTCTCATTCATGGTTAGGGAGTAATAGCTGACCAAAGTTACGCCCCCCACCCCATACTTATAAAGCATTATAGACCAATTCGGTGCTCCGGTCTAGAATTCAATCTCTTTATCAGGATGTTCAAACTTTACATTCAAACGATAGGGCACTTGGCGGGTATTTGAGGAAATGAAATCACTTAACTTTCTCATTCATGGTTAGGGAGTAATAGCTGACCAAAGTTACGCCCCCCACCCCATACTTATAAAGCATTATAGACCAATTCAGTGCTCCGGTCTAAAATTCAATCTCTTCATCAGGATGTTCAAACTTTACATTCAAACGATAGGGCACTTGGCGGTATTTGAGGAAATGAAATCACTTTACTTTCTCATTCATGGTTAGAAAGTAATAGCTGACCAAAGTTACGCCCCCCGCCCCATACTTATAAAGCATTATAGACCAATTCAGTGCTCCGGTCTAAAATTCAATCTCTTTATCAGGATTTTCAAACTTTACATTCAAACGATAGGGCACTTGGCGGGTATTTGAGGAAATGAAATCACTTTACTTTCTCATTCATGGTTAGGGAGTAATAGCTGCCCAAAGTTACGCCCCCCACCCCATATTTATAAAGCATTATAGACCAATTCAGTGCTCCGGTCTAAAATTCAATCTCTTTATCAGAATGTTCAAACTTTATATTCAAACGATAGGGCACTTGGCGGGTATTTGAGGAAATGAAATCACTTTACTTTCTCATTCATGGTTAGGGAGTAATAGCTGCCCAAAGTTACGCCCCCCACCCCATTTTTATAAAGCATTATAGACCAATTCAGTGCTCCGGTCTAAAATTCAATCTCTTTATCAGAATGTTAAAACTTTTCATTCAAACGATAGGGCACTTGGCGGGCATTTGAGGAAATGAAATCACTTTACTTTCTCATTCATGGTTAGGGAGTAATAGCTGACCAAAGTTACGCCCCCCACCCCATACTTATAAAGCATTATAGACCAATTCAGTGCTCCGGTCTAAAATTCAATCTCTTTATCAGAATGTTCAAACTTTACATTCAAACGATAGGGCACTTGGCGGGTATTTGAGGAAATGAAATCACTTTACTTTCTCATTCATGGTTAGGAAGTAATAGCTGACCAAAGTTACGCCCCCCACCCCATACTTATAAAGCATTATAGACCAATTCAGTGCTCCGGTCTAAAATTCAATCTCTTTATCAGAATGTTCAAACTTTACATTCAAACGATAGGGCACTTGGCGGGTATTTGAGGAAATGAAATCACTTTACTTTCTCATTCATGGTTAGGGAGTAATAGCTGACCAAAGTTACGCCCCCCACCCCATACTTATAAAGCATTATAGACCAATTCGGTGCTCCGGTCTAGAATTCAATCTCTTTATCATAATGTGCAAACTTTACATTCAAACGATAGGGCACTTGGCGGGTATTTGAGGAAAGGAAATCACTTTACTTTCTCATTCATGGTAAGGGAGTAATAGCTGACCAAAGTTACGCCCCCCACCCCATTTTTATAAAGCATTATAGACCAATTCAGTGCTCCGGTCTAAAATTCAATCTCTTTATCAGAATGTTAAAACTTTTCATTCAAACGATAGGGCACTTGGCGGGCATTTGAGGAAATGAAATCACTTTACTTTCTCATTCATGGTTAGGGAGTAATAGCTGACCAAAGTTACGCCCCCCACCCCATACTTATAAAGCATTATAGACCAATTCAGTGCTCCGGTCTAAAATTCAATCTCTTTATCAGAATGTTCAAACTTTACATTCAAACGATAGGGCACTTGGCGGGTATTTGAGGAAATGAAATCACTTTACTTTCTCATTCATGGTTAGGAAGTAATAGCTGACCAAAGTTACGCCCCCCACCCCATACTTATAAAGCATTATAGACCAATTCAGTGCTCCGGTCTAAAATTCAATCTCTTTATCAGAATGTTCAAACTTTACATTCAAACGATAGGGCACTTGGCGGGTATTTGAGGAAATGAAATCACTTTACTTTCTCATTCATGGTTAGGGAGTAATAGCTGACCAAAGTTACGCCCCCCACCCCATACTTATAAAGCATTATAGACCAATTCAGTGCTCCGGTCTAGAATTCAATCTCTTTATCATAATGTGCAAACTTTACATTCAAACGATAGGGCACTTGGCGGGTATTTGAGGAAAGGAAATCACTTTACTTTCTCATTCATGGTTAGGGAGTAATAGCTGACCAAAGTTACGCCCCCCACCCCATACTTATAAAGCATTATAGACCAATTCAGTGCTCCGGTCTAAAATTCAATCTCTTTATCATGATGTTCAAACTTTATATTCAAACGATAGGGCACTTGGCGGGTATTTGAGGGAATGAAATCACTTTACTTTCTAATTCATGGTTAGGGAGTAATAGCTGACCAAAGTTACGCCCCCCACCCCATACTTATAAAGCATTATAGACCAATTCGGTGCTCCGGTCTAGAATTCAATCTCTTTATCAGGATGTTCAAACTTTACATTCAAACGATAGGGCACTTGGCGGGTATTTGAGGAAATGAAATCACTTAACTTTCTCATTCATGGTTAGGGAGTAATAGCTGACCAAAGTTACGCCCCCCACCCCATACTTATAAAGCATTATAGACCAATTCAGTGCTCCGGTCTAAAATTCAATCTCTTTATCAGGATGTTCAAACTTTACATTCAAACGATAGGGCACTTGGCGGGTATTTGAGGAAATGAAATCACTTTACTTTCTCATTCATGGTTAGGGAGTAATAGCTGACCAAAGTTACGCCCCCCACCCCATACTTATAAAGCATTATAGACCAATTCAGTGCTCCGGTCTAAAATTCAATCTCTTTATTAGGATTTTCAAACTTTACATTCAAACGATAGGGCACTTGGCGGGTATTTGAGGAAATGAAATCACTTTACTTTCTCATTCATGGTTAGGGAGTAATAGCTGACCAAAGTTACGCCCCCCACCCCATATTTATAAAGCGTTATAGACCAATTCAGTGCTCCGGTCTAAAATTCAATCTCTTTATCAGAATGTTCAAACTTTATATTCAAACGATAGGGCACTTGGCGGGTATTTGAGGAAATGAAATCACTTTACTTTCTCATTCATGGTTAGGGAGTAATAGCTGACCAAAGTTACGCCCCCCACCCCATACTTATAAAGCATTATAGACCAATTCGGTGCTCCGGTCTAGAATTCAATCTCTTTATCAGGATGTTCAAACTTTACATTCAAACGATAGGGCACTTGGCGGGTATTTGAGGAAATGAAATCACTTAACTTTCTCATTCATGGTTAGGGAGTAATAGCTGACCAAAGTTACGCCCCCCACCCCATACTTATAAAGCATTATAGACCAATTCAGTGCTCCGGTCTAAAATTCAATCTCTTTATCAGGATGTTCAAACTTTACATTCAAACGATAGGGCACTTGGCGGTATTTGAGGAAATGAAATCACTTTACTTTCTCATTCATGGTTAGAAAGTAATAGCTGACCAAAGTTACGCCCCCCACCCCATACTTATAAAGCATTATAGACCAATTCAGTGCTCCGGTCTAAAATTCAATCTCTTTATCAGGATTTTCAAACTTTACATTCAAACGATAGGGCACTTGGCGGGTATTTGAGGAAATGAAATCACTTTACTTTCTCATTCATGGTTAGGGAGTAATAGCTGACCAAAGTTACGCCCCCCACCCCATATTTATAAAGCATTATAGACCAATTCAGTGCTCCGGTCTAAAATTCAATCTCTTTATCAGAATGTTCAAACTTTATATTCAAACGATAGGGCACTTGGCGGGTATTTGAGGAAATGAAATCACTTTACTTTCTCATTCATGGTTAGGGAGTAATAGCTGACCAAAGTTACGCCCCCCACCCCATTTTTATAAAGCATTATAGACCAATTCAGTGCTCCGGTCTAAAATTCAATCTCTTTATCAGAATGTTAAAACTTTTCATTCAAACGATAGGGCACTTGGCGGGTATTTGAGGGAATGAAATCACTTTACTTTCTAATTCATGGTTAGGGAGTAATAGCTGACCAAAGTTACGCCCCCCACCCCATACTTATAAAGCATTATAGACCAATTCGGTGCTCCGGTCTAGAATTCAATCTCTTTATCAGGATGTTCAAACTTTACATTCAAACGATAGGGCACTTGGCGGGTATTTGAGGAAATGAAATCACTTAACTTTCTCATTCATGGTTAGGGAGTAATAGCTGACCAAAGTTACGCCCCCCACCCCATTTTTATAAAGCATTATAGACCAATTCAGTGCTCCGGTCTAAAATTCAATCTCTTTATCAGAATGTTAAAACTTTTCATTCAAACGATAGGGCACTTGGCGGGCATTTGAGGAAATGAAATCACTTTACTTTCTCATTCATGGTTAGGGAGTAATAGCTGACCAAAGTTACGCCCCCCACCCCATACTTATAAAGCATTATAGACCAATTCAGTGCTCCGGTCTAAAATTCAATCTCTTTATCATGATGTTCAAACTTTATATTCAAACGATAGGGCACTTGGCGGGTATTTGAGGGAATGAAATCACTTTACTTTCTAATTCATGGTTAGGGAGTAATAGCTGACCAAAGTTACGCCCCCCACCCCATACTTATAAAGCATTATAGACCAATTCGGTGCTCCGGTCTAGAATTCAATCTCTTTATCAGGATGTTCAAACTTTACATTCAAACGATAGGGCACTTGGCGGGTATTTGAGGAAATGAAATCACTTAACTTTCTCATTCATGGTTAGGGAGTAATAGCTGACCAAAGTTACGCCCCCCACCCCATACTTATAAAGCATTATAGACCAATTCAGTGCTCCGGTCTAAAATTCAATCTCTTTATCAGGATGTTCAAACTTTACATTCAAACGATAGGGCACTTGGCGGGTATTTGAGGAAATGAAATCACTTTACTTTCTCATTCATGGTTAGGGAGTAATAGCTGACCAAAGTTACGCCCCCCACCCCATACTTATAAAGCATTATAGACCAATTCAGTGCTCCGGTCTAGAATTCAATCTCTTTATCAGGATGTTCAAACTTTACATTCAAACGATAGGGCACTTGGCGGGTATTTGAGGAAATGAAATCACTTTACTTTCTCATTCATGGTTAGGGAGTAATAGCTAACCAAAGTTACGCCCCCCACCCCATATTTATAAAGCGTTATAGACCAATTCAGTGCTCCGGTCTAAAATTCAATCTCTTTATCAGAATGTTCAAACTTTATATTCAAACGATAGGGCACTTGGCGGGTATTTGAGGAAATGAAATCACTTTACTTTCTCATTCATGGTTAGGGAGTAATAGCTGACCAAAGTTACGCCCCCCACCCCATACTTATAAAGCATTATAGACCAATTCGGTGCTCCGGTCTAGAATTCAATCTCTTTATCAGGATGTTCAAACTTTACATTCAAACGATAGGGCACTTGGCGGGTATTTGAGGAAATGAAATCACTTTACTTTCTCATTCATGGTTAGGGAGTAATAGCTGACCAAAGTTACGCCCCCCACCCCATACTTATAAAGCATTATAGACCAATTCAGTGCTCCGGTCTAAAATTCAATCTCTTCATCAGGATGTTCAAACTTTACATTCAAACGATAGGGCACTTGGCGGTATTTGAGGAAATGAAATCACTTTACTTTCTCATTCATGGTTAGAAAGTAATAGCTGACCAAAGTTACGCCCCCCACCCCATACTTATAAAGCATTATAGACCAATTCAGTGCTCCGGTCTAAAATTCAATCTCTTTATCAGGATTTTCAAACTTTACATTCAAACGATAGGGCACTTGGCGGGTATTTGAGGAAATGAAATCACTTTACTTTCTCATTCATGGTTAGGGAGTAATAGCTGACCAAAGTTACGCCCCCCACCCCATATTTATAAAGCATTATAGACCAATTCAGTGCTCCGGTCTAAAATTCAATCTCTTTATCAGAATGTTCAAACTTTATATTCAAACGATAGGGCACTTGGCGGGTATTTGAGGAAATGAAATCACTTTACTTTCTCATTCATGGTTAGGGAGTAATAGCTGCCCAAAGTTACGCCCCCCACCCCATTTTTATAAAGCATTATAGACCAATTCAGTGCTCCGGTCTAAAATTCAATCTCTTTATCAGAATGTTAAAACTTTTCATTCAAACGATAGGGCACTTGGCGGGCATTTGAGGAAATGAAATCACTTTACTTTCTCATTCATGGTTAGGGAGTAATAGCTGACCAAAGTTACGCCCCCCACCCCATACTTATAAAGCATTATAGACCAATTCAGTGCTCCGGTCTAAAATTCAATCTCTTTATCAGAATGTTCAAACTTTACATTCAAACGATAGGGCACTTGGCGGGTATTTGAGGAAATGAAATCACTTTACTTTCTCATTCATGGTTAGGGAGTAATAGCTGACCAAAGTTACGCCCCCCACCCCATACTTATAAAGCATTATAGACCAATTCAGTGCTCCGGTCTAAAATTCAATCTCTTTATCAGAATGTTCAAACTTTACATTCAAACGATAGGGCACTTGGCGGGTATTTGAGGAAATGAAATCACTTTACTTTCTCATTCATGGTTAGGGAGTAATAGCTGACCAAAGTTACGCCCCCCACCCCATACTTATAAAGCATTATAGACCAATTCAGTGCTCCGGTCTAGAATTCAATCTCTTTATCATAATGTGCAAACTTTACATTCAAACGATAGGGCACTTGGCGGGTATTTGAGGAAAGGAAATCACTTTACTTTCTCATTCATGGTAAGGGAGTAATAGCTGACCAAAGTTACGCCCCCCACCCCATACTTATAAAGCATTATAGACCAATTCAGTGCTCCGGTCTAAAATTCAATCTCTTTATCAGAATGTTCAAACTTTACATTCAAACGATAGGGCACTTGGCGGGTATTTGAGGAAATGAAATCACTTTACTTTCTCATTCATGGTTAGGGAGTAATAGCTGACCAAAGTTACGCCCCCCACCCCATACTTATAAAGCATTATAGACCAATTCAGTGCTCCGGTCTAGAATTCAATCTCTTTATCATAATGTGCAAACTTTACATTCAAACGATAGGGCACTTGGCGGGTATTTGAGGAAAGGAAATCACTTTACTTTCTCATTCATGGTAAGGGAGTAATAGCTGACCAAAGTTACGCCCCCCACCCCATACTTATAAAGCATTATAGACCAATTCAGTGCTCCGGTCTAAAATTCAATCTCTTTATCATGATGTTCAAACTTTATATTCAAACGATAGGGCACTTGGCGGGTATTTGAGGGAATGAAATCACTTTACTTTCTAATTCATGGTTAGGGAGTAATAGCTGACCAAAGTTACGCCCCCCACCCCATACTTATAAAGCATTATAGACCAATTCGGTGCTCCGGTGTAGAATTCAATCTCTTTATCAGGATGTTCAAACTTTACATTCAAACGATAGGGCACTTGGCGGGTATTTGAGGAAATGAAATCACTTAACTTTCTCATTCATGGTTAGGGAGTAATAGCTGACCAAAGTTACGCCCCCCACCCCATACTTATAAAGCATTATAGACCAATTCAGTGCTCCGGTCTAAAATTCAATCTCTTTATCAGGATGTTCAAACTTTACATTCAAACGATAGGGCACTTGGCGGGTATTTGAGGAAATGAAATCACTTTACTTTCTCATTCATGGTTAGGGAGTAATAGCTGACCAAAGTTACGCCCCCCACCCCATACTTATAAAGCATTATAGACCAATTCAGTGCTCCGGTCTAAAATTCAATCTCTTTATTAGGATTTTCAAACTTTACATTCAAACGATAGGGCACTTGGCGGGTATTTGAGGAAATGAAATCACTTTACTTTCTCATTCATGGTTAGGGAGTAATAGCTGACCAAAGTTACGCCCCCCACCCCATATTTATAAAGCGTTATAGACCAATTCAGTGCTCCGGTCTAAAATTCAATCTCTTTATCAGAATGTTCAAACTTTATATTCAAACGATAGGGCACTTGGCGGGTATTTGAGGAAATGAAATCACTTTACTTTCTCATTCATGGTTAGGGAGTAATAGCTGACCAAAGTTACGCCCCCCACCCCATACTTATAAAGCATTATAGACCAATTCGGTGCTCCGGTCTAGAATTCAATCTCTTTATCAGGATGTTCAAACTTTACATTCAAACGATAGGGCACTTGGCGGGTATTTGAGGAAATGAAATCACTTAACTTTCTCATTCATGGTTAGGGAGTAATAGCTGACCAAAGTTACGCCCCCCACCCCATACTTATAAAGCATTATAGACCAATTCAGTGCTCCGGTCTAAAATTCAATCTCTTTATCAGGATGTTCAAACTTTACATTCAAACGATAGGGCACTTGGCGGTATTTGAGGAAATGAAATCACTCTACTTTCTCATTCATGGTTAGAAAGTAATAGCTGACCAAAGTTACGCCCCCCACCCCATACTTATAAAGCATTATAGACCAATTCAGTGCTCCGGTCTAAAATTCAATCTCTTTATCAGGATTTTCAAACTTTACATTCAAACGATAGGGCACTTGGCGGGTATTTGAGGAAATGAAATCACTTTACTTTCTCATTCATGGTTAGGGAGTAATAGCTGACCAAAGTTACGCCCCCCACCCCATATTTATAAAGCATTATAGACCAATTCAGTGCTCCGGTCTAAAATTCAATCTCTTTATCAGAATGTTCAAACTTTATATTCAAACGATAGGGCACTTGGCGGGTATTTGAGGAAATGAAATCACTTTACTTTCTCATTCATGGTTAGGGAGTAATAGCTGACCAAAGTTACGCCCCCCACCCCATTTTTATAAAGCATTATAGACCAATTCAGTGCTCCGGTCTAAAATTCAATCTCTTTATCAGAATGTTAAAACTTTTCATTCAAACGATAGGGCACTTGGCGGGTATTTGAGGGAATGAAATCACTTTACTTTCTAATTCATGGTTAGGGAGTAATAGCTGACCAAAGTTACGCCCCCCACCCCATACTTATAAAGCATTATAGACCAATTCGGTGCTCCGGTCTAGAATTCAATCTCTTTATCAGGATGTTCAAACTTTACATTCAAACGATAGGGCACTTGGCGGGTATTTGAGGAAATGAAATCACTTAACTTTCTCATTCATGGTTAGGGAGTAATAGCTGACCAAAGTTACGCCCCCCACCCCATACTTATAAAGCATTATAGACCAATTCAGTGCTCCGGTCTAAAATTCAATCTCTTTATCAGGATGTTCAAACTTTACATTCAAACGATAGGGCACTTGGCGGGTATTTGAGGAAATGAAATCACTTTACTTTCTCATTCATGGTTAGGGAGTAATAGCTGACCAAAGTTATGCCCCCCACCCCATACTTATAAGGCATTATAGACCAATTCAGTGCTCCGGTCTAAAATTCAATCTCTTTATCAGGATTTTCAAACTTTACATTCAAACGATAGGGCACTTGGCGGGTATTTGAGGAAATGAAATCACTTTACTTTCTCATTCATGGTTAGGGAGTAATAGCTGACCAAAGTTACGCCCCCCACCCCATATTTATAAAGCGTTATAGACCAATTCAGTGCTCCGGTCTAAAATTCAATCTCTTTATCAGAATGTTCAAACTTTATATTCAAACGATAGGGCACTTGGCGGGTATTTGAGGAAATGAAATCACTTTACTTTCTCATTCATGGTTAGGGAGTAATAGCTGACCAAAGTTACGCCCCCCACCCCATACTTATAAAGCATTATAGACCAATTCGGTGCTCCGGTCTAGAATTCAATCTCTTTATCAGGATGTTCAAACTTTACATTCAAACGATAGGGCACTTGGCGGGTATTTGAGGAAATGAAATCACTTAACTTTCTCATTCATGGTTAGGGAGTAATAGCTGACCAAAGTTACGCCCCCCACCCCATACTTATAAAGCATTATAGACCAATTCAGTGCTCCGGTCTAAAATTCAATCTCTTCATCAGGATGTTCAAACTTTACATTCAAACGATAGGGCACTTGGCGGTATTTGAGGAAATGAAATCACTTTACTTTCTCATTCATGGTTAGGGAGTAATAGCTGACCAAAGTTACGCCCCCCACCCCATATTTATAAAGCATTATAGACCAATTCAGTGCTCCGGTCTAAAATTCAATCTCTTTATCAGAATGTTCAAACTTTATATTCAAACGATAGGGCACTTGGCGGGTATTTGAGGAAATGAAATCACTTTACTTTCTCATTCATGGTTAGGGAGTAATAGCTGACCAAAGTTACGCCCCCCACCCCATATTTATAAAGCATTATAGACCAATTCAGTGCTCCGGTCTAAAATTCAATCTCTTTATCAGAATGTTCAAACTTTATATTCAAACGATAGGGCACTTGGCGGGTATTTGAGGAAATGAAATCACTTTACTTTCTCATTCATGGTTAGGGAGTAATAGCTGCCCAAAGTTACGCCCCCCACCCCATTTTTATAAAGCATTATAGACCAATTCAGTGCTCCGGTCTAAAATTCAATCTCTTTATCAGAATGTTAAAACTTTTCATTCAAACGATAGGGCACTTGGCGGGCATTTGAGGAAATGAAATCACTTTACTTTCTCATTCATGGTTAGGGAGTAATAGCTGACCAAAGTTACGCCCCCCACCCCATACTTATAAAGCATTATAGACCAATTCAGTGCTCCGGTCTAGAATTCAATCTCTTTATCAGGATTTTCAAACTTTACATTCAAACGATAGGGCACTTGGCGGGTATTTGAGGAAATGAAATCACTTTACTTTCTCATTCATGGTTAGGGAGTAATAGCTGACCAAAGTTACGCCCCCCACCCCATATTTATAAAGCATTATAGACCAATTCAGTGCTCCGGTCTAAAATTCAATCTCTTTATCAGGATGTTCAAACTTTACATTCAAACGATAGGGCACTTGGCGGGTATTTGAGGAAATGAAATCACTTTACTTTCTCATTCATGGTTAGGGAGTAATAGCTGACCAAAGTTACGCCCCCCACCCCATACTTATAAAGCATTATAGACCGATTCAGTGCTCCGGTCTAGAATTCAATCTCTTTATCAGAATGTTCAAACTTTATATTCAAACGATAGGGCACTTGGCGGGTATTTGAGGAATTGAAATCACTTTACTTTCTCATTCATAGTTAGGGAGTAATAGCTGACCAAAGTTACGCCCCCACCCCATACTTATAAAGCATTATAGACCAATTCAGTGCTCCGGTCTAGAATTCAATCTCTTTATCAGAATGTTCAAACTTTTCATTCAAACGATAGGGCACTTGGCGGGTATTTGAGGAAATGAAATCACTTTACTTTCTCATTCATGGTTAGGGAGTAATAGCTGACCAAAGTTACGCCCCCCACCCCATACTTATAAAGCATTATAGACCACTTCAGTGCTCCGGTCTAAAATTCAATGTCTTTATCAGAATGTTCAAACTTTACTTTCAAACGATAGGGCACTTGGCGGGTATTTGAGGAAATGAAATCACTTAACTTTCTCATTCATGGTTAGGGAGTAATAGCTGACCAAAGTTACGCCCCCCACCCCATACTTATAAAGCATTATAGACCAATTCAGTGCTCCGGTCTAAAATTCAATCTCTTTATCAGGATGTTCAAACTTTACATTCAAACGATAGGGCACTTGGCGGTATTTGAGGAAATGAAATCACTTTACTTTCTCATTCATGGTTAGAAAGTAATAGCTGACCAAAGTTACGCCCCCCGCCCCATACTTATAAAGCATTATAGACCAATTCAGTGCTCCGGTCTAAAATTCAATCTCTTTATCAGGATTTTCAAACTTTACATTCAAACGATAGGGCACTTGGCGGGTATTTGAGGAAATGAAATCACTTTACTTTCTCATTCATGGTTAGGGAGTAATAGCTGACCAAAGTTACGCCCCCCACCCCATATTTATAAAGCATTATAGACCAATTCAGTGCTCCGGTCTAAAATTCAATCTCTTTATCAGAATGTTCAAACTTTATATTCAAACGATAGGGCACTTGGCGGGTATTTGAGGAAATGAAATCACTTTACTTTCTCATTCATGGTTAGGGAGTAATAGCTGCCCAAAGTTACGCCCCCCACCCCATTTTTATAAAGCATTATAGACCAATTCAGTGCTCCGGTCTAAAATTCAATCTCTTTATCAGAATGTTAAAACTTTTCATTCAAACGATAGGGCACTTGGCGGGCATTTGAGGAAATGAAATCACTTTACTTTCTCATTCATGGTTAGGGAGTAATAGCTGACCAAAGTTACGCCCCCCACCCCATACTTATAAGGCATTATAGACCAATTCAGTGCTCCGGTCTAAAATTCAATCTCTTTATCAGGATTTTCAAACTTTACATTCAAACGATAGGGCACTTGGCGGGTATTTGAGGAAATGAAATCACTTTACTTTCTCATTCATGGTTAGGGAGTAATAGCTGACCAAAGTTACGCCCCCCACCCCATATTTATAAAGCGTTATAGACCAATTCAGTGCTCCGGTCTAAAATTCAATCTCTTTATCAGAATGTTCAAACTTTATATTCAAACGATAGGGCACTTGGCGGGTATTTGAGGAAATGAAATCACTTTACTTTCTCATTCATGGTTAGGGAGTAATAGCTGACCAAAGTTACGCCCCCCACCCCATACTTATAAAGCATTATAGACCAATTCGGTGCTCCGGTCTAGAATTCAATCTCTTTATCAGGATGTTCAAACTTTACATTCAAACGATAGGGCACTTGGCGGGTATTTGAGGAAATGAAATCACTTAACTTTCTCATTCATGGTTAGGGAGTAATAGCTGACCAAAGTTACGCCCCCCACCCCATACTTATAAAGCATTATAGACCAATTCAGTGCTCCGGTCTAAAATTCAATCTCTTCATCAGGATGTTCAAACTTTACATTCAAACGATAGGGCACTTGGCGGTATTTGAGGAAATGAAATCACTTTACTTTCTCATTCATGGTTAGAAAGTAATAGCTGACCAAAGTTACGCCCCCCGCCCCATACTTATAAAGCATTATAGACCAATTCAGTGCTCCGGTCTAAAATTCAATCTCTTTATCAGGATTTTCAAACTTTACATTCAAACGATAGGGCACTTGGCGGGTATTTGAGGAAATGAAATCACTTTACTTTCTCATTCATGGTTAGGGAGTAATAGCTGACCAAAGTTACGCCCCCCACCCCATATTTATAAAGCATTATAGACCAATTCAGTGCTCCGGTCTAAAATTCAATCTCTTTATCAGAATGTTCAAACTTTATATTCAAACGATAGGGCACTTGGCGGGTATTTGAGGAAATGAAATCACTTTACTTTCTCATTCATGGTTAGGGAGTAATAGCTGCCCAAAGTTACGCCCCCCACCCCATACTTATAAAGCATTATAGACCAATTCAGTGCTCCGGTCTAAAATTCAATCTCTTTATCAGAATGTTAAAACTTTTCATTCAAACGATAGGGCACTTGGCGGGCATTTGAGGAAATGAAATCACTTTACTTTCTCATTCATGGTTAGGGAGTAATAGCTGACCAAAGTTACGCCCCCCACCCCATTTTTATAAAGCATTATAGACCAATTCAGTGCTCCGGTCTAGAATTCAATCTCTTTATCAGGATTTTCAAACTTTACATTCAAACGATAGGGCACTTGGCGGGTATTTGAGGAAATGAAATCACTTTACTTTCTCATTCATGGTTAGGGAGTAATAGCTGACCAAAGTTACGCCCCCCACCCCATATTTATAAAGCATTATAGACCAATTCAGTGCTCCGGTCTAGAATTCAATCTCTTTATCAGGATGTTCAAACTTTACATTCAAACGATAGGGCACTTGGCGGGTATTTGAGGAAATGAAATCACTTTACTTTCTCATTCATGGTTAGGGAGTAATAGCTGACCAAAGTTACGCCCCCCACCCCATACTTATAAAGCATTATAGACCGATTCAGTGCTCCGGTCTAGAATTCAATCTCTTTATCAGAATGTTCAAACTTTATATTCAAACGATAGGGCACTTGGCGGGTATTTGAGGAATTGAAATCACTTTACTTTCTCATTCATAGTTAGGGAGTAATAGCTGACCAAAGTTACGCCCCCACCCCATACTTATAAAGCATTATAGACCAATTCAGTGCTCCGGTCTAGAATTCAATCTCTTTATCAGAATGTTCAAACTTTTCATTCAAACGATAAGGCACTTGGCGGGTATTTGAGGAAATGAAATCACTTTACTTTCTCATTCATGGTTAGGGAGTAATAGCTGACCAAAGTTACGCCCCCCACCCCATACTTATAAAGCATTATAGACCACTTCAGTGCTCCGGTCTAAAATTCAATGTCTTTATCAGAATGTTCAAACTTTACTTTCAAACGATAGGGCACTTGGCGGGTATTTGAGGAAATGAAATCACTTAACTTTCTCATTCATGGTTAGGGAGTAATAGCTGACCAAAGTTACGCCCCCCACCCCATACTTATAAAGCATTATAGACCAATTCAGTGCTCCGGTCTAAAATTCAATCTCTTTATCAGGATGTTCAAACTTTACATTCAAACGATAGGGCACTTGGCGGTATTTGAGGAAATGAAATCACTTTACTTTCTCATTCATGGTTAGAAAGTAATAGCTGACCAAAGTTACGCCCCCCGCCCCATACTTATAAAGCATTATAGACCAATTCAGTGCTCCGGTCTAAAATTCAATCTCTTTATCAGGATTTTCAAACTTTACATTCAAACGATAGGGCACTTGGCGGGTATTTGAGGAAATGAAATCACTTTACTTTCTCATTCATGGTTAGGGAGTAATAGCTGACCAAAGTTACGCCCCCCACCCCATATTTATAAAGCATTATAGACCAATTCAGTGCTCCGGTCTAAAATTCAATCTCTTTATCAGAATGTTCAAACTTTATATTCAAACGATAGGGCACTTGGCGGGTATTTGAGGAAATGAAATCACTTTACTTTCTCATTCATGGTTAGCGAGTAATAGCTGCCCAAAGTTACGCCCCCCACCCCATTTTTATAAAGCATTATAGACCAATTCAGTGCTCCGGTCTAAAATTCAATCTCTTTATCAGAATGTTAAAACTTTTCATTCAAACGATAGGGCACTTGGCGGGCATTTGAGGAAATGAAATCACTCTACTTTCTCATTCATGGTTAGGGAGTAATAGCTGACCAAAGTTACGCCCCCCACCCCATACTTATAAAGCATTATAGACCAATTCAGTGCTCCGGTCTAAAATTCAATCTCTTTATCAGGATTTTCAAACTTTACATTCAAACGATAGGGCACTTGGCGGGTATTTGAGGAAATGAAATCACTTTACTTTCTCATTCATGGTTAGGGAGTAATAGCTGACCAAAGTTACGCCCCCCACCCCATACTTATAAAGCATTATAGACCAATTCGGTGCTCCGGTCTAGAATTCAATCTCTTTATCAGGATGTTCAAACTTTACATTCAAACGATAGGGCACTTGGCGGGTATTTGAGGAAATGAAATCACTTTACTTTCTCATTCATGGTTAGGGAGTAATAGCTGACCAAAGTTACGCCCCCCACCCCATATTTATAAAGCATTATAGACCAATTCAGTGCTCCGGTCTAGAATTCAATCTCTTTATCAGGATGTTCAAACTTTACATTCAAACGATAGGGCACTTGGCGGGTATTTGAGGAAATGAAATCACTTTACTTTCTCATTCATGGTTAGGGAGTAATAGCTGACCAAAGTTACGCCCCCCACCCCATACTTATAAAGCATTATAGACCGATTCAGTGCTCCGGTCTAGAATTCAATCTCTTTATCAGAATGTTCAAACTTTATATTCAAACGATAGGGCACTTGGCGGGTATTTGAGGAATTGAAATCACTTTACTTTCTCATTCATAGTTAGGGAGTAATAGCTGACCAAAGTTACGCCCCCACCCCATACTTATAAAGCATTATAGACCAATTCAGTGCTCCGGTCTAGAATTCAATCTCTTTATCAGAATGTTCAAACTTTTCATTCAAACGATAGGGCACTTGGCGGGTATTTGAGGAAATGAAATCACTTTACTTTCTCATTCATGGTTAGGGAGTAATAGCTGACCAAAGTTACGCCCCCCACCCCATACTTATAAAGCATTATAGACCACTTCAGTGCTCCGGTCTAAAATTCAATGTCTTTATCAGAATGTTCAAACTTTACTTTCAAACGATAGGGCACTTGGCGGGTATTTGAGGAAATGAAATCACTTTACTTTCTCATTCATGGTTAGGGAGTAATAGCTGACCAAAGTTACGCCCCCCACCCCATACTTATAAAGCATTATAGACCAATTCAGTGCTCCGGTCTAAAATTCAATCTCTTTATCATAATGTTCAAACTTTACATTCAAACGATAGGGCACTTGGCGGGTATTTGAGGAAATGAAATCACTTTACTTTCTCATTCATGGTTAGGGAGTAATAGCTGACCAAAGTTACGCCCCCCACCCCATACTTATAAAGCATTATAGACCAATTCAGTGCTCCGGTCTAAAATTCAATCTCTTTATCAGAATGTTCAAACTTAACATTCAAACGATAGGGCACTTGGCGGGTATTTGAGGAAATGAAATCACTTTACTTTCTCATTCATGGTTAGGGAGTAATAGCTGACCAAAGTTACGCCCCCCACCCCATACTTATAAAGCATTATAGACCAATTCAGTGCTCCGGTCTAAAATTCAATCTCTTTATCAGAATGTTCAAACTTTACATTCAAACGATAGGGCACTTGGCGGGTATTTGAGGAAATGAAATCACTTTACTTTCTCATTCATGGTTAGGGAGTAATAGCTGACCAAAGTTACGCCCCCCACCCCATACTTATAAAGCATTATAGACCAATTCAGTGCTCCGGTCTAAAATTCAATCTCTTTATCAGAATGTTCAAACTTTACATTCAAACGATAGGGCACTTGGCGGGTATTTGAGGAAATGAAATCAATTTACTTTCTCATTCATGGTTAGGGAGTAATAGCTGACCAAAGTTACGCCCCCCACCCCATACTTATAAAGCATTATAGACCAATTCAGTGCTCCGGTCTAAAAATTTAATCTCTTTATCAGGATGTTCAAACTTTACATTCAAACGATAGGGCACTTGGCCGGTATTTGAGGAAATGAAATCACTTTACTTTCTCATTCATGGTTAGGGAGTAATAGCTGACCAAAGTTACGCCCCCCACCCCATACTTATAAAGCATTATAGACCAATTCAGTGCTCCGGTCTAAAATTCAATCTCTTTATCAGGATTTTCAAACTTTACATTCAAACGATAGGGCACTTGGCGGTATTTGAGGAAATGAAATCACTTTACTTTCTCATTCATGGTTAGAAAGTAATAGCTGACCAAAGTTACGCCCCCCGCCCCATACTTATAAAGCATTATAGACCAATTCAGTGCTCCGGTCTAAAATTCAATCTCTTTATCAGGATTTTCAAACTTTACATTCAAACGATAGGGCACTTGGCGGGTATTTGAGGAAATGAAATCACTTTACTTTCTCATTCATGGTTAGGGAGTAATAGCTGACCAAAGTTACGCCCCCCACCCCATATTTATAAAGCATTATAGACCAATTCAGTGCTCCGGTCTAAAATTCAATCTCTTTATCAGAATGTTCAAACTTTATATTCAAACGATAGGGCACTTGGCGGGTATTTGAGGAAATGAAATCACTTTACTTTCTCATTCATGGTTAGGGAGTAATAGCTGCCCAAAGTTACGCCCCCCACCCCATACTTATAAAGCATTATAGACCAATTCAGTGCTCCGGTCTAAAATTCAATCTCTTTATCAGAATGTTAAAACTTTTCATTCAAACGATAGGGCACTTGGCGGGCATTTGAGGAAATGAAATCACTTTACTTTCTCATTCATGGTTAGGGAGTAATAGCTGACCAAAGTTACGCCCCCCACCCCATATTTATAAAGCATTATAGACCAATTCAGTGCTCCGGTCTAGAATTCAATCTCTTTATCAGGATTTTCAAACTTTACATTCAAACGATAGGGCACTTGGCGGGTATTTGAGGAAATGAAATCACTTTACTTTCTCATTCATGGTTAGGGAGTAATAGCTGACCAAAGTTACGCCCCCCACCCCATATTTATAAAGCATTATAGACCAATTCAGTGCTCCGGTCTAGAATTCAATCTCTTTATCAGGATGTTCAAACTTTACATTCAAACGATAGGGCACTTGGCGGGTATTTGAGGAAATGAAATCACTTTACTTTCTCATTCATGGTTAGGGAGTAATAGCTGACCAAAGTTACGCCCCCCACCCCATACTTATAAAGCATTATAGACCGATTCAGTGCTCCGGTCTAGAATTCAATCTCTTTATCAGAATGTTCAAACTTTATATTCAAACGATAGGGCACTTGGCGGGTATTTGAGGAATTGAAATCACTTTACTTTCTCATTCATAGTTAGGGAGTAATAGCTGACCAAAGTTACGCCCCCACCCCATACTTATAAAGCATTATAGACCAATTCAGTGCTCCGGTCTAGAATTCAATCTCTTTATCAGAATGTTCAAACTTTTCATTCAAACGATAAGGCACTTGGCGGGTATTTGAGGAAATGAAATCACTTTACTTTCTCATTCATGGTTAGGGAGTAATAGCTGACCAAAGTTACGCCCCCCACCCCATACTTATAAAGCATTATAGACCACTTCAGTGCTCCGGTCTAAAATTCAATGTCTTTATCAGAATGTTCAAACTTTACTTTCAAACGATAGGGCACTTGGCGGGTATTTGAGGAAATGAAATCACTTAACTTTCTCATTCATGGTTAGGGAGTAATAGCTGACCAAAGTTACGCCCCCCACCCCATACTTATAAAGCATTATAGACCAATTCAGTGCTCCGGTCTAAAATTCAATCTCTTTATCAGGATGTTCAAACTTTACATTCAAACGATAGGGCACTTGGCGGTATTTGAGGAAATGAAATCACTTTACTTTCTCATTCATGGTTAGAAAGTAATAGCTGACCAAAGTTACGCCCCCCGCCCCATACTTATAAAGCATTATAGACCAATTCAGTGCTCCGGTCTAAAATTCAATCTCTTTATCAGGATTTTCAAACTTTACATTCAAACGATAGGGCACTTGGCGGGTATTTGAGGAAATGAAATCACTTTACTTTCTCATTCATGGTTAGGGAGTAATAGCTGACCAAAGTTACGCCCCCCACCCCATATTTATAAAGCATTATAGACCAATTCAGTGCTCCGGTCTAAAATTCAATCTCTTTATCAGAATGTTCAAACTTTATATTCAAACGATAGGGCACTTGGCGGGTATTTGAGGAAATGAAATCACTTTACTTTCTCATTCATGGTTAGGGAGTAATAGCTGCCCAAAGTTACGCCCCCCACCCCATTTTTATAAAGCATTATAGACCAATTCAGTGCTCCGGTCTAAAATTCAATCTCTTTATCAGAATGTTAAAACTTTTCATTCAAACGATAGGGCACTTGGCGGGCATTTGAGGAAATGAAATCACTCTACTTTCTCATTCATGGTTAGGGAGTAATAGCTGACCAAAGTTACGCCCCCCACCCCATACTTATAAAGCATTATAGACCAATTCAGTGCTCCGGTCTAAAATTCAATCTCTTTATCAGGATTTTCAAACTTTACATTCAAACGATAGGGCACTTGGCGGGTATTTGAGGAAATGAAATCACTTTACTTTCTCATTCATGGTTAGGGAGTAATAGCTGACCAAAGTTACGCCCCCCACCCCATACTTATAAAGCATTATAGACCAATTCGGTGCTCCGGTCTAGAATTCAATCTCTTTATCAGGATGTTCAAACTTTACATTCAAACGATAGGGCACTTGGCGGGTATTTGAGGAAATGAAATCACTTTACTTTCTCATTCATGGTTAGGGAGTAATAGCTGACCAAAGTTACGCCCCCCACCCCATACTTATAAAGCATTATAGACCAATTCAGTGCTCCGGTCTAGAATTCAATCTCTTTATCAGGATGTTCAAACTTTACATTCAAACGATAGGGCACTTGGCGGGTATTTGAGGAAATGAAATCACTTTACTTTCTCATTCATGGTTAGGGAGTAATAGCTGACCAAAGTTACGCCCCCCACCCCATACTTATAAAGCATTATAGACCGATTCAGTGCTCCGGTCTAGAATTCAATCTCTTTATCAGAATGTTCAAACTTTATATTCAAACGATAGGGCACTTGGCGGGTATTTGAGGAATTGAAATCACTTTACTTTCTCATTCATAGTTAGGGAGTAATAGCTGACCAAAGTTACGCCCCCACCCCATACTTATAAAGCATTATAGACCAATTCAGTGCTCCGGTCTAGAATTCAATCTCTTTATCAGAATGTTCAAACTTTTCATTCAAACGATAGGGCACTTGGCGGGTATTTGAGGAAATGAAATCACTTTACTTTCTCATTCATGGTTAGGGAGTAATAGCTGACCAAAGTTACGCCCCCCACCCCATACTTATAAAGCATTATAGACCACTTCAGTGCTCCGGTCTAAAATTCAATGTCTTTATCAGAATGTTCAAACTTTACTTTCAAACGATAGGGCACTTGGCGGGTATTTGAGGAAATGAAATCACTTTACTTTCTCATTCATGGTTAGGGAGTAATAGCTGACCAAAGTTACGCCCCCCACCCCATACTTATAAAGCATTATAGACCAATTCAGTGCTCCGGTCTAAAATTCAATCTCTTTATCATAATGTTCAAACTTTACATTCAAACGATAGGGCACTTGGCGGGTATTTGAGGAAATGAAATCACTTTACTTTCTCATTCATGGTTAGGGAGTAATAGCTGACCAAAGTTACGCCCCCCACCCCATACTTATAAAGCATTATAGACCAATTCAGTGCTCCGGTCTAAAATTCAATCTCTTTATCAGAATGTTCAAACTTAACATTCAAACGATAGGGCACTTGGCGGGTATTTGAGGAAATGAAATCACTTTACTTTCTCATTCATGGTTAGGGAGTAATAGCTGACCAAAGTTACGCCCCCCACCCCATACTTATAAAGCATTATAGACCAATTCAGTGCTCCGGTCTAAAATTCAATCTCTTTATCAGAATGTTCAAACTTTACATTCAAACGATAGGGCACTTGGCGGGTATTTGAGGAAATGAAATCACTTTACTTTCTCATTCATGGTTAGGGAGTAATAGCTGACCAAAGTTACGCCCCCCACCCCATACTTATAAAGCATTATAGACCAATTCAGTGCTCCGGTCTAAAATTCAATCTCTTTATCAGAATGTTCAAACTTTACATTCAAACGATAGGGCACTTGGCGGGTATTTGAGGAAATGAAATCAATTTACTTTCTCATTCATGGTTAGGGAGTAATAGCTGACCAAAGTTACGCCCCCCACCCCATACTTATAAAGCATTATAGACCAATTCAGTGCTCCGGTCTAAAAATTTAATCTCTTTATCAGGATGTTCAAACTTTACATTCAAACGATAGGGCACTTGGCGGGTATTTGAGGAAATGAAATCACTTTACTTTCTCATTCATGGTTAGGGAGTAATAGCTGACCAAAGTTACGCCCCCCACCCCATACTTATAAAGCATTATAGACCAATTCAGTGCTCCGGTCTAAAATTCAATCTCTTTATCAGGATTTTCAAACTTTACATTCAAACGATAGGGCACTTGGCGGGTATTTGAGGAAATGAAATCACTTTACTTTCTCATTCATGGTTAGGGAGTAATAGCTGACCAAAGTTACGCCCCCCACCCCATATTTATAAAGCATTATAGACCAATTCAGTGCTCCGGTCTAAAATTCAATCTCTTTATCAGAATGTTCAAACTTAACATTCAAACGATAGGGCACTTGGCGGGTATTTGAGGAATTGAAATCACTTTACTTTCTCATTCATGGTTAGGGAGTAATAGCTGCCCAAAGTTACGCCCCCCACCCCATATTTATAAAGCATTATAGACCAATTCAGTGCTCCGGTCTAAAATTCAATCTCTTTATCAGAATGTTCAAACTTTACATTCAAACGATAGGGCACTTGGCGGGCATTTGAGGAAATGAAATCACTTTACTTTCTCATTCATGGTTAGGGAGTAATAGCTGACCAAAGTTACGCCCCCCACCCCATACTTATAAAGCATTATAGACCAATTCAGTGCTCCGGTCTAAAATTCAATCTCTTTATCAGAATGTTCAAACTTTACATTCAAACGATAGGGCACTTGGCGGGTATTTGAGGAAATGAAATCACTTTACTTTCTCATTCATGGTTAGGGAGTAATAGCTGACCAAAGTTACGCCCCCCACCCCATACTTATAAAGCATTATAGACCACTTCAGTGCTCCGGTCTAAAATTCAATCTCTTTATCAGAATGTTCAAACTTAACATTCAAACGATAGGGCACTTGGCGGGTATTTGAGGAAATGAAATCACTTTACTTTCTCATTCATGGTTAGGGAGTAATAGCTGACCAAAGTTACGCCCCCACCCCATACTTATAAAGCATTATAGACCACTTCAGTGCTCCGGTCTAAAATTCAATCTCTTTATCAGAATGTTCAAACTTTACATTCAAACGATAGGGCACTTGGCGGTATTTGAGGAAATGAAATCACTTTACTTTCTCATTCATGGTTAGGGAGTAATAGCTGACCAAAGTTACGCCCCCCACCCCATACTTATAAAGCATTATAGACCAATTCAGTGCTCCGGTCTAAAATTCAATCTCTTTATCAGAATGTTCAAACTTTACATTCAAACGATAGGGCCCTTGGCGGGTATTTGAGGAAATGAAATCACTTTACTTTCTCATTCATGGTTAGGGAGTAATAGCTGACCAAAGTTACGCCCCCCACCCCATACTTATAAAGCATTATAGACCAATTCAGTGCTCCGGTCTAAAATTCAATCTCTTTATCAGAATGTTCAAACTTTACATTCAAACGATAGGGCACTTGGCGGGTATTTGAGGAAATGAAATCAATTTACTTTCTCATTCATGGTTAGGGAGTAATAGCTGACCAAAGTTACGCCCCCCACCCCATACTTATAAAGCATTATAGACCAATTCAGTGCTCCGGTCTAAAAATTTAATCTCTTTATCAGGATGTTCAAACTTTACATTCAAACGATAGGGCACTTGGCGGGTATTTGAGGAAATGAAATCACTTTACTTTCTCATTCATGGTTAGGGAGTAATAGCTGACCAAAGTTACGCCCCCCACCCCATATTTATAAAGCATTATAGACCAATTCAGTGCTCCGGTCTAAAATTCAATCTCTTTATCAGAATGTTCAAACTTTACATTCAAACGATAGGGCACTTGGCGGGTATTTGAGGAAATGAAATCAATTTACTTTCTCATTCATGGTTAGGGAGTAATAGCTGACCAAAGTTACGCCCCCCACCCCATACTTATAAAGCATTATAGACCAATTCAGTGCTCCGGTCTAAAAATTTAATCTCTTTATCAGGATGTTCAAACTTTACATTCAAACGATAGGGCACTTGGCGGGTATTTGAGGAAATGAAATCACTTTACTTTCTCATTCATGGTTAGGGAGTAATAGCTGACCAAAGTTACGCCCCCCACCCCATACTTATAAAGCATTATAGACCAATTCAGTGCTCCGGTCTAAAATTCAATCTCTTTATCAGGATTTTCAAACTTTACATTCAAACGATAGGGCACTTGGCGGGTATTTGAGGAAATGAAATCACTTTACTTTCTCATTCATGGTTAGGGAGTAATAGCTGACCAAAGTTACGCCCCCCACCCCATATTTATAAAGCATTATAGACCAATTCAGTGCTCCGGTCTAAAATTCAATCTCTTTATCAGAATGTTCAAACTTAACATTCAAACGATAGGGCACTTGGCGGGTATTTGAGGAATTGAAATCACTTTACTTTCTCATTCATGGTTAGGGAGTAATAGCTGCCCAAAGTTACGCCCCCCACCCCATATTTATAAAGCATTATAGACCAATTCAGTGCTCCGGTCTAAAATTCAATCTCTTTATCAGAATGTTCAAACTTTACATTCAAACGATAGGGCACTTGGCGGGCATTTGAGGAAATGAAATCACTTTACTTTCTCATTCATGGTTAGGGAGTAATAGCTGACCAAAGTTACGCCCCCCACCCCATACTTATAAAGCATTATAGACCAATTCAGTGCTCCGGTCTAAAATTCAATCTCTTTATCAGAATGTTCAAACTTTACATTCAAACGATAGGGCACTTGGCGGGTATTTGAGGAAATGAAATCACTTTACTTTCTCATTCATGGTTAGGGAGTAATAGCTGACCAAAGTTACGCCCCCCACCCCATACTTATAAAGCATTATAGACCACTTCAGTGCTCCGGTCTAAAATTCAATCTCTTTATCAGAATGTTCAAACTTAACATTCAAACGATAGGGCACTTGGCGGGTATTTGAGGAAATGAAATCACTTTACTTTCTCATTCATGGTTAGGGAGTAATAGCTGACCAAAGTTACGCCCCCACCCCATACTTATAAAGCATTATAGACCACTTCAGTGCTCCGGTCTAAAATTCAATCTCTTTATCAGAATGTTCAAACTTTACATTCAAACGATAGGGCACTTGGCGGTATTTGAGGAAATGAAATCACTTTACTTTCTCATTCATGGTTAGGGAGTAATAGCTGACCAAAGTTACGCCCCCCACCCCATACTTATAAAGCATTATAGACCAATTCAGTGCTCCGGTCTAAAATTCAATCTCTTTATCAGAATGTTCAAACTTTACATTCAAACGATAGGGCCCTTGGCGGGTATTTGAGGAAATGAAATCACTTTACTTTCTCATTCATGGTTAGGGAGTAATAGCTGACCAAAGTTACGCCCCCCACCCCATACTTATAAAGCATTATAGACCAATTCAGTGCTCCGGTCTAAAATTCAATCTCTTTATCAGAATGTTCAAACTTTACATTCAAACGATAGGGCACTTGGCGGGTATTTGAGGAAATGAAATCAATTTACTTTCTCATTCATGGTTAGGGAGTAATAGCTGACCAAAGTTACGCCCCCCACCCCATACTTATAAAGCATTATAGACCAATTCAGTGCTCCGGTCTAAAAATTTAATCTCTTTATCAGGATGTTCAAACTTTACATTCAAACGATAGGGCACTTGGCGGGTATTTGAGGAAATGAAATCACTTTACTTTCTCATTCATGGTTAGGGAGTAATAGCTGACCAAAGTTACGCCCCCCACCCCATACTTATAAAGCATTATAGACCAATTCAGTGCTCCGGTCTAAAATTCAATCTCTTTATCAGGATTTTCAAACTTTACATTCAAACGATAGGGCACTTGGCGGGTATTTGAGGAAATGAAATCACTTTACTTTCTCATTCATGGTTAGGGAGTAATAGCTGACCAAAGTTACGCCCCCCACCCCATATTTATAAAGCATTATAGACCAATTCAGTGCTCCGGTCTAAAATTCAATCTCTTTATCAGAATGTTCAAACTTAACATTCAAACGATAGGGCACTTGGCGGGTATTTGAGGAATTGAAATGACTTTACTTTCTCATTCATGGTTAGGGAGTAATAGCTGCCCAAAGTTACGCCCCCCACCCCATATTTATAAAGCATTATAGACCAATTCAGTGCTCCGGTCTAAAATTCAATCTCTTTATCAGAATGTTCAAACTTTACATTCAAACGATAGGGCACTTGGCGGGCATTTGAGGAAATGAAATCACTTTACTTTCTCATTCATGGTTAGGGAGTAATAGCTGACCAAAGTTACGCCCCCCACCCCATACTTATAAAGCATTATAGACCAATTCAGTGCTCCGGTCTAAAATTCAATCTCTTTATCAGAATGTTCAAACTTTACATTCAAACGATAGGGCACTTGGCGGGTATTTGAGGAAATGAAATCACTTTACTTTCTCATTCATGGTTAGGGAGTAATAGCTGACCAAAGTTACGCCCCCCACCCCATACTTATAAAGCATTATAGACCACTTCAGTGCTCCGGTCTAAAATTCAATCTCTTTATCAGAATGTTCAAACTTAACATTCAAACGATAGGGCACTTGGCGGGTATTTGAGGAAATGAAATCACTTTACTTTCTCATTCATGGTTAGGGAGTAATAGCTGACCAAAGTTACGCCCCCACCCCATACTTATAAAGCATTATAGACCACTTCAGTGCTCCGGTCTAAAATTCAATCTCTTTATCAGAATGTTCAAACTTTACATTCAAACGATAGGGCACTTGGCGGGTATTTGAGGAAATGAAATCACTTTACTTTCTCATTCATGGTTAGGGAGTAATAGCTGACCAAAGTTACGCCCCCCACCCCATACTTATAAAGCATTATAGACCAATTCAGTGCTCCGGTCTAAAATTCAATCTCTTTATCAGAATGTTCAAACTTTACATTCAAACGATAGGGCACTTGGCGGGTATTTGAGGAAATGAAATCAATTTACTTTCTCATTCATGGTTAGGGAGTAATAGCTGACCAAAGTTACGCCCCCCACCCCATACTTATAAAGCATTATAGACCAATTCAGTGCTCCGGTCTAAAATTTAATCTCTTTATCAGGATGTTCAAACTTTACATTCAAACGATAGGGCACTTGGCGGGTATTTGAGGAAATGAAATCACTTTACTTTCTCATTCATAGCTGACCAAAGTTACGCCCCCCACCCCATACTTATAAAGCATTATAGACCAATTCAGTGCTCCGGTCTAAAATTCAATCTCTTTATCAGGATGTTCAAACTTTACATTCAAACGATAGGGCACTTGGCGGGTATTTGAGGAAATGAAATCACTTTACTTTCTCATTCATGGTTAGGGAGTAATAGCTGACCAAAGTTACGCCCCCCACCCCATACTTATAAAGCATTATAGACCAATTCAGTGCTCCGGTCTAAAATTCAATCTCTTTATCAGAATGTTCAAACTTTACATTCAAACGATAGGGCACTTGGCGGGTATTTGAGGAAATGAAATCACTTTACTTTCTCATTCATGGTTAGGGAGTAATAGCTGACCAAAGTTACGCCCCCTACCCTATACTTATAAAGCATTATAGACCAATTCAGTGCTCCGGTCTAAAATTCAATCTCTTTATCAGAATGTTCAAACTTTACATTCAAACGATAGGGCACTTGGCGGGTATTTGAGGAAATGAAATCACTTTACTTTCTCATTCATGGTTAGGGAGTAATAGCTGACCAAAGTTACGCCCCCCACCCCATACTTATAAAGCATTATAGACCAATTCAGTGCTCCGGTCTAAAATTCAATCTCTTTATCAGAATGTTCAAACTTTACATTCAAACGATAGGGCACTTGGCGGGTATTTGAGGAAATGAAATCACTTTACTTTCTCATTCATGGTTAGGGAGTAATAGCTGACCAAAGTTACGCCCCCCACCCCATACTTATAAAGCATTATAGACCAATTCAGTGCTCCGGTCTAAAATTCAATCTCTTTATCATAATGTGCAAACTTTACATTCAAACGATAGGGCACTTGGCGGGTATTTGAGGAAATGAAATCACTTTACTTTCTCATTCATGGTTAGGGAGTAATAGCTGACCAAAGTTACGCCCCCCACCCCATACTTATAAAGCATTATAGACCAATTCAGTGCTCCGGTCTAAAATTCAATCTCTTTATCAGAATGTTCAAACTTTACATTCAAACGATAGGGCACTTGGCGGGTATTTGAGGAAATGAAATCACTTTACTTTCTCATTCATGGTTAGGGAGTAATAGCTGACCAAAGTTACGCCCCCCACCCCATACTTATAAAGCATTATAGACCAATTCGGCGCTCCGGTCTAGAATTCAATCTCTTTATCAGGATGTTCAAACTTTACATTCAAACGATAGGGCACTTGGCGGGTATTTGAGGAAATGAAATCACTTTACTTTCTCATTCATGGTTAGGGAGTAATAGCTGACCAAAGTTACGCCCCCCACCCCATACTTATAAAGCATTATAGACCAATTCAGTGCTCCGGTCTAAAATTCAATCTCTTTATCAGGATGTTCAAACTTTACATTCAAACGATAGGGCACTTGGCGGGTATTTGAGGAAATGAAATCACTTTACTTTCTCATTCATGGTTAGGGAGTAATAGCTGACCAAAGTTACGCCCCCCACCCCATACTTATAAAGCATTATAGACCGATTCAGTGCTCCGGTCTAGAATTCAATCTCTTTATCAGAATGTTCAAACTTTATATTCAAACGATAGGGCACTTGGCGGGTATTTGAGGAATTGAAATCACTTTACTTTCTCATTCATGGTTAGGGAGTAATAGCTGCCCAAAGTTACGCCCCCCACCCCATATTTATAAAGCATTATAGACCAATTCAGTGCTCCGGTCTAAAATTCAATCTCTTTATCATAATGTTCAAACTTTACATTCAAACGATAGGGCACTTGGCGGGTATTTGAGGAAATGAAATCACTTTACTTTCTCATTCATGGTTAGGGAGTAATAGCTGACCAAAGTTACGCCCCCCACCCCATACTTATAAAGCATTATAGACCAATTCAGTGCTCCGGTCTAAAATTCAATCTCTTTATCAGAATGTTCAAACTTTACATTCAAACGATAGGGCACTTGGCGGGTATTTGAGGAAATGAAATCACTTTACTTTCTCATTCATGGTTAGGGAGTAATAGCTGACCAAAGTTACGCCCCCCACCCCATACTTATAAAGCATTATAGACCAATTCAGTGCTCCGGTCTAAAATTCAATCTCTTTATCAGAATGTTCAAACTTTACATTCAAACGATAGGGCACTTGGCGGGTATTTGAGGAAATGAAATCACTTTACTTTCTCATTCATGGTTAGGGAGTAATAGCTGACCAAAGTTACGCCCCCCACCCCATACTTATAAAGCATTATAGACCAATTCAGTGCTCCGGTCTAAAATTCAATCTCTTTATCAGAATGTTCAAACTTTACATTCAAACGATAGGGCACTTGGCGGGTATTTGAGGAAATGAAATCACTTTACTTTCTCATTCATGGTTAGGAAGTAATAGCTGACCAAAGTTACGCCCCCCACCCCATACTTATAAAGCATTATAGACCAATTCAGTGCTCCGGTCTAAAATTCAATCTCTTTATCATAATGTTCAAACTTTACATTCAAACGATAGGGCACTTGGCGGGTATTTGAGGAAATGAAATCACTTTACTTTCTCATTCATGGTTAGGAAGTAATAGCTGACCAAAGTTACGCCCCCCACCCCATACTTATAAAACATTATAGACCAATTCAGTGCTCCGGTCTAAAATTCAATCTCTTTATCAGGATGTTCAAACTTTACATTCAAACGATAGGGCACTTGGCGGGTATTTGAGGAAATGAAATCACTTTACTTTCTCATTCATGGTTAGGGAGTAATAGCTGACCAAAGTTACGCCCCCAACCCCATACTTATAAAGCATTATAGACCAATTCAGTGCTCCGGTCTAAAATTCAATCTCTTTATCATAATGTTCAAACTTTACATTCAAACGATAGGGCACTTGGCGGGTATTTGAGGAAATGAAATCACTTTACTTTCTCATTCATGGTTAGGGAGTAATAGCTGACCAAAGTTACGCCCCCCACCCCATACTTATAAAGCATTATAGACCAACTCAGTGCTCCGGTCTAAAATTCAATCTCTTTATCAGAATGTTCAAACTTTACATTCAAACGATAGGGCACTTGGCGGGTATTTGAGGAAATGAAATCACTTAACTTTCTCATTCATGGTTAGGAAGTAATAGCTGACCAAAGTTACGCCCCCCACCCCATACTTATAAAGTATTATAGACCAATTCAGTGCTCCGGTCTAAAATTCAATCTCTTTATCAGGATGTTCAAACTTTACATTCAAACGATAGGGCACTTGGCGGGTATTTGAGGAAATGAAATCACTTTACTTTCTCATTCATGGTTAGGGAGTAATTGTCTAACATCCGATACGGTCTTGAATTTGCTAGGTAGTGCATTCCATAACGTTACGGATCTGTAAATGAACATTCTCTTTCCGCTGTTGTTCTTAGGTTTGAAAAGATAAAAATTATACACTGATTGCCTAGTCGAGTAGTTGTGCGATGCATTAACTGGTATAAGTGATCTGTAGATCTCATATGGCTCACCTATCATAACAATCTTAAAGAATAACTTAAGAGTGCTGACGTTAAATCTACTTCTCACTGATAACCAACCAAGTTCGGAGTGCATTTTCGCGATTGGTGTGTCAAACGAACATCTTAGGGCCAGTCTGCAGGCTTTGTTTTGTATCACTTGTATCTTCTTAATACATGACTCTGGCACACTAGCCATTTCAGGTGAACAATAGTTCAGGATTGATAACACCAGTGCTTGAACAACAACCTTGCACATTGTATCAGGTAGATAGCAGGCATACCTTCTAACATAGGCTAAGTTTGATGATAGTTTTGCCATTAGATGTTTCATGTGAAGGTTCCAGGAAAGCGATGGGTCCATATGCAAACCCAGGAGGGCTGATTCAATTACCTGTTCAACCTTCTCTGAACCAATAACTAGGTTCAGGGAAGTGTCTGGTAAAAGAGCAAGCCTGCGTGCAGTACCAAATAACATACACTTTGTTTTCAATACATTCATAACTAAACGATTGGCACTAACCCATCTTACCACCTTTAAAAGATCCGGTTGTAAAGCCGCCACTATAGCACTAACTGACTTGGCTGCCTTGTAAAGTGACGTATCATCGGCATACATTTCAGTCGTGCATTGGGATACGGCTAACGGAAGATCATTTGTATAAAGGGTAAATAATAACGGACCTGAACAACTGCCCTGTGGTACTACACATTCAAGCCCTAATGGCTCGGAAAACTGACCATTGATGTAAACAAGTTGCGTTCTATCTGATAAGTAGCTTTTGAACCATGGCAGAACAGCTGGTTGAAAACCGTAAGATTTAAGTTTGGCTAGCAGAATACTGTGGTCAACCAGGTCAAACGCGGCACTAAAATCTATGTACACTACACCCACAAGCTCCCCTCTATCCATAGCTGACAGCCAGTCATCTGTCATCTTAACCATTGCAGTAGTGGTTGAATGATTAGGACGATAGGCATGTTGTGCAGTTGATATAATGCTGTTAATGGTTACATATTGCAAAATCTGATCACGAACCACTCTTTCTAACACTTTGCTTAACACTGGAAGGAGACTAATTAGCCGGCTGTTTTTTCCAGTAAGCGTCATTCTTGAGTTTTTTGGTAAGGGGCGTACTTTTGCTGCCTTCCATTGACTGGGGAAACAGCCGGTGATTAATGACTGATTGACAATATGGCAAACAGGTGCAGCAATATGCAAAGAGGACAATCTCATTAGTTTGTTTTCCATTTGGTCCACACCGCATGTTGCTGACATGGGAATGTTGGTCAACAGCTTCATGATGGCATCCCTACTAACAGTGTGAAAATTCAGATGGCATTCCTTGTCATGCATAATATGTTGATCTATCAGATCCGTTACAGTAGGAGTTGAAAGCTCTGTATCTGTTTCTGTTCTGTGGGCTTTGATCTTATCTGTGTAATAGTTGTTAAAGTAGTTAGCAATGTCGAATGGTTTAGTAACGAACTTGCCATCAATTTCCACACAAGATGGGGAGTGGGTTTTCCTGCGGTCGAGTAATGTGTTAATCGAATTCCACATCTGTTTATGATTACCAGCATTCTCCGTTATTATCTTCGTCGAGTACTTGTACTCGGAGAAGATTATGTTTTCGGTTGAGAAATCTGTTAGGTGGGTCTGTATGTATGTCAAGAGCATAACTCAAGAAAACTTCGATGAATCTTTATGATTTTTGGTAGGTGTGTAGTGGTTGTGCAAAGGAAGGTCAAGTTCGAAAATGGCTAACCTTGCGTTTTTTAACAGTACTGCAGCGCACTTTGCATCTTTTTGTGTTTGTATGCAGGCAAAAAAAGTGACGGAAACGTTGATGGATCTTCATGATTTTTTGTAGGTGTGTAGATATTGTGAAAACGGAGGTCAAGTTCGAAAATGATTTATCTGGCGCTTTCCTACAGTACTGCAGCATGCTTTGTGTGTACGTGATTTTGTATGTCGCCAACATAACTCGAGGAGCTGTTGACGGTTGTGCATGATATTAAGTAGATAGGTAGGGGTGTCAAAGAGGAAGGTCAAGTTCGATAATGGGCCTCCTAGCGGATACTTGAGGTACTGCAGCGGAGCTTCAAAGTTTGATGCCAAATTTTTTGGAGGTGTCAGGCTCATCATTTTTAGGTGGTAGATAGCTTCTGGGTCAGCAAGTGAGTGGTGTAAATTAAGGCCCCCTAGCTGCTTGTTTGGAACTGCAGTTGGCGTTTTTGTTGTTACTTTTGGAGACGAAAAACTCCAGCAAGGATTGATGGATTATCATGATTTATTGCATGTGAATAGTTTGGGTGATGCTTTACATTATTGAATACTTATCATGCAAATAAGGAAATAATTTGCATAATAAATGAGGAAAGTTTATCAATCCGCCAAAAGCTTGTAGTCAAATTTCATGCAAGTGTTATAGTCATGATTTTTATGTGGTTTATAGCTCTTGGGACAGGGAGTAAGTGATGTAAGTTTAGACCCCCTAGTGGCTTGCTTAGAACTGCAATGGGCTTTTTTTATGTTACCTTTGGAGGCAAATATCTCGGGTAGGGTTTGATGAATTGATGATTGGACATACATATCAGAAATTCTGTTCCTTATCAGAGTACATACATATTTGGGGTCACAGAGTGAGCTATCAGAGTATAAGAGATATGAGTAACCGCTACAATCAAGGATTTCTTTAACTCGCTGTAACAATGTTTTTCTACGGCTATTAGTATGTGTAACAGAGCTATGCTGAAATAGGAGTGCGTCTCTCTGCAATGGGTGCGTAGCGATGTCCAATTGCGTCAAGCGTAACCAGTACTTAATGAGACGGACAGAAATTTCAATGTCCAGAGGGAGTCTACCTAATTCGGATCTACTTGCTATATTACTACTGTTCCTGGAAACACCAAGAATGTTTTTGCAAAAACGGTTATGTGTAATTTCAATCGGTGACGTGTCGTTCAGTCTCTCAGTACCCCAAATTTCACATCCATATAATAGGATGGGTTTGACACATGAGTCAAATATCCTCAGTAAACTATCGGGCGAAACTGATGAGCGAGTTAGACATTTGAAGCTGTATATGGCTTTACGGGCTTTGTTTGACAGTTGTTTTTTGGCTAAAGAGAAGCTGCCTGAAGATGTTACTGTAATGCCTAAGTAGCAGTATGAGGAAACAATGTCTATTTTGTCCTGTCCGAACAAGAAAGTTAGTTTTGGGAAGGATCGTCCGGATTTGTTGAAGATGATAACTTTAGTTTTCTTTAGGTTAACTTGCAGCTTCCATTTAGAACAAAACGTATTTAGTCTGTCTAGGGCACACTGTAATCCCTTATCGGATTCAGAAAATAAAACGACATCGTCAGCATATAGCAAACAAGATACCAATAGGTTATGTAGAGTGGGTGGTGAACATTCTATATGCTCTAACTCCTGCACTAAATCGTTGATGAATAAGTTAAAAAGTGTAGGGCTTAAATTACAGCCCTGCCTAACACCCTTATTAGTGACGAAAGGTGGTGTTAGGCCGGAAGGCGTTTTGACGCAAGTGTTGGGTTTTTCGTACATACATTTGATTACGTTATAAAAGTTCCCCCCTATTCCCGAGTTAAGTAGTTTGAATCTGAGCCCCTCGCGCCAAACGGAGTCAAACGCTTTTCTAAAATCTATGAAACAGGCGTAAAGCCGTTTATTACCGGATATATATTTACCAATCAAGGAGTCCATAACAAATAGGTTGTCGTTTGTACCAAAGTTTTTCCGAAAACCTGCCTGGTTAGGAGAGATTAGTTTGTATTCATCTAAATATGTTGTAAGTCTTGTATTTATAACAGAGGTGAATAGCTTGGCTAAGCAGCTTGTCACCGAAATTCCCCTGTAGTTATTTGCGTCATCTTTTGCACCACCTTTGTGTAGTGCAACAATGTGGCTCTTGCACCATTCCTGGGGAAAGTATCCTGCAGACAGGAATAGATTAAAAAGTTTGACTAATGGTACTAAAATGATGTGCGCTGAGCATTTGAGCATCTCATTGCGAATGAGATCACTACCCGAGGCTTTGCCGTTCTTGTAGTGGTGAAACAAAGTCTTGTAATGCAAGTTCTAATGATTCAGGTTCTAGTTCATAGTTTTTGCGAATGAATGTATTGATGCTAGTGGACAAGGGTGCTGATTTGAGTATTCTATTGAACTTTTCGCTAGAATCTGCGCTCCATGCAAATTTGCGGTAAGGTCTAGTCGGCAAGTTGTTTTCCTTTTGCTGAAAAGGTCCTGAATTTCCTTCTAACAGTAGGATAAGTTTGCAATGATCGGAGAATGGCGATAATGCCTCAATGTGGAAAAATATTGATTTGCGTAGAACTACTTCCTCGTTTGCTAGTACATAATCTACCACACTACACCCTTTAGGTTGATAGCATGTTGGTTTACCAAGGAGGTCTCCCGGAGTTCTTCCGTTTAGTATTCTAACTTTACTATTGATGCAAAGATCAGTTAGATTTTTTCCAAAAACTGTTGGTTGTGCTTCATCCATATTGGATCTAGGAAGAGGGTGGTCGAAATTATAGTCGTTTGGAAGGATTTGTTTATCTATAATTGGAAAGTCATCAGTGATATGATCCGGCAGGGTACCTACTCGGGCATTAAAATCACCCCCCACCAGTATTTCCCCAAGATTACTGTAAAGTGAGATTTCTTCTTCAAGTATATCAAAAATATCATACGCTCTGTTTGTATGAATTGTTGACCTCTGGGGGCTGATGTATACAGACGCCAGATATATGTCCCTGTCATAGTTGAATAACTGTTTATCTATCCTAACCCAGAGAATATCTTCACTTTTACTTTCCAATTTAGTAACTAGATTTTTGTATTGTTTTTTGAATAAGAACAGAATACCACCTGAGTTTCGTTTGGCTCTCTTGGATTTAGTTCTACTACTGCTAAAATAAAGATAATTAGGAAAGTATAACTCACCAGTGTGCCAGGTCTCCATTAGGGAAAAGAAGTCAAACCCAGTAAACTGACTAATAAATTCACTATCCTCTAACTTTTTACCAAGTCCGTGAATGTTCCAGAAGCCCATGGAAATACCAAAGCTTCTGTTTTTACAAGTAGAGTTCGATGTAGCTTTTCTCATCGGCTTTGAACGCCGTTGAGAGATGCACATAACTTTTAGTTCAAATTCGCGAGGTCAAACGATAGAGTCCATTAAAATACAACGTTTAGTTCCCCAACGGTTACGACAAGCGGACGATCCAAGTACAACGAGAACAGTACCCTCTGTCTTTAGCATGGGGCTGTACATATACTGATATAGTTCGAGGTAAATCACTGGGCAAAATTGTTGTCCCCTTTGAGCGCAAAGCTCATTTTTCCCCAGGTCAGTTATATGTTGCCTTAAGTCGTGTTGAGTTTGAACGGATTGTATCTATTGGGATTTAAACTGTATGCAACCAGTCGATGTCTTCTGCTTCGTGGAAACCTTCCTGAATGGCCAACAACAGACTTAACATTTTCTGCCACAAGCAACGGCCTTTAGAACAGACAGAAATGGAACAGGAGGAGAGGTGATGACTGTTACTTAACACAAGACGTCAATCCTACACAGCTCCATATTTCAGAGATGGACTGGAGTGCATACATGTAGCTACCACAGTCACTAAACTATCGACCACAGTCAACAGCATCAACATCTACAGACCACACTCCCTGCCTAAAGCCGCCTTTATCGATAGACTTCAAAAACGTCATGCATCAACTTCCAAGTGACATTTTGACAATTATCCTTGGTGATTTCAATTTTGACCTCTTCCTGTCCAAATCCTTGTAATCCGTAACGGGACAGTTCAAGCTCCACTGACAATAGTACCCTTCTAGATCACGTTTATGTCCGTGGACATGTACAAGACAGTATCAGAGTTACTGTAATCATCATCATCTTCTGTGTTGCCTTGATATAACAACAAACTGCTATTTAAGGTAATACTGTCCATACACACAAAGCTACATTTTTCACATCTTAACCCTTGGCACATATAATTCAAAAGCTCTTCTAACAACAGCAATTATAATTACATAGGCATTGATTGTAACATACATTTCAAATCTAACTTGCAAACCACTATACCCTGTACATAACACACACATGTCAATTGATAGACTCAACTTAATATATGAGGTAACATTTATAAACATAATAGATTTAAGAACTCTATAAAAACACCGCACTCTGCACTCTTTATAGAAACCCTTGCTTATTCGGCGAAGATATGTGTTCGTGGAACTCTAGTCTTAGTCTTGAAATAAAGGTCTTTCTTTTTCCTGTTCAACTTCACTGCATGGTTCCGTAGTTTTTTGTACACAGCTCTATCTGATGGTAATGACGAAGCATCTGCAGCAGCTTTTGCTTCATCTCGCATTAACATGATTTCTTTCAGCTCTGCATCTAACCACGGAACCTGATTAGACCGGACCGTAAAACGCCTTACGGGTGCATGGAAATTGGCTATCATGTTAAAAATGGTAGTGAAAACATACACTGAATCCTCAACATCATCAAACAATTCTACAACATTCCAAGGTGCGGACATAATATCATCAATAAAGTCATTTGTGTCAAAAGTCTTATAACTTCGTTTATATTTTGCTCGAGGTGGTTGTTTCGGCACTTTTGTGTTCCTTGTAACAGTGATGATGTCATGGTCTGTACTGACAACCCCAGGATGTTGCCTTCGCTTTGCTGGACATGGTTGGAGATGTGACGAATACAAGGTCAATACACGTTGATGTTACTTGCCCATGTTTATTCAGGCTCTTTCGTGTACGCACACTGACGATTTGAGTCAGATTTTACCCTGTGGCACAGTTTAGTAAGTCTTCTTTCATGGGTGAAGCTACATTCCAATCGATGTTAAAATCGCCAAGCACACACATTTCCAAGTTTTCCCTAGATGCCTTCCCTATGCACATGAGAAGTGAGTCAAAGTACGCTCGATTAGATCCTGGAGGTCTGTAGAGAACTGCAGCCAGTATTGGCTTGGAAAATGGCAAATGAACTTGAATCCAGAGCATCTCCACCCCATCCATTGTCAAGTCTGATCGTACCTTGTATGGAATGTGATTTCTGATGTAGAAGGCTACCCCTCCTCCACGATTGTTCCTGTTGAGTCTAATGATGTCGTAGTTTGGAATCTGTAGCTCACCATCTCGGATGTTTGCATCGAGGTGAGTTTCACTGATACCGATTAGGTGCACATTGTTGTTACTGAGAAGGCATTCCAAGTCGACGACTTTGTTCCTCAGGCTGCACCCGTTTACATGGGCTAGATTTAGGCCCTTTTTGTTCTGCATGAGTCTGGGCGAGGTCATGTTGTTCAACGGTTCACAGATGAAACAAGATGTGTAGACTGAACTGACGATAAACAGACTGATGAGAAGCCACATCCTTGAGGTGGGAGGGGGTGTACTAAGCACACTTATTCGATGCTCTATTGAACTGTGCAAGCCAGCAATTCTATTTGTCTGATCATATGTTGACTTCAAGTTGCAGGTTTTCCAGAAAATGAAGAAAAAGTTGATAAACTCAAAGAATAAAGAGCGTAATCGCCACTATCCATCCGGCATGGATGTCGGTGGGAGGGGCAGAGACTGACGTTGGAAATATGGCTATCTAACAAAACAAAATCAACACAATAAACACAAGAAAACTTGAAACCCTATCTAAAATATCAACTGACAAGAGTGCAGACCTGTAAGGGCTACTCTGGAGGAGGATTGTGATGGAGTTCTATCCTCACTGCAGAGAACTCCCCATGACAGCAGCCATCTTGTTTGGTGACGTATGGCTTTATAACTTTTCACCCATTTTCAGGGAAGAATCTAGCCACACAAACGCGGCAAAATCGTTGTATTTACTATTATCAAACAGATTCAAGAAATGAAACACGTTATATTATGTATTTGCTTCCTGTTCCCGTCTACTGTGAATGTTACAACGTTCCTTATATTTCGCTATCTACTCGTACAGTATTTCATTTCATGATGTTACATATGTTTTAGTTCGTTCCATTTCGTTCCATTTCGTTCCATTCGTTCCATTTCGTTCCATTTCGTTCCATTTCGTTCCGTTTCGTTCCGTTTCGTTTCGTTCCGTTTCGTTCCATTTCGTTCCATTTCGTTCCATTTCGCACTTTCGGGGGACCCGAACAAACTGTGTGGGGAAAATGATTATCTGAACTTTCTATACAAAAATAGAGTCAGAAATGCAATGTTACTTGATCGGTTCAATGCATGTTGTGGTTTATTTCTCAAGCTGCTACGTAATGGCAAATGTACATACAGCTTAGTATGATATTCAGCCATCTATATTTGCAATATTCTTATTTATGTCATGCCTGGGCCTGATACGGGTGTTCCGGACCGTGTGATAACTATCCGGATCACATAGGGTTCGGGAGTGTTATCACACAGGCTTCCATAGAATATTTCGAACGCATTTCGAGCGCGCCGGTTGCGCGGCCGTCGCAAATTCGAATACCGGATTCGGAGATTGGAATCAATGTTGCTACAGTTTCTTGTTCGAGGACACAAAACTCCCTCAACTTCTGGCGCATTCCGCATTGAGATATGTGTTTTCTCGAGTGGGTATGACCAAGGTATGACATAAATGAAATACAACACGTTGTATTCCGCATCACCCTCGGTCCCCGCCCTCTCGCTACGGCCGTCGGGCGATCCGACCCGCGGTCGGCCGGGCTGGTACCTCGGGCGATACGGAATACCCCGTGTTGTATTCTATATGTACAGTGTCACTTCATTTTTCTTCAAACACAGAGGTCCAAAGTTGACCCGTGACTACTCTCCAAGCAAAGGTTAAACTTAAACGTTTTTGATAGGTGCCCGTTTTTTGACAGTCAGTTCCTTCAGCTTTTATTTCGTGGAAGTGGTTGGGGGAGTTGTTTGTCAGAAAGTGGGTACCAATCAGAAGAATGCATCCCGACCAATCAATCGCTTTGAAACTCAGATTCGAATCAGCCATGAACTGACAAATCACTTTCTAAGTTGCCTTAACGACTTAATCTGACAACACAAACTTGCCAGTGAGATGCTGGAAGGTGTCAGCTTTTTAAAGATGTTTTCAGATTTACAATTTTGGCACTTTGGAAGTGATAGAAAGTGCCCGGATTAAAAAAAAAAGTTTCTACTACTTTTCTTTAAATGTTAAATCGCGGTCACTTTCTATCACTTCCAAAGTGCCAAAATTGTCAATCTGAAAACATATTTTAAAAGCTGACACCTTCCAGCATCTCACTGCCGGTTTGTTTTGCCAGATTTAGTCACTAAAGCAGACTAGGAAGCAATTTGTCGGGTCATGGATGATTTGAATCTGAGTTTCAAAGCAATTGATTGGTCAGGGTGGAATGGCAACAATCACTTCCTTCAACAATTACCGAAATGCTTGCAAGTAAAGTCTTTTAGGGGGCTGTCACACTTAGGCATACTGTATATGATTTTATATCAGGTCCGTATGAGTTCTGTATCATTTAGAAAGATGATAGGACATAAGTTGCTTGTAAGGTTTCTGGTACATGGATTGATATGGGATATTCTATTACTACTTAGTAACTGAGGTATCTGCGATACATTTTAAATTTGCTGAATGAAAAAGAAAATACAAATGTACTGAGGATGTACTTTTAATAACCAAGTCAAGATATTCTTATCATCATACACCTATGTTAGATGTGTTATTTTTGCTGTATCTCTGCAAAATAGCAGAATATGGCTTTGATAATATTCCTCAATCCAGACTAAAAATAATCAATACAGCTCTTTTTGAACCTTCTTTCAAGTCACAACTTTATACCACCACCGATTCCACACCAATAAAACTCCTGACAGAAAAAATAACAGAACTTCTGTTCTCATGAAAATACTAGATTCTCTATTTCACCACAAAATACTGTTTTGTATAGATTTATTAGATAGATATCTTACAATATTTGTAATGCTAGAAAATAAGTCTATATTCTGGAAATATTTAACTCAAGGCACTGGATAAATTTGCTTGAATGATTTTGTAACACTACAAGCAGAGATTGGTGCATAAAAGAGAGCAAAACATTAATACCACAACAGCCTTCGGTAAGTCTATATAATTACACCCTCTCCTCCCCTATACAACAAATGTAGTGGTCCAACTCCAGACCATCCCCTATCGGAATCAGGTTTATACCATTCATTTACAGGGAGTGTTGTGTAAATCATCTGATTCCACTAATGGCTCTATCCTTGTGTTGTACAATATTGTTTATTTTTGGGAGAAACCATGGTACCACAGAGCGTAGGGGAGACCAGTGTCTGTTTCTTGTATATTTTTTACATCTTGACTTTTTGCAGCGCATCCACCAAGATGTCAAAGTCTCCTATTGGGAAGAAAAGAATAGAAAAAAATCAAGCACTACAAGTTAGAATACATACTAAATAGCTTATACTGTCAGACTGTATCAAATATACATCTCTAATGTCTTCAATTTGTTTGGGTAGAATATAGAATAAATGGTAAATAGCAAATAAAGAAAACTCGTTATTCATTCTGGTTTGGTCTGCTTACCTAAAAATCATTCATTCATTCATTGAATCATTAATTGATTGATTGATTCATCTGAAGTACAGCCAGTAGGTACCCATCTCAGTTATGAGGCTGTTGTAGTGCCTTTTCATGTGCTTGAGGTACCTACTTGAGTCATGGGACCGCCATTTTATGTCCCTTCTGAAAGACAAATGCAGCTCCAACTAGGATGCCCTTCCCTGGATTCTAACAAAGTTCTCCCATGTAATTACCAACTAATAAGCCCATTCACGGTTCCGACTACGCATGTGCAGTGTCAAAGTGCCGAGACGTAAATAAACCCCGTCTGGGTGCTGTTATGCAAATCTAGACAATGTTGAGACGAGCACTGTATACAAGCCAGGGGCCTTCACCTTTGACACTGCACACGCGTAGTCAGAACCGTGAATGGGCTTATTAGAACCAGGAGCTCAACTGTGAGAATAAATATATGATTTTGTTTCCTTTTTGTAGCCAGGAAGAATGCGAAATCGTGTAAAAATCCATGTGGCATCCTTCCCACCTTTGATGTTGGCCGCCAGGTTGACGATGTGGTCCTTGTTGTCCAGGATCTCCACAGACTGGGTGTAGGGGTTGTAGTGCACCGAGAAGGGCCGCGGGATGGTGTGGGACCAGGCACTGTGGGGAGGGCAGACAGGTCAGTAGTGCCACCTGGCAACTCATTTTGGAACTGCAAGCAGTGGCTTACAGTATACTGTAAATGCATCTAAGTTTGCAGTGGCTTTATGTTCATTGTTTTGGGTGACCTCTTCACCGTGAACTCAAAACCATTTGACTTAAGGTAGTAATATCAGAAATAAAAAATGAAACACATACGAATTTGAACCACACAAACTGCTTTAGTCATGGTACTAGGGATCTTGTTCTCAAAATGTCTATCGTGCACGTCCGTAAGTGATAGAACGCATTCGAAGGACGATTCCCTGAAGGATTATAATCAACGCCTGCTTCTTCTAGGTTCGCGAAATGTTGACGTCGTTTGAATTCGTTCTATTACTAATGGATATCTGCGATGAGCAAAACTTGCCTCCTATGACAAAAGCAGTTTGATTGGTTCAACTATGTTTATTCCCACCGGAGTTTCTCCTTGGCGTCCTGAAAGCTGTCGGCGAGGAAGTAGATGGGCTGGTACTCGGTGATTGGGTACTTCGTCACCGAGATCTTCTCTGGTTCGAAGGGTCGAATATCTGGCTTGTCGGTCAGGCAGTACTGTAAGAACAGAAGGGGAGGGTGGTCAGATTTGTTAAGTTAATCAACAACATGAGGTATAGTTTTTGGCATGTCCGTGTGTGTCTGTGTGTTTCCAGATTTTGTAGTCAGCATACCTTGAGAATCTCTGGAAGGATTACGATGATATTTGGTACACGCAGGTGTTGATAGGTCTTGGGAAGACGAAGGTCAAGGTCAATTTTGGAGCCCCCTGGGTTTGTGACATTGGTACTGCAGCAGAAATTCCAGTTTTTGTATCTTTTGTCCTGGACGTGTTATGGTCTTGATTTTTTGGTTATAGATAGATTAAGAGACAAAATTGGTACACAAGTGACCACCTCTGCATAAGGACCACCTGGCCAATCTGACCACTTTTGGTGGTCCCTTAGATAATTTTTCCCATTGATCCAAGATAACATTTAAGAATTTCATCTATAGTGACCACCCGTGTACTGTGTCCATTTTCTTCAAGTCCTCTGAGTAGTCACAATAGATAGGTTTGAATGTATGATTCATTAAACCTTCCCAAGATATGTCCCTGAACAGCCTTCGTAACCCCTGCTTCTCCACACTGACTCACTGAGTAGAGTTTGTCTCAATCATGATGTTTCTGTATCAGATTCTGTATCTGTATAGCTGTTATAACTGTTTTTCGGTGTAACACACCAGATTAACTTGGCGCGGCAGCAGCTAGAATAGACTTATGGAGAAGAGATCCTGTTCCAGTCCTACATGTATTCAAGTAACACATACCGGGTAACCTTGCAATGGCCCCAGTGTTCTCGCCAGAATTTTTTCACAGCATAGGGGTCAGGTACAGAAGGCCAACTTTACGCGGCGCAAGCTACGAAGAAATTACCACAGAGTAGGAAAATTTTTGAATTCATAACCCAATGAGACACTATTTCCTGCATTTTGAGGGATAAATTTTGTGAAGAAAAGTTTTTCCTCTGTTACAGCCTCATTCTAAAGCCAAATATGAACTTTTTATAAGATTTATGAAGGGTCACAAGGTTCTTTCCAGAAAGAAACACCCCTATGCTGGTTGAAACACAGCATAGGGGTCCAGACCACAGCATAGGGGGTCCAAATCACAGCATAGGGGGCCCCTATGCTGAAAAGGCCTGGCGAGAACACTGGGCCCTTAGGTCCTATTATGCGGTAACAATCCAGTAATCAAAAACAAAACAAAGTATTTTGTTTCCCCCACCTGTAGCTCCCCGAAGGACGACAGCAGACCAGCGCCGTACGCTTTCACCTCCCCGTCCTGACGACACAGCCCGAACTCCACCGTGAACCAGTACAGCGTCGCCAGCTTCATCACGAAATCGTCCGGCGCTCCGAGAGAGGCCAACCCGATCTCCTGCGACAAGTCACGGATTTTGTTAGCATTATGTAACTAATTAACTGCTCTAAAACACACAACAGTAGTTTTGTACAGTACGCTTAAGAATATAAGTTTGATTCACTAACATTGGGATGTGAACGGGGCTGTCTCGAGCTTGAATCTTTTCTCCGTCCAATCATTGCTTGGGAGCCGATTTTTTAAATTTTCATTGTTGAAATTGTCATTCAAGTTTAAAAAAATACATTTTTATCAGTTTTATCTCATGAAATTGATATTTTTGTGACGCAAGCTAAGGGGTTGAACTTTTTTCCGTCCCAACAAACAAATTTCTGTCTAGGGACAGAAGGACGGGTCCTGGAGACATTCCTGAATGTGACCCTTACTGAGACTTATCGTGTTGTTTGATTCTTTAAGGTGCTAGAGATGTGGCTTTCCAAAAACGTGTATGCGATCTCCGCTTTTTATGTTCCATCCATGCAAGAGGATATCTCTAACCTAGTCTCTCATTTCATCCTTTGTGAGAAATTTGTGTATGGTGCGTTTCCCAAGTGCACAGCATCAGATCCTAGATGTACTATTTCACAGTAGAAGGGAAAAGTGAGGTTTTCATGTATTTTTCAGTTTGTCAGATTAGAACAATTCTGAAGTAAAACAGAATTACAATACACAATCATGTACTTGCAGTGCTGTAAGTTTGCTCTAAGAGATCACAGCGAAAAAAACCCCACTGCAAATATTTCAAGTTTTAACGTATTACCTGTGAGAATTGGGCGAAGCTGGGATCAGCGAACAGGGGTGCGTGTCCGAGTAACTCGTGACAGACGTCGGGTTCTGGCGTGTACATAGGCTTGGAGTAGTGGCGAATGTACTGCGTGGAGTGGAACACGCGGAACGCCAGTCCCGCCAGGAAGTCTCGCGAGGACAGCAGGCCGGCGACGGGTCGTAGGGTGAAGCCCGTGCAATCTGTAGGAATCGAGATACGAAACATTATACTGCACATCTCACTGTAACGATATTGAGTTTAAGTACAATGCATGGAAGGTTTGTACTGGATGGAGTACTGGATGGAGTAAAATACATGGAAAGCTAGTTACACATATGACGATAGGAGACCAGCTATGTAATGTTGTGTGAAACCTGATTGTGCAATTTGTTAGGGAGAAGTTTGGACATATCAGGCTGAGCTCGTTCTCATTTAAATGTACACATTTTGTAACTTTCGTCACCGTTTGATGTAAGACGTGTCTGACATTAAGATATGCCACATATAAGATGCCAAACTGTATTTTCTAAAAGCCAGAAAAGTTTTAAGTCGTCATAAAAACGACAGTTTGGCACCTTATATGTGACAAATTTTAATGTCAGAAACGTCTTACTTCAAACGGTAACAGAAGTTACAAAATGTGTACATTTGAATGAGAACGAGCGATCATGACAATAGCCTGTAGTAGCGATACACCAATGGCAATCCTAATGGGGAATGGGTGGGAGTATGTTAAAGACAGAAAGTCATCTTCTATGATGTTATCACTTTGAGTAATGTCAAAAAGCAGGCCTGGGTTTCTACATTTTACTTGCACTAAACATAATAGAAAACTGACCTTTGAGAAAGTTGGAGACATCTTCCAGCTGTGGGATGTTGTCCTCCCTGTTGAGGAAATATATTATGCGTTAAGCATCTATTTGATACAGTGTATAACTACATTCTTATTCAACCTATTTAGTTTGCATGTTGGCCTAGAGCAACTTCAGTAATCATTCCCATCAGTATACTTATTGTGGTTGTTCGTAAGGTACATCACTGTGTAAGGATAACTATGATTGGCCAATTCCTTAGATCAATCAGGCAGCCTTATGGTGATCATTGATTGGCTGATTCCTAACCAATTAGGCAGCCCTATGCTCCATGGTGAACAGTAATTGGCTTATTCCTAACCAATTGATCAGCTCTAACCCATGGTGAATAATGATTGGCTGATTCCTAACCAACCAACCAACCAACCAACCAACCAACCAACCAACCAACCAACCAACCAACCAACCAACCAACCAATCAGTCAGTCCTATCCCATGGTAAACAATAACTGGATTATTCCTAACCAATTAGGCAGACCTAACCCATGGTGATGTGTGATTAGCTGGCTCCCAACCAATCAGGTTGCCTAACCCCATGTCAGCTCATAGTTCTCCTGACTGACCTGAATCCACAGTTCTCCATCAGTAGAGGGAAGACATAGTTGTGTTCACGGCAGGCGTGAGTTGGGAAGAGCTTCCTTAACTCTGTAAAGATCTTGCGCCTGAAAAACAACATAAGAAAAACCAACTTAGCAGTCTTGATAAACCGTCTTTCTTTGACATGTTTTTTTACATTTTAAACTCTCAAATGGAGTGAGCACATTTCAAACTCACATTTTATTGTTTTGTCTTGTTTAGCAATAGAATCACATTAAAATCACTTTGGAGATAAAAATCTCAAAGTCAAATTTGGTCAGCGTCTGACTTCTGTTTTCCTTTAAAATCATTACCAATGGCCAGTGATTGGTTTAGCTTTTAAGGAAATTCTGTTACATGAGTATTTGACTTCAGCTTTTCCGAAAATTGAACATGGCTTCGAAACTAAATAATTGCGATGAGAATGTCTGGAGCGTAGTATCTAGAATTAGAAACTCTCTCGCTTTTGTATCTCACCATGTGTTGATCTCTTGTTCAGTGTACTCCACTCTTGGAATAGGCTGGCCACTGTATGATGGACAAAAAGTACATTGTGTGAAGACCAATTTGACACGTTTGCCTGAGCAAAATATTATACAAATCCCACGAAATATCAAATAAAAATAAGCGTTACGGAATTGAAAGTCCTGGCTTGTACAAAAACATGGAATGGCAGTATGATATTCAAAGCTGAAATGTTTTTGGTGTTAATGTCATATGTCTTGGACAAAACGTTTTAGCTTATGAGTGGTATGTGGGGATGTTCCTTGGGCCACACAGCTGGCTATGCAAGCACTACAAGTCCACTTGTATTGATGACTGTTCCACTACTTACAATACTGTAAATGCAGAAATGTTCGCGGTGGTTTTATGTTCGTGGTTTTCGCGGCGACCGTTTAACCGCAAACTTAAAAACCACCCCAAACATTTGTGTCCACTATGGTAGCAGTATGTGTATTTTTGCCTCAGTGCAAAATAGAAACCATGCAAACTTGAATGCATTTACAGTACTCTTTCCTATGTGTTGAGTGTAGAATGAACAATTTAGAAAAAAGTCTTTGACACTAGGTATGACTTGACTGGGAATAGAACCAGCAACCTACTGCATGCAAAGCAAGCACTTAACCCTTTAAACCACTATTGGATAAAATATGATAGGAACTCTTCATTACACTCACTGTTTGTAGTTGAAAGCGATGTCGGCAAACTCCTTTCGGCGAGCTCTGTAGACAGCATCAGTGAAACCCTAAAGAAAACAACAAAGGAGAGAAATTTCACTTTCACAATTCAATATTGATGGTTGACTGTGTTGTTTGGCAAATAATCATAGAACATATTATGTCACATCAGGTTGCTCTGGAAGGTTATATTCTTAACTCAAGAATTTCAATATTTGTGACTGTCTTGACAAATGCAATTTCTTTGTACAATTAAGAGCATGAACAAGTCTTTTTTTCAACAAAGCTATAGTTTCAACTCAACTCTCAATTTCAAATGTCAGTTGATACTTACTACTAAGCCAAATATGTCGGTAAAACTGACTATCAACAAAGAGACCCTCATTATACTGTTACTGTACTATAACTGGCACTTCCTTGACAGGTCTACAAATTTCAGTAGTTTTAACCTTCCCCCTGCAGCCTATTCCTATATAATCAATGCAAATTTGGTGCCAAATTGCTACCTAAGCCGGTTGAAGGTTAACTGTAATAACATTTGTAAAATTAGTTTCATCTGGTTACTAGTTCGTATTTCACCACCAAAATTTGAAATGTCAAGTTTAATTTTTGGTCATGAAATAAGATTGTTGTAATTAAGTATTAAGTAGAAGAGTAATCTGACCGATGACACACACTATGTACTTACAGGATGGTCAGAATCCAAGTCCGATCCATAGCTCAGAATCTGGTTGGCGAATCTGTCCAGATCGGCAATCTTTCGCGGGAACCACGGAACTGGAACAACAATGGACACGAAATTTGATACTCATGACTCGTGCGAAAAAATCAATCAAACGACTAAGCTAGAAAAATATCCCACCATTCTTTTATTCCAACCTGTAAAGGAATATTGCAGTTGACTTTGAAAGTTAACAAGAAACAAATCTAGTAAACGCGGAATGTTTTCTACAAGCAAAGCTACATGAATATAAAGTGACTGATAGTGTAAGTGTTAAAACCATTCCCTCTGGTATCCGTCCTATTTAACCTCCAGTTCACACCTCTGATCGCTTCTCTTGCCGAATAGTTGGGGACCCTTTCATCCAAAAATGAATTTCATTTGCATATTCACCTAAAATATACCTCGGTAGGTGAGAGCTCTGATTGGCTCTGAGTCCCATGGTCCTCGTAACGGTTTGAACAAGCATTCCAAAGTTTGTTCCCTGTTGCACTGTTACTGAGAAATAATTGATCCCTGAAATAATGCAGGGTGTAAGGTCACCAACTGTTTCAATGGGTACAGACTACTGTAAATGCATATAAGTTCTTGTGGTTTTAATTTTGCAGTAAGGAGAAAATGGAGTATTTGTGGTGGCTTTCAGTTCGCGTTTGAAACAATAGTAATGCCACAGAAACAGCGGCAAAGAATTTCACGGTGGTTTTAAGTTCGTGGCGAAGAGCTTACCACCAAAACCGCGAACATAAAACCATCGTGAACATTTCTGCATTTACAGTATTCTACAGTGAAACAATCAGACTCTCAGAGACTGAAGTGAATTGGCCAAGCTACGATAGATACAAGGCTACGTAATTTAGTCTAATTACTTCTAACCATTACATTACACCACCAATCACCGAAGTTCAAGATCACTTGGGTTTACGTACCCGTGTCGTCGTGATCTGTAATCCCCCGAACATCGTGTTATCCCAACGGCAACAAATCAGACCACACAAAACAAAACAAACACAATCAGAAGACAGGACAAGTTAGAAACTTTAAGGTATTGTTGAACTCTCACAAATAAACAAGGACTTTCTACTGTGTGTATAGTTACGTTACATTCACTTGGTCTTTTAGCTTGCTGGTTTGAGTTTCAGCTTTCATCTTTCCATCATTTTTTGCAATAGTGAAATTTTTTGTGACAGTCTCATCTTAATAGATATTCTGGTTAAAACTCAATCTACAACTTTAGGTTAGATCTCCTCACTAAATATTCACAACATTACCTAATGCTCCCTTCCCTTGCAATTTAGTTAAGTCTAAATTCTATCAGTCAATTAGTACTCTAATCTTAAACATGTAGTAGACATACAAGATGTGCTGACACATATTGATAATTGATGAAATCTCCAAGTAGATGTTTGGGTGGAAGATTGAAACTTTTTCTGACCACCCATCTATTCTGGCAGTCCGGAACCCCACTGTCAGAAAATCTGGCCTGTAATCAGCAAATGTCAAAATTTGCACTCCAACATCTGCTTGGAGATAAAGTCAACAAGGCATCTAGCTATCTTACACTGCCTTTCTGAGCGACTAAACATTTGACAATTCACTTAATTGCATAGACAAAGAAGGAATCAGTTTATATTTTGCATGTTTTGTTGTCTTTTAAATCATATTTATACTTTATGCATCATATTCCAACTATAAAAAAAATCAAAGGGCACACAAATCCAAGTTTGGTTGCTTATGATCAACAATCGCCGTCTAATGGAAAGGAGACCTTCCTGCAAGCAACATAATATTGCTTAAACACCTTATATTTCTGAGTGTTCTTTACCTGAGTTCTCAGTGGTGGTGTCTCGGCTGTGGACCTGTACGGAGGCCGCACTTGACCTCAGGGCCTCCAGCGCTGATTTCACGCCGGGCGCCTCCGGGTCGAACCTCACGAAGAACTCGTACTGGTCACGGTTCCGCTTGGACGGGCGCGACTCGATATGGGTCAGGTTGATCTTATGGGACTGAAGATTCAAGAAACAGGCAAATTCATTTTTATATGTTAGGGTAGATCTTGAATGTGATCTCGGAGAATCAACAATTTTGCCATTAGAGATCCCAATTAGAGTTTGTGAATTTTGAGACATTTTGCTTAAAAGACAGAACTTTTCAACTTCGATTTATGCCACTTTAGATCAATGGATTGAAATGAAACTCAATTATGAATGGGAGACCCTAACACATTTATAGCATTCTGATTGGTCAGTCTCTATTGACAGAGATTCAAATTGCAATTCTGACAGACTGCTATCTCGATCTTGACATATATACTGCAATGTACCATTGAATTGTTCCACCAGGTTGGCAACCTCCTTTACCATTTAATTTTCTGGTACATATATTTTGCAAATCCACAACTTTAGAAACTGTTTGTTTGACTGACTGGTTTTACTTTGCACTGCAGCTAGGTGTCTCTGCTGCACTGCAACTTGAATAAGGTCTTAAATGTGACTGAGTTTGTATCCCCTCATCATCATGGTTTATAGATAAAAGAGTAAACCTCGAACAGCCCGAGTGCCTTGGTTCTACTTCTCACTGCAGCTAGGTGTCACTGCTGCTAACTGTAGCCCCATACGGTCCCAAATGTGACTGAGTTTGTATCCCCCCTCATTTATGGTTCATAGATAAATAGTAAACATACCTCGAACAGCCTGAGTGCCTTGGTTATACCTCTCACTGCAGTTAGGTGTCACTGCTGCTAACTGTAGCCCCATGTATACGGTCCCAAATGTGACTGAGTTTGTATCCCCCCTCATTTATGGTTCATAGATAAATAGTAAACATACCTCGAACAGCCTGAGTGCCTTGGCCAAGGCTCCAACTTCCTCGTTCACAGAGAAAATCACCTCCATGGTCCCCGCTATGTCTTCTCCTTCCTTCAGGTAAGAACCAGTGGTCTGCCCCTAGGAACCGCAACAGACAACAGAGAGATTAGACAACTAGGGGTTACAGGTTCGATTCCCGTCACTTGTTATAATTGTTGGATTGAGTCAGATAATGAGTTCAAGACAAGAAATTATGTCGTTTCAAAAACCGTCACCCCTGTTGAGTAAAATGGAACAGACTGGTCACTTTTGATGATGAAAGTATCCGGGCGAGTGACATCAAAGAAAAGTATGAATAAAAGGTCCTTAAAACACTTAAAATGTACTCAACACACTGAAGACTAAAACTGTCACTTTAACTTCACAAAGAGGTAACTGGTTGCAAATTCATAAAATCTAAATGGAACTACATGATTGTACATTATGTCTTATTGTAACTTCAACTTAGCCAATGAATCACTTACATTTGTTGGAAATTTGGTTGGAAAAAAATCTGCTTATTGACTAGAATGGCTGTTTAACCTTTGACATTTGGAAGTGTTAGTTCAGACCCCTAAAGCTTGTAACTTGCCTTGTGGCAGCTGAAGTGTTCTTGCTGTTTCAATAGCTGGGTATATTCTTACACGCAGGAGTTGCTAACCTTTTCCCTTTAACATGCTCAAGGCGCCTTGAACACAGCGCCCCATTTTTTGTCCCTTCCCAAAGACATATGCAGCCCCAACCTAGATGTCCTGACCCAGGATTGAACCAGTTTAAATAAAATGGTACCAGGAGCTCAACTATGAGGCTGCTACCAGTTGAGCTACATTAGGACATCCCTAGTGATTGGAAGAGTAAACACATACAAAATTATAAATCATTGTCTAACTTTCATATCCTCAAGAGAATACTTATAATATGCTTTTTACCACACAAAAATATTCAAATACTGTAAAACAGAAAATCTACCTTTTCGCTGCAGTAAAGTCAAGTCCAGAAAGAGGAGTCTTAGACTAACTCAAAGTGTTTTAGACAATCTGGTCCCCCGTAGTATCATAATAGACTGTCCCAGTCTTGTGACATTCATATGACTCTTTTGAATGCCACTGAAATCACTCAACTGACACAATCCTCCTAATTAAAGGTTTTGAATGATCAGTATTCATTAATTATGTACCTGGTCCAGTACCATTTATACTGTAATTGTAAAACGTTTCAATATTGCAGGGCTTATTATTAAGTAAAGTCTTAGCAATTTTGGAGTATTATTCTAATATGCTAGAAAGTGTTATGAAAATTGTTGGAACGAACTGGACCACTAGCTATAATTTTCATGTCTACAGTATTTTAATAAGCACACTTGTCTGTCACACTGTCATCACATGACAACTAATAACACATTTCAAAATTAACATTTGAAAACGGCTTTTTCAGTCTACATTTATGCATACAAAATCCAACAAGAATCTTAATTTGGAACGCTAGAAAAAATACTGATTCTGCAAGATTGGAAGCTTTTGAACCTTTAATAATCAAAGACATTTTATCTGACATTTGTTAACTTTGCAACACATGAAACATTTCATTGTAAACTTCTAATCTATAGGGATGCTTAATAAAAATTTGCATGCCTTTTGTAAAAATTCATAATCTAAAAATCAAAGCTAACCTGAGCATTGTGTCCAATTTCTTCAACGGAATTCTTCATATCCTTCAGGTTATCCATATTCTGACACGCAATCCAGTTTATCGTCTGTTATTCCCCGTCTCCCGAGGGTTAGGCGTGCTTGCACACCACCACGTAATGCCTATATACTGTTATATCACTACACAAGACCTTGGTGTAGGGCAACTTATATGGAAAGTGGAAGCTATCTATTACCCAACAGCTATTTCTGTATGCGTAGGGGGGCACATAGGGTTTTGTCAGACATACAACAGCTTACTGTGCACAGTATCATACTATCGGTATCACTACAGCCTTTCAAAGTTTTGGTAGCAAGATACATTCATTTCTAGGGAAGATACAATCTTGTATGCTGTATTAAAGTTAATCTTCCCGCACCAGACGATGCATAAGGCGGTGCCCATCTCCGTTTCGGCAGCCCTGGGCCACACAACTTTGTGCAATCACTACAGCAGGGGGCTAGTCCGCTGTATATGCAAGTACAAATAGTACAAACAATTTAAAATGAAATATGTTGCAGAAATATGTTGAAATATTTTCCAGTGTTTAATGTTGTTCTATTGGGAAATTTTGTCAATGAGGGTTAAACATCTATGTATCTAGAACACAACATGGCACAATGTATCATCAATTAAGCAACTGGATATAGTCTTTTAAGAGTCAGATGTTTCAGATACCATCCACTTTTGACCCTCACACACACCAAATACTGGTCCAGTATTTGGTGTGTGTGAGGGTCAAAATGCTAACTGCAGCCTCTTTAGTCAGTAATGCATGGAAGTGATCTGGTGAAGGTGAACAATATATTATATCAGGCACAACAAAATGCTACATGATTAGCATACTGGATCAGACAGCCATGCTGACTTCCAAATTATAAGTAACTCTGCAGCTTGTAATTTGGGTGAATTTCGTAGATCTAGAGGTTGGAGGTTTGATTCTCGGACTCAACTGATAGGTACTGGTATGGGTTGCTTACTGTCCCTCGAATGGGACATAAAACCAAAGATTCTGTGCCTTGAGCATGTGCAAAACCTATAACCGATAGGAGTCTAGGTCCTCCCCAGAAAAAGTAGTCTGATGAAAAATAAGTAGTCTAAAAGTTTTACATCCAAAAGAAAACTGACAGAACTAGTCTGATAACTCTTTTCAGCAGAGGCTGGTTGTTTTGCATTTCTATAATATTTTTCATCTAACCATCAAATCACCTTTTACAAACTGGCATACTTCATCCAACTTCTTATGTTAATGAGGAAAAAAGTAGTCTGAAAGTTTTACACTCAGATGAAAGTGTAAAAAACTACTTTGACAACTCTTTTGAGCAGTTGGCTGATTTACAAATTATAGCTCTATTTTCATCTAAAGCTCAAATCACCTTCCTTACCCCTAATGCCAATGACAAAGAATAAGTTTAAAAGTTTTACATCCAAATAGAATTGATAAAACTACATGTAGTTTTGTTCCAACAAGTTGTAACGACTTTGAAACAGATCAATGGTATTGGTATTACATCTATTAAACTTTTCACGGTATGTTAATTGCGACACACTTATGTCGTACATCTTATACAACTTATGTCGTACATCCAAAAGAAACTGAGAAAAACTGGTCAGACAACTGTTGTCTAGTAGTTGTCTGATTTAGTCTATTGTTCTATTTTCATGTAACCCTTTCACCTTTTACTAATTGTCAAACTTAAAATTGGTTCAAGCTGGGAAATGACAATGCGAATAAAGTAAAGATTAACCATGTACACAGAAGGAACTAGCTACTGTAAAGATAGTTTGACCTAGAGTATAAACAACATTTCATGTATGATAAGGAGCAAGTTTTCTGTAAGACAAAGAACAAATATTTGCAATTTTCCTTCAGGCTAAAAGACTGCTTATCACATAAAGTCTTAACCACCTGCTGGTGAAAATCTTAAAGATTTAAGTCTAATCTGAGTGCTGTAATCCAATGAGCCGGAAAGAAACACAAGAAGAAGGGATCATCCTTTATTGTTGTTTGTTCAAGTGATTGTCTCCTGGGAATGGAAAGAAATTGACACCAGATTTTGGTTTAGATAAAGAATTAGGAAAGGAAAACAACAACAGATTAGAAAGAAACACAATTGATAGATTAGAAAGAAAGACAAGAAATGAAATAGAGCAACCTCATAAACATTACAGACAACTATTTGATAAAAGATGCCATTTCTACAATCAAAAGAAAAGAATCTTCAAAGCCTTTATGTCCCTTAAAGGAGGTTACAAGTAATGTTTTCTTATGGGTACCATATGGGAGATTTCTCTGCATGTATTTTTGTTTAGCTGATATCTTGTGTAGAATTTACTCTCCAAGCAGAGGTAATATCCGGGAGATTTTCAACATATTTTCGCTGTATTTTATATGTTTTTCTACTTTTCCGTTTTATGTTGGGTCTCCCTCCTCTTCATAAGAGAACGGAAAAGTAGAAAGACATAGAATACCGCAAAAATACCGCGAAAATACCCCGGATCTTAACTCTGCTTGTAGAGAATGTAGAATTGGCCAAAACTTAATAAAACACCCTAGAGAGGATTTTGAATTGTAAAGTGAGATGATTTTCTACTGGGAAGCTTGTCTAACTATAAGAAAGTTGATATCAAAGTTTATTATGTAGTATGGACTAGCAATGCAAAAAATTATATTCTGTTGGCAAAGTGAACAAATTGATAAAGGTTTGTGAAAAACAAAATCTTTAAGCCAGGCCAAGAATTTAAATTGTCTTCTCGAATTTAAATGCTGCCCTCCCCCCTCATATATTTACCAAAAAAACAAGTAGCTTTAAAAATCAGGTTGTAACATAAAAAGACACACAAATATTTTGCAATCTCCAAACTGAAATTCTACAGTTCCTACGAGACCGATTATGCTACTCTATTTTGCCATAACATGATATTTTGTTATGTCCAGTAGAAAGTCACAAACTGACCAAAAATACACATGATATGCATATGGGTAAATTAATACGTTCTGGAAGTCACAAACTAGTCTCAGTTGCAACTGACACTATGAAATCATTCCTTAAGCTTCAGTCAACAGAAATACAACCTTAAGAACCCTTGTAACTGATCTAAGGACACCTTAAGACACACAAACATGTCTTGAAGTACTCTCTACAAGTCTCAAATAGTTCGCTTTACACTGCAAATATCCAAGTCTTCATATTTACGTACCACACTTTACGTGACACTTAATCGGTATTAATGTCTCAATAATTCATTTTTCGTGCACACAAATTCCACAATAGTTGCTTAAGAGCTAGCACGACCTGATCTTAAGGGAATTAAGGTCAAGAAACGACTTACTTCGTCTCCATTGTCGAGCTTAGCCCGTTTCTCCGGCCAGTGTCCTGCGTCCATCTTGAATTTGTTGTCCTTGACGTGTATCAGTCATGTGACGTTACGGTCCACTTAAATTACAAAAATCATGTGATCGCGGCGTCGTTTTACATTCTACAAACAGTTTTAAAGAATAAAATCTTAAAACAAGCGATTTGTGATCTTAAACTTTTGAGAATGTCAAGAAATAAAGTGTACTTAGTATAATATAAAACAGCTGGGGTTCATTTACGTGTTTGGGGGTCAAAAGGGGGCGTTTCCCCCATTGGCCAATGAGAAGGGAGGGGTTTTAAACATGACCTTGTAGTCTTGTGTGGGCAGCATCAAATATCAACGCGGTTCTGGCGAAGATTTTGCAAATAAATTTTGTCCAAAATTTATCAAGAGTTTACATTTTAGACTGACTTGGATTGTATTGACCTGGTTGCTCAATGAACTGTTACATGTAGGAGTTCAGAATATTTGTTTCAAAATAGATTTAACTTTCCGGATTAAAGTTTTTAGACAAAAAAGCTGTAATGTTTTAAGGGGAAAATCTTTTCAAACCATCTTGATGGGAAATAATTTGTAGTTATGTGATGAAATATCATTCCAGTATCATCCCGGATACAGATACTTGACACAATGATTGATATTAAGGGGCAGGTCTGCCAAACAAAGAACAAGGCTTGGACATTCTTTGCATTGTTCACAAGAGTTCCCCCAGGCCGAAACAAATAAGTTTCTTTGTTTTCCAATTTTGTACAAAAAAAATGGATTGGGTATGAATTATAAACTTTTCATGCATTGATAAATGATGAGAAAAAGAACAACTTGCAAGACAACTTTGACTCTTGGGCATCATATGCTGAATGGTACATTCAATCTTTCTAGTAGCTTGGCATGGTATCCATGCCTATTATAGTAGCAGTCTGTTTCATTCTTTCTGTATACAGTCAAAACTGCTGAAGAAGACTAAGAAAATATGGTCTATGTGAAATGGTGGTCACTATATAACAGAACTCTTAGTCTTGTGTCAGTTGGAAAAATTATGAAAATGACCACCAAAAAGTGGTCACATTGGCCAGGTGATCCTTATGCATAGACATGACTGTATCTGGATATACAGTACTGTAAATGCAGAAATGTTTGCTGGGATTTAATTTCGCGGTAGGAAGAAAATGCAGTGTTCGTGGTGGTTTTGAGTTTGCATTTGAAACAATAGTAGCGCTACAGTCACACAATGGAACGGCTTTTCGCAGTTGTTTTAAATTTGGGGTAAAGATTTCACCGCAAACATAAAACCACCGGGAATATTTCTGCATTTACAGTAATAGGACTGGAAATCTGGCTAGCCTAAGTTTCTATCTTTCCAAACTCATGATCAGTGAGTCTACACACAAGTTCTAGATCTTACTTCTTTATTGCTTCAACTATTGAACAACCAGTGTTAACTACTCATGCACATTAAATCTCAATCATGTGCTGAAAACTTGTTGCCTTTCTCAAACCAACTTCTGCTTAAGCTTATACAAGTTCTTACACATATAAACTGTAGGAATGACTAGGGTTGAAACAATGTACAGGTCAAAATTACTGCTTTAACATTTGAACGGTCATGCTACATTTATACGTTTTATCTTTGGTGGTGAAATTGTATATATAGGAAAGTCACTCATTTATTGTTAAAAACATAACAGGGCAATAAAATATTGACATTACATACCAAAGGAAACAATTGTTTGGGACATTTACAAAATATCCATATGTATAGTAAGAAATAATATTAAAACAAAATTGTATAGTGTAAAGCAGGGTGCTATTACATGTATCATGAGGTGTATGTGGGCTATTTTTCCATCTGTTTTATATAACCCTAGTAAGAAGATACAGGAAATTGCTAGTGCTAATTCATATCCCTCTAAACTTTGCACACCAAAATCTCTAGACCGATAAATACACATATTTCCTACACCATGCACTGCGTTCGCAGGCGGTTCTACAATTAGAAGAACACCAAATTCCCATTTGAAAGGCTACGTGAAGAAATCTACACAATCAAGAATCACATCTATAAAAACTTACTGACATTTCAAACATATTATGCTTCAAAACAGGATTAGCAAGAATTTGCATACACAAGTATCTAAAAGATGAAGTGAGTTACATTCCCAAATCCTGAACAGTTCTAGAATGAAGCTCTACAAGTCAGTAATCTCAAACATTTTGTATTTACAAGCCTCGAAAACTGAAGTCAAAATCGCACAGAAAAGTGAGCAAAGTGAAATATCGACTTTTTACATCACAAACTTTGATACTTTTATTCAACATGTGTTATCTATCTCATAACAGCCAAATATATAGTGACTAATTGTATCATCAAGTGATCGGCGCTAAACGGAGATGTCTTGAGGGGAAGTGGTGGGTCTTGAGGCTGTAATCTTGTCGTCTTGGACTTGTCACTTAGTCTTGTCGGCTTCTTCCTCAACCTGAACCGCTTCTTGTCCTTCTAAGACAAAATATAAACTTAGATTATTTTTGTGTTCACAAAGACAACACACTGGTGTTGAAATATGATAATGTATGGTGTTGTAAAAAAAACAACTGTTGGCTAAAACTACAACAATTCAGTTTTTTGGTTCTTAGATCTTTAAAGGCAATGCTGAGCAAAAAATCAACAAGACTATATCCATTTAATCATATATTTGCTAAACTGGGACAATTAAGTGCTAACAATTAAAAACAGAGATGCCAGGAAAATTCTTTTATGAAAACCAACAATTGAACATTAAAACTGTAATGGCAATGCTAACATTGTGTGAAGAAACAAGTGTTTCAAAGTTGAACAGGTTACTTTTGCCTTGATGTGTCCAACTAAAAGGAAAGGTACCCTCAATTATACTTTTAAATTCTAAAACAGTGGTTAAGTTTGTGCTTTGTCAACTTTTTTGTCAACTAAGTGCTGGGTAAGTTAAACTCTGTAAGGAAAAGAAGCTGTACAGCAATGGACAACAGAGTTTAACAAACATTTAGTGAGAACCTAAGTCAACGATTCACCTTTTCAGCCAGTAGACACGTACTTACCACTGACTCAGATGCGAGTCTTGCCTAGCAATGTCGAGCACAAGACAAAAGCACAGAGGAAGAGACTTGAATTACTGGCATGCATTTACTCTACCCATGCAGCTACATGTAAGTTTATATATAATTGAGAGCTACATTGCATAAAGCACAAGCATGACAACTATGAATTTACGACATACATTTAGTACTCTTGACAGTCATCTAAGAGGACTTCCTACTTCAGAATTTGAAATTTTGGCTCTCTAAGGACTTGAAATTGGAGCAGCTCAAGAATAATATCAGCAAAATTAAGAGTATACAGACTAGATTTTTTGTGTGTTTGTGTTTAAGTCTTTGTCTTTTCAATCACTAATTCTAATAACTGCATACACTATTGAGTGTTTCAAATTCTGTCAAAGCCAAGTTGGCAATGTCTTGCGTTATGTGAGAATTCACAACCGGATTTGTTCTATAACCAGAAAAAAACCCTTTCAATCGTAAATATTTCTGTCAACAGTCTTATCAGGTTGATAAATCAATTCAATATTTAGCTTTCTTTTGTACACAGCCCTCTTTTTTTCTCTGCTGATGTTTTGCAATGTTTTTGTAATTGCTGTGATAATTACATCATAATACGACAAGGAGAAAGTTCATATTGCCCTGATTAACACAACAGAACAGTTGCTAAAACGTTGGCGGAGAAAAAAAAGAGGTTGTGTACAAAAGAAAGCTATGCTGAATAGTCAGTGATTTCTTTGTCAAATAAGGCATGTGCTACTATGTTTACATACTTGCTGGCAGCATGGTAGCCTGTTCATCCTTGTACAGCACTGGTCCGGGCTCGCGCTGTAACAACAAACACAAGTCATCAGAGATGGCAGACTTCACCCCCTCCAACAAACATCAAATACTGGAGATTTATAACTGTTGCATCTACACAGAGATTGCCATGTAACCACACAGCAGACCATTTTATGACTTACATATATCACCCTACAGCACATTTATATGGGAATTACACAGACCATGTTGATTGCTTTTTGCATACCAGAGGTTTATAAATCTTCAGCTTTCTGTAACTGAGCACTGGAAACAGTGATATTTAAGTGTTGGTAGTTTGAGCTTCATTTAGAAGGGTGCATATCTATGGATACATACTAGAGAGGGGGAGGGCCACATACTTCTAGAGATGAGCAGTATGTACAAGGCTTTAGGGAAAGTTAGAAAGCTGACATAACAGACAGAAAACTTCACAACAGGTTGTTCCTATAGAATGAGTGACATGTCTATTTTATACGCAGCTGTGTTTGTGATGTCTGTTTATGGTTGCTGAAGGGTCAACCATGGAGCAAACAAAACTCTCATTACTTTTTGTAGTTCAAATTTCCTTGATAAAGAAGTGTATTTTGGGGTTTTGTTGTGTTTTTTTACATCATGGATCATATTCAGTTCATAAGATCATACAAATCTAATTTTGGTTGCTCAACGGTTTCCATTCAGTAAAAAAGGAGTCCTTACCAGGGAGGCCTTAACATGTCCCTTCTGTGATCCAAGTGAGCAGGAGAGAACAGAGTTTGACAGACACATGACACAACAGAGCAGCTGGGTTTGGAGCATGTGTGGAGGAAGGAAGGACACAACAATCTAACTTCTTGGTTTGTTTGCTTGACTTTTCTTATGATCAACAGCTGAAAAAAGTTGGTCACATGCCAATCTAGGCTTGATTCAACTTCAAAAGAGTTCTATTCTCATTCTCAATAAGCATTCTATTTTTTTTGCTTAACTCCATTAGTTTTCTACAAAACACAGTGAACCAAGAAATCAAATTTGTGTGCACTTCTGAAAATTACATGCTGAAAAATGTAAAAACATGGATAAGAACAACATAAACTTACAAACATATGTTTTTTTGGCTGTTGTTCCAAATATGTGTAGTGCTTCTTTATTGGGAAGTTTGAATTCTATCATTAGATGGTGGGTTAAATTAATCACATAATACTAGTATGTAAAGCATAGTAAAGCAGCTGATAAGTTTGTCAACAAGTCAGACACAAAGAGCACAGTGATCTTTATTTCTTTTGTGTACATGTTGAGTATACAGTAAGTGCAAGTGTCTTTTCGTCTTGTACAATGTTTTCAAGACTGCTACAGGGTATGCATAGACAACACTACAAAGAACTTTTAACATCTACCACACAGAATTTCTAAACCAGGTAACAATCTTGATGACATCTTTGAACACTGGGGAAAATTAATTGTTAAAAAGTGTATGGTTGAAAATATATAATAAACAATTTAAATTTTCTGATATCTTGTAAAAAAAATGTTGAGATATAAAAAAGCATGATATGGACTTGTAGTGAAGATATGGTGACAGAATTCTTGAATTTTTACATCTTCATAACCATCAATACATCTTTTGTTACAGTAATAATTCACTAAACATGCAGTCAAAAAACTTTTTATATATCTAGAAAACACACAACTCTACCCAAGCCTCTTCTAGTGACTTGAATGGCCATGGGCCTACTACAAATTCTAATGTCTTACTAACACAAACTCAACAACAAGATGTTTCAGTGTCCAGGGCTTACATGTGCATATCTAGTTCCCTATGATACAAAGTACAGTTCCTCTATTTCATTCATTCATCATTTCTTTCTTCCCGTTCTTTACTAAGCTGAACTCAGAACTAGTCACTGTGTTTCATTCTGTGAAACAGCTAGCTTAAGAAATATAAAGACTGGTAATATATTGAAGATATACTGTGGCAAGCTTGTCCTGAGTTCTCTCTACTAGTTTTGTAAGGTTTACTATACAATGAAGATCTTCAATATGTGTATATATTACTAACACACTGCACATAGTTGTTGGCAGAAGCAATTTCCCAACATACATTAATACTGCGTCATACTTTGTAAAACCCTCTTATAACACCCAATGAGTTGAAGGCAAAGTGACTAATGGGACTATTTTCTCAACGGGTTGTTTGAACAGGCTTTGACAATGGGCTCTATGGATTAACAATTACCTGGTAGCTTTGCATGTCAATCAATTCACATGCTGTTCTAGTGTCTAGTATGAGGAAAAAACAACAGTGGCAGTGTGTGTGTAGGGAACAAATGTGTACAAATGTATGTTTATGTGTATGTTATTACTTGGGAAACTGGGTGTCTCCTGAAAAACGAGGGCGTCTAATTTCTTTGTTTTCTTTCTGTAGGGCGTCCAGAAGACTCCCTGACATCTTGCTAGCTAATAGCCTGTTGACATGCTCTCAGACAAATGCCTCGTACGTGTCGTCAAGTAAGGTACGACAGGAAGGAACTTCCGGTACCCGAGTATCGGACTCGTCATCGAATCATCACCGAGCACTCGGAACGTGTTAGTTTGTACGCGGGGAAAAAAATAACTTTCTGTAACTTCCTTCAGCAATTTAAGGCTTCTCCAGAATATTCTCACCATTTCACAGAATCAAGACTTGTTTTATAGCCAGGAAGTTAATGGAAAACAAACATTTTATAATGTGGAAGTCAGTTTTTTGTCTTTTTTCTGTTAGTTAATCACACAATGTCATAGCCTGGATGCCAGATCCCTAATCTCTAACATATCTATAGATAGACATTTTAGAGATTGGGGGTCTGGCATCCAGGCTAACAATGTCAATACACAGGGTGTAGAATATAAGTCAAGAAAGCACTAAACCATCCATAAGTCTGCAAGGCTATAGCTTTTAGAAAGAGAAAGAGAAGGACAAATAAAAACTACTACAGGGAATTTTCTTATCATAGATGGCTATAATGGCTTGGTCATCTTCTATCTTTTTCTTCTTGTAGTTGCAGCTTCTCAGTACTGTTTTCAGCTATGCAGTGCGTCCCTAAACACACACCCAAGAAAAGTAACCAAGACTACTGAATCTAAGGTAAGAGTGCTGCTGGGCACACTGCTCATTATAACTGAAAGGTTCCTTGCTGCATCTCTGGCATGGCTTTACTTGGCCTACAAGGAATGAAACAGAAAAAAAAATCTTATTAGTGATGACAAAATGCATTGGTGATATAGGTGATCTGTAGCAAGTTATTTTATTTTGTATGCAAGTTTATGTGCATGAATTTGAATTTTTTTTTACAGTTAAGTCTTCATTCTGAACTGACTTTCTTCTAAAATCACACAATAAAATTTTTTCGGTTGGTGATACAGAAAATATTGCTAATATGTTGGCTTACATGTATGTTTATGACAAATATACATTAGTTCTCAGTGTGTAAATCAGCTTGAATAAACATAGAAACAACTGCTACATGTATCAATATAGAGAAATTCAGCTATTTCACAAAGCCAGTAGAAATGTTCAAGTAGATCTATTAAACTTCCATTTTTGAAGTTTGAAACATTTAGAAGTGAACTTTTATAATAGGATTATCTTAATGTTAACCATACAGGAAAATAACAGCAAATAAGAAATAAGGATCCATGCCTTTGAAGAACACATCAGACTTATATAGAGAGCCAAGAAAGAAAGAAAGAGCAAAAGAAAGAAAAGATAGAAACAAAAGATTCAAACAACTTACGTTCTCCTTGTCCATGCAACCCTGATGATGTACTTCAAATTTTTTTCCAGCTCATGCGGTATTCCATGACACGGTACGGCACAAAATATCAAAATATGGCTGCCCGTGCAAGTACGGCAAAAATAAACAAACGCCTTGGAACAACAAACGTTTACACATACAATCTGACACATGCACAGTACATAACACAAAAGTACAAGTAAACCATACATCACATTACTTAACACAAAATTGGGAAGGGGATGACGTAAAAAGGCCACATGTATGTTGTATGTTACCGTGCAAATAATACTATATATCTGCATGGTCATTTCAATTCTCGGGAAGATTTCTTCTTGGTTGGCAGACATTTCATAAAATAGTTACCATTGGTGCAGTTCAACATGTTGCAGTCAAAGAAAATATTAGACAATACTTTTCTTCACATTCTTGTCAACATGCTGGCAAGATGCTAATTTATCTATCATGTTGTCATTTAACATATTGTCAGTAATTATAATCCTAATATACTGTATAATTTTAGTCTTGCTAAGTGCCTTTCCCAAGGACCAGGAACCGAACCCATAATCCTCTTGAGCCTAATTTGAAAATCGGGGAATGGCACTACGATTTTTCAATTAAAAATTGATGAAATGGTTGGTGGCCTCGTGTGGGGCAACGGTTAGAGCATTGGACTCAGAACCAATAGGTCCTGGGTTCGAAGCGTACCATGCCCCGACGTGTCCTTGAGAAAGGCACTTTACACGCCCTCTCCTGGCGGTGGAGTGACATTCACCAAGCCTCTTCGGCTAATCTGTCTAAAAGTGTGCCACACTACGGATTTGGTGTGCCAATGTACCAACATCTAGCACATTTGCCACCAAGAACTGTACAATAAAAAAAGAATGGTTGGACATGTACCTTTGTGAAGTATCCCACCATGGACTCCAGGCACAGGATACAACAGCACACGGCAGTCACCATCTCGAAGAAGGCGAAAATACAGGAGGGGATCCACACAGCCCAGGTCTTACCCTACAATTAAATACCAAACAAACATGCTTAGAACCTGGAAGTCAAAGTACTATTGTAACCATTACTGTAAATGTTTTTTATTTCACGGTAGGGAGGAAATGGAGTGTTCACAATGGTTTTAAGTTTGTGCTGACGAGTTCACCGCGAAAACAGCGAACATAAAATTACCGCAAACATTTCTGCATTTACAGTATCACTTAACCTTCTCCCTGCTGCCTAACTCTGTAACCAATAGGGTATTGGGTACCAAACGGCTACTTCAGTGTGCTAAAGGTTAAAATCAAATACTGAATGATCTGTGCAACATATTTTAACAAAACTAAACAAAAATGTTGATTGACATGTATCAAACAAAAGTGTCAAATATAATTACTTTTGGCATCTAATTTAATAGAATATATAAAACTACACGCAATGTTATTCAAAATGTTGGCACTGGACTATGCATGACAACATTGAAAAAATGCTTATTTTTTTAATGTAATAAACATATTTATAACATAATAAACTTTGAACATCTATAAATTACAAAATTAGGGAGATAAACTTACCTTGCCTTCAACAATACTTGTATATAACACAAACATGCTTTGGGAAAGCAAAGCAGTATGTTCTGTTAACAGCATAACATAACCTGTTATCAACGCAACATCAACAATATTGAACATCATGACCCTCAAAACAAAGGGTGGTTGAAGTTACAGAAGTTTGTGACTTTCCCAAACAGGGTTCTAAGTTATGAACTTGAAACTTCTGTTAGAACTGAACTTGAAGAACCATACCAGCAAACAGCTGATAAAACTGTTGAAACGTATGTAACAAGTGGCAAAAAGACCTCTGCCAGGTCATCATGTGATAGATGATATTATTTGTGGACAAACTATAATACAAAGGAAACATAGAGTCTAACCTTATTCTAAACTCTGCAAGCAATTATGCGGAAAGTTGAGCAGCATCAACATTTTCCAAAGTTTGGAGAGTGCAGAAGTTGCTCAGTAGTTTGACATCTTTTTGCAGAGTTACAAAATCAAGGATCAAAATTATTTTGCATTTTTTTTAACCTGTTAGCTCAAAAGTGTTGGTAGAATTCTTTATGAAGGATATCTAAACGGCAGTTTTCAACACAAAGAATTGGACTAACACTTACCCATTGACTGGAGTCATGTTGTGTGAAACTAAGGTAAGTCCAATAAGCCGTTTTACAGTTTGAACTGAGTATGTGCAAGTTCAAAGGTGAAGGCCCTTTATTTGTAAACAGTTCTTGTCAAGACCATGCTTGATACATGTCCAGACATTTGTCTCAAAATCCTTCAACTTTGACATATGACCCCCAATGCATCACACTACACATGAGCAGTTCAAACAGTGAATTAGCTTATTCTTTGAGTTAGAAACTGCAGTTTAAACATCATTCTTCATAAGTATACTACCATGTCGTCCACAAATAACATAACTACATCACAGTGGTACCTCCGGTGGAAAGGATCGTCCGGGGACATTTCCAGGGGTGATGACAAGGACAGTAGTCAGGTTCAGGAGGATACTGAAGAAGTTTGCGTACAGGGACGCTGGGATCTAAGGGAGTTGTAAATCATCAAGACATGAATTTCATCCCACTGTCTTAGTCCTACAATCTAATCTGTGTTAAATCTTTTTTGGAGAACAAAGGGACAGCCGTTTCCTATGTAGAGAGGAACTTCTTTGCAAAATCATATCTAACTTTAAAGAGCTACGCAAAACAAGACGGAGCTCGGTTTAGAGTCTGCTTTCATATAATACATTATTGTTATAGTCATGTGCATCAAAATTTCTGGTGTTTTCTTCTTCTTTGTCTAAAGCTGCAATTGCACCAAAGAAACAAGCTTATCAGCATTTGCTAGTCCTGGATTTGACTCCCTTGTCTTTTCTTTTCTTCTTTACAGCTTAAAGGTTTAAGAATGTTTTGGGAAGCTTCTCTCTATCCAGTCTTCTCTGGTGACGCCTAAGCCTGGAAAACTTGTACTATAATGTTTGGTTCCTGCTAAACAAGTCTAAGGTCCTTGTCTTTTTTCTAAGTCTTGTCTCCATACCCCGCTACACCTGTGAAAATGAGCATCCTAGTGCAAAAAGAGATATCATCATCTTTGCAGTCTTTCAGTTCCACTGAGGCGCGCCGTCATTGTTTTCCATAAAGAGATAAGGGGTGTTTCAGGGAGGGGAGCTCGAAACACTTTGACTTCAACCATTCCTTTGTTTTGGGGGGCCACCATGTCATGTGTCAGGAATACCTCGGGCGCAGGCAAGCCAACTTGTGTTCCTGGCACAATCAGGACCAGGCAGGCCAGGTTGATCAGAATACTGATGATCGAAGCAGCAAGGAATCCAACAACCTACGGATCAAACAGCGATTCAGACATTTTAATATCACGTCCACAAAAAAACAATTGTTGCCCGCCTTTTTGCATGCACCCTTGTCTCTACTTTGCAACTTGAAGTCTCTGAAAAGTACAAGATTGTGTGCAAGTTGTATGGGGAGAAATGACAGCGTAGATGTGGACTGTCAATGGTTCATGTTTCCATGTCCACAGTGCATCAGTGTGTGTGAAAGTGTATTCCATGGCGACTGGGCCCGTGTGTCTAGTACATGTAAAACAAATGCAGCATTAAACACAGACGGCCAGGTCATGCAATATTGTAACACAGAGAGATGAAAGTTTTCTTTTACTTTGGAGTTCTTTTAACAAAAATATTTTGTCGTGCTCCTTTTTTAAAAATCCATGACATCTAATTATACAAAGATTCTCTTCTCTGAGTAACCTTATAAAAGTGTTAGGCAAATCTGCATACATATGATATAGGAAACCACACTAAATGTAAATGCAGACGTTGTAGGGCTGTTAGACAATACTTACCATGCTGCCCTTGCTGTCAGCCATCTTGCCACTAACGAATCCAAGGATTCCAGCAACGATCACCTGAACAGCAACAAAACAGTAAGAAAACATTTACATGTTACGTCTTACTATTACTACTACTAGTATATCTTGATAATGTTGATAGTACATGTATCATGTTAACTGCAATGTTTAGTTTCATTTGTTAAACTGTTACAGTAAGTGCAAAGTTGACCTGTTTAGTATTCACGGACTGTCATGAAATATTGAAATGAAGCTGTATTTCTATTCCAGTCTTTTTATTGAAGTTTACATCGACTGTGGATAAACAAAGACTGCATGAATGTTGTTTAGAGTCCCCCATATATCATGAATCCTGTGTTTCAAGTCCATGCAAAAATCCAAAGTGACAATCTAACTTCAATGTTATTTTCATCCTAACACTTACGATGCTCCCAGACACACAGGCGAACCAGTTGCAGTTGAAGGCGGAGTTGGCGCCCACGATCACCGAGACGATCCCCAGTATCACGCTGATCAGTCCGAACCCGACCATGGCCGCTCCCAGGCCCTTAGCGATGCCTTTACTGTAGCTCATCTTGGCTGTGGTCCGAACAATGTTAAAATAAACATGTTATGTCAAACAATACATGCTGAAACAGTCCTAGAGGGTGTTATAAAAGCATGTATACAGCATTGAGGGAAAGATGCAAAATTGAGAAAGCAAACCAAGAAATTACAAAATTTTAGTGCATGAATGAAACTAAAATATAGGGACATGAACACAATCTTCATAATTTTAAAGAAAATCTAAAATACACGTTACAATTATTACAACAATACAAGCACAACAGTCACTGAGGGCGTTATACTTGTATACTGTTATAGATCATGTGTATGCAATATTGACGGGAAGATGACAAATCAAATCAACAAAATAGATGTGTGAGAATGACACAGCAATATGGGGCATGAATGCAATCTTTTCATGATTAATGATTTTATAGAAAATCTAAAAGATATGCATCATTAAATCTAAAAACAGTATTGAACATTTTAATTGAACAACGAATGAAACTGAACAGATTGAGAAACACGGATTGCAGAATGCCCTTTGAAAAGAAGACTTTGAAGGCTTCTATACTCAGTCAGTTAACAATATCCACTAAAATATTCACTCTCAGATTACTAGTACACCTCATAGAAATTTCACAATGTTCAGCCTTTTCTCATTTGCAGCAGAAAATAATAAGAATGATTCAAATCAATGTTTAAGAATCAAGAAATCATAAAGAAACATTAAGTAATTGATTTTTGCAAGCAACTTCAAAATTTAGCAAGTAATTTCAAAATTCATCATTCTGCCCCTCCCCCCATGTGGACATATTTCTGTTAGGATTTCAAATTTGCATCAATCTATAGCAAGTTGTACATAAAAAAGCATTTATGGAATCATATATACAACACACAAGTGCCAAAATACACGATAAAAACGTTGTGTTATCGAAATAATCCGAATTGACCTTATCAAAGTCTCCTTTCTGCGCAAGGTCATCACATGCAAATTAGGGCATGGTTGACTGAAAAGGAAAATTTCTTTCCACGACAGCTGCAAAAACACACCAAAAGAGGAACTCCACGACCGATTTTGGTTTCTTTTTAGGTGTGTGAATAAATCAAGCGGGTAATGGCGGAGAATTTTGTGATTTTGGGGTGTTTTTATAGGTGAAAAGGGCGCAGAGAAACAAGGAAGATGAGATCACGCCCTCTTTAGAACATGCACGCCGCCATTTTGTTGGGAGGGCGGCTCAGACGACTTTGTATGACCTTTCGAATAAAATCGCCTTCAAATCACCTACAACGCTAAAACCTAAGGACATCGCACCTTCTATATAAAATCTACAACTTCTGAGGAAAACAGAGGCTTGAAAATATCGTTTGAAGTGACTGGGAAGCCTAAAAGGTTGGGCTAAATCTACAAACCAAAAAGGGCTTCTTCATATGCAAATGAGGCATGGAACCGGCTTGGTCGAGGCATGCATGTAAATCGGTAAATTTAGCATTTTTCTTAATTTTAAAACTACTGAATCGTGTTGAAGAGGTACGCTACTGTTTTTCAATGCTTATCAAACGCTTGATGTACATGGAAGCTTGCTACATACCTGGATTTTGTGGAGATTTTGTCACCGTATCAAGACCACTGCGATCACTGCCGCCGTCACGTTCCCAGGGTAGTACAAACCGGTAGTGCGTCACTCAATATTAAGTGTCGTTCCCAGAGCAGTAATTCAAACCGGAAATGACGCATTCTTGCCTTCTGGGAATCGTGATGTGATATGTGTTTCATGTAGGGACAATTGCTTTTAGGCCAAAACCTTAATATTTTCGATGATCTTCAAGAGAGAAATTTATAAAACAATTCTGACCATAATTATCGAAAGAAGTTGGCGTTTCTTTGTTCATTTCATGGGGGTCAAAACTCCCACTGACTGACTGAGCAAAGGCAACTGTTTTGAGGGGCGACCAGTGTGTGTTGTTTCGCCCTTTTAGTCGTTCGGTGACATTCCCTAGATATGTGATAATTGATACAAATACGCTGTTGAAATGTCCCTTTTGTTTCTGATTTACGTTAATGACTTGGCATCGGTTTCAAAGACAACAAATCTACTCTGTTTATATATATAGTTACAGATGACACCACAATTTACTTTAATACATGTCTCAGAAAAATATCCAGACTTAAGTGATATCTATAAATCAAGAGTTGTACAAGTTTGTCCCAAGGTTAACAAATTATCCCTTAACATAGAAAGAAATAATTCAATCATCTTCGCAGGCACGAACAAGAAATATGGAAAAGAAAAGCTAGAATCTATACTGACACAATTCCATTACACAGTCTGAAAAGGTAAGTCCAAACAGATCTCCAACCCAACGTCTCCCAGGATAATGCACTCCTGTATATCTGCATACCCGGGGAGCTGCAGTAGAGATCTCTCAAACCCACTGTTTTTCAAAGTGGCGGATTTATGCAACCCGGTGAATTAATGTTAATAAAGGTCAAATGCAAAACTCATAAATCTGATATTAAAGTCAGACTCGCTTTTTAGGTATATTAATCGACGAAAAACCTACATGGAAAAAACACATAACTTTTGTCTTCAAAAAAGTTTTACAAAACATTAAGTTAGGTATCATAAGAAAAGTAAAAACTTTGCTCCCACGAAATGTACTTTTGACCCATTACTATAATTTGATACATCCTTATTTGATATGCTGCAATATCATCTAGGCTAGTACTTAAATAAGGTCCACCAGAATTAGACGGTTTCAGTTGCGTCATTTCGACACTTATTAAAGATCTGGAAGCAACAGACGTTTGCCAAGCAAGTTGTAACTCTATATCTTCGGACCATGTGATGACGAATGGCCAAATCCAATATATTTTTAATGATAATCATGAAGTCTTCCTTATGTTTGTTCTGATTAGTAAAATCTAACATTGCCTCAGGCCAAGTCTATGACGCGGGAGTACTTATTACCTTAGCTGCTAGAGGTCGCTCTTATATATCCAATGTAAAATCGCACTGGACATATTACTGTTGTGTCGTTCTTTTACGAACCGCTTGGTGACGCTCTTGACATGCAGCGAAGAATCATCGATCATCGTTTGCAGCCAGGAATTACTCTCCAAGCAGAGGAGGGGTTCCGGCTGGTTTTTGACGTGTCTTTAGGAGTTTTTGTTGGGCTTTCTACTTTGTCATTTTTATTTTGTGTCGTCAACCCAATGAAAATGACAAAGTAGAAAGCCCAACAAAAACGCGTCAAAAACCAGCCGGAACCTCTCCTCTGCTTGGAGAGTACGAAAAACCAGATACATGTACTAGTATGTATTTCGCTTTCACTAGCCTGCATGTTTTTTACTGCTATCATTTTATGATTTGTGTCTGCATGCGAATAAACAAAACAAACAAATAAACAATATTATGATATGATTTTTTTTAGCAGCTAATGATGCAACACAATTCATCACTTGCAAATTTGTGTCAGAGAACTGGCAATATGCAAAAAAAGGCAAACAGAAGCGACATTCCTTAAAGGGGCATATTGTGACATGAACATAAAACAAAATTCTTTGTTTTTGATTATTTTTCTACATCATTAGTTGAATTTACCTTATTACACTGCACAGCAATATTCATCACGTACGGATGCGACTTTGTGGTGTCGTGCGAACGTCTTGAAAAAAATTATATACGCAATCCCCGCCGCCGCTTGAGTTGGCCGCCATCTTGTCCAACATTCCGACGAAACACCGAACACGCGATCGAACGCCCGACGTTCTGAAGTTTGGTCACTTGTGGTGATTTTCCTGTGACGCTCGAACTCCGACCATAACGGTCGATTCGGATTTTTCGTAGCGTTCTACGCTGGCTTATTTGCATTTTAAGTTGCGGGACGCAAGTTAATATGTAAATGAACCAGATTTTACACGTTTTGCGTTTTTCGTCGCTTATTAATGGTGGAAATGTGACAAAATGACGGGAATATGTTGGAAATAAGTAACAAATAAGTTACAAATGTGAATCGTAGTGTAGATCTTTCATATTCTTACTATTTGTAGTTTTTGCCCACCAGATTCTACAATATGCCCCTTTAAACATTTTCTGCACTAGAAATCATGATAAAAGACACGACAGAACAATGCTGTTGTCGCTGGTTTATTAAAACAATACAAATGTAATAATTGCGAATTGAATGCACGGTACAGAATATATACAGATGTAGGCAAAATATATTTTTCCCAGATTTGTATTCTGGGTCATAAAGGAACAACTTGTGGACTGAAAACTGCATCGTATTGTATTATTCATTGTAGATTATTCTCAGTGGGACACTCGCTGCCTCGTGAGTACGTTCCAAATTTCCCTGTATCCTTTTCTGATTTTCGTGTTCATGACGCCATATATGATGGGGTTCATGGCAGCATTCCCAGCCCACAAAAGCAGCCCGATCAGAAAGGCTTCTTCCGGAACACGATGTCCGTCCTCGATAATGATCATCACAATCGCTGGCACGTTACAAACCATACAGCAGACAAAAATCGACAGCAGCATCTTCAACATTTCCTTCTCCGCTCGGAAGTTCCTCGAGAAGACTTGTCTTCCAAGATCTCGTATGGAGGCTAGGCTTGTGGTGTCACTACGATTTATCACACTCAACAGCGCTCTAGGGCTTCTAGCACCAGTCCTATCGCGATCAGGTACCGAAGAAACGATGTCTTCTGCGACGCTGCTATCGTGATCGTCTGATTTGTTTTCAAGACTACAAGAGATTGTTAGACGTGGGTTGGTTTTCTTTTGACGTAGGATCTCCTGCTTTGATCCGTAAGTTTTTTCACCGCTGCTGCCTACCACTTCGGTTGATTCAAGTGGTAGCTGCCCAGATTTTGTCATCATATCAGAGAAAAGTAAGTTCCTTCTCTTCGGTTTAATACATGTTGCTGTGTCGTCTATAGAAGAGGGTACCACGAGGCTTGAGCCGCCACCGTAGCTCGTCGAAAGTCTGTTGATGTTGAGTGATTCAGGACAGAATATCATTGGTGCTTGCCCTTCTACTTGTTTCTGCTTGTGTTCGAGATGAATGTCTTGATTTGGGATTGTGAGTACTGATACTGACCCCTGTAGACAGGGCTCTTCCGTGTGATCTCTGGCTGTAACGACATCTGTATTGCGTTTAGATTTGATTTTCTCAACGTTCTCCGACTCATCACATGCGTCGTTGTCTGTATGCTCTGCCTGGGATCTACCACACGAAGAGTTTTGTCGCGAGTTTACCAGAATCGTATTTGTGCTCTTCCTCATGGCCAGGTACATGGCGACGTAGAAGACCATCGCCACTACGCACGGTAGAATCAGTACCGCCACCGCCATGATGGTTTTCATCCGAGTACTGGTCATCTCCACCGCGGCGCACCGCTTCAGCTTGTCGGTGTAGAAGACGGTGTCCGCCGGGTGTACATGTGGCGCGATGAACGCCATCATGGGGACCAGCCAGGCCATGGCGACCTCAGCACACACAGCCTTGGTGGACGTCATGGCAGGGAAGCGATGGAAGTGTATGACCCGGAAATACCTGTACACGGCGATGCACCCCATGTGGCACAGTGACACTCCCCACAGTACTGGAGTGGTGTACGACTGGAGGACACACAGACCCCATGGAAGGCGGAACTCGGGGTTTAGCAGCACGTTTACCCACATGGGAGGGTGGAGGGCGGTGAAGAGGATGTCAGAGACGCTGAGGCTCGCAAGGGGGACGTTCTGACGTTTCCGTAGACTTGGACACAGCGTTATGGCCAGAATGACCAGCAGATTCCCAATGATACTCTGGACAATAAAAACTGCAGGACACAAACCAAAGACAAGGTTTTAGAAATAGCATACGTTAGCCGTGTAGGTAGATTTAGGTCCTAGATTAGAGCTTATAATAGACAGTCATCTGTAAATAGATATCGACTACCGGTACCGGTAATTTACAGGTGTATAGATTTGGAAAGCCTGTTCCTAGTAAAAAACAAAAACAAAAAAAACACACACAACAACAAACAGATATCTAGACACTTGATCAAGACATAGAAGTATTTATGGCGCTGCTCTAATAAGAAGAAAACAGACGAAAAGAAGATACAACCAGAATAAAATATTGAATTCCCATTTTAAGTTATACGGCTCAAGGTTTGACTAATAGTATGATTGTCTGCTACGTGTTTAATTGCTTGTTACCACAACCTTGTGAGATATCTGATATTCAAGACAAGCGATTAGAAGAAATCTCTAGATGCAAAATTCAATCACGGTAATCAACCAACCAACCAACCAACCAACCAACAAACCAACCAACCAACAAACCAACAAACAACCAAGTCAACAAATCGGTTGGGCCAAAGACTATAAACAGTGCATTCAGTGCATAGATCACAAACGTATAAGGTCGATGAGAATTGTAAAAAATAGGTGATCCTTTGTCTATACAGATCATCATATATCCTAACAATATGAACTTGCAACTTACCGATCATGATGACAACGACGATGTAGAGAAATACTGACGAGATCGTCATGTCGGGAACGAAGACTGTTTGCCACTCATCAGCAAATATTGAAGCCGGCAATCAAAATTGCTATCTGGTCGAGCAGTGCTCTTCAGGCAACTACGCGAAGCACATGCAACCATCCAGTAATATTTCAATCGCAAGATTACCGTATATATGCGGGCAGAGACTTTTTTTAACGGGGACGATCGGTTGATGATCAAAGTCTTTACAGTTATCTTTGTTGAAAACACCATGGGTCAAATGAGCGTTCGAATGCTCTGGGTAGAGTCGTCCGGAGTATTCGACGAGGGGCACTGTGGTTTTTCTAAACACTTTGATTAAATGTCAGAAGACTTCTGAAAGGTTGCTTGAATGCGAAACGATCACAGTGGGGAATTACTTTCATCGGACATCAAATCTGGATCTATCTTATAAATGACGTCAATGTTCTAGCTTGACGTATATAGCGTACGTAATACATGTAGGTACAAAAGGTCCCATGGCCTTTTTGAAGCCTTAGGGGCAGTGAGCTGTTATACAATGTGTCTAGGGCAAGGTTTTGGAAGGTGTAGCCTAACCCTCTCTTTCACTACGTGTACCTTTTTATCTCCCCAACCAAAGTCATGTATCCATTTACACCTGGGCGGAGACTGAGGCCGAGGAAAAAAGTCCTTGCCTAAGAACACAACGTCCAGTCAGAAGTGGGAATCGAACCCACTTTTTCTAGTTCCCATGTCCGTAACTAATCAGTCATCGGTGGCGTTATACTTTTGCAAGATGCGTACTAAATATCAGCACATAATTTTTACCCCAAACAAGCAGGAGCGGTGGTCATACTAATCACTCTTTTACTATTTCTATAACTCTTCCAAAACGAAAGCGATGTAACGTTACACAAGCTTTTGATTTTAACATTTCTAGAACTAGCGCTAGCTGTGAAGGCATAATCATATTTACGCCTCGTTCTGTCACGTTTTTAACAAGCATACACTGAGGAAATCAAAAGATTGGTTTAAAAGAAAAGGGAATATGACAAAACTTTGTAGTTTTCCTCAGGTAAGGTTTCCTTTCCCTTGTGTAATAGATTACAAATGTGAAACCTTTTCTACTGGTCCTAGCTGTACACTTTTATCGTAAATCACGCTGTGCAACACGTGAAAAATACATCATTTGGGATGATACACGATCTTAGCCTTCTTTTATGTCAAAGATTAAGAGGTCGCCTGGAGAAATAGCTCAGAGGACAATTCCCTTAATAGCAAAGTGCTGCGGGCTCTGACAAAAAATGTACGTCAAGCAGATTTGACGAGTGCTTTTGCGGTATCGTTTTGACTCTTTTTATCTCTTGTTTGCTCTTCGTGTAAGATGTCGATTGATTAACGTTTTGTAGTTCAAAGCTTTATTGCCTTGAAGCCATTTTTTAAGGAAAGATCCACAAGATATTAAAACAAAACAGTTCAGAAGTTGCAGCTCTTAGGAAGTAAATGAGGAGCCAAATAAAATGCCAAGGTCGAAGTAACAACGCAAACATTTAAGGCTCGCGTTTCGTTTCTTTGTTTGAACCTTTGTTTATTAATGAGAAGCTCAATTCGGCCTGCAGGGGCGCTTTTTATTGAGGTCTTGAGGGAAGAGGTAATTCATGCATTGATCAAAGGTAGTATACTTATACTTGCGAAGCCGTTGCTTTGTTTCTGAATATACATCTAAAAACAATCCATATAGATTGTCATGCTTTCCATGTCTGATTCCATGGTAGTATCTCGTCTTTGTCAGCAAGGCTAGCGCTTTGTTCATGTAACATCCACAGGCTAGTTGGGCAGCCCTGGCTTTGCGTGTTGAACAGCCAAACCAATAAATAAATAGACAAAAATAACAATCCGCTTGTGTTATATCCTACGTAAGATTAAGGTACTATATCCTTTAAATTCCTGGAATTTCAACGTTAGGCCACAGCAAGGAATTTGTATGGATGACATCAGCGCGCTCATTAATTTTCGCCTGATTTAAAAACAAAACAAGAAATTTCATTGCCCTCCGACGGTGGTCAACATGCCAATAATTGGCAAATATGCCTTGCATTATATAATGTCCTTGGTTGTAGTTAATTGAGATGTATACACAAGGTGTTTCATTGCATATGAATACCCAGTGTAGTTGCTTCAGATGATGCTACAACAAGCTCTTTTCTGCATTTGTTGTAGTTAGTCTATTGAGATGTATACACATCTACAAGGACATGTTTAATGTTGAATCAAGGTTTTATATTATATATAAAACCTCATTGGTTGAATGCAGGAATAAAAGACCTGTTGGTCGTGATATCATATTTTGTCACCTCAATACTTGTTTAAGAAGACTTATGATCTCAAAATTTGAAAATATAGGAATGTTTATTTTTGCCTGCCTTGTTTTTTTTCGCCCGATCTCATTAGTTTTGGAGTCTGCGGAGGATGTCATCCATAAAATTTACTTGCTGTGGCCTTATGTTACTTTTCTAACTGTCTGGCAGAACGCAGATTTGTTATGACATACAGTATCTATTTTATCACGTCCGCTGACATACCCAACATGCCCATATCTGATGTTAGATAAACACAAACTATCCAGAACAGTTCCTGACATGTACGAGACATCTCAGATGTGTAACAGTGGGGGTTCAAGCGCCTCCAACTGACCAGTCTAACTGTTCGCGACCTTTTAGCCTAGTGGTTAAGGCGTGCGTGCCTGTGATTTGGGCTGCCGGTTTCGGCGTAGGTTCGAATCTCGGTTGGAATCACTTGTTTCTACTCGCTCCTTTGATTTGTTTCACTGGTTCCCACATCGGCCCTGTGAGTAACGATCAGATCATGATCATCTATATTTTTTCATGATGCGATAATCTCCAAGCAGATGTCAGCTTATGCTTGTTCTGCGCGCGAATTCCTACAGTGTTTCGTGAAGTCGTGCGCCAGACATCGGGTAGCCTTAGCATAGACTGTTTACAGGGCTGCGCTTACACTAGCCTGGAGTGCAGCCTTGTTTATAGCTTTGGTCCGCTCCCAAGGTCGCTACCCCGACGGCTAGGCACAGGCCAGCCAACATGCCCCAAGGAAATTTACCCCCCCCCCCCCCCCTCCTATAGTTACCTACCTACCTAGTCCCTTGACCTCCGGGTCGTTGGGGGGACAAGGTAGCAGTGAAGATGGAGATCTGTCTCCAGGCTCGTCTATTTCTTGCAGCAGCCAGCCCTATAGTTAGGACCATGAAATACAACCGGGGATGGGCCGGGCTTTTGTATAATTTCCGTGGGGGGATGTTGGACTTAGAGCTGAGCAGCTGGCCTGTGTAGGCCCCGGAAACAGACACACCCATGACTACGAAGCTGTTGCTTGCTTGGGTCCTAGCTGTCATTTGTTAACGACACCGTTCGTTTACAGAAGAGTGCATGAGCCAGTCACCGAGGGACTGGCGAGTGGATCACATCAGCCGATGACAATCTTCTTTCAGACCATTAGCCACATTCCTGTAGGTCACAGAGGTCACTCAGACCACTCTCAAGATGGCCAACTCGGGGACCAGTGCTGTATGTACGGCGATCTTCATTTCGATTCTCTGTATCTGTTACGCGTTTGGAGGTAAGTTTGATTTGGATTGTCTTGTCTGGTCAGCACAAATGTTGTAGTGTACTCATGGGGATCTTTCCATTAGTACATATTAAATCATTGAGTTAAACTTTCCCGGAGCACAATGATGGGTCTGGGTGGGTTTTGTTCTGAAGAAAGGCCCTATAATTGTTTGAAGGAGACAGTTCATAGTAGACTGTAAATCGTGAAATGTTCACGTTGGTTTTATGTTCGGGGTTTTCGCGGTGATCAAATCATTACACCGTAATCACGGCATTCCTCGCTTTTCATGTTGATTTTTACCGATGCTTTTGTAAGTAGAAATGTACACGCTCACAGACATACACAAATAGACACATACACGCACACACACGCACGTACACACACACACACATACACACACACACACACACACACACTCACACACACACACACACACTCACAGAGAGAGAGAGAGCGAGAGCGAGAGCGAGAGCGAGAGCGAGAGCGAGAGCGAGAGCGAGAGAGAGAGAGAGAGAGAGAGAGAGAGAGAGAGAGAGAGAGAGAGAGATGAGCTTCTTGGGGCAGGATTTTAGCGCTACGATCAACAATGCTGAAACTCTAAACACGTACTAAAGGTTTGTGCAATGAGAGAGAGAGAGTCGAAGGGAGGGGGTCGGTGAGGAAATTGCGCGATGATAGTTTTAACAGACAAACATAATCTTTATATCATGCAGTCAGTCAACAAACTACATGTGTAACCATATCATGCAATCTCGGTTGAAATATCAATTCAGTCGACTTTTTGTGTGTTCCCAATGTGACCAAGGTCAAGCTACCTGCCGCATACACTTCAACAGCACACACAGCCTTAAGCCCCTATCACACTTGTGCGTACATACAAGCCCGCATGAGTTGCGTATTAACATGTTGTTGGTTTAGGTTAAGTTTTCAGCCGAAGAAGTAATTTCTTTGGTTTGGTAACTAGGCTGCACAACGGTGGGTCAAAGTAAACAAACAACTTCCTCCCCGCAAAATTTAATTAAACCCAAAAATGTCACTGCGGAACTCATGCGCACTTGTATATACGCACAAGTGTGACAGGGCCCTAAGGCATCGGTAACGTTACAGGTGAAAACATAAGGTCATCGTCATAGCGACATCACAATAGAGAAGCATTCAAACCACGCCTCCTCTGACGTCTAGTGTAACCTCTCCTGTGCCCTTCAGGCATGGCATGCAGAACTCCAAGTAGTGAGCTTTTTCTGAAGTTTATTTTTGTGCTTATACAGGGACGCGCGCGGTGTCTATTTTCGCAGCGGCGCGGGCAGTGATTTGTTGCTCGCGGCTCTTACATATTGTTTCATTATGCTTAAACCGAGTCGGGACCAAAATCTGACTATTTCGAGGTCACAATAAGACCTATCCACATAGCAAATATCAAGACAATCATCTTGACACACATACATACATACATACATACATACATACATACAAACATACATACATTCTTAACGTGTGTCCATCACAAAAAAAAGATTTATCAAAACCAACACTACATTTATTGTGCAGACTGAAAACTAATCAATGAAATTCTGCCTTTGCTCAGATTTTGTTGTGGTGTCCACAACATCGGGCGATGTTCAGGGGTACCAGTTTGAAACTTCCCCTTCCATCGGAAGTCCTGCCTTCGACCATATCTACATCTTCAAAGGCATTCCGTACGCCGCTTCTACTTCAGGGAAACTCAGGTTTGTGTTCCATCATTTAAAATGTCATCATTGTGTTTATTGAATACCACTTTTCAATAAAAAAAGCTTAACGAAAACGCAGTCGAAAGTCAACCTGGATTGTTGTTATTGTTGGGGCGCGGACTAGCGAAATCTGATGAAAATGCACCAGAAAGCCCATCGAAGATTTTCAATAAGGTCACCATAAATACGCCATACTGTTCCCCATATAACGCATGTATATGTATTAGACTTAGTGTTCAAAATAGTTTAAGCCAAGGAAAAATGTTGATTGTAACATTCATGTCGACAGACTCCGCCCTCCACAAGACCCAACACCGTGGGAGGGCATCCGAAATGCAACCAGGTCTGGGGAGAAATGTGCCCAACGGCCCTCTATTTATCCCATGCAACCAGAGGCGGCACCTTTGTATGGGGAATTTTTGGGCCATGATAATAACTCCACTAGCGCTAGCGAGGACTGTCTGAATCTGAACGTGTACACACATGATGTCTCCGTACTTGCCAACCAGCCTGTAAGTACACATTGTGTTTCCGTAATAATCTTATACTGTATTCTTCTTTTTGTCGAACTCGAAGCGAAATGCAACCAAAGCAATATAAGGGCCAAATTGGAAATAAAAAAAATGCTCAAAATATGGTAGTGACATATACTAACACTGTCTACCACATTTGTGTAATAACTTCATACTTTGAGCATTTGAAAACCGTGCAAGAACATGCCATATGATGATCCCCTTAGTACACACATAATGTCTCCGTACTTGCCAACCAGGCTGCAAGTACACATTGTGTTTCCGTTATAATCTTATACTGTATTCTTCTTTTTGTCGAACTCGAAGCGAAATGCTTGAGACAAAGGTTAATGCTGTTGTTGTAGCTGACTTGTGCAATTGGCTTCACTATACATAGCTGACTGGGGTATCGGGCCGTTAGCCAGTTCCATCGGCGGCCAAAGGCACAAAATTAGCGTCGATCTAAATTAGCGCTACGGAGGAGTTCAAGCCCGATGAAGGATAGAGTTGAAGGGCCGCGGCCGGTCGACTCTATCGGACTAGAACTCCTCCGTGGCGCAAATTTAGATCGGCGGGCTTAGTGCTTTGGGCCGCCGCAGGAACTGGCTAACGACCCGATACCTCAGTCTGGCTATCAATGTATATTGGTCTTGTTACATGGTGTCCGGGCTCACTGAGCAAATCCCACAAATACTATTCAACCATTAGGTAATGGTGTGGATACATGGCGGAGGTTTCACATCGGGTACCGGTAGCTCGTACCCAGGTGAGGTTCTGGCGGCGCACCACAATGTCGTCATCGTCACCATCAACTACCGCCTCGGTGACTTCCATTCACTTCAAACGCTGGAGGAAGACGCACCGGCAAACTTTGGTTACCTCGACCAGGTAAAAGAAGATCATATTTACTATGAAATTTTATCTGTATTAACTTATTGGTGGTCAATTATGTTTATATTCAAGTTGTCTGCAAAATTAATTCACTCAGATCTTTAATTCTAAAAGAAAACCAACCTAGCAGACATAATCTGAATTGTGTGGATTACAATGATTGTATTTTCCTGTTTGAATTCTATTACAACCTTAGTCATGTTCAAGCAACAAAAGCAATAATAGGGCCCAAAAATGGAAATTTAAAAAAAAATGCTAAAATCTTTATATTAGTGACATTTACTAACACTGTTTAGCACATTTGCGTAATAACTTCACACTTTGAGCATTTTAAAACCGCACAGAAACGATCCGTACGATGATCCCCTTAGTTTCGCGAGCCTACAAAAAGCCCTGCGACGATTTTCAGTGAGTTCTCACATCACACCGACGTCATATTTTAGCATCATGGATGTCGCTAGACATTGTGATAGTGTTGTTTGAACTAATCACCTATAGAAATGTCAAAAATGAATTGACTTTCAAAATCAAATTTTCGGGCCCTAATATTGCTTGGCTTTCCTTTAAGTCTGAAGTCTTATTGTGATATTGTCTTGCAGATCAAGGCATTACAATGGGTGCAAGCAAACATTCGTAACTTTGGCGGGGACCCAGAAAAGGTCACCATTTTCGGGGAATCATCTGGAAGCCAGAGCGTATCCCTTCTCGTCATGTCTCCCCTGGCAACGGGACTCTTTCACCGAGCGATCTCGCAAAGCGGTGTATGGATATTGCCCGGCAGACAAGTAGGTGATGTGGCGGCGACTGAGACCATTGCCAGCGCCGCTGGATGTGTTACAACACCGTACGGCGATATGATGAGCTGCCTAAGAGGGTACCAGAATTTTCCTTTTGTTTTAATGCGTTGTTAGCTGCATAAGCATTTTCTCAGATCCCGTTGCATGTTTTGAGACGCATAGCACTATGTGTAGCGCATGGTGCGTACGGTCTGGTCTGTTACCATGGTAATGGTGTTGTTTGTCTCTATGCTACCCACAGTGATCTACGTCTCCCAGAATACAATCAGATCAGTTAAGAGGTCCATGTGCCATATTTTTTATGTATCTTAATCATCTCTGTCAGATTCCTCAACCATTAACCGAAAATTAATAACTTCACCGTGTTGTGTGATTTGTCTTTACCCGACCAACAGTAGGATCACGCATAGGGTGAATACATGTGTAATTTGCAAGGGGACTTAGACTGCCTTCTACCTCAAAAAGCCTCTACCGGTATTTTTTTAACTTGTTGACTCATAGAGACTACCTTAGTTCGATGGAGGCCAGACTTACAACCGTTCAAGAGTTCAGATTCATCAAAGTCATAATGACAGTTCACATTAAAATCAAGCCACTGGATAAAGTTTTGGAACAGTCAGACGTTTCAGATATCATCCGTCACTGCCTAAAAACAGTGGGTGCTGTCTGATACGTTGCTTGGGTAACTGTCATTTTGCGTATCTTATTACCTGGATGTCTAACCTTCATCAACACATTTTTCTCTCTCTAGAAAGTCAGCTGAGGACATACTGGCGGCAGGGAGACCTGGTTTCCCACTTCCTGTCGTTGACGGACATTTCCTGATGGATGCACCTAACGTAGGTTACTTTTTATGGGTGCATTAGAAAGAGTATTGTACATTGCACTTCATCAGTACGTAACTTTGCTACATATACTCCTTGACGCATGGTGGCGTTGTGGCAATAATGTGATCCCAACCATCACTCATAATGTATCCCCTCCGCTCTGTATGAAAGCTGGGCTAGCAAGCGACGACCTCGGTCTTCGTCTTCCCAAGACCTATCAAATATCATCATAAATCCACCATGTTAATGTTATGCTGACTACAAATAGGCGAAGACACAAACACACACACGCGTACGCATGTACACGCACAGACACACCAAAACAGTATCTCCATTTTCCATGGAGGTAATAAGAGGTGACCCAATCGAAGGAAACAAGATCAATCACATTGTCCTTTCCGGCCCTTTGCTCGTAGCAGAGCCTTACTTGACAATATCTGCTTGTGTCAGCCGGGGCACCACCATCGTTGTATACATATAATCAACACGATTCCAGTAAATAGCAATTATAATTGTGTTGTAGCTAATTCTACTCGCATGTAAAGCAAAGGAGCACGAAGGGTCCAAAATGAATAATGTTTTGTACAGAATCTGGTCAAAAAGCAGCAGCTCAACAAGGTTGACTACCTTCTTGGCACAAACAACGACGAATATGGCTGGATGTTGTCCATCACCAGGGGCCTGTATGCTGATGGGATGACCGCCGCCGAATTTCAAGCCGGACTACCGTACTATTTGTTCTTTGTCGGCTTGACATATCCGGTAAGGGCCCTATGACTTGCAATGTAACATGTACGTTTACAACTGAAAACTGAGGGCATTTTGGAACAATTATGAATGTGTCATTCATATTTGATTGCGACAGATAAGTCTGCCATAGCTCGTAGTCACTCGTCATAGCTTCTCAACAACAAAACAAAACAAATAACACAATAAATGTGACGGTGGCTTATCTACGAGCTCCACACAAGAAATCTACTAGTAAATACTATAAACGAACTCTAACTTCTAATATATAAGGATGGCACATAGTGTATTTAAAGAATTTCTCCATCTTGTTCGTCACAATGTGCATTCCTCCAAGTAGCTTTAACCCAGGTATACCCACAGGCTGTACATTTTTCTCCAAATAGAAAGAAGAAAAACCTCACATCACCTATCACTATCTGTAAGTTGTTCGTTTTGATTGGCACACTTTATATTGATTATATGGCAAAGTCCTTTGTATTTTCTTGTTCAGAAGGGGAACATGAGTGTACTCATCCCAGCAGTGATACAGGAGTACCTGGGTTCAGTTGACAAAGACGATCTGTTCGTCGTCCGAGACCAGTTCGTTCAGTTGAAGAATGATGTGGGATTTGTAGCATCAACCGTTTTGATGGCAGAAACTCAATCAGGTACAACTGATATGTTATCAATGCTATCGTCGGATTTACCAGGATTTATCTCAATGGACTTGAACAGCAAATTCAAGTACATAATGACATGTGACAACCCATGCATGGTATACACTGGGAAATATATCAAAGAATGTCTAGACGTAAGAAACTCCTCCAATGTTTGTAAAATCCCATTGTCATCCCATACTACTGTATTGTATAAGATAGACTACTTCACCATATTGTATAAGATAGACTACTACATAATATTGTATTAGATAGATTGGTTAGCCTAATAGAATGTTATCTATGTACCAGTGAATGCCATAATTTGTACCTTGTACAATTGTTGTGCAATAAAGTTATTATTATGTTTTTCTCTATCTAGATAGGGGAACAGAGCTACGCTCTCTTACTCTCCGATGAGCATGGGCCTTCTTATGCTTAGGTTCCAATTGCGCCGGTGCCCGCAGGGGTGTAGTCCCGGTTGATTTTAGGTCCGAGTTAAAATGATTCGGGGTCCCGGCCGGACCCCAAAATAGCCCGACAGCCGCACGTAGGGGTCACGAATGTTTGAATGCAAGAGAAAAAAAAATAGATTGCCGTCTTTAAATCACGCATTAGCCAATTTTCTGGTAACATTGTAGATATTTCTCAGTCAATTTTTTTCATGAAAAAATATGTTCACAAAACTTTCGTGAACCGTTCTTACAGCTCAGTCTGTTCGGGTGTACCAGTACGAGTTCCAGCACCGCTCCTCCATTTTCCCCTTCAAGCCGGACTTCGTGAAAGCCGAGCACATGGACGAGCTGTTCTACGTCTTCGGAATCCCGCTGTTACGTCAAGACGCGGCGTGGAAGCTTCCGTTTACCGACCAGGAGAGAGACCTGAGTCTGGACATCATGGCTTATTGGGTCAACTTCGCGAACAATGGGTGAGTCAGCTCAAATCACCTTTTCCAAATTAGACACTTTTGTAACTATGAAGAAGGCAGGTAATTGTTTCTTGTGCCTTGCAGTTAAAATGATACCGTGAATAATTTCATCAGGTTGGCGAATGACTGAATAGCAAGGTTCTTTTATTCACAACCAAGTATTTTACAAGAGCCGGCGTTTTGACGACATGTCTGTCATCTTCATCAGGGCAATATTGACTGCTTCAGAGTGCACTGAAGCTGTAACTGCTAACAGTGCAATCTCACCATTGTCGCTTAAGAGTATCTAATAAATTAGATGGAAGAATACTTTACATTTGGGACTGCATTGTTAGCAGTAACTTCAGTGCACTGTGAACTAGTCAGAATTGCCCTGATGAAGATGACAGACAGTCGTCGAAACGTCGGCTCTTGTAAAATACCTGGTTGTGAATAAAAGAACCTTGCTACTTTTTTTTACGATTTTATCATTGATATATATTGGTATCTAATAAGTTGACTTGTTTAGGAAGAAAATCATTTGCCATCAGAAAAGTTGTCCAACCATACTAGAAATTGTGATCAGGGCATGCAACTTTTCCTTAACCATTGAATCATAAAACGTTTCTGTAATATATATTTATGCATATCAAATGCATAGTTCCATCATGTTTGCAGTTGTTCATTGTACCTTCGTAAAAACAAAGGCATTGTTCCTATACTAATGACCTAAGGAAATAAATGTGGATGTAATGTTGTGTAGCTAGTTTATTGTATTTCATTATGCCCTGAGTAATACAGCAGACAGGTTGCTTAAGTATTGGCTCTAGTTTACATTTTGGTTTTGAAATAAGAGCATTGTATACGTAATTCTTAAAGATTATTTTGGTTTTGTTCCTTGTTTTCTGTGGTTAAGTGACTGTAGTTGATAAAGTGTACAGCACATTAAATATTCATTGTCGTCTTTTCCAACCACATATACAGAGATCCAAACGACTTTTCTGGGGCGGCCCGTATTCGCGACTCTGCAGACTGGCCCCGGTACACGCCTTCCTCTAAAGCCTACATGAAGCTGAACCTGACGTCATCCGCTGACGTAGAGCTCAGGGAGAAACGGATGAAGTTTTGGAACGAGGTCGTACCAAAGCTCATGGGGGAGGAGGACATTACCAGCGCAGCTGTTAAGGTCTCATGGGGCTTTTGGGGTTTCCCTATTCTCTTGGCTTGTTTTCTGTGCAACATCTAAAAGAAGAACAAGCTAGTTACAGAAGAAGAAAGTCTGAAGCAAGATGGCCAGTTCACGAAAATAATTGTCTTAAATGTACTTTCATTGGAACAGTTTTTAATCATAAAACAGAATGGTACAAAATAGGACAGGCTTGTTGAAGAAAAGTAAGGCTAGGCCAAGATTGCAATTTCAAGGGAATAACTAAAAATAATTAGCTTAATGTTTTAGCACAGTTTTTAAACATAGAATATAATGCTATAAAATTGTAGGCTTCTTGCAGAAAAAGAAAGACAAGGTGAATATTGCAATTTCAATGAAATCATTAAACATAATTGGCTTTAATGTGTTAACGACATAGAATCTTTTAATCATTAAAAAGATACATATAACAAATACATGTTTTGTACAATCATTATATTACAGCATATCTGACTGCCCTGAAACATTGAATTTGCATTTATTCACTGATATTACAGAAAGATGACTAGACAATCAAATGTGACAGTCTGACATACAAATCTGGATACTATCAAGAGTAATAGAAACAGTTATTAGGCCAAACCAATTTATTTTGTTGGTTCCCAGATAAAAAAGAAACAACAACGCTATACTGTAAAGTCATCATAAGTCGGAGAGAAAATTCTGTACCTCCAAACACATAGTTTCAAGAGGGTGGATAAAGTCACATGCCCAGCCTTCTGTTTTCATCTTGACACAATGCTGAATTTTTCTTTAGAAAATGCCATAGAACCAAGAAAATGGATTGGTGTGGCCATACTGACCATTTTTAAGTCTTCTAGACTACCTGACATACTTTCATCCAGGAGTGGATATAGTAAAATGCTTGGTTTCTTCCTAGCTCCCTGTTTTCATTTTTGCTAACAAAAACATCAGTGAACCTTAAAAAATTGATTGGTCACATTGGTGTGACCTCTTATATCTACTGGCAAGTGTTACAGTACACTACACAGACAGCAAAGCTGATTTACGAGAGTCAACAATTAAAGGGACAAACATATAAATACACAAAAATACGTAGATAAAGTTATGCATAACTAGATTTTACTAAAGTTTAACTAGGTGTGGCTATATAAGGGACTTTTTTTAGTCTTTAAGACTGACATAATTTCTTCCAAGTCCCCCTGGTACACCCCCTTAACAGCCCATGCTGGGGTGCCGCCAGGTACTGTCCTGTCAAGAAAATCATCCGACAGTACCCATTTGCAATAGTGTGCATGGTCTTAAGGATCCTTTTTTAGTCTTCCAGACTGTCTGACATACCTTCATCCTAGTCCCCCTGGTACACCCCTTTCACAGCCCATGCTGGGGTGCCATCGGGTACTGTTCAAAAAGTCATAAAGTCATAAACAGCTCATCAGAATTTTTTTAGTACCCACTTGTTAAACAATGTCCAAAAACCAATAAGATAGCTTGACATGGCCCTATGGGGTTGTTTAGTCTTCCAGACTGTCCGACATACCTTCATCCAGGTCCCCTTGGTACACCCCCTTAACAGCCCATGCCGGGGTGCCATCAGGTACTGTTCTCTCAGACAGCTCATTAGACAGTATCTGCTTGGTAGGCAATGTCCGAAAAAGAAGAAAATAGTGTGCATGGTCTTAGCGATATCTATTTTCAGTCTTCCAGACTGTCCGACATACCTTCATCCAGGTCCCCCTGGTACACCCCCTTCACAGCCCATGCTGGGGTGCCGTCGGGTACTGTCCTGTCAGACAGATCAGTCGACAGTACCCGAGCGGCGCCCCTCTGTGGGCACACCTCATCCAATGAGTCCTTCAGTCTCCGCAGCGCCTCCGACTCCCAGGGGAGGCGCCTCACGGTAAACCGCGGGGGGTCCTGGCTCTCGTCCCCGCTCGACTCTGAGGACTGGTACTGCTTGGCCAGGATCTCTGCCGCCATCTTTTTGGTCCTGTCCGTCCAGGAGTGCTGGCACTTTTCTAACGCTCTCCTCCTGCGATGTACTTTCTGGAAGAGATATTATAACATCTCTTCTTATAACATCTACTAATACTAGAGTTCCGGGGTGTCCCTGTGGTGTAGTGATCTGGTTCAAATTACTTGGACCAGAAGGACTGGGGTTCAAGCCCCAGGTAGGACACCTCTGGACAAGAGGCGCATAGTCATACCAAAGACTTTATAAAAATGGTACATACTTATGAAACAGTATGGAAGTTAAACACACTTCACTGCCAGTGGACTAGCCCCCTGCTACAGTGATTGCACCACAGTGTGGCCCAGGGCTATGAAATGGAGATGGGCACCACCCTATACATCAATAATGGTGTGGGAGGATTTTAACTTTAACTTAATACTAGTACTAGAGTTCCATGAACCCATTCCTTTGCCAAAATGCAAACCTTTATGCTGTTCAATGCTGCTGATGGTGTGAGGTCTTTCAGACAACACATACCCAGTAAACTACCGAAGTGAAACTCCTGTTTACACCAAGTTGTATACAAGTTCTGGTTATCTCTTTGTGTTTTGACCTAGCTCTCAAATACACTGTTTTCAAAGACAAAGTTGCAGATACGTGTAACCCAGCAATGGAGCTTTACAAAAGAATTCAGACCTACAAAATTTTGGGCTCTTCTTTCAGCCTTTTTTCAGGGTAATTGACCTGATAGCGTTGGAAATGTAACATTATGGATACATAAGAAATGGGTTGCCTTGTGATACAGTATATACTACAAGTTCAGTTTCTTTACTACTGGTACATCATGTATAACAACCTGACGTGTACAATATCAGAGTTCAACTGGCAAAATCTTTTACTAGGGACATCCCTCGGATAGGACGTTAAATGGAGTTCCCGTGTTTGAGGAGAGCCACACCTTGAGCACGTAAAAGAACCCACCGCATCTTTCGAAAAAGAGTAGGGGCATGCCCCGGTGTGAGTGGCTCAAAACGTTCCGGTCTAAATGGGGTAGGGAATTTCCCGAGCAGCCTTCGTAACCCCTGCTTCTCCTAATGGGTCAGTGAAGTCATGCTTGTCTTGAGCATTAATGTTTCTGGCCTAGGGGGAAGAGATGCTGCTACAATTGAGCCGACTTTCTTCGTAAATCGATGGCAACATCAGGCTCTGATGAATTGATTTAAAAAACTAGCTGTATTTAGAAATTTCATCATGAACCACAACAAAACAAGTTGCAACTGGTAACAAATTTTACCACACTAGCTACAGCGTAATCTTATGCTAACATTTCTTGTTAAAAACGACAAAAATAGCAAAGCTCTCAATTCACCTGTGTAAGGCGTTGTTCCTTCCTCATAGCGTTCCTGTGCGCCGTGAGTCGACCCTTGTCTCTGCGGACCCTGTCGTCCTTCTGTGATCTGTAGTATCGTTTGGCGGCGTCTGAGAGGATTTAAAAAAAAATAATGACAAGCTTCAATTATGTCAATCATAAAGTTAACTAGCCTGAGTACCAGCCTTTTTAGCTTCCGTCCACAACACAATCTCCGCTGCGCTACCCAAGCTCTGCTCCCGGCAAGGAGCGGAGCTTGGGTAGCGTACGGAAGCTAAAAATGCTGGCACTCAGGCTAAAAGTTAACATAAAGTTGCGCATAAATTTGTTATATCATAAATATCATAAAGGTGAAACCAGAATAAAACATTATCATAAACAGACCTTTTGAAAAATACCATTGCGGCACAAAAGTGTAAATGCACAAATGTTTGCGGTGGTTTTATGATCACGGTTTTCATGGCAACCGTTTTACCGCCAACTTAAAACAACCGCGAACATTTTGTCCAATACCGTAGCAGTATGTGACTATAAAGCTGCCGCAAAATTAAAACAACCACGAACACCCCAGTTTCGCCTTAGCACGAAATAAAACCACATGAACTTAAGTGCATTTACAGTATTCAAATTAATGTCAATCATGACACTTTAAAGACAATCACCTTTCACTTCCATCGGTGAAAAAGGGCATCTCTGTTCCCCACCGTACTCTCTGGTAATCTCCGAGTGGAGGGTCTGCAGTACTTGCTGGTTATACCGTGAAGTCAGTCTAAGTACAAGTAAAGGCTAACATTTAGTCGTTGCATAAAATCTTCCTGACATGATGTTCAATTGATGTATCCTGTCTCCAGTTGCAAATGATATATGTAACATCACATGTATGTACCCTGATATATGTAACATCACATGAGCTATGTTTTAGAATAAATTACAACAGATAAAAACTGAAGCTTGTTTTTATGTACATGTATATTACACATGCTACTTTGCAAATCTTAAAACAGAACATGTACAAGCTTTATTAATGATAAAAAAATTCTCTTCTCACTTCTCATGACATAACATCAATTATTATAATTCTGCCAGGTATCCTAGGCCTAAGGCCACCACATTAAAGGGATGTACTTATGTAGCATCAGCAATCCCTGAGGTATGCACACTTCAGATATCCACAATTTTGTTCATGACATTCTTAAGAAGGCCTCGATAATGTTTTTTTTCCAAATGTGGCTGTCCAGCTATAGGGTACCCAGCATATTCATGAAAGTTCATTCTAACTAATGTATACGTTTGGGTTCATGTAGAGGACCTACAACATAATGAACAGCAAAATGATTGGACAGCTAGAGTGGACTTGAAGTGATGATGATGATGATGATGATGATGATGATGATGATATGTTTGCTAGTATATATAAGTTGGATCACAATATACTACGTACGTTTCATTGAAGTTGAATCCGTTGAAATCGTTGTCACCTTCTAGAAGAGCCTTGTATATCTTCCTCACATTATCCTGAAACAGTTGCAAATCAAAGACTTATAAATGGAACAAAACAGCAGGAAATATTAGATATTCTTGTGACATAACCTACTAGTAAATTCTAACATTAACATGGCCTTGACATTTCCCAAGCTCCAAAGATATCTTCCACAGGGCCTAAATAGAATCGCAGTTACATTTGAATCAACATTATTGCCACAAGTTACTGTTAATCCATTTAATATTGCAGTAGGTAATTTTTGCGGTTAGGGGAAAAGTGAGTAGTTCATGATAACTGCATCTAATTACAACGTAACGATGGGAACAAATATCACTGTCCCAAATGTTAATGATCAAACCTTTGTGATGCTGAAATTTTGGTGATTGACTAGTGACCGTTAAAGTAGCTAAAATCAAGTTACTACTAACAAATCAAGAATTACAGTACACCACTCTGCAACAACAATGGTAATCCTATAGTCAGTGTTTCTATCAGAAAAAAAGCATATATGTCAGTCATAGAATTGCAGAGACTCAAAAATAAGAAGACCAACGTACAACCAAATAATTATACTTACTCTACACTTGTCAGGCAACTTGTGCTTTGTTTTGCGTCTTTTTCTACAACTTCCATTCTCCACTTCCAACTCCTCCTGGCCGCCGGATACGCTCGGCTCTTCCAATCGCTGCTGCTGTTGGTCACGGAGCTCTTGAATTGCCCTCCGATTTTCTGCGACCTGTTTCACTAGCTCGTGCACAACGAAAACCATGTTCTCACTCTGGCCCTGTTCCAAGACGTTTCCGAATGATGCGAGCAAATCCTCCGCCATGACCGTGGGAAAGGCGGGACTGCGATGGGAACTGCAGCTACAGTGCTGACACCTGTCAATCATATTTTCGGACGTACCGTCTCTGTTTTGATCGATCGGTTCCTGTTTCAAACTACAGGAATGTGCATGTTGTGCATTCAATCCGCAATGGGTTTCTCTTTCACTGATCGTTCTAGCAGTTTCAGCATTTTTAGATGACACACTCCAGCTGACGTTCTCACTGACGGTAACGCTGACAGGTACGGCAGCGACCGCCATGCCATCATCATCATCATCACTGCGTTTTTCAGCAACATGCTGAGTTTGCTCCCTTCCCTCAATGCCAAAGTCCTCTTCTTCTAAGTCCAAAAGGTTACAAGGAACAGACGTAGTGGCCTGCACATGACTAGTTCCTCCCGCTACCCTTGAAGGTAAACTAATAACAGTCGTACTGTTTTGTGGACTAGATCCAGGTGTGGTCCCCACATGTGGCATCTGGAGCACGTCCAGATCCGAGCTTGCTCCTGTGTCCGCCCTGTGGTACTCTTGTTCCATCACATCCTGCAGAATCCCCAGCAGACGTTCCCGACAGTTTCCTGGAGCGCCGGTGTCTGTACTGATGTTCCTTCTCCTGAGTTCTGTAACCACCTCTTCCATATACAGCCTGGGTAACACAGCCAGAGTCACATCTCGGGACAGGCCACAGAGATCCTCCTTTATTTCTGCCATCTTTCTGTAAAATCAAGGAAGATTAATTATTAAAGGCAACCTAAGCAATACTAGGGCGCTGAAAGTCATATATTCAAAATCTTTTTTTAATCTGATTTCTATCCATAGTAAGTTTAGATAACACTATACCATCACATATCGACCATCATGGAGCAAAAATGTGATGTCGTTGTGTGATGGGAACTCATTGAATATCTGAGCACTTGGAGGCCAGCCATCATTTCAAATCTTCCGAACATGCACGATTCTGACCGATAAGTCCCGAACGCATCCGAAGAAACAATCACGTGGTCATGGCTCAATGTCCCTGGGCATTGTGACGTCACGCTGCCGGAACTTACCGAAAATTGTCGACAGAAAACGGTTACGGCTGGATTCTGGGCTGATTTTTAGGGGGACCCAATAAATAAGATATTCCTTTTGTGGCTTGCTTCTGTGTTATTGTTAGAAGCCCAAAGTCTGAAATAATGATGCAGATGTGCTAATATGGGGAAGCAAATGTCAATTTCAACCTCACAAAACAGAATTGTTTTCCCCAGAATATTTCAAGTTTTACCCCCTGAAATCACTTAGGGCACCTTTAAGAGAAAATACCTACACCCCTCTGTAAGGTTATCTTCAATTACAACAAACATAATCGTGATCTTGTTCACTATCTGATTTTCTTTAATATCCACAATGACACCGTGATATAGAGTTTGTCTTTGTGTGTGTGTGTGCGTCCCTGTGTGTGTGCAAGTATACATTGGGTGAATGTGTGTGTGTGTGTGTCACTGTGTGTATATGTGTGTGTCACTGCATGTATGTCACTACGTGTATGTGTCTCACTGTGCGCATGTGTGACACTGTGCGCATGTGTGACACTGTGCGCATGTGCGTCACTGTGTGCATGTGTGTTACTGTGCATGTGTGTCACTGTGTGCATATGTGTCACTGTGTGTATGTGTGTCACTATGCATATGTGTGTCACTGTGTGCAATAAATGTAGGAGTGATGATGGAAGGTCATGTGCCAGCAAATTCACACCATAAACTTACAGTATTATAACAAAGCAGATATATGTATTTTCATGTTTTGGAGCAGGATTTCTCTCCCGTCATATCCAACAAGACCAATTAAGCCCCCCTCCCCAGTCGTAACACTGTTTACGAGCAAATTATTTCTCTATCGTCAACGTAGATCATTAGTTCATTAGCGTTATAATAACAAGTTCGTATACCCACCAGTCGAGATATTGTAGCATCAATGTTGAAACTGTTGTGACCGGCATTCACTTGACACGGAAGAAAATGTTCAATATTTGTCCGTAGAGGAATGGTTGGAAATGGCGAGGAAATAATAAATACATGTCCTGACACAGGGTAAAGGTAATAGGTCAAATGGCTACCTGATTATCCCCATAAGTTTCTGTTTTGAAGATCTGAACGTGAGAGGTCAAATAATCACCTGATTATCACCATAATGTTTCGTTTTGGAAATGTGGAGGTGAGAGCATTCAGTCTGTAATTTTTCTGAAAACAATACCGTGATTTTGACTTACTGCACCTAAACAAGCAGATGTATGGATAAACAATCGTATAATTTCCTGAGTGCCTTGTTATCTGAGTCAAATGGAGCAGACAGAAAAGACAAAAGATAACCAAGCAAGCAACCAACCGACCGACCAACCAACCGAATAACTAACTACCCGACTGACCGACCGACCAACCAACCGACCGACTAAGCAACTGACCAACCGACTAGCTAACCAACCAACCAACCAACCAACCAACCAACCAACCAACCAACCAATTAACCAACCAACCAACCAACCAACCAACCAACCAACCAACCAACCAACCAACCAACCAACAAAACCAACCAACCAACCAACCAATCAACCAAACAACCAAACAACCAAACAACCAACCAGTTACTTACCTTAACTCTCCACTGATGGCGAAAGAAGTCATATATCCCCAGGTTTATCTATTCATTGAATTTTTAGACAACTGGGTGGCCAATACAATTTTGCCGATTTGATTTGATTAAGGGGCCCAGTACACTAACTAAATTAATAACGGTAGAGGTTAACCTTGTAATTTACCATTGTTTTATTACATTTTAATATTTCCTTCTCTTGTCTTGTTCATTACTATTGTTATATGCCCTAATAAATCCATGTGCAATTCGCCTTCTTGCATGAAGTTGTAAAAAAAAAAGGTGTATCAATATCACTGATACGGAATGGACAATGCGTTGAAAAGGTTGAACGCGCTCTGTCTCACATTGAGAAGGGCTGTTGACATTGACGATAAAAATAGAAAAAATGTTAATCTTTTATCTAACTAAACCTATTTCTCAACAATGATTTAATGTTACATTCTTTATATGACAAAGGTTTTATTTGTTAGAACGCCATGTCATTGATCAGGGAAGCATGTAGTATTATGAACGGAGACGAGAAATAGCAGTGATGCTTTGACGCTATGTAGATTATCAGGTTAACATTTTTGCCTGTCACCTTTGACCCAATGAGGTCACTTTGTTCTTAGCGTTCGTTCCGCTGAGGAGAGGCAATTTTCGCACGTTTGACTCGCCCAAACTGCGTCCTGTTGTCCGTAAAGACAAGCTGTAAGACCACAGGCGGATGTCGCAGAAGTATATCTGGTGGGTACCTAAAGTAATTATGGTATAAGTCAGGTTTTGGTGAAGAGAACTTCGTAAACAGTACCGTGGGGAGGGGGGCGTTATAAAACTGTGTAGCTTTAGGCATTTTATTTAGACATAAATCGTTTACAGGGCTTTTCTTGAAAATTTAGTATAGGGCATTGCAAGGAAGCTGAGGGAATGGTGTGTGTGTATATGTTTGTGTGTATGTATGTATGCGTGTATGTATGTGTCTGTGTGTGTGTGTGTACTAGTATGTGTATTTCTCTCCCTGTGTATGTATGTGTGTGTATTTCTGTGATTCCCAATACACTATCGGTGTTGGCTATGATGCCATATATCACCAGTGATTTGTGATTTGTGATTTATTCAAATTGTGAACGATACAATACACGTGGGCCACAGGCAGCTGTTGCTGGTGTCGTGGCCCACACACAAGACAATTGCTGCTATTTATGTCTGTGCAACTATAGAAGTATCGCAAAGCAGTTTTGGTGAGGTGGTCAAGTGGCGAAGTTTGCCATGAAGGTTGCCTTTATGCACTGTACAATCTTTATACTAAACACCCTTTTCCAAGGGCCCATCTTTAAATGGTATCAGGTCTTTTCGCCCCCTGACCCGTTCGTCCCCTGGTCCTTTCGTCCTCATTATGGACGTTTCGTCCTCCTATGTAACAAGATTTAAACCCTAAATGACTACTAGTAGTTTTTTATCAGGTATTATCCTGTACTTGATTAAATATTACTTTAAAAGTATTTTCCGGCAGCTAAAGTGTAAGCTGACGAAGCACTTGCCATTTCCAGACGTGTCATACTTCGACCGAGATACACTTCCAGTCGGTCTTGGGCATCGGTGAATTTAGCAACATGAATATCTTAGCGTTTTTCAAAATACAGCCACATACAGTAAATTTTCTTGTCAAAATTTCATTTCAGTCAGCTTATTTACTCACACAAACTCCGTAAAAGGCGCCCACGAGCGATTTGCAACATGCGTAAACAACCAAGATGGCGGGCGCGGCGGCGGCGACATCGTGACAGATCCTCACCTCCCGCGCGTCATTTGAGTGTCAGTTTTCCAAGGTGAAAGACTTGAGAAAGCAACAGTGAAGGATTTTTGACAAGTTTGATGAAATGTTATGATAAAAATTGAGTAACTTGTAATTGTGAGACAAGCGTCATCCGAGGACGAAATGTCCATGACGGGGACGAAAGGACCCGGAGACAAACGGGTCAGGGGGCGAAAAGTCTGTAACCCTTTAAATGAACGGGTCCCAAACTACTGTTAATCTTCAAACGTTTGCGACGGTTTCATTTTTCGTGTGCATACCTGGGGGGTGCTGCACCAGAGATCTCTCAAACACACTGTTTTTCAAATTGGCGGATTTATGCGGATTGAATGTTAATGAAGGTTACATGTTGGTCAGCACTACTACAAGCAGAGGAATGGGTCTGGCTGGTTTTTGACATGTTTCTAGGCATTTTTGTCGCGTTGGCGACATAAAGAAAAGAAATGGGACAAGATAGAAAGCCTGACAAAAATGACTAAAAAATTGTCAGCCAGACCCATTCCTCTGCTTGCACCAGTAGTATGCTCACATTTGTAATATTCTTCCTGTTATTGTTTATATAGAGAGAGATGGCTGCAGTGGAAGAGGAACCCTGTGGCCTGTCCCGAGAAGTGACCCTGGCTGTGTTACCCAGGCTGTATATGGAAGAGGTGGTTACAGAACTCAGGAGAAGGAACATCAGTACAGACACCGGCGCCACAGGAAACTGTCGGGAACGTCTGCTGGGGATTCTGCAGGATGTGATGGAACAAGAGTACCACAGGGCGGACACAGGAGCAAGCTCAGATCTGGACAACAGTTTGGATGTACTCCAGACGTCACATGTGGGGACCACACCTGGATCTAGTCCACAAAACAGTACAACTGTTATTAGTTTACCTTCAAGGGTACCGAGAGGAACTAGTCATGCACAGGCCACCACGTCTGTCCCTTGCAGCCTTTTAGAGTTACCTGCATCCAATGTACAAAACAGCACGACTGTTAGTTTACCTTCACAGACACCAGAAGGAACTAGTTGTATACAGGCCTCTACATTCGTTCCTGGCAACCTTTTGCAGTCCATACCTGGAACCAATGCTGTTATTAGTTCTCCTGTTAAGTCTTCGCAGATACCAGAAGGAACTAGTCATGTACTGGTCACACCATCTGTTCCTTGTAGCCTTTTTGGGGCCATTACTGGATCCAATAATGTACAAAACAACATTACGGCAACTTCAGTTGCAACTAACTCTTCACAGATGCCTGTAAACACTATCCCATTGCTGAACACTCTGCCTGCCTCTTGCAGCACTTTCGAAGGTACAGAAGTGACAGTAGAATTTGCCATTGAAGAAGTGGATCATACTCAATACACCATTGAGAGTAGCAGTAGTGATGATGACGTTCATGATGATGATAGGATTGATGGTGATGATGATGGCATTACAGATGCTGCTGTACCTGTCAGTGTTACCGTCAGTGAGAATTTCGGCTGGAGCATGTCATCTAAAGATGACGAAACCTCTAAAAACACCAGTGAAAGAAATGACTGTCGTGATTTGACTGTACATGTTGAAACATCCTTGCAAAAGAACTCTGAGTCAACACAAGATTTGGGTAGTCAAGACAGAGATACTGCAACCACAGGTAACAGAAAGACACTGAAAAGAGCTAGTACAGGTGTTGACAAACTTTTTAAGTGTGGAGAATGCAGCTACAGCACTTTTAGAAAAGGAGACCTTGCGAGGCATGAAATTAAACACACGGGTGACATGCCCTTCAAGTGTGACGAGTGCAGCTATGGTACAGTCCGAAAGTCAGACTTAGAGAAGCATAAAATAGTTCACACGAAGACCTTCACTTGTGAGCTGTGCGACTTCAAGACTGCTCACAAGTCTGGTTTCTCAAGGCACCTGATTAAAGATCACGGGCAGAGCTCAGATCAAGTTGGACTCAAGAAAGACGGCACAAGTATCAAAGTCTTCAAATGTGAGGAGTGTAGCTTCAGTACAAGAAAGAAGAGAGAACTTGCCTTGCATAAGAAAAAACACACCAGCAAAAAGCCCTTCTCATGTGACCAGTGTGACTACAGTACACCAAGGAAATCGGACCTTGTTTTGCATAAAACAAGACATACCGGAGACATGCCTTTCAAGTGTGATGAATGTAGCTATGCAACAACGAGAAAATCAAGTCTGGTCAGGCATAAAAGCCTCCATACTGCTGAGAATTTAGACCAAGGCAGAGGCACGAAAGACAGAACAACCAACAAACCCTTTAAGTGTACAGAATGCAGCTATAGTACAGGAAGAAGAAGAGAGCTGGCCAGGCATAACCTAAAACACACCGGCAACTTTCCCTATAAGTGTGACCAGTGTGACTATGGTACGCTGAGGAAATCTGACCTTGAGTCTCACAAGGTTAGACACACAGGCGACATGCCTTTCAAGTGTACCGAATGTGACTATGGAACAGGGAGGAAACCAGACTTTGACAGGCATTTAAGGACCCATACAGGACAAAAACCCTTTAAGTGTGGGATTTGTAGCTTCAGGTCGGCTATCGAGTGTAATCTTTTAAGACATCAGCAGAAAAGGCACAAAGGTTGCGAAGATCTTCCCAGTACTGTACATGACGTCCCAAATGAGAAAGACAACGTAGACAAACTTTTCAAGTGTAAAGAGTGTGAGTACAGCACACCAAGTAAAACCGACCTCGTTGAACACACTACTTCCCATGGAAACGGAAAATCCAGCATTTTGGACAAGACTGAAGCTGACAAGTCAGACCTCACAGCTGAAGAAACCGTGAACAACTCAGAAGCTGATACTGATAATGAATTATCAGATATTACTTCTTTGCCAGCTGATTGTCCATTAAACCCTGAAGGATTAGAAGAAATGTCCAAAAGCTCAGAGGTCTTAGGCAGTTCTGAAGTGGAGACCAGTGTGGAAACTGAGATGCTCACATCAAATCAAGTGGACCAAACTGACTCTGTCATTAACAATGAAGGCACTAAATCCACAGAAGAAGCTGTTAGTTCACTGAAAGAGGACGATGAGGCACAAGAGCCTGGCACGAGTGAAAGCGATCATGACACAGAAACTACTGAGTCAAACTTCACAAAGTCCTTCCAGAAAGAAATTTCTCAGGGACACGACTCAGGCAAGGCTGCAATTCTAGAAGACAGTCAGTCCAAGGATGAAGACTTCTTAAGATCCCGTTCAACTGAGGGTTTGGAACAAGATGGCAGAGTTGACAAACCCTTCAAGTGTGGGGAGTGTGGCTTCAGTGCACACAGAAAAAAAGACCTTGAAAGCCATAAGCGGACACACACTGGCAACATATTCAAGTGTGCCGAGTGCGACTATGAGGCAATAAGAAAGTCAGACCTTGTCAAGCATATGGTAATGCATACTGGAGACTTGCCTCATAAGTGTGATCAATGTAGCTACAGTTCTTTGAGGAAGTCGGAAATTGCTAGGCACAAGGTAGTTCATACAGGCAAGAAACCGTTCAGCTGTTTACAGTGTGATTTCAAGTCAGCTTACAAGCACGGTCTCGTGAAGCACATCAAACTCTATCACAGTTCTGAAGTTGGTAGCCCTAAAAATAAAGTTAAAAGTGACAAAGAAGAAAGCTCTGAAGGCAGGCTGGACATAGAGGAATGGGAAACAGAGGACAACGACTGTGTCAGTAATGGTGATACCGATGATACCACTGCAATCACTGGTGCTACGGATTCAACTTTGTCAGAGAAAGTGGTTGACACTTCTGAAGGCCTCGTCCAAATCAAATCTGCAGATGACAATCAGAGTAAGGACAAAGAATCGACGTCCAGCTCACTCAAGAAAGCTGCTAAGACTAAAGGGAAACCAAGAAGTATGAATCTCTACCTCTGCGAAACTTGTGATTATTCTACGCATCGCAAAGACTGCCTCGTAAGACACATGATCATCCATTCCGGAGCGAAGCCGTACAACTGCACGCAGTGCGAATACCGGGCTGCAGACAAGTCCAACCTCATCAAACACATCAGAAAACACTTAAATGTCAAGAAGCAGTACAGGTGTAAGAATTGCGACTACACTACAACTGTAAGGGCGGAGTTTCATGTACACAAGATGAACTATCATGTAAAGATGCACTCTTGCGAGGAGTGTAGCTACACTTCCAACAGGTCTACAGACATTGTCCGACACATGAAAACGCATACAGGCGAGAAGCCCTATCTGTGTGACGAGTGTGGATTCCAAAGTGCCGACAAGTCCAATCTCCAGAAACACAAACAGAAGAACCACCAATCCCGTGTGTGCGACGTTTGCAGCTACACTACCACAAAGAAGGCTCAAATGAATAGACACAAGAAGATCCATAGAACTAGGAGGCCCACAAACGATCCAGAGTACCGGTCCGCTTTATGTGGCAACAAGAGTAAGACGCAGTACATATGCGAGGAGTGTGGATACATAACAAATACTACTGCGCGTATGAAGGACCATACAAAGTCGCACACCCTCGACTGTCCGTATGTGTGCGGGGAATGTGGGTACAGGACGCCGCACAAGTGGAACCTAGCAAAGCATAAGTTAGGACATGTCGGAGTCAAACCTTTCTGCTGTGACGTATGCGGGTACCAGACGGCACGCGCAGGCGATCTTAGGAGACACGAGAGAACGCACACTGGGGAGAAACCCTACATGTGTGGAGTGTGTGATTTCCGCTCAGGTGACAGCTCTGCCTTATCAAAGCACATTGCAACAATTCACTCGGCTAAGAGGATGAAATTATCCTGATAATTGAATAGACACATCTTCTGAACTGCCTAAGACTTTTGTACACTACATTGTCAAACTTCAATGGAGTGAAGTTTTGCTTTTGGCTTGTCTGTGCTTTTGTGTCTTTAATTGCACACTGCAGTTTCTTTATGTCCTGCTAGAGGGAGCAGTGTAGTTTCTGTATATGTAATGCCTTATTGGGTGAATGCTAATACCGCTATGTTTGATTGCCTTGGTTAGTTCTTTAGTTTTGTATTGTCTTTTTCAAAATGAACATTAAAAACTGAATGCTGTTTTAGATCCAAAACCAGTACTGCTATCTAGTGTCTACTGCTGTTGTCCACCTTGTAGTGCCTTAACATAGGTCAGCAAATTTCCTTGCAGTATCTGGAATACTTTTAGAAGGAGGGCCGGGGTTACTGGCTCTTCACCTCTTATATCTACTCAATGTGAATATATGCTTACAGGTTGCCAATTCCTTTGTGTTTATACTTTAATGTTTTTAAAGAGAGTTGTAAAACACATTTTTCTGTTATTTCCTCATGCAGATGGAACATTAAGGTTTCTGTATATGGTGCTGTGTAAAAATCTCAGATATTTTCTTTTCGGTCATTATTTAATATAGATTACAGAAAATGTTTTTTTTTTGTCTAGTTGTAAAATTCATGTCCATGTTGTGGCATAGTTTCCCAATCCCTGCCATAATTTATAACATTGTTGGCTTTTGCTGATTTTGTATTTAGCAATAAAATCAGATTTTCTAGTCATATTTCATTGTCATACAAAGTCTATATTTTGAAATATTTGCTTCCAGTCCGGCAATCAATGGATCAATAGATTGTGTTAATGTGTACAACTAAAAGAGAGGATATCCTTAATTTCTAACTATTAGGCCATGTTGATTTGAATGTATGGTTGACATCTGCGCACGCACCAATTTTCGTCCCTCAGCCCCCCCCACCCCCCAAACAAAAAGTTTTTGCCCATACTGTAAATCATACAAAGCAGTTGCGAAATGGGAAAATACATGCTGTAAATTCCAAAGAAATATTTCGGAAAACGGGCACTAATGTTGTAGAATGCCAAAATCAAATTCAAAGAGCATGTTTTGAAATAACAAGAATGAAAATATATAATTTCTTATGCCATACTCTGTGTGTCTAGTTTGTTCCTGATCACGTAAATTTCATGATAAAGTCAACTCTTTTTCTCCAAACTTTAAATTTGTTTTTATTCTCACACACTTTTGGGGTTCCCAGAGGATGTACATCCATATAATCAAATCAACATGGCCTTAATGGCCTTGTTTTCTAATATCCATCGTTCACTCTCCCAAGAAATGATCACATCATAGAGTAATTAACTTGTGCATCTTTATTAAAAACAACTACAGACAAGTACGGGTAACCTTAAAAGATTTACCAAGAACCTTTCAGTTAGTTTAGCAATAGTTTTAAATTACAACGTGTTAGGATAGTAAGTACTAGTAGCTGCTTCCTATTCTTATAACCCATAAGGAATTGGGTGCCTAAGAAGTGTTAACGTTAAAACAAAACAAAGCAAACATACTGAGAATATCAATGCAGTGTATGAATCAAGCCATGGGGCAAGTACTTTAAACTTTACTTTATGACCTAAAACCCATGATCTATCAAACTACAAACATTGCAGATACAAAGTTATGGCCTGCAAAGTTTTCATATTATCTAATTGCATAATTTTCCTGTGTATACAACATTAAGTCTTTTACATTTCTCGACCAATTCTTTAGTAAATTTCAAAGACAAAACTACATTTCTCAACCAATTCTTTAGTAAATTTCAAAGACAAAACTACATTTCTCGACCAATTCTATAGTAAATTTCAAAAGACAAAACTACATTTCTCGACCACTTCTTTAGTAAATTTCAAAGACAAAACTACATTTCTCGACCAATTCTTTAGTAAATTTCAAAGACAAAACTACATTTCTCGACCGATTCTTTAGTAAATTTCAAAGACAAAACTACATTTCTCGACCGATTCTTTAGTAAATTTCAAAGACAAAACTACATTTCTCGACCAATTCTTTAGTAAATTTCGAAGACAAAACTACATTTCTCAACCAATTCTATAGTAAATTTCAAAGACAAAACTACATTTCTCGACCAATTCTATAGTAAATTTCAAAAGACAAAACTACATTTCTCGACCGATTCTTTAGTAAATTTCAAAGACAAAACTACATTTCTCGACCAATTCTTTAGTAAATTTCAAAGACAAAACTACATTTCTCGACCGATTCTTTAGTAAATTTCAAAGACAAAACTACATTTCTCGACCGATTCTTTAGTAAATTTCAAAGACAAAACTACATTTCTCGACCAATTCTTTAGTAAATTTCAAAGACAAAACTACATTTCTCGACCGATTCTTTAGTAAATTTCAAAGACAAAACTACATTTCTCGACCAATTCTTTAGTAAATTTCAAAGACAAAACTACATTTCTCGACCAAGTCTTTAGTAAATTTCAAAGACAGAATTGCATGGAGTATCTAACGACGCCGCCACCGTGTACAGTAAACACTTTTCCGTTGATGGTGCTGTGTCAGCTACAGGCATACATCATGGTAGCTCCTTAGAGCTCGGTAAAAGCAGGCTATTCTTATAAATAAATACAAGACATAGAGAAGATGCTGATCAAGTCTATTCAATACACGATAACGTATAAAAGAACACAAACATGGTTGGTTTGCATGTGATACCAAGGTTTTTTGAGGGTGCATGTCGCATTCCTCACATCTCTACGGTTTCTCACCAGTGTGAGTCTTCATGTGATATTTCAGAGATTTTTTCGCAGTGAACTGCTTGTCACACTCTTGACATTTGTGTGGTTTCTCCCCAGTGTGAGTCTTCATGTGACTCTTCAAGTTAGAAGCTGTAGTGAACCGTTTGCTACACTCGTCACACTTGTGCGGTTTCTCTCCAGTGTGAGTCTTCATGTGACTCGTCAAGTTACCTGCTGCTGTGAACTGCTTCCTACACTTGTCACACTTGTAGGGTTTCTCACCAGTGTGAGTCCGCATGTGTACTTTCATATAGCTTAAATGACCGAAGCATCTCATGCACTTTTCACACTGATAAGGTTTCTCACCAGTGTGAGTCTTCATGTGAGTCTTCAGGTGTCCCGAAGTAGTGAACTGTTTGCCACACTCCTCACATCTGTGCGGTTTCTCACCAGTGTGAGTACGCATATGCACCTTCAGATAACTTAGTTGACCGAAGTGTTTCTTACATCGCTCACATTGGTATTGTTTCTCGCTTGTGTGAGTTTGCAAATGTTTCTGAAGGTTGCCGAAGACACTGAACTGTTTGCTGCACTCCTCACATCTGTAGGGTTTCTCACCGGTGTGAGTCAGCATGTGTGTCTTCAGATGCTGCCGCCTTGTAAACTGTTTGCTGCACGTCTCACATTTGAAGGGCTTCTCGCCAGTGTGAATCCGCATATGTATTTTCAGATCACTCGAACAGCCGCAACGTCGGTTGCAATACTCACATGCAAGCAAATTCTCACCAGTGTGAGTCCGCATGTGACTTTTGAGATTGCTTGTCGTAGTGAACTGTTTGCTGCACTCCTCACACCTGTACGGCTTCTCACCAGTGTGAGTCCGCATGTGAGTCTTTAGAGCACCCCGCTGTCTGAACCCTCTGTTACACCCTGGACATTTAAACGGTTTCTCACCAGTGTGAGTCCGCATGTGAATCTTCAGAACGCTCAGCATACTAAACTGACTACTGCACACCTCACATGTATACGGTTTCTCACCAGTGTGAGTCCTCATGTGAGATTTCAGTTGAGACGATGTGATGAATCGCATACTACACTCCTTACATGCATGCGGTTTCTCACCAGTGTGAATCCGAATGTGTTTACGCAGTTTACGCAGCTCACCAAACTGTCTGCTGCACTCCTCACACTTATAAGGTTTCTCCCCTGTATGAATCAGCATGTGACTCTTCAGGCTACTCGACGTAGTGAACAGCCTGCCACACTCCTCACACCTGTATGGTTTCTCACCAGTGTGAGTCCGCATGTGTACCTTCAGCTCACCCGACTGCCTGAACTGCTTGCTGCACTCCTCACACGTGTACGGCTTCTCCCCAGTGTGAGTTCTCATATGTGTCTTTAGAATGCTCGACTGTGTGAAATGCCTTTTGCACTCCTCACACGTGTAAGGCTTTTCCCCGGTGTGAGTTCTCCTATGTGCCTTTAGAGCGCCCGGCTGTGTGAAATGTCTCTCGCACTCCTCACATCCGTACGGTTTCTCACCGGTGTGAGTCCGCATGTGTACCTTCAGCTGACTCGGCTGCATGAAACTTTTCTCGCATATCCCACACTGGTGCGGCTTGGTGTCACAATCCTTCCCGTCACCTTCCCTCCCTTCCTCTTGTGGTGTTGGATGAGATTTAGATTTGGCTGCCATCTTCATAAAACTGATAACCCTACATGCAGGAATAGCACAAATAGTTAGCAATATGACTAAAAATGAAAAACATAATACTATTGCTACTCTCAATAGCCTTTAGATGTAATTTCACTAGATAATCTGTGCTTGATCAAGAACATCTTTGATAAATTCACGGAGGTCATAATGTTGACAGTCCAATGATTTACTACATAGACAAGAATCATGGCAATTTTGCATTAATTATGCAAATCAGGAATCTATTTGCATATTTGGTATCTGTTAATGCTTCACCTCTTACGTATTTGAGTCTAAATAGATTTCCCTCATTGATTATGCAAGTTAATAATCAATCCCGTTGATTCGTTGTCTAAGCTACCTGCATACTAAATATCACGGGGATTCGCCGGTCCTTTGTTCAATTATTCCCTCTTGGAATAATTTGACAAAACGCCCCTGCAGTTCCAGAGCAAGATGCTAGGGGCAGAAACCTACACCACGTCTTTTTCACATCACAAGCTATCTTGCAAGTTATCTGCCAAAATCAAGAAATATACCACGTCCAGGTGAAAAGATACAAAAAACGGTAGTTCTGCTGCAGTACCAAGGTCACACGCCAGGGGACCCAAAGTGGACCTTGACCTTTGCATTCCCAACACCTACCCACATACTAGATACCATCCAGAGGTTATGCTGACCACAAAGATCTGGAAACACACACACACACACACACACACACACACACACACACACACACACACACACACACACACAGGCAGACAGACACACACACTTGCACGGACACATGTACACCCAAAACTATATCTCCATTTTTCATGGAGATAATCAATGGCATATATAAGAAGAGGGTATTCGTAGGTTTGTGTCTGTTCCTTTGTTGTCTAACTCTTGGCGTGTATCCGCAGTTACCAGTGGTAGTATTTAAATACAGAATACTGTGGAAGAAGAATCAGTATTAATGTCCTGTGGAAGGGGACAGGCGGTCACCGAATGTGGGCTCGTGTCAAAACACGTGGCTGTGAAACTGATATACAATCACATAACAGATAAAAAATAAAGTAATTCAATAAAAGCCCAAACAGTAAGCCTGCTAAGGAGGCTATCAAAGACAGTCCGAATACTTAGTGTTATTTCAAGCGATAAGATGTGCATCGAAAATTTGTTTCAGAGACTAATCTCCAAGCAGATCCACACCGGGCGCGAAAATCGTATATGCTAGCCAGAGAAGGTCCAGTCCACCAGAAAGGGTCCAATAGCCCGGCCTGATTGGACCCTCTCTGGCTGACTGGACCTTCTCTGGCTAGCATATACGATTTTCGCGCCCGGTGTGGATCTGCTTGGAGATTATCAGAGACCACTGTTTGCCGCCCTGGGTTTTCCCTAGCAACGGCCTGACAACCAGGCTACTCATGCATATTTTACAAGTGACCTTTTGTTGCTTGTGCCATTTTCTTATTGTTTGTTGTATTATACCTGGTTTCTTGTAGCATTGTCAGCCCCCCGGACATATAATATAAGTACAATTTCAAAACAGCTCAAAATACAAATTTTTACAAAAGGACTGGCTGTCACTTAAAGCCTTCTAGAGAGACAGTCTTGAAACTATGTGTGATTTCAAGCAGTCCGATTTGCATCGAAAACTTGTTTTAAAAGCCCACCGGATCCCCACTGTTGCTGGCATGTGTATTCCCTAGCAACAGCCTGACAACCAGGCTACTCATGCATATTCTACAAGTGACCTTTTGTGGCTTGTTACCGAGCCCTATTGAACCTTGCAGACAATGACTTGGCTTCTTTGAAGGTCTTTTGTATAATAGTGTCCACCATCTGTCTGATTTCTCCGTATATCCACCTCCTTGGTATATCCCAACCGATACAGAAGTTTGTCAAATCTTGCTAGGTACTGTACTGCTTTCAATTATTTTCAGTTTTTGTTTTTACTAGGACCTTAAATATAGAAATAAAGATACGGTGATGTGATGTGATCGAGCATGACAACATTGAACCAATGCGGTTAACCTCAAATTAGGAGTCCTTGAACTCACTCCTTGATTGAACATACGCGGTACGACTATTAACCGGAATACACATCATAGCTAATGGCTTCGCTAATGAAGATTCATATAAAGGGTAAAATCTACCAAAATACATCATGCTTTGGTGTGTTATTGAAAGGAGAAATAGATCTAAACCTCATTGGCTAGGGTTAAGTTTAATTCGAAATTTAATTTTAAACGTAGTCTGGTCTGTGACATCATTTTATTTTAATACCAAGATATAGCAACCTGTGATGTTTACTCATCAAAGCATACTACATTTCGATAGATAGATTTCTTCATTCTTAATGTGTATTCTGGTGTAATGTATATATTCCCTACTACCGGGTTCCAGAATAGATCGTGCCAGGAAGGTTGAAATAAGATCCTTGGTCATGAAAAGCCTTTCAATTCTTCAAGACAGTTAACTTGACGGGGAAAATAGTGGAAACAACAATCTCACCTTATCTTTGTTTATCAGCGATGAAGAAATCCGTGTCCTGGCTGTGCCCTGAAGATATCTGAAGCCTCCCTATCTCGAAGTTTGACGCAGACGTCAGGCTACGTGCACAGTGGACTTACGTGTCCGCTCACAACTTCAGGATTTAGGAAATGACCGTTTAAGCACCGTTCCGCCGTGAGGCTCAGTTGCGTCTCATTTGAAATCACTGTGGCCAATCAGAGCTCGCCTCTCAGACAATATACCGCGAGACGTCCACCATACCGAATACAGTGAGTTACAAAAGGGAACAATAGGGAAGACAAAGGCATTGAAACTAAATGCGGACAAAAGAAGATTGTGAATTTTAACCTTCGTACCAACCTAAAGTCTAAACATAACAGGAGAACAGATCGTACGATCATCTTCCCAAAGACCTGTCGTTCTTATCGTTCTTATCAATGAGGTTTTATTTTCTTTTTGACCTATACGTGTCACCAAGGAGGTCAATGAGGACCCCCAACGACGTGGGGGCTGGCTTCCCTATCAACACATAGCAACCACCTTTGACCCCGAGTTTCCAAGATTTTTCCCATTGTTCCCTACCTACGCGTACCTATAGGGTACCCTATAACCGTCTTTGTGTCACTGATGAAAGGTAGTGGATGCTACCTGAAGGTCTGACCGTTTTCAAAACCATATCCAGCATCTGTTGGTTCACGGTCATGTTTCAGCGCCCTCTGTCTGTCAGCCCGATAACTGCAGAACTTTAACTGCAGAAATATAACACTAAGTAACCCGAATGTTTTCCTACGATAAGTGTTGATTGACTGCTGAGTGATGACGAATGGGCAAGTCCAATGGATTTACAATTATGATCATTAGATTTTTCTAATCTTTCTTCTGATTGGTTAAATCTCGCATTGCCTCAGACCAAGTGTATGATGCAGGAGCATTTATCTTCTTAGCTGCTAAAGGACACTCTTAAATATCCAATTTAAGTGACAATATTCAGGGCTGGCCAAGATCAACGATCATGTCAGGGAACTACATAATACTACGTGTTTGTGTAGTTCGGTACAACATATGCCCATGGGAAACTCCTCGAGTCTTCACTGACGAAGTAGGGTTGATCAAGCCCTGATTGTTATTGATTGGATAGCCCATCATGGCCCCGCCAGGCTCTGTGATTGGATAGATCTGGCCATAGTAGTCTCTTATTGGACATAACGAAGGTCATGGCTAGGTCTTTTTTCCCTGCAAACATCGTCAGTGTAGGTCTGTCCAAAGCTCATTCGGGGAGGTGACCGTCAACCACTCAACACCTCTCTGCTGTCGTGCTTAAGCTTAATTATAAGGTAAGTACTGGCTGTTTATAAAATTTGTAACTTTTACTTTACAAAGTAGATGCTTATCAGTTCATGGTTACTGGTACTCAACAGCACTGTTAAAGATTTTTTTCAATGATAGACATCATGTTAAATGACTTACAGTGGGTACTTGGGCACACACAGGTTCGGTACGTCACATTGAAAAAGGATGATTCAATCACAGAGTTTTTACACATGTTTTTACAATGCAAAGCAAGGGTGTATCTAGACAGTGCTTTTAGTTTATACTATATTTAGCCCAGTTTTACAGTGATTGTAATCGTTGGGCTTTAGTGTCGAAGTTTTACGCCGTCATAACTGTAATTTTTCTTCGTGTGATCTTTTTAGTCAATTCTACTGGTAGTCGCCTGTATGGAATCATCTGTTGCAACAACAAGTAATGAACACCATTTGACGCTACAAATCTTTGGTCCGCTTTTCTGGTCACGCGAAAAATAATTGGACCTTTGTACTGGGGACTAGCCAAAGCAAGGGCACAGTAACACAAGTCACAATCGGTCATTGAAAGTCGAGTCATGGAACTCATATGGTTGATCTTTGTACTATTCTCAAGGTGACTGACATGCTACTGTTTGCTGTTGACGGCCTGATAAATTTATTGAAACAAACAAGAAAGTTACGGAAACACTCAGCAAGTACATGTATACAATGATTCGTACTTCATACAAAATTTCAGTCTAAGAATACATTTACTTACAAATTCTTTAGCAGCTTGTTGACAACAGACGCCAACAACCATAAAGTTAAAGAAAGAAGACGACTGGTTGTACCAACTTCCTTGTCTAAAACCATGCCGTATTACACTGAATTGGATTTTCCCTCAATGTGTTCTAGTGACAAAGGAAGTCATACGCGATGTCCCCTCTTGCTGTTTGCCTGGCCTTGCTGGCGGTATTGGTGGGGGTCGAAGGTATATAACATGTTTGTCAATATCTTTATATGACCTTAATCAAAGGGTATCGAGAACTGTTTATCAGTCCCATTGCACTCTAGACCTACGTGGACAATGTAATGGGATTTGGCGATCTCATGCCGTAGATATTGAGTTTCTTATGCCTGAAGTGTTACGGGGATGCCCCCCAGACAAGATTGCTGCTGAATCAGGTCACATCTAATCGAAAAGAGGTAAATGACGTAGGGTACCTTAGATCCTGTTATATGTCTGCAGAGTGCGTGCCAATCAATTGATATTGAATGATTATGGAATTTGATAATTTGATAATTGTGGAATCAGCTCCTGCAACAACAAGTAATGAACACCATTTGACACTATAAATCTTTGGACCGCTTTTCTGGTCACCCGAAAAATAGTTGGACCTTTGAAAACAGAAACTACAAACTCTTTTTCGATCATAGGTGAAGTGAATCCCGAATACCCAAGGTGCGCACTTTAAAATGTTGAACGCCACATTGATAGCTAAAGTCTATGGTCTTAATTTTCAATCAGAGTGTGAGGTGGTTGGATCAAACCTGTACATGTAAGCCTGGTTTTTGGCAACCTGTAATGCACGTACAAAACTGGTGTGTCCCGCTTTTGGCAGGTTTATCAGTTATGTGAGCTACTTTGGATGAAGTAGAGAAAGACACATTCACACTGGGCAGTAATGCTGTGATGCAAGTCAGTTGACAATCACTCATGATCAGGACTTATCTTGCAATGTGATAGGTAATAGGTTGTTATCATTTTATCAAAAAATAGCAATCTATCAGGTTGTAAGGGTGATAGATTGTTATTGTTTTATTGTCAATGTCCCCGAAAATATATATTTCAGGAGTTTCTTTATCAACCGAAACTATGGCGGTTGTCCCGCAGACAACGGTTGGCTGGTGGTAGTTGAAGATGATAACGTGTGTGAGTGGGAGACACGTGACCCGCGCGTGCCGCACATCCTGTACTCCAAGAAGTCCACTCACGTCAACTATATGGCAGGTTTGTCTACCTTGAAATCCTTAGTACATATAGACCCATAAAAAGCGTCTTATGGTCAATGGTATCAGTGGGCATTACTTGTTTTATCAAGGATTGATTGCGTGAAGATAATCCAGTTTGCACTCCCATGGATTACGACGGGTTGCGTTAGAATCCCACCGCTGCCACCAATGTAACACAGAGAGCACAAGCTCAAACAATGTCAACAACTGGCCAACATACAAGGACAGGATGTAACGACACGTTACCTCTGGTTTACATTGGGAAATGCCTATTGAACAAAGTTCACTTCCTTCACCTTCACCCTTCGGAGTTTACTTTGACAAGTGTATGATCATGATAATGTCGTGTTTAAACAGGTGGTCATGACGTAGGGACTGCTGACGTCATGGTTGTCTCCATCAAGACCTGCGGTCACGTGACGGAATCAGGTGACGAGCACCCTCTACATCATCATGATCATCATGAGGACGAGGCCGCAAGCATCGATGCCTAAATGCCAAACCAAGGACAGAGCCTCTTTGGGTCAACCAAGTCCCATTTTGTCTATTGTCTGAGGGCCAGTAATAACAAACCCCTTTCCCTAGAAATGGGCCATTCCAAGCTTGCAGTGTTTCTTTCCTGTTTTATTGATGAAACGTTGACATAACCTTAGGCTAAAAGCTGACGGATAATCATCATTTGTATTTCCTAAACCATTTCCTATATCGCAGAGGAATAAAAAGTGATGCAGGTCTTTTTGACCTTAAGATGAAAGGCTCGTTAAATCTGTTTCTCTTTGTGTTGTTTGTCCGTTTTCTTGTTTTTTTCCTTCGTTACTTACTCCTATCACTGACACTGTCACCTTGTTTAGATATATCATTAAACACTCTTCCGCTAATATCTGATCCAAATGGGCACGGACCTGAACCATACATGAGGAGAATTATGGACCATTTGGATCAGATATGGTTGGAAGATGCTCGCTATTTGCCTCCCAAATATCTCGTCAGTATCCTTGACTTTTTCGTCGTTTATGGTTCCATTCATGAGTTATTTCTGAACACCGTGGCTAATGTAGAGACGCGTCTCTTATGCTAGGGTCACATTTCCAATCCGGGGCCCGGCCGGGCAGTCTTCGGGAACAAAAGGTAATGCATTGATATAATTCATTATATGTTCAGCACATTTACCCTACATCATGTAAAAAACTGCCGACAACCTCAACACACACAATCCAAATTATAAACTGCAATTCGCCACTATCCGCAAGAGGCACTTTGGTGCTGCTAGCGTGCGACACTTTAAACCAAGACCCTTGCACCTCTGACCTCGCGCGCGGCTGCCGAAAATAACCTGCTAATATTTTTGTTGCAATCAAGTTTTCTTGTCGTTTACCACAATGTTAGGCAACTCCTCGTACATGCGTTCGAAATCAAGTGGGGTTCTGAAAGTCTACCCTTCAGTTTATGACATTTGGAAGATAGTTTCAAGCAGAGAACGCAGTGCTTTCCTCAGTGACGTACTTGACCTTTGGGTGTCCGGACATTCTGTAGAAACCCCGTTTTTCAACAATTGAGCCATTACACATTTTGCAATATTTAATTCTTTCCGCAATTTCTTTATTGATGAAGAAAACATAATGGTGACATAGCATTAGGCTAAAAGATAATCACTATACTATTTGTATTTTCTAAACTATTCCTATACCAAAATACCAGAGGTAAAAACAGATGCATGATCTGACATTAAAGGCTCGTTGAAGCTGTCTCCTTATCTGCTGTTTGTCCGTTGTCTTGTTTTTTCCTTTGTTGCTTACTCCTATTGCTGTAACGTTCTTTACATACACCCGTCACACACATGATCTCTCGGATGTAGAACCCAAACTTCTCTCCGAGCAGAGCGTACAGAAACGGGTTGGCGACTGAGTTGACGATCTGTAGCATGAAGCACACCCAAGTTCCGTAGGACAATGCCTTATTGTCTGCCGTTGCGCTTGAGACGTACACCAAGTTTAAAACGTGTCCTGGCAGCCAGGATACAACAAAGGCTACAACAACGGCGGTCACCATCCTTGTGACACGGTTACGTGACTTAATGTCATTCCTAGAACCAGCGGGCAGACCGCTATCTTGCCTTAAGGTCTTGACCAAAAGTGCGTAAAAGATGACGATTATCAACAAAGGGATAACAAAAGAAAGAAGGAAACTAAAAAGTGTCTTTGCAAGATCCTTGTTGATAAGATCTTGAGATTGCATAACTCGAGATGTTGCTGGTAAGAATATAAATACATATCCCAAAACACTTAACACAATTGCTAACACCCATAAACCGGCGTTTATGAGCCAAGCGCGCTTCCTCGAACTGCGGTCAATGTGGCCTATAGGGTCTGAAATAGCCTGGTAACGTTCGATACTCAGTGTTGTGAGACATAGCACGCTGACGAAGGAACACGCGTCATAGCTGACAAACGTTACATGTTGTAGCCACCCGCCGAACAGTTTCAGTAGCACTACGACCCAAGTTAGCGGCGTTGCCACCGTGCAAAAGATGAAGTCGGCCACGGCAAGGTTCAAGACGAAGATGTTCGGATAGGTCCTCATCTTCGGCTTCTTCGCTATTATGTAGATGACAAGAGAGTTCGTCAAAGAGCCAATGACAGCGAGGATTAGGTGCACCGTTGGAAACCAGACCGTTTTCTCCAACGAAGCGGTAACTGAGAACGGAGGAGATACACTAACTTGGGGACCGTTGTCCATTTCCGGTGGAAATATTGATCCCGGAAATGACGCCATCGTTTCTTGAATGTTCTTGCTTTGTTGAAACTGTTTGTGTCAGCGGCGATACTCTGAAATATACATAATAGATCAAAGGGTAAACTTAGCGGATATATTCATATATAAGTCTTTGAAATAAGAGATATAATCTTAAAATGCCTAAAAACAATGTCGAAACATGTTTTGTCACTGATATTGATACTTAAAACAACCATAAACAAAATCAATGGCTACTTTGCCATAGATTCCTTTAAAGAGTAATTTGTTTTCAGGTCAGATCCAATCTATTGATTACATATCAGACTACGCCGATTTGAGCGACTTGCAGAACCAGAACTTCCACTCCGTCACGATGGCAACCTCTTCTTGCCGCCATCTTGTTTCGCACAACATTGTCATACATGTATTCTACCATTGTACACTACTGCAATAGATGTGAATAAATAGATTGTTTTATAACATACAATGTATCAAGATCAGCGTGTTACACAAACGTACACACTTTCCTTACTATGAGCAGTATACTGTTGATATAATAATATCGCGTTATGTTATCCAGTATGTTAAACAAACTGCTATATATTAGAATACCAAGTCAAGCCATACACTTGCCAACTGTAAAAGCCCGTCTATTTTACGAATGTCTACTATATTGGAAGTCTTCGAGTGAAACCCGACTGCTTTGCAATATTGTTAAAACAAACAAAAAGAATCATTAGTTAAACCAAGGAGGTATTTTAACCTCATTGGTTAAACGTACCTGCTTGCACCAAGATCTGCGTAGAACTGACAAAACCGGATGTGACGACAGTAGGATGTGACGTCCGTCCAAACGCAAAAGGGAGCGTCGGACATTGTACCTGTTCTATCGATCTAAAAATAGATCAGATGGTGTTTGTATACGCTATGCAAAGGAGGCCCCTATTGCAGGATTTTGGCACCTAAACTGGAAATATTTTACGGAGCAAAATTTTGCCCAACGTTTCAACTAATGTAACAGCTTCTTAAACTTATGATGCTACTTTACCATTCAGTCACATTTCAAAAGCCAAAAGACAGCCAGCACATTATCTATCTAACGTTGGGTAACATAAATTCGTGGGGTACTTAAATTCGGGATTTTTCGAAAACGGGGTATTTAGGGATATGTGCTAGATGCAACATCAGTAATACCGCTAGAAATGCAAACTTGACAGACTAACGTATTCAGAACACTGTCTGAAAAGCTTCGACAAGCATGCATTAGAAGGCGACGAGGACAAAAACTCTCCGTCCCTTATTGGAACAGTCTGAGGGCTTCGTGGGAGACTCACACTACATCGTTGTCGGCTGGTTTATAAGACAAATGTCACATCCTCTTACTGCTAAACACAATCATTTACAAGACAACTTATTTTCTTAAAATTGCTGACCTGCAATTGGACTCTAAGTGTGATCGATCAACAAAACCCCTCTTTGTTGCTACAACCTACGGCACGTGTATTTTCCCGCCGCCATATCATTACCCAGAATCCTGTTGTCAAGCAGACGACAAAGGTTTGTGAGGAACACGTTTTTGTCTAAATGTTGCGTGTGATTGTGGACTGAGGACGATATTTTCCTCAAAGTTTGCTCCTAACACAACAAGGCATGCATGGACATAGTAGTATTATCAATGCTACGACATCCGGCTAACTTGCCATGAATAATGTACACGTTGCCATGACGGTGAATGTCGACTTTGACGTTCTATAACTACCGACTCAACACACGGGTTGTTCCCGTAGGCCTGATGTGTGCGGTACGGCCGTTTTTTCGTGTATTTTTTTTACTTGGACACGTCTATATCCATAGCACTCTCCTCAAGCCAAGGATGGAACGAATAGCTGCTGTATAAAATGTGATTAGCGGTAAGATATTCAAGACGAATCTTCTCTCCCGAATTAATGTGCCCCCCTGTCCGACAGCACCGTAATTGTGCTTGCGGCGGACGGTAGTTTCAAGTTGAAATATTATGGTGTCAGCACGACTAGAGACAAAATCTACCATATATATGATTAGTGCAAAGATAGTACATGATACTGACAGAATAATAGAAAAAAAGGATGGTTTATTGTTCTGCTAGATTGATTTCAGTCAACCATTATCTGAAAAATCCCGAATTTAGGTTACCTATCTACTGAAGATAAATGATGCAATGTTACCAGTAACTCCGTGACATGAAATTCATGAAGATTGACTGTTCTCTTGCGTTTAAGCCAAGAGTGAACAGAGTTCAAACAAACCTGGCGTCAAAATTGACTTTGTTTAACTGATAAACTTCAGTTGGATATGTGAAAGAGTTACTCATCCCTCGACAAAGATTTGAATTATAGATCCTCAATAGAAAATGTTTGTAATAAAGGTTTAGAATCTTGTTCCATAATGCACATCAAATGTTGCAGTGTCGTCTATATTGCAGTAACATTACAATATTAAATTGAATCAATACATGTACAGTAGAGTGCTTTAATCCAAGCAGTCTTCTCTCGTTGCAACAGTTTAGAATCTTATTCATAGAATAGGTAACAGCGTATCAAATGGCGTTAGTCTTCCTCTAATTACACCCCTGAACGTGCTCTCTGTATAACAAGGCCGTTAAAGATATTGCTCGTTGATATTAAAGCCCCCCCCCCCCCCCACACGGGTACAAAAATTAACAGACTAAATTTGATGACGGAGATTTAGGTGACTTCACTACTTTTTCTTGTCTTGCGGGTTGATCACCTGCCTGAAAAAGGCAGACATCCTGATGAGAGAAAAAAAAAAAATCAGAATCATTTATTTTACAATGTTGATTATGAGTAATCATATCAAAATCATGCACGTTTTACTCACTCACTCACTCACTCATACTCAAACTCAATCACACTCAAAATCATGCACACCCAAACTCATACTAGCTTATGTCTGTAACAGTGGGGGTTCAAGCGCCTCCAACTGACCAGGCTAACTGGTCGCGACCTTTTAGCGTAGTGGTTAAGGCGTTGCCGTGCGGATCGGGAGTTCGGGGCTCGAATCCCGGGAGCGGCGTACTCGCCCCTTTGATTTGTTTCATGTCTAACCTACTCACTCACTCACTCACTCAGTTAATCAATCAATCAATCAATCACTACTCAAACTCAAACTAACATACTCACTCACTCAATCAACCAATCACTCACTCATACTCAAAATCATACACATTCAAACTCATACTCACCCAATCACTCAGTCATACTCAAACTCACACAATCACACTCAAAATCATGCTCAAACTTATACCAACATAATGACTGACTGACTGATGGACTCATTCACTCACCCATCCTCTTCGTTCCATGTAGTTTGACACATAATCCATAATTGAACACTTCTTACATCTATGAAATTGTCAAACGTCATATAGTAATCTCTAAGCAGATGTAAGGATCCGGCTCAGCATAAGTGTTTTACGCGTATATCTGTATCCCCTTAGCCGACGAAAGATGCTGAAATATGTATAATATATTTTTGAATATGAGTAGATAATGATTAAGAGGGCCTCTGACGATGAACTTATACTATAAAATGTATTGCAATCAGTTGTACTCAATATCCCAGAATGTTCACAACTTGGTCGATTTCCAAGAATTTTTTTTAATTTTTTTAAATTTTTTTATTAGTCAAAATAATACAACTGTACATAAAGCACCATCCAGCAAATCAATCTTGAGACATCATAGTATTACATAGAGTGTTCCATTTCCAGGAATTTTAATTATGACATTTGGTGAGGATACAACTCTACATCAACATCATGTTTTAAAATTAGTCCTGATAGTATGCAGTTAGAAGTAGTAATTTAGAACATAAGTAGACTGACACATATGAGACATACAAAACAATATATTTGTACACATCTTGTTTCAGTATCAATTTGAAATATCTGAATAGAGAAAAATATACATTCAAACTTTCCATATTTACATGCAGGTGCTTTATGAAAATAACATTATTTACTTGATGAAATATCTTAAGAATTAACCATGCCAAAACAATCATATAAAAATGCTGATTTACATATGTGCAAATTATTTTTGAAAATTACGAATTATCATATCTGGGACAGAAGCTTCCTAAAACACTGGAAGGTTTAACCTGTATACTGCCAAGATACCCATTTGACACCAGGTTGGTGGATTAATTAAGAATCTTATTTGCCTGCTACAATGTGTTGGCCAGGGATTGCAAATAACACGTTTGCCGTCTTCTATATCAGTATTCACCATCAAAATTAAGGGACAAAATACCAAATCCAATTGAAAATGATATGTGATAATCTACCTGTTTCTGTTTTGTACATAAGAAACTACGCTTAGTGATAAAATTCTACCACAGTGTACAACAACTGGAAATCTTCTTAACTTTTTATATTATTTTTTTTTAATAGATTTTATTCATAAATACATAACATACCAATATACTGGAAATGCATTTCGCGGGGATTTAAATTTGCAATAGGGAGAAAATGGAGTGTTTGCGGTGCTTTTTAGTTCAGAATATATAGTGCTATCATATAATAATAATGATAGTCATAAGACAATATGATTGTACAGTAATGCAAACACATTGCGTCTCTACGGACAGTCAGTCACAATCCATCCTAGTTGCAACTCAACAAGGGTGCTACCGATGGACAGAATAGTTGCTTTTGTCAGTGCTGGTTTGGTCAACTGTCATAGATCTACCTGTATTAAATACCCTCTGGATACAAGGTACAGTACTACGTTTCTACCATAGTGTCAAACTTGTCAAAGCATTAGAGAGGATACGTACATGTAGCGCTTTGACAGGGGGGTAGGCGGGGAGAAGACAAAACAAAAAAAACATGAAAGCTGCAAAAATTTCTGAATCTACAGTTACCGTTACTGTATATTGTCAATTATCCAATACTACAAAGTCTTAAAGGGTCTAGTCTCCTAAAATTGTTAAGCAATTATAACAGAGGATGCCATACTTTGCGTTTTATACAATTGTTGTGCAATTAAAATCTATATTTTTTTATAGCTTTGCAGTTTGACTTTCAGATCAGAAGTCCAATTTGTAGATGTCTCCGACATGTTCTCCGTAGTACTTAGCAGCCAGGTCTCTTCTGGGTAACTTGACGTCTGGCTTGGTTCCTTTCTTGTCCTGTGATGCTTTCTTGGCAGCCAACTTCTGTTGTTTTTGTCTGTTCTTCTCCGACTGACTGGCTGCCCTCCTGTAATACAGTAGGAATGGTATTATGTTACTATAGAACACAACACGTATCACGCGAGGTAACAGCTCGACCATGGTTTATTTTGTTTATGTCGTACCCACCCGAGAAAACACCTATTTCAATGCAAAATGTGCCAGAAGTTTGGTGAGAAAATTTAGTTAATCCCCTGACAAAAAATTCCAAACCAATGTCTGAATTCGATATTCAAATTTTTAACCACTATGCACGCGAATCATGTTTGGATCAAAGCCCTTGCAATTCTGTAAAATATCGATTTGGGATACCTGTATCAAATGTTATCCTGGCCCAAATATGACATAAAAGTGTGCATAGTATTATACAAGATATATGGAATATGGTACATAATATAGAAATACAAGCAATGGAATGAGGCAGAATTATACAACCCTACAAACAAATTTAACTGTTTGACTTTAAGGCTGAAATACCTGGAATTATATAAGAAAATAGAGGGCTTGGCTGTGCTCTTACTTCTGAAAGCAACTAACAGAAGAAACTCTATATAGAAATTTATCAATATGTAAGCAGAACACACTTTGTTTAAAATCTTTGGATTATCTTGTGTTAAATGTTTTAAAGGTGTGATAAGTGCATTGCACTCATGATTTAACAACAGAAAAAGACTGGCAATAAGTTAACAATGCTGCGTCAGGAAATGAAATTGAATGATTATATGAATGATTGAATGAACAAACAAACAAACAAAACTATTGAATTTCTCCAGATGTACTAGTATGATGATGATGATGAAAGACATACATGTAATATGACAACAGATAGGCAATTGTAACCAGTCATGCATTTTGAGATAAATTGAAATGAACGAATGAATGAATGAACAAAACTGTTAATGACGTACTGTGCAGGAGGTATAGGCGATACGTAGGCCGACTCCCCTGCATGCGAGATCCCTCGCTCCACCTTCGACGGCTGGTTAGCTTTCTCCCACTCCAGGAAGTTATACTTGTGCAGGCAGTGTCTACATTTCAGCTCGCTCCTCACTTAAGATTCAGAACAACACGTTAGGATTAGAAAACAGGTTAAAGTACCGAATATCTCATAAATGTCTTACGTTTTCAAATAAAAGCAAGAAACCTATTTGTCATGTTATACTTTTAAAATTACTTAGAAAACCTGTGCAATAGGTTGAGTGTTGGCCCTTCGCCCTTTGCATTTGGGAGGTCGCTGGTTCTAATTCCAAGCCGGATTATAGCAAAGACTTTAAAATGGCACCTGCTGCTTTCTCTGCTTTAAGAACTTATGAGAAAGAGTATGATAGTTGAAAACGCACCACTACCTGTGGACTAGCTGTAGTGGCCCTGTGCATGTGGGCTATAGAAATGGAGATGGGTGCTGCTCCTTAAAGGCATCCAGAGCATTTTATGAGGCTTGAATTTTTTTTAAATCTCCAATTTCTAGTCATTCCTACACATAGTAAGTTTCAATAAGACTATAACATTACATATCGACATTAAAGGAGCAAAGATACGATGTCGTTGTGTGGTAAGAACTGGTAGAAAATGCAAGCCCTAATAGACCGATCTTGACTGTCCATCACAATTAGCGGTTCGACCAATGAGAGAGTGACTGCATGTCCGTCAAATACTTACATTTTTATGTTTTGATTTTGCATTTCTACGTTTTGACAGAGGTGGGCGGGGCTATGGTATCGGTCTATTTACACTAGGCGCGTGAAACTAAAATATCACCATGTAGCTTATTTTTGTGCCGCTTTTGAGCACTTTTGATAAGAAATCCGCACGCAAATGTGGTAAACAGTGGCATTAAATGTCAATTTCATAAAGATTACAGCAACTAGAATATCTCCAGTTTTCAAGCCTCATAAAATGCTCTGGATGCCTTTAACACCAAAAGGTGTTTAACTAACAGATACAGGTTGTTTATTATGCCAAAAAGCATTATAAAATCTCACTCACATGCTTTCTCGATGACTACGGGATGACCTGCCAGTTTGGCCGTGTCCAGGGGCGTGTCGTCGCGGTTGTTGCGAATGCTGAGCTCGGCGTCGTGCTGTAGACAGCAGTTAAAACATTCCGCACTTCCTGCATCTCCTGCGTAGTGTAGCGGGGTGTAGCCCTGGTCTGGGGAATGGATAGAAAAGTCACCATCATTGTTAACAAATTTTGTTTGTTCATCTATTCAATCATAGTGCTACAAAGTAAGCAGGATGTAGACTTGGTCTGGGGGAAAGGATAGGTAAGTGGGTATCATGGTTAAAAACATTTGATCTCAATGATCATTCATTTATTTGATCATTCATTTTTTGAGTCATCTATTCATTCATTCAAACATACATACATACATACATACATTACGTATACATACAAGTATATTATGTACATGTTTGGACTACTGCAGCAGCAGAAAACAGTAGACTACTACTTCATACAAGCACACATACATACTAGTACATACAAATTGTACATAGTATCACATAGAAACATACATATACACATACATACATACCTACAAGCATACATACATACATACATACATGCATACATACATACATGTACATTTATACGTAGTACATACTCATGGTGCAACTGTTACAAAGTAAGTGTGCAGGGAATAAAGACGTTGCCTGGGGAGGGGGGTCGGACAGACAGGGAAGTTGCCATCATAGTAAACATTTTAAAAAGACCAACTGTAAAAGCCAGACTATACAAAATACCAATATAAAGAAGTAGTTCCAGGGTACAGGTACATGTAGCTTACCATCCTGAATGTTTGGGTTGATTCCCTTCTCTAATAACCAGTGCAGACATGTCATACCTCCATACTGGGCAGCCTGGCAACAAGGAACAAGTCAGGGATTGTTACACTTACAGAACCAACGTACATTCCATTACATATCCATAAAAAAATCATTTTTGGTAGTGTATACTACTCAGTATATGTTATAATGTATCACCATTACCATTAACTGTCATAAATTCCACTGTTTGCCCTAAAACTATAAAATATTGGATATCGTCAGACCTTCTCAAAAATATCTTGAACATTTGGATAATCTGAAGTGTACATATACATAGTTCAGGAATCAATGATGCTACATTTAGTAGATCTCTTTAATCACTTTTTTCTAATGTGGCGGTCTTAACGTAACTGGCAGAATTATTCTCAAGTTGATGAGAGAATGCCTCAGTCATCTATGTTATCATATTTATCAGTCCTAATTTTGTCATATTTCTCCATCCAGAACTCACGGAGTTCACCCCATTCCACAGTGAACACATTTACCATGTGTGCAGGTGTCCTGCCACTCCCATCCCTCCCCTCAGGATGGCAGCCATTCTTGATGAGCAGCCGTAGACAGTTGGCGTGGTTGTGTGCGGCAGCATAGTGGTGCGGTCTGCACCCGAAACTGTCTCCTACCGTGGTGGGACAGTCGCACTGGATCAGGGCCACCAAAGCTTCCAGACCTGCAACACAATAATTGTCGTTTTTAATAAGTCATATAGTCATTTAACATGCTTAATTATACATTAGCACTCTAACTACAGAGAATAATGATGTATGGACAAAGCAGAAAATCTTTTAAACAGATTGAAAAAGACTATTACATGACCCCATATGTATACTGTCTAGTAGCTACTCAGAATTGTCCAGGAATCTTGCCCTACACGTAGAGGCAAATTACCAATGAAATGAATTAGTTAATGTTTTTCTTGAAACTTCCTTTAAACACAAAGGGAGAAGTTAAGAAATGCATAGGTTCTCGAAGTTTTTTAATGGGGGGGGGGGGAATTGTAAAACTAATTTTGAACCAGAAACAAAACTTGATACAAGATAAAACATTACAGATACAACATAAGGTATATAGGGATGAAATTTCATATGGTAATCAACAAGAGTTCTACAAAAGGATGATAAAAACCACATAAGACTCATGACTGACCCCCATGTTGTGCGGCATAGTGGATGGGTGCCCTCCCCTGGGAGTCAGTGACCTGTAGGTTGATGCCCTTGTAGAAGAGAGACTGGAGGATGCTGGGATGGTTCCTCATGGCGGCCAGGTGACCTGGAGTCCTCATCAGGTTGTCATGGAGACCACAGTCCGCACCTGGGAAAGGAAACATTCGAAACATTTTTCAAATAGAAAAACTGAAAACTACAGTAGGGATCATCTAAGCTAAGATCTATCAATGTGGCATAAAATATAATTGTGGGTTTTGACATGATTTTGCTATTCGGACTTAAAAATACTACATAACAATACAACTTTCCATCAGGAAAAAGAAAGAGAAATAGCATTGATAGTAAGGACAGTAAAAGTTGAAGCTTGCAGAGATGACTACCTAGCAAATTTTAGATAAAGAGGTACATTTTGTATATAAAAAAATTAAAAGATGGCAAGAGATGATGGAAAACAATGATAATGTCACTACACCCCAAATTCTGAATTCTTGGATCAAAGGGGGAAAAAATCTAAATGGCCATGATAGCAAATGTGGTCACAGTATATGTAAGTATGCGGTGACCATGATTAAGAAGATGATGATACAACTTCTTCTGAAGCTAAGTGCTAAGATCCTACCTTTATCAGCCAGTATGTTAAAGCAGTCCAGTTCTCCATGGAAAGCAGCCAGGTGGCAGGCACTTTGTCCATCCTTATCCTACAGTAACACAATATGAAATTAAAAAGATACAGTTGTGAGGGCTAAGGCATTAGTACAATTCTATCACAGTGACTATATCTTTAAAAAAAAGAAACAGAAAAGAATATCAACCTTATCAATCCTGCTGCAAGAACGTACATGAAACTTAAGATATAGGAAACAATCAAAGATAAAATTAAATGTAAATTAATTCTTGCAATGGTTTTGTATTCAATGACATGCATCATACAACAACCTCTTTACTGTACAACCATCACACCAGAAACATTTGTTCAGCATTGCACTCTATATACCCATCACAAACTGCAAACATGGCAAATCTAAACACCTGTCCTTTCCCCTTGATACTTCAAAATCAAATTAGCCCTGTGAACTTAAACTAAATTCTAGTATGTTCTACCTACCTACCTAGTCCCTTGACCTCTAGGTCGTTGGGGGGACAAGATAGAACTGAAGATGGACAGCTGTCTTCAGACTCAGCTGTTCAGCGCTATACTAACCCTACTGTTCCCTTTAAAAAGCCATTCTATGTGCTGTAAAAATTAAGTTCGCATGGTTTTTATTTCGCGCTAAGGCAAAAATGGAAACACCCACCAGATTAATTTTGGAAAATCTATTGCACTTTGGACTAATGCTTGTAGCCTTTGACAGTGAGCTTATCCTTACAGAGTTGATATTTTGTGAACAACTTCCTAGCCACTTAAGTTAGCCATAATGACCCCCAGCAGTTGTCACGTGTCATTGAAAATAAAAAATCTTAAGATTATTTAAAAGAATCTGAAGATTGTTTAAACGTTTGTGGTGGTTTTAACTTTGCGGCAGTGCTATAATTACATACTGCTACTGTGCTACAGTATTGGACAAAAATATTTGTGGTGGTTTTAACTTTGCGGCAGTGCTATAATCACATACTGCTACAGTATTGGACAAAAATGTTTGTGGACAGGTTTTAACTTTGCGGCAGTGCTATAATCACATACTGCTACAGTATTGGACAAAAATGTTTGTGGACAGGTTTTAACTTTGTGGCAGTGCTATAATCACAATTACTGCTACAGTATTGGACAAAAATATTTGTGGTGGTTTTAACTTTGGGTTGAAATGGTTGCCACAAAAACCGTGAACATAAAATCACCGCGAACATTTCTGAATTTACAGTACTTCATAAAACACCAACCTGAGTATCCAAAGCCCTGCCTCTCTTCATGTACCTGACCAGTACTTTGACGACCCTGTCGAACCCTCCGATACAGGAGTCATGCAGCGCTGTCCGACCAGCAGCACTCTGTACCAAGGGGTTGGCTTCAGCCTGCACAAATGAAGAAATATTTGTCCTGAAACTTTTATGGAGACAAAGATTTTCTGTTCTTCTTGTGTTTTTGTACCTTCTAGATCCAACAGTGTCCTTCAATTTCCTGTGATGCAGCTATGGGGGTCAGGAAGAATTGAAGAAGTTATTTAAGCTAAGATCTATCTAGATATGTACAGTAGTAAAATTGAAACTAAGTAAAATGTTACATTTGTAAGAGGTCATAATAGTTTGAGTGAGGGAATGGTTCTGAACAAGCTAGATGGAGTGAGACAATACCTCACACTTCCGTTAAGTTCAACTTACAGTGTTCTTCCTCAAGCTCATACATGTACATGTTATACAAACTTTGGCATTGAAGCATTTATCCCTTAATGGTGAAACATGGGCTAAACATAGGATAAATCTAGTTCTAAAGGTACAATGTAGTAAAAATCAGCAAAGCAAACAAAAACCTACAGTACTGTTGTATGTTTATATGCCCAATACATTGACCGGTGCAGGCTCATAGACAGAAATACCTGCACAGCTCCAAACTTACCTACATTAACCAGGTATTTCCAGCTCTACTCATTAACCACTCCTCACCTTGAGTAGTGTCTCGACCACTGCGAGGTGCCCGTACCCTGCTGCCCTGTGTAACGCTGTCCGTTTGTCGTCCTGAGAACAGAAGTCTGCGTCTAGGCTGGTGGTCTCCAACAGTCGACGGACCGTGTCAGTGTCTCCCTTCTCCGCTGCTACCAATAACTCTGTGCCACGGTCTGGAAAGGGAAGGAAAACATATGAATCTATTTGGAAAGTGGTTTGTCATGCTGACTTATTGTTGCTGCATTGATGCCGCACTGCTATGGCACTTTTGTCATTGATGTCAGTCTAATCCAGCTCACTTAGCAATAGACTGATCCCATAACCCCGCCCATATCTGTCAATATTTCAAAATGCATACTTATACAAAAACACAGAAATGCAATTCACAAACATGCAGTCACTCTCTTATTGGTCGAACCGCTTATTGCCAAATTGCTATCATTGGTTGACCTTCTAATTGTGACGGACAGTCAGGATCGGTCTGTTTAGTATACAAATCATCTAATAAAAAGATAATGTGATTGGCAGGTAGAGGCATTGGGAGAATGGAATTGGTTACAACAGGTTTTTCTCCATCATTCTGTCATTTCACTGCTGGTGACAGACAATAGTTCTCCGCTTTCTTTAATCTTTTTTCTTATTTTGAGGACCAAAATTGTAATATTAGGCTATTACACTCTTCTCAATACTGTTGCCTTACATACAAAAGTAAAAGTAAAGCATTTTGACCATAAAATTGCAAACTCGGCCCCTTTGTACTGACTGTTTACTAAACAGTCCATTGACAAGTAAACACTGTTACGGTAGCTTGCAATTGGTTGGTGGTCAGTCACCAACATGCTTGAGGGGGCATGCAAGAGAACGCTGGTTCTTACCAGGATTCCACGCCGAAGGATTCCGACTTTCGAGCTCCGAATGCGTGATTTCCGACCTGCTCGGATACGAGGTCGACGTCTGTCTGCCGAGCGACCAGGGGGTTTTGGGGGTTCGCGGTAACTGAAGAACATCTTCGTCCTCGAATTCATCCATAGCTCAGAATCTAGTGATCAAATCCAACGTTACCGAACCAAGAAGACAACCAGAGATAGCAGACTTCACCCCTCAGAGGTAAGCATCCTCTAGCATAAACACGCACATACACATGTACACATACGGACAGACAAGCCAAAAATAATACTAAACTCCCTTGGGAATGAAGCAATTAATTTCTTGCCTCTACACCACATAATATTATCATTAATGTACATAGAAAAATTACATCATGAATTCAAAGATACTGTAGGCTTGCAAATGCCTAACCATTCTACATCAGTTAATAAGTTGCAATTGTAACCGTCCTATATCTATTGCAATTTAAGGCGACTCTAAACCTACTAAGTACTACTTATACTTAACAGCAAGCAAAAATCCCTTTTGAAAACAGCACTAATGTATAGTGTTTTGGGCATGCACTTTGTACACATTACATTTTGCATGACACACATGTTAAAAAACATACGCTGCGACAAGACCATATTGAATCCAACAAGTTTTACACACATAGTTTTACCAAAATTGCAATAAAAAAAGCAAGTATATTGGAGAAACCTGAAAATCATCAACCTCAGTCGAAGGAACTATCCACAGAAATGCAGCAAACCGTTTCCAAACACATTCCAGACAAGTTTCTCTTCGAGCGTGGGCCCTTTCTGCTTGGGATAGTTCTTTCACACTCTACACAGAATGCAAAACAGTTCTACCTCACTACACCTCATAAACTATGGAAGCTTTGAAATCCAACTTTGTCAGAAAGGTCATACACAGTGGGACAAACACATTTCTAACTCTAAGGAACAGTGTGTACACACAAACGCAGCTACAACAAATGACAGTGCACATCCCAAAGAAGTAATTAAAGAAAGCTTCTGGAATCCCCGAGGGTATATTTAACCTGTCAGGTAGCCTCACCTGGACAAATAAGCTGACTCCGCAGACAACAAAAGTTGATTAAATCAAACAATGAATTTACTAAAAGGGTATAGAGAAAGCTAATTGACATTTGTACTGTTGTTCAATTTGCTCCAACCCAAATATAAGGTGTGAAAATTTCATGGCACCTTAATAAAAAAAATCTTAAGGGACCAGAAAAAATGTATTAAAAGGATTATAATCAATTACTATAATGACATAATTTTCCTAGTATACAGTATTTCATATGTGATAATCAAGTAGGTTTTGTTACTGTAAAACATTAATATTAGGATGAACACTAAATACAACTCAATATGTTCAACATAATAACGAGGGTCTGCATGGGGGGTCCTGATAATGCCTTACGCTGAACTGAAGAATCACCTAGTAGATGTATTACGCTAAAATCAAGGAAGGCAATTATGCAAAATTTGCTCTCCTCATTACGAAATACGTGTCTGAATAAGACGACTTTCTCTACAAACTACAGGAAGTAAAAATAGGCTGTCTTACAGAAAAGAGCATGCAGACCCTCAATAACCACATTGAAGCCTCAGGACATAATAAAAAACGTTGTTTTCACAACAGTTTCCCAAACAGAGACCAGGTATGTGAGATGAACCTCCAATATAATCTAACAAAAGGGCACAGCTGGTCTCACTATCAATTATATTACCAATATCTGGTTCAGTGCTAAGTACAAAATTGAATATACACATACAAGTTGATAAAAGGTTCAATTTTGTTTTAAAAAATAGTTTAAAACCACTTGAACCACAGTGACTACGTACTGTACTGTACTGTATTCCTACTAGGGTCATCAAGAAGCTTAAGTGACTAGAGGTCCACAGATTAACAATACTGCTTGAGAATCTAAAGGACTGCTGTCTTGGCTGGGATCTCGGTCTACCATCAAGGATGAACAATACAGCCAACTGTTTTATGTTTAACTTAGGAAAAAACATTATGCAGTGCTATATATAGCTTAGTAAAATAAAACAGACCCAAGCAAACCATCTAACGTGTTATACCTGTCAAAGTAAAAACAGTACAATAGCACAAAAAGGCTGCAAAGACTAACACTTCTGTTTGTGTAACATTTGCAACACAAAAGCCTTCAATGAAATTGACCTTCTCGATACTGCCTTAACCCCGTACAATACAAATTGGGTGCCAAAAGACCTACGTCAGCAGGGAGAATTCGAAGGTTAATAATCATGACCTTAGCAACACTAACACCAACTTCTTCACCAACAGAATCTTACACTTCAGCTGTTCCTACCAGTATGTTAGCAACTTGCATACATGAAACCTCCACTCAACAGTATAGTTATATACAAGAAGTTCCCGAGATCCTGACGAAGGGTACCTCCTGGAAAAATTCCTCACAGACAAATTGTATGAAAGACTGTTACGATAACGTCCGCACAGTGTTTCGCTCGCATTCCGCGGTGTCCTGGCAATACTGTAAAAACAAGAGCCACGGTCGAGAGTTCGCCGGCGCGAAGCCGGATAGCCCGAACAGCGTTAATGTGTAATAAGTGCAGGACACAATGGGTGTTTGACATGAGGGTAAGGGCGGGGAGACCTGTCGAGATGGTGGGGATAAGTGTGCTGGATTAACGCTTATACGTGCTGTTAGCGTGTTCGAAGTGTCATTCAGACTTACTCGAGCAAATTAGGTTGGGCGAATGCAAAGAAAAATGTTGGAATATTATGGCAATCAGAGATGGCAGACTTCACCCCCTTCACACACATAGTGATCGCAACCGTGACACAGTGAGACAGACACACACACAAACCAAAAACAATTTTCACTTCCTTGGGGTAAAATTACAACTTAACTAATGTAGTGAATTAAGAGCTGGAAAGTGAAAGTTGAATAATTCAGTATGGGATATTATTATCAAAAATGGAAAAATGTGAATAAACTATAGTATAAAAAAATAAAACTGTTTTCTGAAAAAATCTTAAGGTTAATTTTGATATCAGATTTTCATATTCAACTCTTAGAATAAAATACATTTCTGTAATGTGCGAATCTAAGCATGTTTTTAACAAAGAATTGAATCCCTCATAATTAAAGGGGGAGGGGGGCAGTCGTGTTGCCAAAAACAGACTTTAGAAATCCAAATACACAAGCCCTGCGTACAACTTTAACTTATAATTGTGTTATAGAGTGGCATTTTGTATTAAAAACAACTACACAGCCGTAAATTGAGTTTGTCTGCTATCCAAACTTGTCCATTTAAGCACGCCAACCAACTGGAAACCTAGCAACTAAATCTAAAAGATTGTCAGACGATAACTTTGTTTTGCAAAGTGTGTTTGCTGGCGCACTGAAAACAATCCGTGACCTCGATCCGTCTCAATAAAAGTCTCCTTTGTTTTCCCAGTTTTAATCTTCGCAAATCCGGCTGGTAAATACGACTTACCCATGGTTGTATGGATAAGAATATCCGCCCTTCTTCAGTTGAAACCAAGCGATGCTCAGAGTAAAGCCTCTCACCAAAAATCACTAAGTGAAACGTCAAAAGGTAAACAAAACACTGAATTTCTCACCCCAATTTTATTTCCAGCTGAAAATTCCAAAATAATTTGTAGTAAAAATGTGCTGAGTGAAAAGAACGTTTGTAGCAGTTTTGTAAATCTTATTTGTAAAACAAAAGTCAATTTTGATTTATTGTTTTGATGCGGTTTCTTTGCGATGAGATTTGAGCTCACGAACTTTGACCTACAGCAACATAATGTAAACGACAAGTTAATATCCATAGATTCATATACTGCTTATAAAAATATTTACCCCAATTTCAGACATAATTTGATATCTAATAGTTTATAATCTTATTGTTTAAGAAAACAAAAAAAGCTCAACACATAGCAGTATGAAAATCCGCGACTTAAATACTTGGAGGTGCGTTTGGATTTCACGGAGCCTAGCAACCGTTGCTAAGAACGCCCAACACTGTAATACAAGCACAGCTGACTCGCGCCCTCGCTTTGCAACATCCTCACGGAATCGGGGCGTTATTTCGCCGATTTCTACCCCAAAAACCTTCCAGTTGGTATCAAATTGACGGATAACACATTGGTGAAGGTAAGTAATCAATTTTTCGTGGGTGATTATGGCGCAAAATTGCGATTTTCTGCACTTATTTTGAGCGTCACGCTTTCTAGAATGAATGAATCACTACAGTCCTCATGTTTCACATGCCTCAATGGTCTTCGATATAATCAAAACTCTTCAACAATCTGATTCATGCAATCAAAAAATCTAAAACCTTTCGCAAATTTATGTCATATTTGGGTTTTTTTAAAAACTATTCTTCACTCAATTAAGACTAGAAATGGGCGTAAAGTCGACAGGATGTTTAGGCTACGGTTGCGTGCTTCCCCCTTAGTTACCGCCCGTACACATGCGAGCTAGGTCCGAATGTCGTCACAAACTCTAAGGCTACTTGTAACGATTCGCACATCAAAACCTGAGTTTTCAAAGCTTTTTAAAACATCTTTGAGAGTACTTGATGTAGTACAGTCTATGATCAAATAGTGATAACACAGGCTTTTGGTTGAGGGTGCTTAACCGTAAAATTCAACAGTGCTTGTTCAACGAGTGACCAGGAAAGATAGCACGTAACCCTTAAGAGAACCTTAAGACGAACAGGCATCTCAGTCGATAACTTAAAAAATATACATTCTTCAGATTTATGTTGAATCATGTATTAAGCGTTGACAGTTAAAGATTCACTGTTGTTTGCATGTGTTTACAAAATGTAATGTTGTTTACTGTTGTGTGTGCGCCGGTTCACATTCCTATTGTCCCAGCGCATATAGCCAGGGGCGTTTGGGAGGAGTTAGTCAACCCCATCTCCAAGTAGATACAAGGAGAGACATCTTAATATATCTATCTGCCGTTGCTGTTGCTATCCTCCTCCTTTTTGTAGGGAGGTTAGAATCAGGAGTTAACTAAAGACTTAACAAGTTGAACCAAATGAATTGCTTTTTTCTTGCTTCAACTCAAGTGTTTGTGCCCATTGTATTCTTTCTAGACTTCACAAAAAAACTTTTTAAAGATTATATATGTTTCTCTCGTAAACCAGTTGCCCTAGATATCAAAGATCATTTCATATACAGTAAATGATCAGTAATAATAAACATAGAATGGGGCCGACTGTCTCCTTGCCTTCTTAAGCAGACTATTGTGTTTGCTTTTCCACCAATTAAGTGTGCTTAAAAAACTTATAGCAAGTACTTGAAAAATACTTTGCATAATAGATAGCTATCCTCAAATGGAGACCTTTGTTGCATTTTGGCAGCTGTCCTCTTATGGGAAAAGTGCAATGAAGAAAAATTGCAATGAAGAAAAAGTTGTGGGTCATTGTTTAACATTAGCAATATCAATTCCTATTTCAAAGCAACTTTTCTTAAGCCTTTTGTTGCTGAGAATCAAATTCCCACATGCATACTGTTGAATTCTATCATTTCTTAGCACCGTCATATTCTAATATTTGCTGTACTGAAAGTTTTGCCTTTTAATTTGAAAAAGACAAATATTCTATTAAGTTGCTAAACTACTTGCACACCGGGAGGCAATTTTTCTTTCTTTCTTTGTGTCCATGGTTTGTTTAACAAAAGAACGTACTTGAACCCTTCAAAGTTGTTATATTGAGTGGGAGGGGTTGTATAGCATGACTTTACACGTTTTCGACCGCGCTATTCTCTTCAAGTGACCTGTTTCTTTGCCTCCGTTCTTCGGTAACTGAATACTACACAGAGCACGAACAAGCTAGGCTTGGATTCTGTACAAAATGCTCGGGTTTAATTAGGCTTGCGTACCATGATCGAGACCATATTTTCTTAAGGCACATTACCATTAGGACATGGTTGATGGAAAGGTACAGTACAAGCCTGGTATGTGGGGTTAGAATTACAATAGCTAGTCCAAGGTCACAATCAAATATATCAAACTGACATTTAAAAAAGAAGTGGTGTGGGATTTTGTTGTAGCTACATGTACACACAAGTCTTATCAATAAGTACAATGTAATTCATAGCGCTAGAAAGCAGAAATGCATCTTTGGCAAAACACACTTGTAGTATCTTTTGACATGAAGGCATTATGGTTCAAGCATACAGGACATTTAGTTGCATTGGTGATTGGTAATCTGATATTGTCTCGCATATATTATTCTAGTACATGTATCATATTTGCCATTTATTGTTTGTAACAATTGTTGTAACAATCATCATTGTTCTATGTCACACATCTTAGTCATGATATTAATAATTGATACACTGCTTTTTCATATGGAATCCAATATTGTGTTCCAATTAAGTGCATTTAGTGCTGGGTGACATTGCTTCATGTAGATGCATGCGTGCTGGTAATTTCACAGCCTGTAATGAAAAACTGTTTTACAAAAGTCATAATGAATTACGTTCATGAAGTATTTAAACGTGAGGAAAAAAAATTGCTCCAAAGCCAAGGCATAAACAAATCTTTGATGCTTCTTAGTATCTGCATCCAAGTATGCCTTGAACAAACATTACAGAAAATTCAATAGGTCTGTATTCTTTGTTCACAAAGCTCAGATTGTTTACTGTTAATAAAAACGGACACTGGATACTACAACACCCAAATAGACCCCCCATCCCCAGCAGCTATACTTTTGTACGGGGCCAGATTTAGTGTAATTAGGAAAGCGAAGAAAAATAAACACAACGGTGAGCGATATGGTTTATCAGTACACACACAAAACTTAAACGGAAGCCTTTAAAAAGTAGGCTTAATTGGCTTTTGTCCGCCACTTTTTAGAACAATACAGGGAATAAAGGAATGTCTAGTTTTCTCCTATATTGTTACTTTAACTGTAGTGATACTCAAAGTTTTGTTTCTGTGTTTTGCTGGTATAACATTGCTTCTATTGTATTCTTTGCAGTGAGAGGTGCGCATATTTTTATTTTTACTTTGTGAATATCATTATGCAAAATTGTGAAAAGGTATATTCAAATCATTATGTAAAAAAATGTGTTGATTAAAGTTAGATATCCAGGTAATAATATATACCAAATGACAGTTACTCAAGCAATTTGAAACTCTCCAAATGTTATCTATAGCTATCATAAGATAAATTATGCATTAATATATCATAAAACTATTAGAATATCTAATTTTTGAAATGGTTGCTTGTCAATGAGTAACATGTCATTTGGCATATCTTAAGAAATGTCCAAAACTTATCCTACATAGAATCTTCTTCCTTTACATCCTGTCAGACAATAGAATAAGCCTTTCAATACTAAATTTTGATGTTCTATTTCCAGTATTGTTTGAAAGATGGGACGTCTACCAATGGGGAGCCGCACGTCGCACGTGCAGGGCAGCACCGGACCTCAGTACAGCGTCATGAACTTCTACTGTACGCAGAACTCCACCACGTACGGTCAGGAGGGATTCAAACCCAGGACTGGCAAACACGTGGGCACGGGCTACCAGTCCAACTTCAGGCCAGGCGTCTACTACAGCAGACATTTGGATGATCTGGATAATCCAGAAATGGGGTAAGTGTCCTAATTTTTCTTCCATCAAAAAAAAAGTATTTTTGGCGACACCTCAGGAGCGGAGGCATTTTTTTATAAAACTGACCTGAAAATCAGCCTATATTTCCTATGACCAAATTTTCACTATAATTGCTGTAAATAAATGATCATGAATTGGGGAGCAAGCAACTTTTTCTTTTCCTCTTTTCCATTTATTTTAGTATTTTTCTCTGTTTTTTAATCCTTCAAAGAGAAGTTGTAATATCCTGGTTATTGTATCAGCTCTTTTAGATTGTATTGTTATGGATGGCATTTCAGCACTAAGGGGAGGTCTCATCTAAGTAAAATGAAATAAAAAGTGCTCCTTTTTAAGAGGAAAGTCAATCAAGTATGTTACAATAGTTGCTAATGACAACACCTGCAATACCACTCACAGCCGCATCGTGGCGAGAAACTACAACACGGTGACGAAGCTGCACTTCCTGCCTTCCAAGGGGTCGGACGGAAGGGACCCGCTACCGAGGAACATCCACATGAAGGGGAGCGGCTTTGTACGGCAGACGCCAATCACCACGCCAACAGTGGCTGAGGTAGGTTTGACATGGACTGTAGTCTGTATCTGTATCTGTATCTATATAGCCGGTATAACCGCCATCAGGCGTAACACACCAGCTTCGCAGGCACGCGGCGCGGCAGCAGCTGGTCATATTACACCGAACGGTCTGTTACACCTAGTCTTTGCATATCTGACTGCAACTGTTCTTTAAAGCTACTTAGTGATGAAGCTCCTACAGTACTTGATGACAACGAGTTCCATTCTACTATGGTTCTCGGGAAATACGAATTTTTGAACACGTCAATCCTTGGCTGATAACTCTGGTACTTAAAAGCATGACTATTTCTGGTCCTCTTCTGAGCTGGCATTAGATACTTATCAGTCGGTACGTCCACAAGTTTATTAGTCATCTTGTACATCATGCAAAGTCTGGACATTGTTCTCCTGTCCTCAAGTGACATCCATTGCAGGTCCTGTGCTAATTTGATAGATGGCATTGCTGACATGAATATTGTGCCACAGATGCCTCTCTATTAGCCTCCTTCACAGACCTTCAGATGTGGCAGGCATTTATTTTTGGAGGAGCTTTGATTTAGAACATGACCTAGGTGTCAAATATCTCCAGGAGGTTCTTGATACCATCCCTAGAAGGTCTCAAAAGGAGGCTACGTCTTTATATGCCTACAGTAGTACAGTGGTTCAGGAAGGTCTCCCCATTTCTGTATGGCTGCAGTTCTAAGTCATTTTCATAGGTGGCATTGCTGAGTGGTGCTTGAACTCTGGCTGTGATGTTTGCCAAACTGTTGATGGACTGAACTGATTTCAACACTGCTTTACATGTAATAGTGCACTTTCATAACATTTTAACTTAAAACTTTGACAGAATTAAGGATAAGTAAGGGTACAAAGAACTGTTCGGAAAATGTGAAATTATGATTTTACTAAAGAAGACGTTAGGAAATTATGGACAGGGAATGGCAAAGTTATTGAATGTATCTGTTCTCTACCGACAGGTTCGAAAGGTCCATGTTGACACCCACCACACAGCGCCTTTCTCCATCATGCCCAAAGCCAAACCACTACTGCACAAGATCCAGTCTAAGGACCCTGTAGAACTGGAGAACGGAAGTTTCGGGCCCGGCTTCATGACTACTGAGACTCATGTTAGGTTTGACGGCAAACCTATGGAGAAAAGTAAGTTCCTATGTTGTTAGTTATTCTGTGTTTCATTCACTCACTTGCTCATTCACTCACTTACTCACACTTGCTAACTCACTGACATTTGCTCATTCACTCACTCACTCACTCACTCACTCACTCACTCACTCACTCACTCACTCACGTGCACACACACCATACAAAATGTACTTCAAAGTAGCTATTCTTAATAAATCACTAGCAAATAATTTTTGGAAGGATGGCAAATCAGCACCTTGGAAATGCATTCTACTTTTGAATGAACTCCAAGTTATTATTTCTGCTGGAGGGTGGTATAAATTTGAGATCTAATATAGATATGAGGGTGACAGCTTGCTGTTTTGGAGAATGATAAATGTTTATGAATTTTCATATTTTAGACTTAATTGTCAATTTGTGATTTTGCTGAATTTTAAATGAATGTTGCTCTTTTTCCTCTCCAGCTGACTTCTATCACAATTCTATCGGAAACAAGGAGGAGTCTGGGTTCACACACGCATACAACGTCGAGCCCGTCACGTTCCACCCCGGCTCTCCGCACAAGGGGGAAATGCCGGTAAGTAATTGACAAAAATGATAAAGTTTTTTAATCACTGTCTATGTCATCACATATGTCTGTAAAAAATAGAACACATCTAAACGACATTCCCCAAACCCTGACCAGTGTAACACAGCATGGGGTCTTGCAGGTATTCACTTTCCATGGGCGGCCCAGCGCACACACGCATGCCATTAAATGTTTGCGGATATTGCTGTACAATGTTAGTGGCTGTCAGATCAAACACCTAGTACTTCCTCCAGGTTTGGGGAATGAATCATTCAAAAGGAGCCCAAATATAAAAATGGTGCAAATTTTTGTTTAAAAAATGATGCTCAGTTACAGAGTTAACAGAGAACACTTTTCTTAACACAGGGATGGCTGACAGACCGCCCCACGGGAGTCAGCATCATGAAGACAAACTTCTTGAGGAGCGAAGACCCCAGCGGGAAGGAGCCTCTACCAAACCTGACAGACAGAGCAGTGAGAGACACCGGCTTCACTCACGAGACAGCCAAGCCAGCGTTCCTCGGACATCCTGCTAATGTACGTCTGATTTCTTTGTTTGCTGGTCCTTCCTTCCTTCCTTCCTTCCTTCCTTCCTTCCTTCCTTCCTTCCTTCCTTCCTTCCTTCCTTCCTTCCTTCCTTCCTTCCTTCCTTCCTTCCTTCCTTCCTTCCTTCCTTCCTTCCTTCCTTCCTTCCTTCCTTCCTTCCTTCCTTCCTTCTTTGTTTACATGTAGTTGTACAATGTAGCTTTTAAAACTTCTCCTTGGTACTGAAATGCCATCCATTACAATACATTACAAAAAGTATAGCTTCCCCTATTAAGATACTTACAATGTGCACTGATTTTTTACAGGCCTTTACCAGAGTTGAACAAGTTCCCAGTCTGGTTGCGGAGAGAACCCGAAAGAACGACCCAGCAGAATATGTTAATATGGCCGCACCCAACAACCATTCCAGGTATAATACACGTTTTCAAAAATCTTTTTAAATATCTTAACTTTCCTGTTCCTGTGCGACATTAGTGAAAGCAAAATTGATGCTTTATACAAACTCTCATTTAGTAAAGATGTTCTTTTTATGTAATTTGATTTAATTGTTTTTGTTGTTGTTTTGCAGCCTAACGAAGAATTGGTTCAAGGGTGCCCAACGAGACACGGCAAGCGAGACTGACCGACTCGGCAAGACGGCTGTCGGATGGCAGGTTAGCAAAACTTTTCTGTTCTAGAGGTAAAAAAATTAAGATAGAAGAAAGGAAGAAAGAAAAAGAGAGAGAAACAAGGGAGAGAGGGAGATATGATAATAGCCTTTTTTAAAGCAAAATACATCATCATAAGAAAGGTTTATTTTCCAACACAAGGATTGAAGTCATCAAATTTCTTATCAGTCTTCTTAACTTCTTTAGAATTAAGCTGGTTTAAAATTTGGTGTCTGCAATCCTAATGTGGTGTACAAAAAATAGCTGTTCAGCTTTCTGCCATAATATTACACAAAACATTCATGCTTTTAAGAATACAACAATTCATTTTTTTTCTGTTTTTTAGGAGCTCTCAGGTTACAGCGCCAACAACGACCGCTACGTCCAGCAACCACCGACTATTGAAGACCTACAGAGATTCGTCACACACTACAACATAAGGTGAGCAAATTCTTGGCACTCAATTTCCTTTAGCATTTTCTAAACATCACGTGCATCATCTCCAATTTGACCTCTATTTCCTGTCAGTCTGTGATGACACCCCCATTTTCCTGTCACTCTATTGCATTCAAATAACTATGAACACACATGAATCAAGACAGCACATCTAAAGATTTTTACTTTTACCTCAGATTCCATGACAAGAACCCCGAGGGTATTGACCGTGAGGGTCACACGTGGGGAGGGCTGCAGGAACAGCTGCCCGACGGCTTCACCAAGAGCACCGCCGTCCACAGCTACGGACCAGCCATCAACACCACAGATACACTCCGCAGGCTGCATCCATATGTGGCCAGGTGAGATCAACTACCTTTTTTTACCTTCCAGAAGAAGGTTTATGTTTATGTTGCTATTTGTGCGTTTCGTCTGTCTGTCTGTGGCAAGCATACTAGTATTTAAAATCATGACCAAAGCATGTCCAGCACATGAGATTTTAAAACTGGAAGTTCAGCAGCAGTGCTGTAGAAAGCTATACTAGGAGGTCAAGCAGTTATCAAACTTGACCTTAAGTTTGTTTTCCAGATTCCTACCAAATATTGTAAGGATTCACCCACAACTTCTCAAGTTATTATAACTTGAGAAGTTGTGAATGGATCCTTACGAAAAGTTTGATAATTGCATGGCCTCCTAGCAGCTTTTTACAGCACTGCTACAGAAATTCTGGTTTTGCTATCTCGTGTGCTGGACATGCTACATGTTTGGTTATGATTTTTTAATGTAAGGTAAGGGAGTAAGTGGTGTAGGCTTGGGCTCCCTATCCCTACTTTTTAACTGCAGGGTTTTGTACATATATGTGCAAGTATTTGAAAAACGTTGGGTTTGAGAGATCTCTAGTGCAGCACCCCCCAGGTATGCACAATTGAAATATACAGGATTGCATTATACTGGTGGATGTTGGGTTTGAGATCTGTTTGGACGTATCTTTTCAGGGTGGCAGAATTATGTACTCTGGTGGAATTATGTTAGTAGATGTTACACATATCAGCCATTTTGATAAATAATTTTCAACAATTCTTTTTAAAGCATAATTTCATAATTTTTAAAAATTCATTTTTTCAGGAGCATTAAGGGGACCGATCCATTCTATGATGACCACACCCATGACGGCAAAGTCCACTTGAGATCATCACTACCCCCCATCATGGCGTAGAGATGGAACGTTCCAACCCGATCATTTGATTCCAGTAGCAAAGACTGAATGTGAAAAAGACTTTTGAAAAGAAAAATCACTTTATCAAAAGTGGTTTTGGTGTTTATTCATTTTCGTGATATCAATATTCAGTATGTTACCCAAAACAGCCATGTACCTTCAGTTGGTATATAAACTTTGATTTTGCTTCAATAATGAATAAGATCAGTACATATTGATATGTATAAAAGTAAGACTATGATATGAATCATATTGTGTAAACTCGACTGTGTATATACATTATATATCTCATATTTTGTAGTGGTTTGTGAATTCAGAATACCTGTGTGCATTGTCATCTGGTGAATCTATTGTATTGAACACAAACTATGCTATTACTTTGAAATTTCTTTTAACTTCCATTAACACTAATATGCCGGGTTACATAAATCCACCACTTTGAAAAATGGTGTGTTTAAGAGATCTCAAGTGCAGCACCCCCAGGTATGCACAGTTTAGATATACAGGAGTGCATTATACTGCGGGGCGTTGGGTTGGAGATCTCTTTGGACGTATCTTTTCAGGGTGGCAGGATTATGTACCCTGGTGGAATTATGTTAGTAGATGTTATACCTATGCAAGAAAGAGTGGGTTGTTTCGGAAGATTATGTTGAATTTGTTGCTGGCGACGTCATGATTTCACTTTTGTGAGCGACACTCTACAATGCAAAGAGCTGCTATGAATGTATATGATACACTGAAGAAAGGAATACGTCTATTTTATGTTTTATCTAGCACGATTTTATGTAAAACTTTATTCGGTGTCTATACCAAATATATTGTATTTTACCTTCACCCAAGTGTGTTTTATTTTCTATTATCATTTCTTTCAAATATTTTAGTTACTGTGTCAATCATACACTTATAACTAGCCCCCTCAAAAATCTATGACTTGAAAGAAAGATTCAAAATATCAAGTGATAAAATTTTGCAAATTTTTAATATATTTAATTTTTAAGTGCGTTTATATATCAAAAAGAGCAATGTCGTGAAAGAAAGATTCAAGTATTGGGTAATAAGTACTTCTTGTGAAGTCGTGAATTTTAAAAAAAGACCACAAGCCATATACATGTATACATGAATATTGACGTAACATTTATTTATCATCCGTAGCAAAAGAAATAACTTTATCATCACAAAAATAAAGGAAAACATGGTCTTACACAACAGTATCATGATCATAACAGTGACATGTTACACTGGCATAAGCTTTGCTTATCAATAATGAATCGTCTTTAAATGTTTAATAACTATAACGTTACCTATTTCTACCACAAAAATCACTGATAACTTTTCAAACATCAATATAAAGATTCACAAAATAACAGTTATGAACAGTTAATCCAACAATCAATGAAATAGTGACGTCAACAACACAACATTAAGATCAAACAGCAATTAATCTATATACCATATGGAAACATTATGAAACGTTATTGACAAACGTTAACATTGTCATTGTTTAACATTTCTTCTAGATTTTCCCTAGAGTCCGACTTCCTTAACTCGACATATTTTTCTCCTTCAATTGAATCTTCACCGGCAACAACATTCTTATCGACTAGTCCGTCGTTTCTTCTTAGGAAAGGAGTAACATAAACTGCCGGCTCCGGGACTCGAACCCACATGTACGGCGTCCGCGGGTGCCGGATCACAATCTCACACGCACTAACCACTAGGCGCGCCACCCCATAGGCTGAGCAGTTGGTGTGGTGCTATCACTGTTGCATGATAGTCCATGTTACATTACCAACAACATCTTCCTATGCACATGGTCCTTCTGTCAAAATCTTTCAGTCATTTGAAATACCTGTACAATCTGTATGTTTATAAGCTGTCTGAGTGTCATCAACTCATTTAGTTTCAGAATCTGTTTTGTACAGGACAGTGTTAGCGCCAACTTGTCGATTAGTATGTTCATAAGCTGTCTGAGTGTCATCAGCTGAGTTCGCTTCAGAATCTGTTTTGTAGAGCACAGTGTTGGTGCCAACTTTTCTAGTTGCGGTCAGTCCGACTTCAGCTACTGCAGCACGCAATGTCAAAGAGTCGTCGTAGTCATTTTCATGGTCCTCGTTTTGTGAGGCCTTTTCAGATGCACTTGTAATGTTTTCGTATTTTTCTTCGCTGTATCTACATGTACGTTCGCAAGGAAATCCAGGAGCTGGTTTGCCATTGTCATCTTTTATTGCGGAGTACTCGTGGCCCGATGGATCGTACACTTCATCCTCGTTTATTTGATTGTACGCATGGTCGTCAGTTTGAGGGGAGTCTAAAGCTTGTTTACTTTGGTCGTTGGTATTCTCATCTTTTATTTCGGAGTAGTCATGGCCCGATGGATCGTACACTTCATCGTCGTTTATTTGATTATACACACGGTCATCTAGTTGGAGGGAGCCTTGCAAGTCCCCAGTCCGGGGCGTTGTTCCAACACTACCTCCTTGATACATCGGGTTGCTTTGTAAAACACTAGAGATAGCACTTGTCGAGACTTGTCCTAGATGTTGGTTAGGTTTGTTTCTTCTTTTTCTAGAGCAGAGCAAAGCTACGAAGCATAATAAGATACCTGGTCCTCCCAGCAAAAAGAAAACTATCAGAGCGATGTTTGGATGTGTTGTACCGACTACATTTGAGGGCACAGTGGTTTGAGGGGTGGAAAAGTTTGCGTGTCCGTCGGTTGTGCTACTATCCTGCCGAGTTATTTTCTTTTCGTCAGTACTGACTGTCTTGTTATCAGTAGGTGTGGTAGAAGATATATTTGCAACAGTTGTGCTTGTCTCTGTGTTCCAAATGCTATCGTTCGCAGAAGTCTCTCCTTCAAAACACTTTGTTTCTTCGCGTTCCTTCGTGGACACGTTAAAGAATGAATCGTGTCTCTGTTCTTCAACGATAGCAAAGCAAGCCACCCTTGAAACAGAATGCTCTGTCTCCTTTTCCAAATATTCTCTCATTGGTCGTCTCTTAGACTTTTCTACGATCACGCTAAAAGCATTTGCTTTCTCGGAAACGTCTTTGCCGCTTGTTTTTACAGCAGAGACTCGCAAAGGCACTAAATTAGTCAGGTAGAAACTTAAACCTCGGGTTTCTTGCCAAGCCTCTAAACATTGACTTGAAAACGGCCTGTTTGTTTGTACTTTAGTATCGACCGCTAGAATTACAAAGGGAGGAGAAGATGTAAAATGGCCCAACCGAACCATCTTAGGGAGCCGATCACATGAATGAAATTCTCTGAATAAGAGTTCACGATCATTTTCAGAATTATCAAACCAGTCAACGACGAATCTTTCCTCACTAAGTTCATATTTGATATTTAGAATTAAACCATTGATCACTATTATTATCCACTGCTTGTATGGGCCACACTTTCTAAGAATTATGTCCCAGGGACTGCCATACAAAATGTTTGCTTTGGGCGCGACAAGACGACTTCCGCCAAGAAGTATAGAGTGGTAGTCAAAACCAAGGAATGCTGTTTTCTGTAGACACACGATATCATTTTAACTTAAGTCAAGACGATCCAGTTGATTCAAAGAACCAAACGCGTTATGTGAAATCGTTCTAATTTTGTTTCCGCTCAAATCTAACGTGCCAAGATTGTCTAGCCCAACAAACCATCCGCTCTGTACTTCTCTCAAGTCGTTACTCCGTAGAAGTAAAGAGAAAAGTGCTTTCATATCTTTAAGACATCCCGGATCCATACTTGAAATGGAATTGTCAGAGATTGAAAGATGTTCAAGGTGTGAATAAGATGCGCCAAACCAGTTTCTGGGAATGTGAGATAACATGTTGTCGTCTAGAATCAAATTCTTAAGTCGATAAAAGGTTTTGAACGTCGCGTCGCTTAGTTCAGTTATTCCAGCGTCGATAAGAAAAAGACTGGTAAGGGCTGTAGGGTCGATGACAGCAAGTTTTAGGGACGATAATTTCCCGTATTGAAAACCTCTTAAAGCGAGCCATTCTACCCCAGGAAAACACTTTTCCATTGGCTTTTGTTGATTTTCAACTGAAGGGTATTCTTGTTTGCTGTTACAAATGACACACTCTGACTTGTATCTCAAATGAACAGAGGCTTGAGGGCCGTTGTCATTCACCATTTTGTCCTGGGGAACACAAGAGTCAATGGTTTTCTTTTGACACGTAGGAAAGCAAGTCTGATTTGCTGCGAAAGTTGAAACTATCGTCAAGGCAAGAACGATCAGAAGGCCAACTCTTTGCTTCGATATCGAATTCATTGTCACCACTGATCCTGCTGTGCGCAAGTATTCTTTTGACGGACCTCAATGAACTCTTTTAGGTTTTAAATTCCTTCGTACTTTCACTTTTGAAATCTTATTTTTCTTCTTTTGATATTTTGCAGTTAGTTCTGTAAGCAAGCAATGCTTTTGTGTCGTCCTTTCTTGGATGACTGACAATTCGTGAACTGGTGGTATAAATCACCTAAAGTACCTAAACACGTCTTTTGGGTGCAGAGTTGGTATCTAACTCAGTATTGTATAGCTGTTATTACAACCACTGGATGTAACACATTAGCTTCGCAGGCACATGGCGATGGCAGGATATAATACTGAATGTTCAGCTGGTCACAACCATCCCCAGACGTTGTTTAAAGCATCTACTGTCCTTGATCACAATGTGTTCTACTCCACGATTGTTCTCGGGAAATTAGCAAGCTATTGAGAGCATTGAGGTTGGTAAAGAGGAATAGAATCTTTCACCTGACTTCCGGCTTTCGTTGGTAAAGACGGATAGAAACTTTTCACCTGACTTCCGGTTCGAAGCTGCATTGAAACGTGGCGACTCAAAGCTGGGTTTGGACGGAGGGTCTAGAAGAAGTAGTTGGCGATACAAAAGCTGGGCCGACCGTCGAAGTGAATCAAATGAAGAGCCTGAGGAATACTGCCAGCTCTTTGTCAAACTTCTGAATTTATCCTAAAAAACAGACTAATTTGTGGGCGCATGATTAAGTGACCAACATGTAGAAACATGTCAATTAGCTGGACGAAGGTGAATATTCATAAGTGACCAGATTGACTTTTGCAATGTTTGCGAGATGAAGCTGAAAAGAATTTTTGTCAGAAAATGACCCATTGGACAGGAAAAGAAAGAGAATGGGAGAGGGACAGTAAGAACGACAGAGGCAGAAAGTTAGTCCTAGAGATAGATAGAGAGAATCAGAGATAGAGAAAGATAGAGAGAAAGAAAGTGAGGGAGAGAGAGACATAGATGAAGAGAGAGAGTGAGAGAGAGAGAGTTATGTCCCCTTCGAACTACAGACAACTATTTGCGACAATAGAGAACATGTTAAATGTCGCATATATATCAAAATAGGCAACCTTCGCGATCACTTAGATTTCAAAATTCAAGATATTTTGTTGGCTCATCTTGGCTTTTCCTCTCACGCCTGCATCGGTTTGAGAGTTTTCGAAGTAGAGGATGTCTTCCATAAAATAAAGTCACTGTAGTCTTTTTTTCATAACCAAGGTCTCAAAGGCACGATGGTCAGTTCAGTTGTGTATTTTCTATTCACAATGTGTAGAAAAAACAAAAATCAACACAAAAATGTCCAGGCTATGCACGATGTACAAAATGACCAGTGGACGTACCTACTGATATGTATCTAATACCACCTCAGAAAAGAACAAGAAATAGTCATGCCTTCAAGTATCATAAAATTCGTAGTTTGACTTGTAGCCGGCACCGAGTACTGTATTGGTATGCTCATTAGAAAGCTTTTAACAACACATGCACTTATATGTGTGACAGGCTGTTCAGTGTAATATGAAACCATCTGCTGCTGCGCCGCGTGCCTGCGAAGTTGGTGTGTTACTAGTACGCCGAATGGCGGTTGTAACGGCCACGCAGATACAGACACATCTTCCAAACGCTATCTCGGTTTCCAAAATTTCTCCACAAGACGGTTTCATATGACATACAGGCAATGCCATGTAAAACGTATCAGTTCGCTGGACAGAGATAAATATTCATACATGACCAGATTGACTTTTGCAATGTTTTCTAGATGGAGCTTGAAGGAATTTCTGTCTGTAGAAAATTACACGTAGGAGAATAGATAAACCTTTTGCAATGTTTTACTTGATGCAATGTTTTCACAACTAATTCGTCTGATCTAAACGCCCTACTTTTGCAGAACGTATGGATATGCACGTGTATACATGCAAGACGGTTTGATTCTTAGACTTACCTACCAAAAAATATAATGGAAATCCGTCGTTCCTTTGTTCAGTTATTCCCCTTAGAAGATTTTCACAATAGCACCCCTGCAGTTCCAGAGCAAGCTGCTAGGGGTCCCAAACCTACACCACGTCTTTGATATTACATCACAAGCTATCTACCAACCAAAAATCAAGACCATAGCACGTCCAAGTCAAAAGATGCAAAAACGGAACTTCTCCTACAGTACCAAGGTCACATACCAGGGGGCCCAAAATCGACCTTGAATTCCAGCTTCACAATACCTGCCCACATACCAAATAAAGCATCGTAATCCATCGAGAGTTATGCTGACTACAGTAGTGCGGAAACACAAACACACACACACACACACAGACAGACAGACAAACCCAAAACTCTATCTCCATTTTTCATGGAGATGATAAGAGATGGGAAATCGTGTGCTTTTTCGTGATGTTTCTCGGCAATTTCATCTTCCGGTATTTCGTAGCCAAAAGCGTATCACGCGGCTTCTCCTGGCGCCCAATATTATATTGCATCATTACTAATCCGTACATCTTACAGCATTTTGAAAGAAAGTAAAATCGAATTTATAGAAACAAAAACAGACGAAGGCACCGTTGTATTTTTTTTGCACAATAAAAGTATGGAAATTTGTTTATGGTAGCTCTTTAGAAAATAACTATTTATAGGTAATATACAAGCGATTACTATTAGTAAACTGCAAAGAAAACATAATCTATGACCTAATTTCCCATTGTTTTGATTGTTTAATGTCTTGTGCATGGTCATTCTTTATTTTGAAGTGTCGTATTTTTCAAAACAAAGCAAAAGAAGTCTAAAATATCAAACCCCTTCGCGAGCCTGATTTCCCCACTCTCGAAATCTAGCAATTCGACGGTCGTTTTGCCAATTGCTCGAGCACGTAAAAGAACCCACCACACTTATAGAAAAAAAAAGTAGGGGCCCTTCTCGGTGTGAGTGGATCAAATAAATCTGTCCGGATATACATACAGCTTGTACCGTTCAGTAAAAACCGGATGTGTTATGCCATGAGGCGGTTTACCGGGTATTCAATACAAATAAACGGATAAAATTTGCTTCCTTTGCTATTCTTCCTTGTGGTCCGAACACTGATATCATAAACCTGTTTAGTTATGACATTGATGCAGAACTATGATACACAAGCTAAACGTTTAATTCATAAATCGTTTATTGAAATGATGACAACAAATTTATGCCAAACAATATACAGAATGTGTGCCATGTCTCTGACTTAAGATTTTTGCCCTACACAAAAATAAGTCTAATTCTTATATAAACAATATTGTCATTCGTTTTTTAGTGCAACAATGATATGATATAATATAATCAATTATAACCTTAAAAGACAGTGATATTAATGACTTAAGCTCGACCTGGTATCTAAAAATAGACAAAGCGCCGACCAGCAAAAGTTCTGAGGAACTTTTCTTAAGTAATGGTCATGCCGAATTATGCCAATGCACAATAAGTGGCTAACTTTTTCTAATGGAGATGTTCACAGCTTACAGGTAAATGTTCTTACAATATCGGTCATGGATATTTTGGTTCGCCTGAATTGAAAGGCGCTGTCATGGCATTCTTTTTAAAATATCTATAAGACTTCTGATAATACTTTTTTGTGGAAAATCAGCAGAAAGTAGAGATATACTTATACATGTACAATGTAGAAGCAGCATTTCCATTTCAAATCGTTTTATTATAGTATAGCGTATGAATTGAATTGAATTGAATAACATTACATGTTTATATTCTCAATCTAATCAAGTACATATTTACTGCTAGATCCTTCTATCAACTTTTATCCTTCTACATGAAATATATCTCTATCAAATACTATCAAAACGCCATTGAAATCGAGGTCGTTACGTTTGCCCGATGCGCTTCTTTCCTTTCTCGGCAGGTGTCGTTGGCGCACGGCCATCTCCGCCTTTCTTAGAGTCCAGGTGTCCCTGTAACTGGGTGATGACGTTGGCCTGCGCCTTGATCTTGACCAATAGCATGTCGATTTCCTTCTCCCTGGCGCGCACGATTTTGTGCACCTCGCCGACTTTCCTCTCCATCTTTTCTTGGAGCCGCTTCTTGGACATCTCGACAAGCTTCTTCTCTTGTTCCATGGATTCTTTCTCCATCTGTAGGTTGGGGTAAATAATGTTGAAGAGGAACCAGTCAATATAACAGTTAATTTATCCCTTTTAAACCTATAGAATAATTTTTCTCCAAGAATTTCGTACCTCTTTGTCTTTCCTTGCCATCTGTCCGTTTCAAGATAGTGCTAATCATGTATTTTATTAATTTCGAGTCTCTTCTCCAACTCGCTGCGGTACAAGGACGCCACTACTATTTAGCGGAATTAAGTAGAACTGCAGCTGAAGTGTCAACTTTGTGATGTGGATGCTGATTGGTCTAATGAAATAGACTAACCAATCAAGGTAGACTAATGGTTGATCTATGGGAATATGACACTATAAATAGCCTGCTAAATGATTGATGGATAAGTCTGATGGATTTCTAAGCATCATCGTTTGATTTCTAATGGCTATTCTGACCGGTTAGCTTCACCATTGCCTCTGGTGAACCAGCATTTAATCAATGATGTTCATGTAGATGAATATATTGATTTTTCCTCACAGCATACCTGTGTGCCTAGCTTTGATTAGGTTTTATCAAAAAGAGTAGGGGTCCTTCCCGGTGTGAGTGGTTCAAAACCTACAGTCCTATGACCGCACATGATTTCGCCCTTTGTAATAAATAGCCTGGCTAGTTGAGCAACCCCAGCATGCACATGCTGAACCAATGAATGAATAAATAAATACATTATTCTGCTTGGAGAATATGAAGGAACAAACCTGAACTCTTTTGACGCGTTTGTCGGACTCCATTCCCATCTGCCTGATCATCTCGCTCATTTTCGACATCTCGTTCTCCGCGAAATTTACCCTCTCTTCGCATCTCCTGGAAAAAGAAAACAAATACCATGTTAACCTTTCCGAGTACCCTACAAATGCAGGCGTTTGTCTGAAATCAAGCTGAATCTTCGTATTGAAATCATTTTTTTGCCATGCATTTGTGTGTACTTTATTTTCCAATCTATAGCCTTAGCAACCTGGTTCTACCACTGCTCTGGCAATCTTTAGCATACTTAAACAAAAAAAGCAAGGAAGTTCTATTTAGTTATAACTTTTAAAAAAATTTGCGATGGGGACATTATTCAGTCACAGGACCAAAATGGTTCCTTTTTTTTGTTGATTTTTTATCCATAATGATCTTGTCCGCTGGAAAATAATCGGAGTGTAGACTTCACATTTTACAAATTGACTGGAAAGCCTCCTACTAGCATTCTAATTCTGGTTCGTTGCACGAAGAATAGTGGTGCGATCAAAGAAGCGAATGGAGCTCGAAGAAGAGGAATACCAGGCTGTGAGAAATGAAGTTCGCGCTTACCTGTTCTCGTCTTTCAGTGCCTTGTTGCTGTGCTCCAACGCTTTCCGTTCCTTCTTCTGTCTGGCCATGTCCTCCCTCATCTTGTGTATCACCTGTCTGCCGCGGTAGTCTTCGGACACAAACCTGTCCTTCTCTAGCTTTGCCTGGTTTGATAGAACATTGTTGGGTTAGAAACGCTATCGCTGTCCAGCTATATGCGTTAAGCAATGCACTGGTGGAGATTTTTGACAATCACAGGTGGCGTTCTCAAAAGTGCCTCCTTGTGGAACATTTCTGAAGTACAACACAAGTTGCCATCCTCTAGCTTTGTCAGGTTTAACTTATTTTGGAAACGTACGTTTAGCGTAGCCCACCTCATTTGTTTACCGTCATACTATATATAGGTTGACATAGCAATGCTTTATTTTACACAGCCAAGCTTGCATAGTGCATTAGTTTACGGCTTAGTCTATAGATCTAGCTTAAGTTAGTTTAGATCAGCTTATTTCTGGTTCAATGTATTTTGCTGATAAAAACTGCAACAGCGAGAGACCCCTTGTTCTAGCCATGAGTCTTTTACTGCGTTAGCAGGAGTAAGAGTCACAAGTGGCCTAGCTTCTCAACAGTGCCTCCCTGTGGAAAGGTTGTGATGTGCAGCAAAAGTTGTGTGTTACCTTCTTGAGCTGATCCCTGGCCTCGTCCCTATCCCTGGATATCCTTGCAAGAGTCATCTCCGCTTTGTGCGTTCTCTTGTAGTATTCCACGTTCTTGTCTTTTAACAGATCCGCCTGGAAGAGTACGGAATAAGAGATTGATATGTATGAATATTCAAAATAAGACATGAAAAACATCCCTGGGGTGTACAACTACAGAGCACTGGATAACCCACGGAGACCGGACATTTCTATCTATCTATCAAATGATCCAAACTGGAATTCTACAGTTCCTACCTAGCCGAAGATTCCACTCTGCTCTGTTCTACTCTACTCAGTTACTGACAAGACTGTAGCAAAAAGGTACAAAAACCGGAAGTTCTGCTGCAATACCAAGGTCACAACAGAGGGCCCAACGGCGTTACGTTGACCTGTATCTGTCCAAGAACTACCCACACGTCAAATATCATCACAATCTTTTCAGCGGCTCTGAATATCGGGAACAAATATCAGGAAACCCAAACGGACACACAGACAGACACGCCAAAAACAATACTTCAATTTTTTCAAGAAGGTAAAAACTCCCAGGCTAGCAGGAATCCTTACCTGAAATTTGTAATAGTCTATTTTGTGAGTCAACTCTTGCACACACGTTTCCGCCTCCTGCAACAACTTCTTGACGTGGTCGATGTATTTCTCTCTCTCATCGGAGACTCTGTGCGTTTCCACAATGTAACGGTCCTTTTTCTCTGCGACTCTGTGAAAGTCTCTCATATAGAGTTCCTTCTTCTTTGCGATGTGTCTAGCGGCAGCGATGTACTTGTCTTTCAACTCCATGAGTCTCCTAGAATCTTCGATGTACTGTCCTTTGGTTTCGACCACTCTTTTGCAATCCTCGGCAAATTTGTCATGGTATACTCTTTCATCTATGTCGGCTATGGTAGGGTGTTGCTTAAATACACCATTTATAGGGGGGAGCTCTTTTGATTCGTCCGTTATCTTTTTGAATTCGTCGTGAAAGTTGTTGGACACGTTTTTTTCGAGGGACGTTAGGGTATCGTACAGGAGTTCGATGTCCTTCTCGCCATATTGGACGTTCTCGTAGGTATCGTTGAGGCTTCGTTCCCGTTCGTTAATGTCCGCTCCGAGCCGTTTGAGGTTCCGCTCACTTGCCTGTAGTTCTTTGTGATAAGATTTGAATTCCTCTGCGCAAGACCTGGAATAGACAACAATGGATTCGGGTCATTAGAAATAAGAATAAACAAACAAAGAAACAAAGAAACAAACAAAAACAAAACATGAAGTTGACAGAAACACTCTATAGAAGCTATTTCTTGAATTTGATACCGTACTAAGTCTCGTTGACTTGACTTGACAATTCAAAGATGTCAATCTTTCATTTTTAATGGTTTGAGAATTATTGCATGATATTTGATAGAAAATATGATATAATTTAACAGAAAAACAAAACATGGACGTGTTTGTTGTACTGCAGCATAAAATGTAACCATAAACACAAATTGATTCAAAATCACAACTGCAAAAAACAACAACAATGGAGTGGAGATTTAAAAAAAATGTATATACACACAAGGTGTATGAAAGATACAATCTTTATTGACATAAGAAAAGTACAACGACTTTCGTAAGGTCTCTAACAACTATAACGTTACATGCGAATAAACAATGGGATACAAATGATATATTTTGTCGACACAGCTGTCACGTGACCTACCTATATCTCTGAGCTATCCTGAGTTCTCCTTCGTCTTCAGTCCGCGGTTGACTCACAAGATTTCTTGAAGACCTTTCCCGTATCTTCGGTGTCTTTACTCTGTCTGCGCGTTTTCTTTTCTCCGTACCCCCGGCCGACGTCCCCCTGACGACACCGCGCACCACCGGGTAGTCTCCTCGGGGGGAGTCGTCGTCGTACACCGGCGAGATGTCCGTCTTGTCCGCCGACTGCGCCACGTACACCTTGATGCCACCCGGTAGAGTCGTCGTAGGCATCTTGGCTCTGTTTTTTATTCACTGTTTTGATATTTATGGAGTTGCCATAATCTTCGATATGAGACCAAGGAATGGAGAGGAGACGCCTGGGGGAGGGGGGCAAAGCATCAAGTTTTAACTACATCAAATTTAATTGACAGTTACGGATAGAGAGGACAGGACATAGAGTACTTTATACACAGGATGAAAGTACACCAGCTTCCACAAGGTCTTATGTAACTTTAGATACACGAAAGTAATTATAATTATTTTAAAATCTAGACATCAATACATGAAAGAAGTACAAGGTATAGAACCAGAGTGGTATAGAACATAGCAATATTTGGGGTCTATTGTTTTATACACTACGATGATAAAAACAGTATGAGACATGGATCGACTTAGCTTGCTAGAGGGGTACTTGAAAAATGAACACTGACTCATAATGTCAACAGAAATATAACAGTTACATGATACATATAATAGAATGTAACATTACGATTACAAAAATGTCTGAAATGTGCCCCCCCCCCCATCCATCCGAAAAAAATAACCCTTGGTGATTCGTTATCCAAACAACCAGTAAACGCAGAAAAGGTGAAGGTTATGATAGAAACAACATGACAAGAAACTAACAAAACGTTTACATAGGGGGGAAACTAGGAGGCAATGCGATCAGTAACACCATTGAGAACAATGCCAATTTATGTCGCCATTGTACACAACCGGCTAAAACACACAGCAACTTCTGTTACTGACACCTGTGCTATGTACAGGACAGTGAAGACCCTACCGGCGTTGTATACTTCAAACTTTCAGTCTTCAAATTTGTTTAATATCAACTATAGCGATTAGGTATCATAGCTATGCAGCAGTGGGAAATATGTCTTTTGTAAGAAGCATAATGGCCTTCTACACAATATTGAAAATACTAAACGTTTTCCTTGATTTTTCAAAAGAAAAGATCACACTTGACATCCTGTCTATTGCAGTTTTCTTGTCAACAAATGTTCGTTGCCGTAAAGGTTTAGCCATAGCTTTTATAAATCACGGTATTGTATGTTCTCTTTTTTTGTCAACGATTAACAGTTACATGTACATGCATCTATAATGTTTATATCATAACGCAGTTGTAAGGGACAGTGAAGTACCATAGAAAGGGGAATGGGCACGGTAGTCAAAGGCAAAAACAGATACGTTTGACGTCAACAAAACACAACGTCACAAGTTAATCCTGTTGCTAGCCAAACGACGATGTTGACCAAAGCAGATTCAGGGTCACAACGCACACTAAACCCAGACAACCGGAACGTCAAACAAACATGGTGTCGTACGATTCGAAGAAGAACCCACCTGTGAGTCGGCTTTCTGTCGTAATCCCTCTCCTTAGTTACCAAGACAGCCCACCAACCGCCATACAAGCTTCTTTTAACTCAGGGGTAAGTTATTGAAGAAATATAGCGCAATCTTTAAGTTCTAGGGTAGAAATAGAAGGAAAGCGTAGCAGCTGGCACACTCCCTGTCCGTAGTTACCATTCTTTATTTTCTAGAAGGCAAAGATCTTAGCCGAACCAATCTACCCTTTCACCCCCGACGCAATGGAATAATGCCGCTTGTTTGTGTAGGCATTTGATACTGTATGGCTTCTTCAATGGGGCGGAGGAATATAAGCCGCCATGTTGCAATTGAGATGTGGTCGTCCAACGCGGACTCATTCAAAGATGGCGGGTAATGTGACGGGGTTGCTAAGGGCGACTGCAGGGACGGAAAAGTTTGATAGCAGCCAAATGTAGAGTCAACAACTCTCAAGATGTTTGTTAGAAGCCCTCAATCGATAGCTTAACCTACGAAAAAGAAATTGTCAATAACATTTTCCTGTTAAACACAATTTTGAATGATACCACAATTTCCTTGAAGTTTGTAGCGTGCTAGCGGGCAAACATAAAGACGCAAGATTGCGACGTGTTCTTGTTCAGGTGCGTTGTCGTGCTATCAAGGTATCATAAGGTCAGTATTGACCAAGCTGTCAGAAGAAAAGGGAAACTTACCACAAACAAACCTTAACTGTTGCATAAAGCAGCTCAGTACGCTATGGAAACAAACAGACCGTTAAGTTCTTTGCTATTCAAGCCTTCCACGTGATTTAACGGCATCGTTCCCATGATCTTTTGACCAATGGTATTCAGTAAGCCTTCTTTAACAAAACCTTTCTGTTCTTAAATTTCTTTCATTGAAAGGAAGCGAGAAGAATCGAGGTCTTCCCTCTTACCTAGATTACTGTACTGTAGCTTGAATATATTGTGTTTTAAACTCATCTCTCCGAAGTTTTTGTGTGACCTGTGCTGTCATTGGTAACCCAAAGGGGGAAATATACATAATAAAGGTATCCATTCAAGTACACAAATTCCAATCATATGATAGTTACATAATCAATAGTGCGTAATGCTGGTGTTTTCAAATAATAAATGACGAAATGGACTCTCTCTTGCTAGACATATTTCGTCACAGTTAACCTGATTACCTGGTTAATGGATCATTGCGGTAGTTTATTGATAAAGTAGTGGGTTTTTCTTTGGAGAGCAGAGTACCCTCAACCATGCCACATTCCGAGTCAACTGATTCATTGGGCGAGAAAGAGGTCAAGGAAACGGAGTATTAGAGTATCACAGAGGACGTCCCTAACCTAAGCTATGTGCTCGTTTTCACCTGAGTCAATTGATGAAATAGGTGTCAAGTACCTTTCCCAAGGACACAACAGTTGGGCCTGTTACGGATTCGAACCCGGAACTTTTAGATTCTGAGATCAACAACCACTTTACCACCTAGGGTCACACAGCACTACATCAAGGGGCTAGTATAATGCATTACTGACACTGGTTTGTATTGTCAACTTCTCTAAGCAGAGAAAGCATTATATACCATTGTTAAGTCTTTCATATGACCCGGCAACTTGCCGAGGGCAAAGTTAGCGTTCTACCCACTAGGCCGTGGCAACTGTTGCAAACGTCTATGCACATGTCGAACGGTCAAAGACCTTTGACGTCCCTGACCTTTTCGAAAGCCTGTTTATTTTCCGTCACAGATTATTATCACAAACTGTCAAAAATTACTCTTATGGCGTCAAAATCCCTCCAACTTCTTAGAAAACTTCCTTTTACGAAAGCTCTTATAGAAAGCCAATCTATTTTCTGCCACAAGCTGTCAAAAATGTCTATCGTGGCGTTAAAACCCCTCTACCTTCTTAGAAAACCTCAAGTCTTTTGCGTAAGTCCTTCTTTTGTCAGGGCCCCTTTTGTGAAGTTAGTCACCCTTAAATGACGTATACACAAGGCGTAACCACGCGAAAGCTTTCTAAGTGGTTACCTGCTTGCACAAACAAACGAACCCATAAGAACGAGATTTGTCACCCGTGACAACAGATAACTGTGTGGATTGGGGGATTTTAAAATCTGCGGGGTTTCCATCTAAAGATTACTGCATCATTACTAGATCTCATTTGAAAGTGTGAAAACAGCGAAGCGTTTGAAATGGTTATCTTTGTGAATCTAAGAGAAAGAATGACGATTATTGTGATGTGGATGAAATGGTTTGTGAACTGTAATATGAAGTTCACTTTCCAAAGTGTCAAAAGCTTACAATACTTCTCTTTGTGGATTAGATTCGCTTCTTTACTTTGAAATGAACAGTGTTGTTTTGCCAACAGTCTAAAAGCAATAAGTATTTGACGAGTGCAACACGGTTAATTTGAACTAGTCACACAATGTGGGTGCCTTTAAGAACTAGGTTAGATTAGTGTTTATCTGAAAATTCGCAGGCTTACCGTCCCGTATGTTGTGAATACAGCGCTATTGTGTGTACTGTGTTGGGATATACGGGGGCATGATTATATACATCAGTTTAGTGGAAAGGCCAACGACCGGCCGGAATTTTCATCCCGCTACTCCCCCCCCCTCAAAAAAAAAAAACACTGAAAGAAAAGCAAAGAAACTCTGACAGACTCAAAACAAGTGAAAACTTTGGGGCGAAAGATACAGGAAAGATGTGAAACTATATGTGACGTAGGCTAACGACGTCATACGTATCTGTCATTCTTAGAGAACAGAGAGCAGCACAGGTGACGTCATAGTCTACGTCATATCCGCCATCTTACACGGCTCTCGATGGCAAAGAACGGTGTTGACTTCCGGTGTCAAACTTTTGGTACCCAATAAGGCGGAACCACGTTTTCTTTCTCTTTCTTCTGCGATCCGTGAGTGTTTTGTGTACCCGCGCTGTATATAAAACCCCTTGCTTCTTGGCGCGGGGCACAATTTCAGCAAGAAGAGAGACTGCGAGGGCCAAAATGGACTTGTTCTACACCCTTGTACTTGCGTCGGTACTGCTGACCGTTAACTGCATGCCTATGAAGGTAAGAACTATATGATTATTCTTTAATCTATAATAAAAGGATTATTGACTTGATACTGGACAATTATGTTCAAGTATAGAGCTGCTCTATTAACATCGTTTGCAAGATGCGAAAACAGTGAAGCTGGGTTTTCAAAGTCGCGTTGTTCAAGATTATGTGAGAGAGCATATGGACAGAAAAGGTATTTCTTTCATATTTTTTGTGTTATTTTTAACGTTACATGAGCGGCGTGTGGAAAATTACATAAATCGTTAGTAATGTTGCCGACAAAACCTACTTTTCTTTTATTGAAAGCGCATTTTATGCCGTTTGGGGGAAACATTGTGAAGACAAGAGGCCTTTGTCAAGCTATAGTGTATGTTGCGATGGACTTGAGAAAGAATGAAAACACGGGGGCGTTACCTATACTCTCCGGCAATCTGCTGGCAAAATCGTCAAAAGAGGGAGCATGGCTTGCCAAAGGATTTTGCCTTAATTAAGCGTTCAACTTGTGCATTCAAATGCAAACTCTTAAACGTGTACGTGTCTAATTATTCTTGCAATTGTTTTCCCTTTTTGACCAATTTAAATTCTACTATTGATGTAGACCGTAGAATGGCCTGGTATACAGACATGCCTAAGCGTGTCATCAATTAAGATTAAGTTCATGGGAGAAAAGATAAAGTAATTTGAACTTAAGTTTCACTTTTCTGGGAACACATTCTTCAGGTTACAAGGTTTGTAACTCCGGCAGCCGTTTTTATTCATACTGGGAGGTCTACATCTCCGGTAGGGTCTTAAATATTTTCTCACGTCCTTGGTCATGTTGGTTAACCCCCCAATTCACTATAGGGTGGTAACCTCGTTGCGACCTAAAATTTGACCGAGCAGTCAACGAACTTCATTGATGAAAGATTTACATTCTCCATGTTATTTGAATTGTGAAATCAAGTATTCAAAATTCAATTTATAATTAGGTCGCAGCGACATCGCAGCGCGAACGCCGTCCGGTAGAATGGGTGTTACAGGAAACCAAATTATAGCCAAGGAATATACTTATTCTCAATAGCTGCAAAAGATACATGCTGTAAAGTAAGAAAATCTTCAAGATAAAAGTAAGATTCAGCAAAACGAACAGAATGTGAAATACTTGAATGTATTTTGTCAGGATTTGAAAGACGTGGATTCTGCTGATGACGTCATGCAGATGGTAAAATCCATGTCGGTTGACAAGGTAAGTTCTTTTTCTATAATCAAATATAACATATTAGAAAACATCAGTCTTCAATATTCGCGGCGTAAAGTCCGTGCTTGGGCACATTCTTAAGGCATCTCTTCGCACTAGATAGCGACCAAATTTGGATTTTATGACCTGTGATGTTTTAAACAGATGTATGGTTTGAAAGATAATAGAGCGCACAAAAGTTACCAAGTACACTTCAATTCTGCCTTAAAGTGTGACTGCATGTGCTACTAATGAGATTTTGGTCGCTTGACGGCCGCCACCTTGGTTAGAAAAAGGGTGTAACTAATAACTTTCTCCTAGATGGTGTTGTCCAAATCCCACCAAGTGTTGAGGACATTTCATTTCGACTATCGAAATTTACCAGTCAAAATTCCTTCATTCTTACAATCATTGTAAGTCAATGAGTTAAACAGAGGTTTTTATCGACAGGAAGTGCGATTTTGAAACCACAACAGCACGGCCAGAAAACAAAAGGGGAAGGTCCAAAGTTTTCGTGACAGTGAACACTTTGTCACAACTGCGGAGACTTTAAGTAAATAAGCACTAAGGCAGACTAACCTACAGCCGACGTTCTATTCTTAGTATAGATGCCTTTTGATTTGTTGTGACGACAGGACTAGAAAAATAAAGAAAACGTTAAACGTCTATACTTGAGCGCTTGGGTCAAACAGGCAAGAATTTGTCACACAAAGGCAAAAAGAATGCTGTGCATTCTTGTTACTATGTTTGCAAGAATAAAATATGAAAAACTAGTTACTTTACTACATATAATCATGCAGAGTTTGGTACATTTAGCTGTTTATTTACGTCTGTGGAGAAAAAGTCTTGATTATCATATACAGACGAAGACACTTAATTGCACCTCGGATAAACGCACATTCCATCTAATTGCACCAAATCCCAAAATCCCCAAACCGGTTCCCATTCACTGCATTGTTAGTGACTCCGCATATCTGCACCACGCATTGTCACCAATGACGGATAACTGCACCGAAATTTTTTTACAAATCCTTGACAAGTTGCCTAAAAAGGTGCGCTAAAAATCGGCAAACGCTGTACAAAAGAGCCGATACCTGCCGGTGTAATGGCGCAATACCGCCAATATGTTTTAAACTGTTTTGGGTAACAGAAGAAGGCGGTCTCCCATGACAGTCACGTTTATAGGAATCGTATGGAAGGTCCCGGGCGGGTCACGGGTCGTGTCGGAACCATTGAGAGACGCACGTCTACCAAAGGCGGCATTACGCTTTGGCAGACAGCATGCTGTACTCAATAAAGATGGTCTCTACCTTTACAATTTCTTATTACTGCGAATGCATCTAAGTTCGCGGGGATTTGATTTCGCGTTAAGGATGACATGGGGTGTTGTCTGTCGTTTGAGGTTCGCGGCAGCGCCATATTCACATACTGCTGCAATAATAAAAGACCGGCGTCTTTACGTACATCTAGTCGGAAACCGCACAGCGACTCGACAAGGGCTACAGACGCGTAGGCGGACATAGCAGTCGCTTTTGGCGGTGCGGTGCTGACGTGATTATCCGTCACATTCTTTTATGGCAGAGCTGAATCCGCGTTGTAGAAACTTCCTGCATTCACCGGAAAGAGGTGTACGCGGGTTCGGCTCTGCTATAAGGAGAATGATCTGTCACTGATCTAAGTCATCTAACCATATCTACCCACTGGATACATTGTGCAATTCACTACCATGGTGTCGACAGTTAAATCTGACCAGACATGAGAGGGGGCACTGCTCTGGGCTCACCCGTAATCAGTAACCAAGTTTTAGTTTCAATTCCTAGTTTCATGGCGGTACATGATTTACGTAAATCGACAACTGTACTCTACGTAATGTAACACAGAAACTGTTATCCCATGACGATGTTTCAGACTGCCTCCCCTGCAACGTTACGTGTGTTGTAAATTGATGCGGTAGATCGCATGGGAAAATGAAAGAATGCAAAATCAAAACAGGCTCGTAGTCATTTCTTTATTTTCAGCAAAGGGTCATGTTTTCTTTGTGCTAGTTTTTCTGGCTAACAATACACCCCCCGCCCATGGTGGTGCGGTCCAGCTTGGCATTTCGCATAATTGCACCAGCCGGATAAATGCACCAAAAACGCTGACAACTGGGTGGTGCATTTAAGCGGATTTTACTGTATGTTATTGATTATCGCTGTATTTTACTGTAAACAGTGCACAAATTCAAGCCGCAACATTTAATGTCTACCAACATCCACCAGGTTACCATTGTAAGGCCAACTTTTATGACGTTCTCAATGAACTTTCTTTTTCATTCATGTTCATAGAGCATTAAGGAGGAAAGTGAGTACGACATTCGTCCCGAGGAATTGGACGATTCGGGCGCCTTGTTTGAGTCCGACATCAAGCTCACCCCGGACCAGCAGCTTATTCTGGACGCGCGGATTCAGGAGGCGCAGACGGGAAAGGGCGGGCGGAAGGGGACCGCGAACATCGCCGCGCGGTGGACCGGGGACGTGCCGTACACACTGAACAGTGCGCTCAGTAAGTATTATTACTGCTGCTACTGCTACTATACTGCTTTTACTGTAAGTACTGTACATGTCTTTAACTTCGCCAAGAAGGTTGTGTTTTCGGTGCTGTTTGTGTTTATCGCCGCGTGGTAAGTACTACTATTAATGCTATTACTGAGTAAGTACTACTATTAATGCTATTACCGTTACTACGACTACTACTGATGCTGCTTTTACTGTAAGTACTGTCTTTAACTTCACCAAGAAGGTTGTGTTTTCGGTGCTGTTTGTGTTGTTTGTTTGTGAACATCATAACTCAAGACGTTATCAATGGATTTTAATGATATTTTGGACAGGCTAGGCGTCGGAAAAACAGTCCCCCTTCCCATTTTTTTGGTACTACAGTAGAACTTCCAGCTGTAGTATCTTGTGCTCTGAACATTCTATCGTCATGATTTGTTCCTTGGCAGATAGCTTATGTCAAAAAAGCTTATGATTTTGTTATGGTTGCATATTTCTTCTTGCTGTATCTAATTTTTTTTGGAGTTTTCTAAGAAAAAAAATGATAATTTCTTAATTTTTCTATCGAAAGGTTCCGAGGCGAGGCAGGGTATTATGTCGGCTATCCAACACTGGGAGGACAACACCTGCATCCGGTTTCAACAGCTCAGCGGCTCGATTCCATCAAACCTAAGATACATCGAGTTTCTTCCAGAACAAGGGTAAGCTACAATAGAAGACAACCTCGCAATCCCCATCAAAACGTATCATATATTTTGATGGTGCATTATGAGGTACTTTATCTATTACCAGATGTAATTAGTTAAGACTATTATTGAAAGATGATGACACACACACACGCGCACACACACACACACACAGAGAGGCAGACAGACACATAAACATACACGTACACGTACACGCACACATACACATACACATACACAGACACAGACACAGACACAGACACAGACACACAGGCACAGAATCACAGGCACAGACAGGCCGACACAGCCCGGCAGACACACACACAAACGACAGACAGACAGACAGACAGACACACACACACACACACACACACACACACACACACACACAGAGGCACAGACAGCACAGACGCACATACACACACACAGACAATCACACAGACACACACACAGACACACAGAGGCACAGACAAACACACATACAGACAATCACACACAAACACAAACACACAGACGACGACAGACAGACTGACTGACAGACGCGCACGCGCGCGCGCACACACACACACACACACACAGACGCACACACACAGACACACAAAGAGAAACACACACATTTCTGTCGTTGCCAAAATCTAATCCGTCAATGTTTTTGTTTCAGATGCTGGTCCTACATCGGTAAACTCTCCAACTCCGGGCCTCAAACCATCTCCATTGGCAGCGGCTGCGAGGGTGTGAGTATACTTAGCTTAGACAAAAATCTGTAACATTTTCTTTCCTGTTGAAGTCTTGTCGCTGTTTCAATGTTACAGTATACATTGGTCATTTTGACTTATGGGGTTTGAATTAAGATGTTCTTCTGGTTGTTTTAGTGTGCATTTCTGTTTTCAGATGGGCACAGTGGCGCATGAGATCGGACACGCCATGGGGTTCTTTCACGAGCAGTCCAGACCTGAACGGTAAACCACGTTCTGTGATAGATTCAAGTTTAGAACTCAAGGTTTTTACCATTGTCAGGCACTGGTTCACGCAGCCTGGGTCTTTAGAGTGCCTGGTCCCTACCTGACTTCCGATCGAATAGAAAAAGGTGTTGAAAATCGTCCAAAAATTTGGTAAATAGTTGGCATTTGGTTTCCGCATCGGTCGAGTTATTTGAGTACAGAGGCGAGATCACCGCTCTTCTGCCAATTGTCTGCCATATTTTGGTCAGTTTCTACAAATTTTCCACTCGACGGAGCCGCGGGAGGCTTGATAAGGATCAGTCCCAAGAAAATAGTTTCCACTCGCTACGTTAGGCTTCCATGCTTTCAAAGACGAAGAAGGATTCAGAACGGCATGCGTTTGTTCTACAGGAAGAAACGTTTTGGCAACAGAGAACTTTAATTTGCGGGTGGCCTAATTTGAATGAGGAATGCCAAATGTGTATTATCTTGTCTCTTACGGTAGTGAGCAAAGCATCACTGCTTATTTGTTTAGACGACTGTCAAGAAGCTACAATGGTAGATCTATGACAGAGAGCTATTGCATGAGTGCATCTTCTTTGTGTCATTGTAAGAGATCTAGGCGTTCCCATATTCATGAAATGCCAAGCGTATCAATGTTTAAACACAACGTGTACAATAACTGCTCTTTTCATTAACTTCTTCGCCTTGCAGACTACAAGGCATTTAAACCTTATTTGCATTGTTTGGAAGCAACGAAAGAAGGTTTATCAAAAGTTCAGATCTTTGCACAGTTCGGCACATCGTTCTTGCACTCAGTTCTTTTATGGGTCGTAGGTACATTCATAGAAAGGTATTGGGTGGGGTGGGAGCCACGTGCTTCTCATACTGCCGTTGTGGGTGTCTCTCACTCAAACTGTGACTGTTGGTGACCAGCTCGCTACGGCCAAGCGATTTCACAAAGCGGTTAATAGATTTCATCGATAAAAAAGGAATCTTTTGCTCTCTGTATATGTGTGTTTATTTATACTTGTGCGTTTTGCACGATATTCCCATGATAATGTATAGTGTAACACACGTCCAATTTAGGTCGTAGCGAGGTCGCCACAGGTCGCAGTCCCGTGAGACGTGTACATCCGCTTTAAGGCCCTGTCACACTTGTGAGTATATTCAATTGCGTATGAGTTGCGCATTAATCTTTTTTTTGGTTTATGTTAAGTTTGCAGGGAAGAAGTTGTTTTCTACTCAGTGCAGTCTAGTTATTGAACCAAAGAAATGACTTCTTTGGCTGCAAATTTAACCTAAAACAAAAAGTTGTTAATGCGCAATCAGCGCAACTCATGCGCACTTGCATATACTCACAAGTGTGACAGGGTCCTTAGCATCAAGTGTAGGGTGTTATCTTGTCACTTTAAATGCAGTTTGTTTTCTCTGTCAGGGATGACTACGTCGAGATTTTGTTCGGCAACATCAAAAGCGGCATGGAGGGAAATTTTGAAAAGTATGGTCACAACGAGGGGGTGAGTCATGGCGTGCCCTATGACCTCTCATCCATCATGCACTACGGCGGAAAGGTACGCCATTTTGTTCTGAGCAAAAAGATCAGTTCTGTTATGCCCGATAGAAACCAAATAAAGTAGTATCTATAACTAGATGCATCATTATTCATCTATTATTGTTCATCAGTGTGGTGGAAGTGTGGTGGAAGATATGTACGTGTGATCCCGCTTCCCGAAATAGATCGAATTCCGTGGATCCAGAAGTCCAGGGTTCGAGCCCCGGTCGGTACAGCTTTTTTAGGGTTGTATTTGTCCTTACGGATGGGGACGTAATGCCGAGGGCCCCGTGTATGGGGAAGCGTCAGACATTGGCCTCAAACTTCAAACCTCTTCCTTTAAAAGAGCCCAACACACTTCAATATCGAGAATTGTATGATAGCTGATTTACTCGGCTTCATATGTTGAAGATATTTAAGTAAAATGATATGTTTTGTGCAGTTCTTTTCGACCAATGGTGAGCTGACTATCCGAACACGTGACCCAGAGAAGCAGGGCCTCATCGGCAACCGTGAGCGTCTCAGCTTCTACGACATCAAACTGGCAAACATGATGTACAACTGCGGAGGTAGGTTTGTCGTTCGTTTTTTTTCTAATAATTGAAAGCAGAAATAGATGGTATGTTTTAGCATCGATATTTATAGCAACATACATGAACATAAGTCTATTACCACCTATGAAATGTTGATGCTGAATCTTTAATTTGGACGGACAAAGTTAGGCTCTAGCATAATTATCGGTTCAATCTATAGGGGATCCTTAGACTTCAAACCTATGCACGTTAAAGAACCCAACACACTTACTGCAAATGCAGAAATGTTCACGGCGGTTTTATATTCGCCGTTTTTTGCGGTGAATTTTCAGCGCGAAGTTAAACCCACCGCGAAACTTGTTACCCACCTATGACTGTAGCACTACTATTGTTTCAAACGCGAACTTAGAAACACCGTAAACAATCCATTTTCTCCCTACCGCGAAATAAAAACCACGCAAACTTAAATGCATTTACAGTATTTAGAAAAGAAGGGGTGAACCAATGTGCATGGCAAAATTACTGAGAACGTTGCCCTTCTCCCGATACCACTGACAAGTCATCACAATCTGAAACTGATGTTCTCCTAGTTTCCGCTAGGTGGCGCTAGCATCGGTGTCAATAGAAACGCAAGCAGTAACGTGAATTCTGTGATTGCAGCAAACTGTAACGTGCAGCCGGCATGTGAGAGCGGTGGGTACGTGGGACCGCAGTGCACATGCGCCTGTCCCGTGGGGCTAACGGGAGACACTTGTGGTAGTGTGGACACGTCTTCAGGTACAGTCTTTCTTTTTCACCTCATTTGTTTAAAATACACTGTACATGCAAAATCATACTGACCTTGGTGCTGAACGCCATCTATTCCTAATGATATATCCACCAATATACGCATGTTCTTGAATGCCCCTGGATGAATTATAATAATATAATTGATGTCTGATTAAACTTAAGGATGATATCATCAGATGGTGGGCAGCGTAGCGAGTTCCTGTAGAATTGCAATTGTTTTTATATTTTCCAGGCTGTGGCGGCGTTCTCCAGGGTGACAGCGGGACCTTCACTAGCCCAAACTTCCCCAGTAACTACGACGACAACACACAGTGTGACTGGCTTATTAAGGTACAAGTAGGAGCAAACAAGTAACAAACAAACAAACAAACAAACAAGCAAACAAACAAGCAAGCAAACATGTCTGTCTCTCTTCAACTTCAACTATTTAATCCGTAACCTCGTTTATTTTCTTGACTGTGTATTTCATTTTTTTCATTACACAAACATGAAGTCGTGAGTGAACATTGTCCAATATCCGACTAATCTTGTGATTTATTCTGGTCCCAGGGAGAGCGAGGAACCACCATACAGCTGGAGTTTGAGGAGTTTGGCCTTGAGGCGCACAGCAGCTGCGCTTACGACTCCGTGGAGGTACGGCTGGAAGGGCCACAGGTGGGAGGGCGAAGGTGGGTGTTCGGTTTAGTGTGTACTCATCCCCGGCCCCGTTAGTTTACAACATAATTCTGTCCACAGCGCCAACTAGCGGAAGTTGTTGGCGTTCCATCTGACGTCACGAGGCCTTCAGGTCACGTGCCAAAGAGAGTGGGCCATTTTGTTTCCTTGGTTTCAGGAAGGCCGTAGGGTCACGCAAGGACATTATATGTCCTTGGGTCACGGTAAGGAATCATACACATTTCTGGCGGTTTCATTTGTTTCTAAATCTATCTAAATCTGGAAACAACCTTTTCGGATATCGTTAGGAAATATGATGAGTCTACGTATGAAAATAATTCACGTTCTATCTTTCATTTCACCGCAGGTTTTGTGGGTCTGGGCCGGGAGCTATCGGCCTCGAGTCCGCCACTGAGACGCTGTTTGTCCGGTTCAGATGTGACGAGTCACAGACTGGCAAAGGCTTCAGGGCCAAGTACACAGTTCTAGGCGGCAGTGGAGGTAGATAGACCTCATCTTTGGTTTTCAATTTTGTAAAAAAATTCTAATGGTGGCGTTAGCTCCACCATGGCTTAGTATGTGCATGTTTGTTGTAAAATAACCCAACAAACGCATAAGCGTTGCATTTCGCTATGTTCTAAGGATGGACGCTTTACCTGGTGGTATATTTCTCGGATGTTTTTATGATTCCCTTCCTTCCTCTAAAAGGAGGTCTTGTTTCGACCGCTAAGCCTGCTGGTCCCGCTACGACAGAGCCCGGGACTCCCGCCACTACTCGCCAACCAGAACGTCCCGCCTCCACCCAACCCGCTGTTTCCACTGGTACGTAATACGACACAACGTTTGCTGTGTAATACCGTTGACTATCCTGTAAATTGGGTATATCATAAACGTTAAATCCCGCGAACCCAGGGAGCGAGGGTTTGAACCCAGCTTGGCAAATGTGTGGGAGATTCTGTTATTCCGGATCTTTGGTATAGGGATTTGAATCCTGCGGTCCTATGACATGTATTGGCAACTTGCTTCGGATGAAAAAGAGACCCTGCTCGTAAAGTAACCCAACACATTTCACGAGAAGAGTAGGAGTGGCCCAGGGTGCCTGGCAGAAAACGTGAACCGTAGCGAAGCGGTACTGCGCTACTTGCTACCTTAAAGGGGTGATGCTTCTCTTCAGTCTGATGTCTACCACTTAACCTTTAACATTAAATGAGTACCTTTCATTTTTACCAACAGGGTGCGCGGTTGGATCGGGCGATTCGTATCGTGGGGAAGTAGCTAAGACCGCATCAGGACGCGACTGTCAGCGGTGGGACGCACAGACACCGCATCAACACAGCAGGACCCCAACTAACTACCCAAATGCTGGATTGGAAGAGAATTTTTGCAGGTAGGTAGATTTAGAATATTCTCCAAGCAGAGGCTTCGATCGAGAGGGGTAATTTCTAACTTTAGAAATCCCGGACAAAACTACCCCTCTCGATCGAAGCCTCTGCTTGGAGAATGGATTTAGAACCGCATTTGCCACATTATTTGGACCAAACGACAAATATACAATGTTAAAAACACTTAGATTTAATGATCTTTTCAATTGATCTTTTAATTGTTAACATGCTGTCATTCATTCCTTCCCTCTATCCTAGGAACCCGGATGGAGAAACGTCACCTTGGTGCTACACCGCTGACCAATCAGTACGCTGGGAGCTCTGTGGAATTCCAGAATGCACCACCACTCCAACAGCGCCCCCAGCGACAACGACGCGAACTTCAACACCGGCTCCGACTGTTCAAACTACCCCAACACCGGCTCCGTCTGTTCAAACTACCCCAACACCGGCTCCGGCTGTTCAAACTACCCCAACACCGGCTCCGGCTGTGCAAACTACCCTGAACCCGGGTGGAAGTTGTGAAGGTAGATTTCAGGATTTCAGATGTTTACAATAGATGTATCAGGTTTTGCATGAGCAAATCCTATTTTGTTTACCCTATGGTCCTTGTGCTTCACCATGTTTACCTGTGACGTCATGGGTTGGCCATCAAGTTTTCTCACATTTTTATCCCATAGATTTCAACCAAATTCTCGACCGATGTAGCACCCTGTACCGAAAATAGTCGGTGGACTTTTTTTTATAGAGGAACCTTCGATTTCCATTTGAAAAAAAAGAAAACTTCTTTGGTCATCTTTTAGAAGAGTGTGCGGTTGGAACCGGTGCCTCATACCGTGGGACAGTCTCTGTGACCGCAACAGGACGCACCTGTCAGGGCTGGGACGAACAGGCACCGCATCAACACGACAGAACTTCTACAAACTACCCAAACGCTGGTTTGGAAGCAAACTACTGCAGGTACAGTACATCTATACGTTCTTTATATTTGGACATGCAGATGAGTTTAAAATTCGCGGTGAAACGGTTGCCGCGAAAACCGCGAACATAAAACTACCGCGAACATTTCTAGTACAGTAATACTTATCCACACAAAACGAAAACTATATGAGAATCCATACACTGAAATGTCTTCTTTAATTAACTGCTTAATTACTTTTATGGCTCTTAGTAGCAAATGTGCGCACCGGTTCACCAAATCCTAAGTGGGTTTTTGGCTTTCAAAGACACTTAATTTTGATCTACAAAGGTTTTTATTGGCCGCATACTGTATTTCTATACTGCAGTAGAACTTCCGTTTTTGTATCTTTTGACCTGGACGTGCTATGGTGTTGTTTAGAAAAATGTAGAGTAGTCCAGTACATTGTATGGCTTTTTACATGATTGTTGTTTTAGGAACCCGGATGGAGAGGCGTCTGCATGGTGCTATACCACAGATCGTTTAGTCCGATGGGAGCATTGCTCTATCCCAGCATGCAACGTACCTCCCGGGGAGGGTACAAGCAGAGGTCAGTGACAACTTAGCTTCAAGCAGATGTAGAGGAATATCTTAACAATTTCTAATGTGTCCTATAATGTGTCAAAATAATAGGCGAAAAATCGGTAAGACTTCCATGTTGCGTTAAAGCGCAAAATAGACATGAAAGATTGCGCCCATGAAAAATTGTCATCCTCCATGTGAAAGTGTCTCCAATGCAAGTGTTCCCAAAGTAAAAGTGTTTCCCCATCAAAAACTGTCCCCATGAAAAATTTAGCCTGTAATCCATCCTATTTAGCTTCCGGCCGCTACCCAAGCTCCGCTGCCTGGCCAAATATTTGGCCAGGCAGCGGAGCTTGGGTAGCGGCCGGAAGCTAAATAGGATGGATTCCAGGCTATGAAAAATTGTCCCCCCTAGATAAAGTCAAACCTATATTGTCCAGTGACCACCTCAGCATAAGGACCACTTAGATTAGGTGGTCACATTGACCCTGGATTAAGAATCCTGCTTATAGTGACAACCTGTCTACCATGGCCACTCTCATGAGCTTTTAACCAAAACAGATAAGCTTTCATGCTAACTTTATATTTAGTATTATGATTATTATAACTTTATCAGATTCATGTTACGAATGCAATGGGATGGGACACAACTGGTAGTTGTTTCTTTACATAATTCGAATCCAATTTTTTTAAATCTTGCAAATGGCCCTTAGTCTGAGTTTGTACTTGCATCTAATGTTGTATTTACATTTGTTAACGTTTCCTCAGACACGTGTTACGATGGCAATGGGGCAGCGTACAATGGGGTGGTTGCAGTAACTGACCGAGGACTAACCTGCCAACACTGGGACGCCCAGCTACCACATCGCCACGGTTTTCCTGGACAAGAGGAAAACTACTGCCGCAATCCGGATGGGTAAGTGTCCCTTTCCGGATTTATTTCCGAAACTTCAGTCTATTAAATGTGGGTCAAATGTAGACTTTAACAAACTCCCGGGGTTGATGTAAAAATTGTAAAAGATGGCCAAATAGGTTGTACAGTTTTCCAGGTTAGCCACCCATAGGTTACTATTTGTTGTTCTATGGTAATAGGTTGAAGCTCTATCACCAGATACTTTCCCAGCAAACCAATGAAACTCGTTGTCTGGCTAGATCGAAAGTCCCAAGTGACTACCGAAAACTATTTAGTCATGATAAGGAGGTCATGGTTCCAAGGACATTATATATAATGTCATTGATGGTTCTAAGTTCACATGGGCAAGGAAATGCACTATGGGTAATATGTCAAAGGCACCTAAATTAAAAACACTCCCATCTCGACTATTCTTTAACAATGTAAAAACTCATCGGTCGGTTTGTATGGCAATGTCCAGATGTGTTTTTTTTATGTCTCACCGGACTTTACCTTTGATATTTCCCACAATGATTCAGCTGCGCTTGCGTACTTAGAACCATGGACATTTACATTGTTTCTACAAAATCTGAAATTCTTTACTTAGTGGTTTCTAAGACAAGTATAATTTTCATTGATAAATTCGGTCATTTTAATGTTGTTTGTGCAATTGTGCTTTCTTACAGGGGCACCCGTCCATGGTGCTATACAACAGATCCTAGCGTCCGTTGGCAGTATTGCAACGTCCCCAAGTGTGATGAGTAACACATAGGCAACAAAATGCCTCCGCCTCTAAGTTGTCAAAAACTACCTTTATCGAACGTATCCTATACGAGTGAATATTGTATATTAAGAAGGCAACACTTATAACACTAGCTATATCATATACATTAATGCTTTTAGAATGGAAATATCTAATTCTTTGTATGTTGTATTTTCTATTTTAATAGTATAGACCGTTTTTCACTACAGCTCTAAATGTGTATTTCGGTTTAAATATACAGCGATAATATATTTGTGATTTGTAACGTAGCGACATAACAATAATTATTGTAATCTTGAGTTATTCTGGGTAAAAAGCGGGAAATACAGACAGGCACACCCATAGGTAGCCGTAAAAATGTGCAGACGACGACTTGTATGGCTGTCATCTGACGTCAGTGTTGCCATGGTTACATCAAAGCAAAGAGACTCATCCCTCCGTTAGAGCAATACAACGCTTTTTAATGATAATCATGGTTGTCAGCAAACTCTTTCTCGTGACAGAAGTTGGCATAAGAACTGAATTTGCAATAAACATAGACGAAAGTGTCTTCTACTTCTTTTTTTTTGTCTACAGATAATTTGTGTATGCTAGCTGTATGGTATTGATGAAAGGTAGAAAACACAGAGTCAGCCACACACACACACAAACACACACAAACACACACAAACACACACACACACACACACACACACACATACACACACACAAACACACACACACACACACATATATATATATATATATATATACAAGAACAAACACACACACTCACACATACACACTAAAACAGGTGAAAAGACGAGGTGTTGTATGGATGTACACGGATATCTATGTAGTCAAGGTTATATCAAGGAAAATACAAACTGACAAATAACGCAAGTAAACACGCCACGTATTTTGTAGAGAGTGATCGTAAACACACCTTTCCTATGAATAATTTAGTGGCTCAAGGACTGTGATATCTCGCGTCAAGCCAACTTGGGACAAGGCCATCTAGATGATACTTGCTCCATACCAAGTTTTGCTTCGTTGCTGTTTTTCCTCGATATGTACTGTTTTCTGATTGCTTTCTAGTTATCGTATTGATAACCTACAAATATCCTCTTTGTGCTGAAGGCGTTTCTTCGACCATAACCAGCAGCAAACACGTCGTAAAGTATACTATAGTCAAACAGACCCACGCCGTCCTGTTGTGCAATAAGACACTTTTATGCTAGTGATGGTCGTCGCCATACTCTTTCGCGATAGAATTGTGTAAAAGAACTGAAATTGCAGTAAACATACCAAAAATCTATGTATCAACGGTTCATTCTTGTTGTTTTTCTCTTCTACTCTTTTTTGTCTATAGTCTATAGATATTTCAGGCCTGTTAGCTCTGTGATATTGATAAAAGGTAGGAAACACATAGTCACAGACACAGAAACACACACAGAAACACACACAGACACACACACAGACAGACACACACACACACACACACACACACACACACACACTGGCGAAGAGATGAAAAGAAGAGGTGCACAAACATGTTAAAGGAGCCATTGGACCGCATGGCAACCTCCTGACAACCGAAAAGAGGCGCAAGCTGAGATGATTTGGCATGTCAGGCAAGATCTTCAGGGCTTGCAAAAACTGTACTACAAGGGAAAGAGGGGAAGACAGAGGAGAAGGCGGGAAGACGACATAAAAGAAGGACGGCGGAGGACGACATGCAGAGTAAGGTGGATCGAGGGGGATAGTGGAGCAACTAGTCTTGGTGCCCCAACGTCCCACAAAGAGGGCAAGAGACAGGTGAAGGTAACACGACAATCAGCGTTGTCATGGAGATATCAAGGATACTTGTGACAAGTAAACACGCCACGTACTTTGTAGAGAGCGCTCGTAAACACACCTTCCTATGAATGATTTAGTGGCCAACCGCGATGTTGCTGTAAGGGCAATGACATCTAGACGGTACCTGCCTCCATAGCGTTGATGGTCTTTTAGGGTCATCATGCACGCGTTGTTTTCTGACTCTATAACAGTTATCTTATTGTTAACGGGTACTGGTGGCTTTACATGGAACCCGGTACTGAGCAGAAAACTGATAGTCAATCAGAGAACGACACACGAGAAGCTAAAAAGAGAGAAGACAATCAAGGCAGCGTGGTCAAAGGCTCACATTAAATACAGAACGCAACATGTAACATAAAGTACACAAAATCATATACAACGTGTATCAATTTGAAATCATTATTACAAAGAAAAGCAATGTTATGGCTTACTTCTGAATTACAATAATCATATCTGTCAATTGTCTGCCATTACGTGAGTGGGCTAAGAGTTACAAAAAAACAACAATGAAACCTGCTTTTCTCGAGCCTTTGACTTTTCAAGAAGCTACGTGACTTGTTCTCTTATTTAAAGTCAATGACACCATGATTCGTCCTTGGCATCGCGCTCATGCGTACAGTGTTATCTATTTCTTTGTCCAGTTAATAACATCTCTACCATTATATCTATATATCAGCACACCCATTTCTCTGTTGACTACACCACACAATCATGGTTTTCATACACTCGATTAATCCTTAAGATTCGCGGTGTGCATCTTTATTGTATTCCACTAATTCACTATGACAGGAAAGGCTGTTTTTTTTTGTACATGTTGTTGATGAGCACCTGTAGAAACGAGCACAGTTACGGAGTGTTGGTCTCTCCGGACTGTTCGCGGATTCTGTTTGCTACTCACCAAAAACTCAGTTAATACCACGAAGATGAGAAAGAAAATGCAAAGTAGCGGGGTCGACCAAGTCTTTATCGTGTGGATGTTGCTTCAGCTTGTGACTCAAGCGTCAGGTATGGAAATTTGGGTATTTTTTTACCGCAAAGACATCACCTTTGCAGTGGTCAAGACTTCTATTCAACACAGTGCAGTCTATCGGTCCACATTTTTTTTATCCTCGGTATGTAAAATTTACGTGATAAAGATACGGTGATAATGTTTCGACGCAAGCTACGTTTAAAAGGCAGTAACTATTGTAAGAGTTAGAAAAAAACTGATGAAATATATGATGTCGATATGCATATATGAGATCGTAAAACCCTCTGACATCAGTATTGTCATGGCTACATCTCCACAACCGGCTGTGGAAATAAAAGCACCTCAAGGCTGTTACAAACGAGCATACATTTTGCTATTAATTATTCAGAAGGAGAAGTAAATACTGCCGGGCAGTAGGCAAACTAACAGCCCCTGTCACACTTGTGCATATAAGCCATTCCGTGTGAATTCCGTATTAAATTTTGACAATACGCAGTTGTACGCTCAAAATATCCATTTTTTTTAGTTATGCGCCGCGCATATATAGCGTATGAGTAACGAATTCAGCGTATGAGACACGTATGATTTGCATGTGAAGTGCGCAATACTATTATCCTTGCAGCGAATAGCTGCGTATCAGGTGCGTATGCTGAGCGTATTTTGGACGCACACAACGTCTGCCGACCGCATGTCTGACGCGCTTCCGACGGATGCTAATCGAATTATGAGCGTATTTGGCTGCATTGATAGTAGTATTTTCTTTCATGGGAAGACGCCTCCACAACTGACGACAAGTAGGACCTTTTGTGTATGTGTAACAGGGACACCAATTTTACTTTTGGAACACTCCATGACATTTCGAGCCATTATTTACCCTGTGAATTTGGTTGCGTTCATATCAGTAGTTACGAAAACAACTGTTATTAGAAGACAGGTAAAATTTTATGTGTATGTAACAGGGACACATTTGTGTGGGGCATTTCAATGATTTTCTAAATTAAAAGCTTGTACACTTTGCTGGTTGTGTTTGTTTCCTCTCTGCCCTTAACTAAATTGAATACCCGACCCGACCAATGAAATACCAAATCTGGAATGTACCCCGGATGTTCGTCGAGTACGCTATGTGTACGCTATCCGTAAGTTATCTATGCGTTTGTCATACGTTACTGATACGTACAATGCGCTGCCCAATCGCAGGACGAACGGCACTAATTCGTGACATATATTCTTATTCGCTATACTTGCGCTCATCGTGCATTGTATCTGTGCTGCATGCTGCTCGGGCCTCGTGGGTCTAACTGTCATTTGCAGTACGGTTTCTATGATCTAAACATTTTCTAATAGTATTATTATTGGAAATATTGAGGAATTAAACTGATACTCACGACTAAAATATTGCAGCTTGAGTAGCTTTCGGGTGGCATCCACCACTCCTTCATCAGCTCTGAGTTGGGTTGTCACGTGACCTACGAGAGGGCACTAGGTCACGTGACACGAGAGTATTGTAGATGTATTATCATTGTCATTCCAGTATACAAAATATGTAGATGTATTGTACATCTACATATTTTGTACACGGGGATGATTGTTTATTCGTTTGTTCACGACGACAATGTCACAACCGATTATCACCAATTGCCAGGGTTTTGGAGGACAGCGTGTGAGGAGACCACCATGTATTTGGACTGCAACTGGGGCTTCGAGTTACGGATACTACAAGCTACTTACGGCCGTCGTGACTACTACACCTGCGGCTCTAGTTCTGCGGGGAATTGTTATAACTCCGGCTTGTCAACTGTCAGGTATCTTTGCGAAGGGTACGGCAGCTGCTCCGTATCTGCAGATAACTACATTTTTGGAGATCCCTGCTACGGCCATGTTAAGTATTTGGAGGTCCAGTATGAATGCGTTGGTGAGTATTGTTCGTGGCATTTTTACATCTGCTGGAGTATCTCAGAATCACCCAAAGCTCCCCCCATACTCGTACTTGCAAAGTGTTTCCAAGTCAGAATAGGACATCAGAAATGAAACCAAAGACCGTATAAGTAAACCTCCGTTGCAGGCTCTGACGCGGCTTTTTGGGGGGCTAAATAACACACTTTTTGCAGCCACCCCGCAACTATCAGCCAACCCGTAACTATCAGCTGCCTAGATAGCCGGCTGATAGTTACAGGGTTGGCTGATGGTTGCGGGGTGGCTGCAAAAAGTGTATTATTTAGCCCCCCAAAAAGCCGGTTCAGAGCCTGCAACGGAGGCAGCGTGTAAGTGTGCATGCCAGTTTCTACCTGCAATACATAATTCTTTATAGAGTAGAATTGCTGTATAAGTTGTCTAAGCTTGAATCACAAACAGGACTTGTGCTATGAAGTTATCTTTATCAATTGCTTATATCTTTCAAATATTTCATGAACATCCAGCTTCATGGTGTACTTCAATGTCATCTCCTACAAACGGTGGCATTTCCGGCTCCTACTATAACGGAGACTCCTACTACTTCACCTGCAACACCGGGTACAACCTGGTTGGTTCTTCGTCAATCACCTGTCAGGACAGCGGGTACTGGACTGGAAGTAGACCAACATGCCAACGTAAGATGTTACCTAACGGACGAAAAAAGGAGTTGACCGATTTGAATCATAAACTCCTATTTTAATTCCCGGATACTACATACGCCTTTGACTGAAAGTGCTTCCCCTCAATAATCGTAAATTGATAAAATTTGCAAGAGTGTTTGCAAAGTTACAGGGAATTTGCTTGACTGGATCCTGCCTTTCAACTATTTCCGAAGAAGGACATATATTTCTGTAATTATTATTTTACGTCTATGCACAAACTAACAATCGGTAAAGCTATTGGTAAAAGCTTGGGGTGAATCTCTAAACTAAACGTCTGTATCTATTAGGAAGTTTTGCATTTCGTCTATCAATGGTTAATCACATTTCGAAATGCAAGACGAGTTCGGTTCAAATTAGTTCAGATTGAACATGGTTTGTGTTCGAAACGTCTGAGACTTTTCAGATCTAATATGACCATCTTGTCTATATGATAGCTGTACAGTGCTCCCCACTGTATGACCCATCACGCGGTGACGTAAGCTACAGCTCTAGGAACTACGGAGATGTGGCCTCCTACTCGTGTGACTCAGGATACAACCTGAATGGCTACTCTACACGGACGTGTCTCTCTTCAGGGTCCTGGACTCACAGTGCTCCAACTTGTGAAGGTAAGTTGAACTACGGTACTTCAAACAGGTTCAATAGCTGTGAATGGCTACTGTAATTAGAGAGCATACTATGCTTTTTGTCGTTTTTGTATTCTTTTTATTCCCTTCCTTCCTTCCTTTCTCCTTCCTTCCTTCCTTCCTTCCTTCCTGTCTTCTTTTTCCCTTTTCTTTTAAAATGACGTGTTCTAGGGCCATAGTTGTCAGTTGGCGGAGTAGTCTGGCTGATGTTTTAATGAAGGCACCCCGCACATCAATATCCACAGCAATACTGAGGAGAAGGAGGGTGTTCTTCAGGTCTCTTTTGTGCTCTGGTTGCTGTCTTGCTAGTGCCCATACCATAGTCTGTGTGGTGTTTTATTTGTTTGGTGTACTTTGTAGTACCTGTGGCAAGTGCTTTTAATTTTTAGGAACCATCGTGGTCCTCCAGCTCTAACATTCTCGTGTCCTCGTCTCCGTATCCCAGTCGTTACTGTCTTTAGTTGTTCCCATGCATTTGCCGTACGAGAATCTGTTGTCAGTCAGTATTCCCCAAACCAGGTCATACTCTCTAGCGAACTCAACTTAGTCACCCACCGACGAGACCTTTTGTATCCTTTTTTGCTCTTGATAAGATATAGGAAAATTAACTGTATAGAAATTCCTTCTTTATATGAATGGTTTATTATTGTCGTCCCATGATAAAACATACAAAGGCAGCCTATTGGCTGAAATGAAGTATGTCTTACATCAGTCTAAAAGCAAACAGATATATATACAATAAAACATCACATATCTTAATCAACAAAACTCAATTTAAAATATATACTTACAAAGTGCTTATCCGTGGTGCTTTGTTATTGAGAAGGTCAACCAGGTACGGTAGTGTAGTCTTCCTATATCTACCGGTTCTACATTTGAATTGCGTTAACTGGTATTTAGACCTAAGGTTCTTGCCATGGAGACTCACACGGTTTGGAGGCAACCAATTAGTGAACGTCGTGGAGCTTAACAAGGAGGTAGCAAACTTAGCACATAGTCCGTGTTCGTTCTTTACAAGCATTATGATGTGCAGGCCAGTAGGTCTCCAAAATAGGCAGAGTTTAAACTTGTTCAAGACAGTTATCAGGCTTGACATTCCTAAGGGTACGATTTCCTGCATTTCATATCAGCATTATATATTGCAGAGACGTCAAATCATTTCGTGTCGATAAAAAATGTGATCAAAGGTCGCCACGCAACGTTGCATTAATCCACTATATCAGCTCGTGAGACCTCGCCATATTTGACACAGAAATGATGCAATATATCTCCGCTTACCGAATAGTTTGTCGGTTTAGTATATCAGAGCCTATGAAAATATCTCAAATTGGCCCAAACGAGGCATACTTCTGTCTGAAGTAAGCTTATGCACAAGGAACTGTGTTGAAAGCAAACATGCTATGAGCCCGAAACTCGATATGCTGTATAAAACGGTGTAAAAACTTTCAACTTCTACTTAGACAATTTAAAATACTGGAATCTATTTCAAAATACTGGAATCTATTTCAAACGGTCTCACGAGCGGTCCCAACTCTTTCGGAAGAATTCTCAAATTCATGTGTGACACCGATATTCAACGTGGTTGGCGCTTCTACGCTTTTAGTTACTTGCCAATCGAAACGTCCCGTTCTTTCTCTTTTGCTCTATTTCTTTATCCTTTCTTCCTTTTTTCTTCCATATTCAACAATTTTCCATTAACAGCTAGCTGCACAGTGCCCCATATCATATTCATCACAAAATTTGCATTCGCCTTTGAATGGTTGGATACGTTCTATTCTTTAGCCATGCAGTGTCCCACACTGTCCAACCCTACAAATGGTGACGTAAGCTACAGCTCCAGGAACACTGGAGATGTTGCCTCCTACTTGTGTGACGCAGGATACAACCTGAATGGCTCTATTTCTTTAACCTTTCTTCCTTTTTTCTTCCATATTCAACAATTTTCCATAACAGCTGCACAGTGTCCCATATCATATTCGTCACAAAAGTTGCATTCGCCTTTGAATGGTTAGATACGTTCTATTCTTTTTGGTTGTTTGTTTTATTTAGTTCTCCATTAGTGATACAATTCAATATGCACTATTCTTCCTGGAGTCCATATACAAATAAATAAAATGAAACAAAAACTATACAATTGGTTAACTAAGAATTCAACGAAACAAATGTGGTGAAATCAAAAATAAACGAGAGAGGTCAGAGGTCAACATAACTGAAAACATAATCTGGATGTAGTAGACAGTAAACCAGAAGTAATCATAAATTACGCATATAAGTAACTTAAATAAACTGAGCACAATGTAAATACGAATGAAAAAACGCAAACATAATGATTAACATAAATTATAACAACATAGTAAACTGATTGGTAATAATTCCAAACTAAATCAACCTTGACATAATAAATATACATGTATTTACAAAAGGACCGGAATTCTGATCAGAAGAACTTACTACCACCATAGACTGAGAGGTGAAGCTTTGTCCTGTGCTTTAACCCAGTCTCTTATTCTGTTCTTGAAGTCTACATTGTTGGTTGAGATCAGTGTGTTTGGCAGTGTGTTGTAGGTTTTTGTGCACCTGTAGAGAAACGGTCTTGTCAGCGCTTTGGTCCGTGGTGTGGGTAGTGTTACACCTCCTTTGTTGGACAGTCTAATGTTGTGATTGTGCGAAATATTGCTGCAACGTACTCTATCGTATAAGCCCTCTGGTTGTTTAACTGTAGCTAGTTTGTGAAAAGCGCTTAGAGTAGTTGTGTACATTCTCTCTTTGACAGTTTGCCAGTTGAGCCTAGAATGTAAGTCGTCCGAAGAGGAGAACATTGTTAAATTAGCTGCAAGTCTGGCTGCACGGTTCTGCATAGTCTGTAGTTTGTCTAACTGTGTCTGAGTTGAAGAAGAGAGGACAGTAGAACAATAATCCAAATGTGATAGAACGAGAGATTGTGTAACGGTTCTCAGTAAATCACATGGAAAGTAGTTTTTATATTTCCTTAGTGATGCTATACTTCTAGCCATTTTTGTTGTGGTCTTGTGTCCATGCTGGGCCCAGGAGAGGTGCTGGTCAACAGTAAACCCAAGTAGGTCAGCTTGGCTTACCTGAGTGATCTGTTTCCCACCCACACTGAGATTTAGCTCTAGGTTGTGTTTTAGTTTAGGGTGACTGCCTAGGAGGATTGATTTAGTTTTACCAATGTTTGAGATGAGTCTGTTTGTTTGTTTGTCTTTAGCCGTGCAGTGTCCCACGCTGTCCAACCCTACAAGAGGCGACGTGAGCTACAGCTCCAGGAACACCGGAGATGTGGCCACCTACTCGTGTGACACAGGATACAACCTGAATGGCTACTCTACACGGACGTGTCAGTCTTCAGGGACCTGGAATAGATATGCACCAACTTGTGAAGGTAAGTGGGACTTGGTCAACATCAAACAGGTGGTTCAATGACAGTGTATGGCTGCTGCAATAAGACAGTATGCTTATTTATCGTCAGGTGATCCAGTTTTAGATGTTAAGAAAAGGAGTCAGTTTTAGACGTTTGTTTACATTTTGAGTTTTGCGAAGAATGCATTCAGGAAACGCTGCATTTGCTTCATGATGTTTTCTATTGCTTTCGATCGTTTTTGTATTTCCTTGATTTCATTTTGTTCTTTTTTTCTCTCTCTCTCTCTCTCTCTCCCTCTCTCTTTCTTTCTTTCTTTCTCTCTCTCTCTCTCTCTCTCTCTCTCTCTCTCTATCTATCTATCTCTTTCTTTCTTTCTTTCTTCCATAAAGCCCTATGTGCTAGCTGCACAATGTCCCATATCAAATGCATCACAAAGGTTGCCCTTCAATGGTTAAGTACATTTCTATTCTTTAGCGGTACAGTGTCCCACATTGTACAACCCTTCAAGAGGTGACGTAAGCTACAGCTCCAGAAACTACGGAGATGTGGCCACCTACTCGTGTGACGCAGGATACAACCTGAATGGCTACTCTACACGGACGTGTCTCTCTTTAGGGTCCTGGAGTCAAAGCGCACCAACTTGTGAAGGTAAGTGGAACTACGGAACTTCTAACCAGTTGAATAGCATGCAGTATAAGGCTGTGGTAGTTAGACAACATACTTCTACACCATAAGGTTATGCCTACATTGAAAATAGTAACTCTGCTTTAAACATTGATATTTTCCTTAATTTTATTTAATTTTTGTGAGTCATGCACTCGATCAGTCAATCGCTCCATCGGGTTGGTATTGCTTGTATTTTTCTCTCTGTAGTTCCTTTCTTTTTTTCTTTTCGTTTCCTTTTCCTTTCGTTTCCTTTTGCATTCTTTCGTTCTCTTATATCTTTCCGTCTCCTTTCTTCTTTCCATATAAAATCATTTCTTTTCTCTTTCTTTCGTTCAGTTTTTATCTTCTTTCTCTTTCTTTCGTTAATTTTTTTTCTTTCCAGCCTTTGTTCTGTATGTATGTCTTTCAGGTTTAACACATGTCTTATTACAGTTATACAGTGCCCAGCTCTATCCAACCCTTTAAACGGTGACGTAAGCTACAGCTCCAGGAACTCCGGAGATGTGGCCTCCTACTCGTGTGACACAGGATACAACCGGAATGGCTACTCTACACGGACGTGTCAGTCTTCAGGGTCCTGGAGTCAAAGTGCTCCAACTTGTGAAGGTAAGTGGAACTACGGTACTTCAAACAGGTTCAATAGCAGCATATGGCTGCTGCGAATAGACGTCTATTCCCTTACAATATTTCGCATCGTTTGGCTTCCATATAATGGAGGAACACAAAAAATGCACGTTTGGTCTGGCAGCAGCCAAATAAGCTTCCAAATTAATTGTTAGAAAGGGTTTATTCTAAATATACAGACGACCAATGCTAATATTCTCCACTGAATCCTATGTCAAGTTTCAGCTCAAGTGGCTTTAGCTTGTCATAACGTAATGAGTAAAATATAAAGATATTACATTTACATTTTTATTTATTTATTTCGTTATTTCTCTTTTGCTCTTTCTCTTTCTTTATCTGTGCCCTAGGTTTAACATATTGCTATGTCAAGCTATACAGTGTCCCGTATTATATCATGCCAACGGTTGCATTCGTCTTTGAATGCTTAGATACGTTCCATTCTTTAGCCATACAGTGCCCTACACTATCCAACCCTTCAAACGGTGCCGTAAGCTACAGCTCCAGGAACTACGGAGATGATGCCACCTACTCGTGTGACGCAGGATACAACCTGAATGGCTACTCTACACGGACGTGTCAGTCTTCAGGGTCCTGGAGTCAAAGTGAACCAACTTGTGAAAGTAAGTGGAACTACGGAAGTTTGAACAAGTTGAATAGCATTCGGTATATCGCTACGTCAGTAAGACATCATGCTTCCACGTCATAAGGTAATGTCTATAGTGAAGATAGTAGCCCTGCTTTAAGTGCAACTACGGAACATTAGATAGGTTCAATAGTAGTATGTGACTGCTGCAAATTGTCAGCATTCTTCGTCGTCGTAATTTATCATTCTTAACGAAAGGTAATGCATATATATATGATAGTAAAGATATCGGTTTAGTTAAATTTTGCTTGATATTGTTTGTCTTTTTCTTTCGGTCGCTTAATTTCCTTTTCTCTTTGATCTTACCTTTCTTTCTTTTCTTCATTCCATTTCTTTTCTTCTTCAATTTCTTTCTTTCGTTCTTTCTTTCTTTATTGTACTTTAGGTCTTTCAGGTCTAACGAATTTCTAATTGCAGTTCCACAGTGCCCCATACTGTACAACCCTTCAAACGGTGACGTAAGCTACAACTCTAGGTCTGTCGGAGATGTGGCCTCCTATTCCTGCAACATAGGGTACAATTTGGTTGGTTCAACTACAGTTACCTGCCAGTCGAACCTAGCCTGGAGTGGAAGCCCACCGACATGCTCAGGTAGAGCTCTAAGAAACGTAATAAAGGCACAAAAACAACTTGATAACCATCGAAGTAGGATCAACAAAACAAGAGCTGCTCTTAGTAGGCAAATGAACTGTCAACAGTTTCGGTGATTTTTATCTACTTTTGTCAAATGTAGATCAATTGATATTCCAAAGGCAAAGGCTTACTACTAGCCAGAAAGCCAGAGTTGACAGTTTGGAATGTCGGTGAGAAAATACGTTATTCCGTCTCACTGGTTCCTGCAAATGGTGTCATGGCAGTGAATGCATCTTAACTCAGTTGAATGAAATTCCATGTGATTTGACGTTGCTGTTGTTGCCATATACGATAATTGATTCATTTCTCTATCCAACAGAAATATTTGTATACAAAAACATGCCTACCCTTCATTTTCTAAATATGTTTTATTCTTTTCAGGCGTACCGTGTCCACTGCTGTCATCTCCTGACAACGGTGGAAAGAATGGCGGTAATTCCTACCCGGACGTGGTGACGTTCTGGTGTGATGTTGGATACAACCTTGTGGGAAGCTCCAGCCTGAACTGCAAAGCTGACGGCACATGGAGTGGGAACGCCCCAACCTGCACAAGTAGGAAATATAAGCTTCTATCTGCTCAGAGAGATCAACTTCATACTGTCAAAAATAATCTTAGTTAATATAATATTCGGAAATAACCTGACTGACAATAACCTAATATAATGACTTGGAGAAATCATCTAAGAATAGCAGCTTATCAACAATATTTCCTTTCAAAAAGCACCCTAGCACCTATACGAGAAAGAGAATAACTGCTAGGCAATGATAGTTGGTGAAGATTGTAGCCAGAGGGCCAGTTTTATCTATAAGTGTGATTATTTTGTTGGCAGTATTGCGCAATGGCTAATGCCAAGTCTTCTGCATGATTGCCGTTTGATTTCCATATTGGACTGATTTGTTAATCTATTATAGTAAGTACTTGTGATATATGTCACAAAGAAACAAACTGATATCGTTTTAAGGGTAAGAATATCCACTTAGCTAAATCATCAACAGCTCTTGTTGAACTATTAAAGAATCAAGTACATTTTTTCATTCAGTTGTGCAGTGTTCCATACTGGGCTCCCCTACAAACGGTGCAGTGAGCGGTTCCAACGCATACGCAGACGTGCTCACCTTCACGTGTGACCCAGGATACACTCTGGATGGTGCTTCTTCGCTGACATGCCGGTCAGATGGAACTTGGACTTCAAGCCGACCAGCCTGCGAAAGTAAGATAGAATCTCTGATTTAGATATCTAAATGGTAAGAGACCATCAAGTGGATAGAAATTAACAAACATTAGTGCTTCTTAGTTTCAGCTGTAGATTTCAGTGGACGTAAATCAAATGTTAGCAAAAAAATCGTTTTGAAGGTTTATCATTGTCTAAAGTATATTGAAGGACAAGGTATTATGTTGAATGCTAACTTGTAAAATTCTGTGATCCACTTGATAGTGTTTTGTTTAGAGATTTTACCTTCACTCAATATGTTGTGTAAAACGGCAGAGTGATTGTGTTTGTTTATTTGGCTGTAGTTGGACAGTGTCCCGGGCTGACAGCTCCTTCCAACGGTGCAGTGAGCGGCTCCAATACCTACGGATCAATGCTCACCTTCACGTGCAACATTGGATACAACTTGGTTGGCTCAACTACACTCAGCTGCCAGTCAAACCTGGCCTGGAGTGAGGATCCACCAACATGCTCAAGTATGACGCTTAGAAACAAAATTTAGACAGTTACGTTTAGGTACAACTACATGACCATAGAATAATATATGGATGTAACAAAACAAGGCTTGCAATTAGCTAAAAATACCAAAATGTGCAGTTAGGACTTTGGCAGCGAAATGAAAATATTTTATTTGTTTTGCTCTATGGTTCTCACATATTATCCTATTACAGTGGCTCCGTCTAACTTTAAAAAAGGTGAATAGAAAAGCTAACTTTGCTTGAAAGGACCTTGACCCTAAATGGCGGCTCTAACCATTTGACTACTCCTTGTTCTAGTTGTACAGTGTCCACTACTAGCAGCTCCTGACAACGGTGGAAAGAATGGCGGTAATTCCTACCAAGACGAAGTCACCTTCACATGCAATCTTGGATACGATCTTGTGGGAAGCTCAAGTGCGACCTGCCAAGATGACGGTACATGGAGTGGGAGCTCCCCAAACTGTACAAGTAGGAAATAAAAACTTCTGTCTAAATCTGCTCAGAGAGATCAACTTCATATGGTCATAAGTAATGATAGTTAATAAACGAAAACAAGATTAACAGTAACATGAAATACTAACTTAGAGTAATCATCCAAAAATGGCAATTTATCAATTAATATCTCATTTCAAAACGCATCCTATGGCCTTTACGAGAAAGAGAAGAACTGCTAGGCAGTGATAGTTGGTGAATATTGTACAGTCTAGCCAAAGGCCCAGTTTTATCTTGAAATGGTATTACTTTGTTGGCAGTATTGCGCAATGGCTAATGCCATTTCTACTGATTGCCGTCTGATATCCACATTGGACTGATCAGTGTGTATGGAAGTGTTCTTTTGCTTCGAGAAGGGCACTTATTACTTGACAAAGGACTGTTTTAGAATGACTGCTCATTTGTTAAACTAAGTACCTGTGACATATGTCACAGAAACTAGAAAGAAACAAACTGATATGTTTTCCAAAGTTAAGAATCTCTTGTTAGCTAAATCATCACCAGCTCTTGTTGAACTAATAAAGAATCGAGTACATTTTTTCTAAATACAGTTGTGCAGTGTTCCATACTGGGCTCCCCTACAAACGGTGCAGTGAGCGGTTCCAACTTCTACGGAGACGTGCTCACCTTCACATGTGTCCCAGGATACAATCTGGATGGTGTTTCTTCGCTGACATGCCGGGCAGATGGAACTTGGAGTTCAACTCCACCAATCTGCGAAAGTAAGATAGGAACTTTGATTTAGAATGGCAAGAGACCATCAAATAGATAGAAATAAGCGAACATTAATGTTTCTTAGGTTTATCAATAGAATTGGAAGTAAATCAACTGTAAGCAAAACAAATTTAAAGGCCTATCATTTTCTAAAGTATATTGATGACCAAGGCATCCTGTTGAATGCTAACTTACACAATACTGTAATCTGCTTGCTAGCGTTTTCATGTGAGGTTGGATTTTACATTCACTTAATATAAAACGGCATTGTGTTACTTTTTATTTGCCTGTAGTTGGACAGTGTGCCGTGCTGGCAGCTCCTTCAAACGGGGCCGTGGGTGGCTCCAATACCTTCGGATCAATGCTCAGCTTCACGTGCAACATTGGATACAATTTGGTTGGCTCAACTACACTCAGCTGCCAGTCAAACCTGGCCTGGAGTGGAGATCCACCAACATGCTCAAGTATGATCTTATATGATAAGATTAAGACAGCTGCATTTAGATAGAATATTCCACGAATATAATAAGAAAAACTATGGTTCCACGAACACATTATCTTCTCCAAATAATCAAGACTTATTATGGATAGTGATTGATATTCATATGCTTTAATATCACCCCCTGCAAATTTGATCATACATCATGCCGTTTGGAAGTTATGACGGGGGGGGGGGGGCAGTCTAGATAGGGTTAAAAAATCATTCCGTGGTACAGGACTAGTATTTGTGTCTAGCGTGCTGATATATGTTATAACTGGTCATGAGCAGATATGAGTATGTTGATATTATTTGGGCCACAAAGGTTTTATATTGCAGTGTCGTAAGTTGAAAGTGATGATGAAATGGTACAGTCAATATATATGAATAGAATAAATCTTTATTCCATATCATACACATTTTGAAAGACATAGTAAATGTGACTTTTCCGTACCTAGCAGTGGTGCAGTTTTGGAGCAGTGTACTCTCCAAGCAGAGCAGTGGATCCGGCTGGTTTTTGACCTGTTTTTAGGTGTTTTTGTCGGGCTTTCTATTTTTTCCCCTTTTCGTTATGCCGCCAACGTGCTTTGGACAAAAATGCCTAAACTGAACACAGCCACACCCAAACCTCTGCTTGGAGAGCAGTGCTGTGCTCCATTTGTTTCTACGACCTACTTCTGCCAAGTCACCTGTTTATATGACCTGTTTATGGGGACACTGTCACATGTTTGAAAGTCCCAATATGAAGTGAAGCTGATTTACAAACTTTCCTTACCAATTAGCTCCTGATTTGCATATTTAGTCGTTGATTATGTAAAGCACCATCTGAGCTACATACCAAACATCACGACGATCTGTCGACCCCTTCTCAAGTTATTCATGTCCGAAGGTCAAAACAAAAACACCCACTGCAGTCCCAAACAAGCCGCTAGGGGGCCCAAACTTACATAACTTACTTGTGGCATGAACTATCTACCACACAAAAATCATGACCATAGCACTTGCACAAAATATGCCCTCAAATTTTGAAGCTCGGCTGCAGTACCTTAGGTACCAGCTAGAAGACCCATTATCGAACTTGACCTTCCATTCTGCAAACTCTATCCATCCACTGAATATCATGCAGAACTATCTACAGCTTCTCGAGTAATGTTGGCGACATACAAATACTTTTTTCTCTGGTTCTTACAAATGTTGCCATAACAATGGTTTCATCTTGCTTGAACGAAAGCATATGCAAAGCTAACGTTGCTTGGACGTTGATCTAAAACATCATTTCTAAACACGTTAAATATTATATATTACTCCTTGGTCTAGTTGTACAGTGTCCACTGCTGTCAGCTCCTGACAACGGTCGAAAGAATGGCGGTAATTCATACCAAGACATAGTGACTTTCACGTGTAACCTCGGATACGACCTTGTGGGAAGCTCAAGTGTGACCTGCCAGGCTGACTCCACATGGAGTGCAAACGACCCAACCTGCACACGTATGAGAGAAATCTTATGTGTACTGAAACAGATCAGCTTCTAATAACCAAGAATGATGATAGTCACATTTCTGTAACGCAAACGGCAAGCAATACCAATATCAGATATAATTAGTTCATCATAAGTGGTTTCATTTCAAAAGTATTCGCTAGTTACATTGTATGGTGCATGAAAGAACTACTGTCTACAGTGATAGACGGTAGTCTCTACCAGACTAACCACGCCGGCTATAGGGAGAATATTTGCCGGGGGACTTTGTCCATGGAGGGTTTCATTCGCAGGCTCAGTTAGAGTTGCCTATTTGACCCTATCTCCGTAGCCGACTCCCTTCATACAGTTGACTCTATTTGGCCAATTTCTACTATTTTCCCAGCGACCCGCGGAGACTGGTAGAAGCTAGATAGACGGTGAGGTTTGTGAAAAGAATGTAATTATCTCAAGAAAGTATGATTCAACTAGTTGAGCTTTATTTGTTTGATTATATCAGGTGTGCAGTGCCCAATGTTGCAGTCTCCAACAAATGGTGGGTCCAGTGGCGACAACTACTACCAGGACGAGATGGGCTTCACATGTGACTCTGGTTACGAACTTGAGGGTTTGGCAACCATAACGTGTCAGGCAGACCGCACATGGAGTGGCGACGCCCCAAGTTGTGCACGTAATTTTGTTTCAAGTATTGTTCATGAAAAGTAGTTTAAAATTTTTACCTTTGTTTAAATTGGTGCCATTTATCCATTTATCTTCTCACTAGGTTGATAAGTGTCGTGATTACTTTTAATGCCAATTGCCATCCATGGTTTTGATAGTCCCTGTGTGACCTTCCAAGAAGTCCTGTTTGGAACGACAGTCAGTACAGCCATGAGAAAGGTAGCAAAGGGGATATCGAAACGGAACTGGTTGTGTTGAAATAACTATAGTATTCAGTTATCCATCCTGCCATACACTTTCAAACACATCTTACTCATGCTTCAGCCGTACAGTGTCCGCTGATGGCAGCTCCTGACAACGGTGGAAAGACTGGCGACAATTACTACCAGGACGTGGTGACGTTCTCGTGCGATCCTGGATACGAGCTTGTTGGAGTTCCCAGCTTGACCTGCCGAGCAGACAGAACATGGAATGGAGACGTTCCAACCTGCACACGTAAGAGAGAAAGAATGTCTTTACAAAAATCCGCAAAAGATTAATAACTTTGTCAATGATGATGATATTTTTATTTTTAAGTCATTTGACTATGAAAGATGGTATAGTCTGTCAGCTACACAAGTTGTAAAAGTGACATTGATGAATCTGGTATTAGAAATCTTGACTGTCTGAGAATCTCAGTCTTTATTTTCAAAGAATCCCAGGCCCACTTAAATGCAAGGGAAATGTAGAGAAATAAGAAACTGGAACGAGTCTTTGGTACATTTATTTAGTCAAATTTTTCCGTGATATGTATTTCAGGTGTTCAGTGTCCGTTGGTGTCTGCTCCTGTAAATGGTGCTTCCAGCGGCCCCAACTTCTACCAGGACGTGGTGGCATTTACTTGTGACTCAGGATATAATCTGTTCGGAGACTCTAGTTCTACCTGTCAGGCAGACAGAACCTGGAGCAGTAGCACCCCGTCATGCAACGGTAGAATGTTAACCAATAGATATAGAGCAGTTCGGATGTCCATTAGTCGATAAAATGACTATAAAGACTCCTCTCAGAACGATTTCAATTAGCTAGGAGACTTCGAACACAACTTCGTTTTAAAATCTTTCATGTGAAATATATCATCATTGGGAAATAATACCTAAGATTGTCTTGAGATTCAATTATTTACTGAAACACCAATGCTTCATAGAGAAAGCGATAACGCAGAGAACATTGAAACAGCAATGTATCCACCTGTTGGTAGCTGATTGTAAATCAACTCTGTATCTATTAAGATTTTTTGTCTTGTAAGCTGTTTTTGTTGATGTTTCTATGCAGATATTGATGAATGTTCAGCTGCAAATGGAGGCTGTGACCATGCATGTACCAACACAGCGGGCAGCTTCCAGTGTTCCTGTGTGGTTGGATTAAACTTGAATGCAGACAGCTACTCCTGTGACGGTAAGAGTAACCATGTCCTTATTTAAGCCAAACATAGTTACTCAAGCAACTGGATAAAATTTTGAAACCAGTTGCTTGAGTAACTATTTTTGGTGTATCTTACTATCTGGATGTCTAACCTTCATCAACGCATGTCCTTATTTACAACGTATTCCTAAACCACATACTGGAACATATAAATTTGGAGATTTGAATACATCTAAATAATGCCATAAGTTTCAAATCAGCCCTGTCAATGTTGGAGACCTCCATTTAGCTGTGTTGTTTTTAATATTTTTCTTAAATCCTTTTTAATACATTTGATTGCTTGTCGCCATTTCAGAAATCAACAAATATATGCCCATTTCCCAGTGGATTATCTAATACTCCAATGTCATTTGCATTCGACATGGCTTCTGGCACGGTCATGTGGGGAAATCTTTGCCTTCTAGGAAATGCATAACCTTTTATGTGTTGTCTTTATGCAGACGTCGATGAATGTACCATTGGAAATGCTGGTTGTCATCAGAACTGTAACAACATCATCGGGAGCTACTGGTGTTCCTGTGGAACTGGCTACAGGTTGAATGGAGATGGTCACACTTGTAATGGTGAGAATTTGTTGTATTGAGTCGTATAGCTAGAAAAGTACAAGCGGTTTGGCATTTCAGGGCAAAGGTCATTAATATAGGCAGGCGCCTGTGGATCACGTTGAGTCCCCACAGTGTTCTAGTCTAGCCTACACCTTACAGAAACGTATCTACAATTGTCTTTGCCTGCAGTTGTTTATTTACTATGTTGTAAGCCGTGAGCAAAAGGCTAGGAAGCTATGTACTTTCTTGCTTTAGAAAAACAAGGATAACTTGCTAATCTGTGTGACACGAAGGAAAAGAAAAAAACAACGACAATACAGGTCGGCTTGCCATGCTCTGAGCAACACGCTGAACATAGGCATGATAATACAGTTTGTGCGTCCGTTTCTTTTAATGCAGATGTGGACGAATGTTCGGCCGCTAACGGTGGTTGTACTCAAACATGTACCAATACCCTCGGTAGCTTCTATTGTTCCTGTGGACCGGGCTATACTTTGAACGGCAATGGATTTTTCTGCGACGGTGAGCACATGTTGATCATATTGATTCTCTTAATTCTTTACTCCTTTAATATAAGCTTACTTCTTCCAGCTGATTAGAAGTAAATTGGGAAAATGGTGATGTTCTCCCTTGATTCCTTCTGTCTTTCGTCGTCACAGCATGCAAAGTATAGTAAAGTAAGTTTTCTTGGTACTAAAAATTTGATATTTCACTTGTTTATACAGACGTGAATGAATGCTCCAATGCAAATGGCGGCTGCGGGCAAACTTGCATCAATCTCATCGGGAGTTTCCAGTGCTTCTGCCAGGATGGGTACAGTCTTAATAGTGACGGCTTTACTTGTGACGGTATGTATATTTGTTATATTCCTTTTTTGAAATTATGCTGACTGCAATTATATTCTTCTGAATAAGAATGAGTCGTTCAAACAGTCAGAATTTCAGAATTGTTGATTCAGAAATTGTAGATAAAACTTTATTTTAATGTGAAGACATACATTCACTAGATTTTTCGCTTGCTTGCGACAAATTTCTTCATGTCAATTTTATAACGCCAAACTCAATTTGCATTAAATGTTAAAGAGATACTGATTTTGACTCTAAACCCAATTTCTATTAACCTCTGTACGTTGATTTAATGAAGCAGAATTTTTCTATTGCGTGAAGTGGTTTAGACAATGCCTAGAAAACAAACTTTTGATCTTCGAGCCTTCGTATATGTGTATATCTTGTTCTATTTGCCAATGCAGACGTGGATGAATGTACTTCTTCAAACGGCGGGTGTGCGCAGACGTGTACGAACAATATCGGGGGTTTCCAGTGTTCTTGCGGGGCTGGCTATACACTAAATATCAATGGCCTTATCTGTGACGGTGCGCATCTTTGTGTTGGGTACATGCATGTTATGATCCGTTCTGCATTACTATACCATGTTATGTTATGTTGTGCTTACAGCTCATGCAACATGAAGAGTGCCTTCTCACTAACATCATTGCCTTTATCGTCATCACCATCATCGTTTTTATCATTTTCATTATCATCATTAAAGTATAATCATACTACGTTTAAACGTATACACACAATGACGACATATATGTTAAGTAGCAATACAGTGCCTGATGACATACTTTCCAACACAGATGTGGATGAATGTGCTTCTGCAAATGGCGGCTGTCAGCAGACTTGTACGAACAACGTCGGGAGTTTTGAATGTTCCTGTTCAGCCGGGTACAGACTGAATAGCGATTGGCTTGCCTGTGATGGTAAGTTATACAATAGACCATCTGTTTAAAAAGCATTTCCTAGACTATATATACCGGACACAAGTTCTGTGTATGATAGCACAATAGATGATTATAAGTATTCTTATATTCTACGAATGTTGAGTGGTATCAAGTAAATCTAGTATATTCAGATGCATTTTAAATTTGCAAAATAACGTATTGCACTTTCTTATAACAATGCAGACGTGAATGAATGCAGCACTACAAACGGTGGCTGTGACCAGAATTGTTCCAACTCCATTGGAAGTTTCGAGTGTTCCTGTGGAACTGGCTATAACTTAAATGGCGATGGGTTTTCTTGTGAAGGTGAGAGGCTCATTTCTGTTTCTAACTCATCCTAAAAAAGCGCACTTTTCTGAAAATTTACTGATCTATTAGCATCGCTCATTTCTTAACTGTTGATACGTTTCTTTCTTTAGATATCAACGAATGTCAAACGATAAATGGCGGTTGTGAGCAGATGTGTAACAACACCTTAGGAAGTTTTCAGTGTGTCTGCAACATTGGATATATACTGAATGCCGACGGGTTCACGTGTGATGGTATGTATATAAAACACGACGTGTAAGCTAGCTACAAGTACGGTCAGCTACAAGTACAGTTTTATTCAGATTGCCACTTTCTTTTTGAATCTCTTACCCTCAGAGGTATTCTACATATTTTGCTAGTATTCACTCGGGATATCATTTGCTTTGGGGAAGACAATATCCGTTGAAATTTCTGCAGTACTTGTTAGACACCACGAACGGCATTGGAATGACACATGGATGATTTAGCACTGCACGAAATGGCCTCGTTTCCCGGCGTGTACGTACAGGGATTCCTCCGGAAATATTCCATATCCCGGTGCGGATTTAGCGTATCCGATAGTTTTAACGGATACGCTAAATCCGCACCGGGATATGGAATATTTCCGGAGGAATCCCTGTACGTATACGCCGGGAAACGAGGCCATTTCGTGCAGTGTAGATGGCATCAACGTTTGTGTATCGTCGTTGGTGTCTTCATGAATTGCTCACTAGCTCTCCTTGCTCGTTCTGCTTACATATGACCATTATGACCATCCAAACTTTAACGAAAACGCGTTATTTTATTTCCTTTCACAGATATAGATGAATGTGACAGCACTAATGGTGGCTGTGCACAAATTTGCAACAACACGATCGGTAGTTTTGGGTGCCTCTGTGGTACTGGCTACATTCTGAATTTGAACGGGTTAGCCTGTGATGGTAAGTATGATTTCTGCAATAACTCGTGTATTTCATTAATATGAATATAATCTCATATTATCCTCATTATCGTCGAAGAAGGTTGGACACCCGTGTAGTAAGTTACATAAAAAGCAGTTACTCAATCAACTGGATACATTTCCTTGAGTACATGTTATCTTGCGTATCGTGAATTTCTTTTATTGCTGTTAGATATTGATGAATGTGAGACAGCAAACGGGGGCTGCGGGCAGTTCTGTACCAACACCATTGGTAGTTTCAACTGCTCGTGTGCGACTGGATACGACCTAAGTATGGACATGCTTGCCTGTGACGGTAAGGAGGATACATTTATGAAAGACAAGTTGTCTCAACAAAATGTACTTATTTCCGTTTTGTTTATCAATCAGGTCGTAACTAACGATATATTCAAAACTGACACAAGTTATCGGCATTTTTAAATGCACATCCAATAACATATTATTCACGGAAATTATGTATGCAGAGATGCCTCTAAAATATCTATGTGTCTGAATGCTTCACTCCACAGGATTCGATCCCGTGTCGCATCTTTCATGTTCGTCTTCAACAACAACTTCCATCTCTGTAGCCTGGACCAAGCCAGTTGCACACATTTTGGGTTACAGTGTTATATACATTCCTGAGTCAGGTTAGGTTTCCACACTATTTTTCTTACTGATAGTGCTGCTTTTGCATTGATAAAAAGAATACAACATAGTGTCCCAACTATTTTGGTATGCACAGCACAACTTTGTTGTTGTTCAGGATTCTACCAGCCCTCATTGATGACATCATTCCGGAGTCGTAATGACACCAATGCTACACTGTCTGGCTTGTACAGCGGAGTGCAGTACTCCCTCACTGTTCTTGCCTTTGGACTGTGGAATGACAGCGCTAACGCCAGCGTAGAGTGTACAACTGGTGATTATGCTATTGGGTTTTGTAGCAGAAACGATAAACTACCATTTGTAAAATGTTTCATGGCTAATTGTAAGGTTGAAATTCTAAACCAAACATCTAACTGGCTGCTTGTAAAAAATGCTGTTCTTTAAGATATTGTAGACATTTTCATCATGTAATACACTATCGATGACTTAACGAAAATTGACGAATATTGATGCTGTGTATTTTCTAGATCCCAAAGCACCTGCATAATTATCTTAAACAAATGTCAGTAACCAGCAACGACTATTTCTCAATGTTAAAATATAGTAACCTACCATTTCAACTACAGGCCTGCCACCTCCTACAAACTTCACCTTCAACAACGTCACCGAGAGTTCGGCCATTTTCCATTGGCAAAAGCCTGTTGGAGCCCTAGTTGTTGCCTACAGGATGTGGATGGCAGACAAGGAAACCGCACTCACAGTTTCCACACAGTATCTGCTTGGCTCAGCGACTTCGACCACCTTCACTTCTCTAACTCCTGCTACAAAGTACGAGGTGGCAGTGACATGCATCAGTCCCTTTGTCGAGGGACCGCAAACAAGCGTAACCATCATAACAGGTGAAAATTTGAAATCTTATATTCTTGTATCAGTGTGGCTGACGTTTTGTATGATATTAGGTTAGTTTTTAGTAATTACATTCCACACGTATATGCGGTATACACGATTGCTGGTCCTAAAATTACCTTTCTGTCGCTTGATAAAAGTATTCCATTTGGTAACCTAAAAAAAAAAACACATTTTTATTGAGTATAGCTGTTATACCTTGATTCAAGTACAATATCATATTTTACATTCAAACTACAGAAACAGATCCTCCGCGGCAGTTGTTAGTTGACAACATTATGTACCACAGCATGGCTCTGTCCTGGATCCCACCGGTTGCTAAGCTGTTAGAATACGAACTCACCTACAGCAGCGCAGAGCAACGGAGGAAACGACGATCTCTCAGTTCAGTCACCCTTCCTGGTAACATCGGGAACTATTGGCTGCAAGGACTTGTCCCTGCTACTCAATACATCATGAGCTTGACGGCAATCAGTCGGTATGGACGGAGCGACACTGTTAAGTCAATGGGTATCACAGGTACGCTTACGTGTTTAAAGTTCTATTAATTTTTGTTGACATTCTACGTTAATGCCCAGTGAATTACCAGCCTGGCTAAACTATTTGCGGATTCATTACCTTCATTTTGCAATGTATAGGTACGGATCAACCGAATGAGTTTAGAATTATGAATGTGTCCTCCACCTGGATGTATGTGGGATGGGCACCACCTGTCGCAGCTGTTGTCTCATATGATCTCACGGTAACCGAAGTTACGAGCCAGGAAAAGAAACATTTCGGGTGAGCAAACTGTCATTGTACAATATGAATGGAAACAACCGTATGCAGTACCTCAATGACTGCCGTTATGTTTTTACATTTTTGAACTAGTTGAGTTGATAATTTAGCGTCTGGTAACGTTGGTTCGATATACCAACTAATTGTAATTTTCTTGAATCACATGGCATTGTATGCGTACCTAACTAATTGGAATACTGTGTTCATTTTTTATCTGCATGTTTAACCTTTATCAACGTACAATATTGTTGTTTTAGAAGTACTTTAGCCTGGTGTTTCGTTACAGCATTCCACCTGTCGCAACGGAACTCAACATAACGGAGCTCTTCCCAACTACGAAGTACATCATCCGGATTGAAACCATCAGCATGTACGGACGTAGTGTGGAAGCTGTAAGCTTTGGCAGCACCGGTATGTTAAAACATTATCAATCATTTCTGTACTTCCCAGGTCCTTGTTCAGATTCAAAGAGGCCAAAGACCCGTTACTTTTGACAAGGCCAACAGAAAAAAATGTAATTTATATATAAATCTATTTAATTGATGACCAGATATATCCTAATACCATGGTGAACTAACTGATATGATTAATGTCAATGAAGTTCAAGCCTTTATTTGATCTCAGTGGTTTGTTCAACAACGAGGCCACATTTCAATTAGGTCTTTTTTTCTGTTTTCTTTTAGTTGAAAAAATAGATGTGGTTAGATACACAACACCGTCTATGTCAACATCAACAGAGTTGCTGAGTACAACAAGCACCCCACTGAAAACGACATCCAGTCCGGAATTAAAGATTAGGACCAAAACGTTTTGGCACGAAGACTTCAATACTCTTCCTGAAAGAGAAGGTGAAAGTAAATTTACCTCTGTCTTTTTAGAGAGATAGCTTCCTTGGATAGATGATAGTGATACACATGTACAATAGTTTCTATAAAAACACCAATTTTGTTTTTACAGATACCACAACAAAACTGGTAACATTTAGGATGGAAAACGTGGAGCTAACATCATTGGCTGCTACGACAGGTCAGGCTGATAGATACACTTTTATCTTGTTTAATATTCCTCATAAAATATCAGTATTCTGACCCCAAGGCGTGATAGTTGTATGGCAATGAAGGAAAAAATACTGTGTTCTTAAGGCATTGTGCAACTAAACGACAATTCAGTGGCAGGACTTACTTTGAAACATAAACCTTTGAGTCAATATAAAAACATAGTTATCTTGTGTGCACCAGTGATGCTAATATTGTCACTTCTCGTTTCGCAGATCTTCAGCTTACAACTGACGCACCGACGGCACCAACAACATTAAGCGGTATGTGTGAAGTGAAAACTATCAAAGGAAAACTGCCTCGCTCTTCGGTGCACTCTAAGACAAATGTTGATATTCATATAAGTCAATTTGTTGGGTGCCATCCAGAACTTTACCTTATGTCAAGATCTCGGTTTTTATCTCTAAAGATCCCTTCATATTGTTTTCACATTGTTAAAAGTTCCTCTTTCTGTATACCATCGTATGTTAAACAACGTCACTCAATTTAGCCCTTTCTAATTGATAGCCTCATGCTAGTTGGGCAGCCCTGGCTGTGTCTCCAAAACAAACAAAAAAAAAACCAATAAATAAATAACTAAATTGTCCCTTTGACTTTTAGGTAATGGAGAGGAGAATTCCACTCCTAGTAGGACGCCAAGTCCTCTCGAAGCGGTAAGATAGTTATCTTTTGCATGGTTTTGTTAATCTAAATGTAGAAACATAAGCTAACCCTCAAACACCCCAACATTTTTTGCGACTAAAGTATTCTGCCGGGGTCCAAACGGACCCCATTATGTTTTGCTCCGTAATATTTTCTCATTACATTTTTTGTCGATGGAAGAGGAATGTTCCCACATGTTTAGGTACCTAGGTGTGAATAACATCGTACCGCGTATCATATTTTCAAAACCTTTGTAACAAACCAATTTAGATATGTAACTGTTAAGAACAATTTCCAACATTTATTTGATGTTCTAAATATTTTTTGTTGTGTTCCAACGTGTTAAGGCAGTCAATAGAGATTAGCACCTACAGCCGGCAATAACCCCGATGTACAATTTGAAAAATGATGCAAAATGTTCCAACAGTGAAACAATGACATAGATGTTTGCAAATCGTTCTAAATAAGGGATATTTATGCAATTACTTTCAAAATATTTCCAAAATATATAGATGAGTTCAAACATGTTCAAACTTTAATTTTTAATTGTTTGAACAATTTGGCACTATTTTGACTGAAATAGCCTTTTCTCCAAAATTCCCCAAATTTGAAAACCATTTCGGTGACATGGAATTGACTCTATTGAAGTAATTTTGACAACCAAAACTTTCATGTTCTTGAATACAGCACATTTTGCTGTGATCCAAATGGACCCCACTCGGACTCAACGCATACTTTTTCCTCCATAATTTCCATAGCATTGTGACAAAAAATTAGGAAAAGGTTATAATAGACTAAAATGTCACGGACAAAGTCACGGAAGGAATATTTCACATCAAAATATATGTCTGGAGTAACAACCGACTCCGTTGGGTGGTTGGGTGTTTGAGGGTTGGGCGTTTGAGGGTTGAAGAATTGTATACTGCGTAAGGCAACTTCTATTTATAAACAATTTTAGGAGGCTAAAAACTCTAGACGACATGTGTGTTCTTGTACAGTCTTGTTCATTTCTTTGTTTTTTTGCAACATACTACGTAGAGCAACTTCTATTGCTAAACAATTTTAGGCGGCTAAGGGCTCTTTTCTTTGTTCATTTGCCGTTTTTTCAAAACGAATTGATTAAGCAAATACGTTCAAATATCGATGAAAATGTTTTCATTTTTCTCTTTTTCATGTAGCTACAACGTCTCAAGGATCAAATCGGACAATCCAACAACAAAGGAGTGTCCTTGGTAAACGTGGTTGGAATTGTTACAGGGATTAACAACTTACTGCAGCTCGACACGTCACAATCATCCTCGGGCGGATTTCCTCCCGAACTGGTACGATATAGTGTTAAAGTTATGTTTTCGAATCTGTTATTGTGTGTGAACAGTATAACTCAAGGGTTTGCAGATGAGTCTCTATGATATTTGGTACGAGGGCATGAGTCACCAAACAAGAACAAGTACGGTTATGGCCCCTGAGCTGATCAGTGGTATTACAGTGGAACGTCCTCTTTTGATATTTTTTCCATGTAATTTTACATAGATACCGATAGACATTCTTTCTTTCTTACCTACAGATAGTCACTCTTTCATAACGGCATGCAGTATTTCTGAAGCATATTTGGCTAATGGTATTGATATTGATCAACAGGAGACAGGCATAGATCTACTGAGCAAGTCTTCAGAACTCATCAGATCCTCTCAAGGCTCCTCGGTTTCAACGATGGAGACACTGAATAATGGTATGTAGGGCATACAAAACTGGAAGAACGACACGCATGGTGATGTTGTTATGAGAAGACCCCTATCATCCATGCCAATGACTATTATTATGTTTGTAAACTTTTCATAATACACAGCATTTACTATTGGTAGTGAGTGCTTTCTTGTTAAGTGTATGCTTCATCTCTTATATTGATCGATGTGATAATCATGTGCGTCTTTTTATGTATGATAACTAAAGCAACGTAGAAAACGTTACTGATCCTGGATTTCCTTTCCATTGGTTAGCCATAATTAATTAATCCTCTTTGCAACAATATTGACTGGTTTCATTGGCTTGGCTTCGCAAGCGAAGATTTCAGGGGAGTCCACTTGACTGGTTTAGTCTGAGCACAAACCTTACAAACGGACGAAATTGGTTAATTCTCTTTTACAATATTAAAAGTCAGGCTCCAAGTGTGGTTTGCAACACAAAAACATGTTCGACCATACAAACGCATTCTTCGTGAAGGAATGACACTGATAATAATGATGGTACTAATCTGTTTCAGCCGTAGCACACACCGTGGCCAGTCTAGTCCAAATGCTGCCCGCAGGAAACTCGACCATTCTTGACAACTCATCGCCTCTATTTGAAATGGATATAATAGATGTCAACTCAGTGGACGTTTCTCCAAAACAACAACTGAAGAATATAGAAGATCAGCGATGGAAATCTGAGCAGCAGGTCAGTTATAGACCATACATTAGGTTAATCTTACTTTTGGTATTGCTATTGGCCAACTTTCAGAGGGAAGTAAGCCAGTCAATATTTCCACGAGGAAGGTAGTCGTAACGTAGCGGTACTAATTATTGTCTGATTTATAAGCAATACCATTTCTCGCGCGGAGAGAGCCGAGTGACCAATGTGAAGAAATACCAACTCTTCTAGAAAAACCAAATCAGAGTCTTTAGCTTCTTCTCTGCCTGTTTCACGCTGGGCGAGCACATATCCTTACTACGTATATGTCCAGGAATTGTGCTAGGGGGACCCATTGTCGTCCACTTGAATGTTTATCCGTCTAGTGCTTTACCTGAATAACTTAGATCAGAAAAAAATATTGCACATAGGTTGTCCGCATTCATTGATATTGCCATACTGTGTAAGGATATCTTAACAATCTTGTACTCTTACCTTGCAATGCTGTGGTAGATAAAGGATAAATGTAATTTCTCTAAGCGTGGGCAGCATGGTGAGATTTGCCTTATCACCAAAATTGTACTCACGGTACTGGGAAGTGTTTCAACGTTCGTAAACTGGTTTTCAACGTACAGCTTCGTAACGCCGGACTATCTCTGGAGAAAACTCTGGAACGAACGGCAGACAGCCTTCTGTACATGTTGCCAGACACCGAAGACTACGAGAAGACATTTGAAAATGACGATGTGATCGTCACAGTAGCAAAGTCTACTAAAAAGGATACAATGACACTGCAGGGTGTTCACGTTAACGTGTCAGCATCTCCCCTAAACTGTGCTTTAGATGGGGGTACAGATGCTAAGGTCAGTGGTTTTGCTATCCCGCTGTTTCATATGTTTTTTTATGATATTGTGTTCGTTTACACTTCATGAACTTTATTCAAATTCAATGAAAACCCATACGGCCAGATGCCCAAATTATAGAAACAGTCTATCATATAAGAACTTGAATACCAATAGATAGCTATAGATTAAATGATAAAGTTTATCATTCAGGGTTGATGGGGAATTGGTTTCTTTTCAGATTCATTGAAAAATTAGTGATGTATTCTAGATCGCTCTACCACAACAACATCCAAAAATCTTGTTGTTCTCTGTTATAGATGATTGTGATGGAGAGGAACCTGTTTTCCTGGAACGCCTCAACGTTTGGGGGAAATGTCACCACACCCGTGAATATGTTTTCCTGGGGACCTCAAGGCTTCGACAGCTGCTCTGTTCAGCTGAACATCTCGAATCCTATCGCATTTAGATCCATTGAAGAACCAAGACGTCAAAGACGTGACCTTAAAGACCGGAGTCTTGTTGGGACAGATATTGCCCTGGGTGACATCGCCACTGGACAGAACAGGAACGCGACGATGGCTTTCCACGCGTTTGACGTACCAACTGACACCGCTGTCGTCGTGATGCAGTTGTTGTGGTGGGATCACGCTGTTGCCTTCCGGGTGTTCTTCCGTTACGACTCGCCACCAACAGAGGACATGTATGACTACATGATGATAGTTGAGGAAGAAGATGTATTTCTGGCTTGGCATCGAGGCACGAATAGCTCGCAAACATTTACTCCAAATATCCAGAGACGGCGGGGGAGACTTTATGTTGGGGTACAGAAAGCAGGTAACTTATCAAACATGTCATTTAACTTTAATATATCTGTCATTCGGTATAACACACCATCCTCAATACGATGATAATACAATATTTGTATCTGACTGGTGATTTCACAAGGCAAAGCCCATCATAGTAACTATACAATGTCATTGATTTTGAATCAGCTTAACGAACTTTTTCGTGGAATGACAATTTGCTTAAATCCTGATTGATGCAATACAACCGTTACAAAATTTGGTTACTTATATTTTTCTCCAAAACCTCCAAAGAATCTCGGACCCATCTTCAAACCGCACCTTCGCCCAAAGATTACGTACTTCAGGCATCAACAGCGAGCTGTCTCAACTGGGATGACACATCGGAAAAGTGGCAAGACGCAGACTGTGGGGTGAGTTTCGGATTTCTGGCCGAAAGAAAGATTTGTGTACAAATGTTTTAAACACAGTAAATGCTATTGCATTATATTAGATAGAGTTTAAGATTATGAGTTTAAGATTAAGACGACCGAAACGGCAGCATTATATCTCTACATCTACTGCTTCTCCTTGTTGTTAGATTTAAACCTATAAGACTCAAACAGCATAGCTTTTCTTAAATACTTATCATAAAATACGTAAGTTTCTGTTCATGTTTTATTTTATCAGGTCGATGTGGATCTATCAAATAACACCATAAGATGTAACTGCAACGTTCCTAAGCCGAAGGCTGTCATTGGTGGCTCCTTGCACGTTCTGCCAAATTCTATTGATTTTGACAACATCTTCAAAGATCCCAACATCCTAAATGACAACAACCTTGTTTTCTACACGGTTATCATCGAGTGGGCTCTCTACTTCGTACTAATGATTATACTCAACGTAGACTTTCAGCGTCTTCGTGTGAGTACATCTAGTTTCTCCTAGTACACAACCTCAACGTTAGCCTGGAGTCCAGCCTTGTTAGCTTTGGTCCGCTCCCAACGTCGCTACCCCGCCAATGTCCCGACGTTGGGAGCGGACCGTCAAAGCTAACAAGTCTTGAAGCCAGGCTACCGCAACGTTCCATATTTATTTTCTACAGCTTTCTGTTTGTGGTTTTACATTCCTATGCTTTTGTACAAGGAACAGAAGACTGAAAACTCAGCAAACCCCGGCGGCAAGAAGCAGCTACCACTGCTGTCCGTCCTCCCCCCGGACAGGATGCCGGCCCCATATCTGTACCAGATCACCGTCACCAACGGCTCCATGCTTGGGGCTGGCACCTCGGCAAGAATCGGGTTCCAAGTATTCGGATCAAGAAACAAAACAACGGTCAAAATGATGAACCCGGGTGGAGAAGTGAGTCTGATCCACTTAACTTTGATACATTGTTGAACTATTCATGGCTTTGGCCGCCCTTGCTTAATTATCTTCGACAAGAGTGTTATGTTTTCGGGGTTGTGTGCACCCGTCATTTGATTAATTCTATGCGTTCCACTCGCTTCTTGTCTTTTGCAGTCTTTGCTACGAGGTGGTACGTATGACGTCATCATGCCATTGAGGACGTCACTAGGACATCTGGAACTGCTGCATATCTGGGACGACAATACCGGTGTTGATGAAGCTTCGTGGTTTCTGAGGGACCTCATTGTAAAGGATCTGCAAACACAGGATGTGTAAGATACATACAATCAACATCTTATTTTCGTGATCGATGGTTCTATATACCATTGATTTATCAAGCTTTCTAAAAATATAAATGTACCTGTAGGCTTTCAGTTATAAACGAATCAGCAAATGATAATGTCTGTTTGGATTAACAATTAGTCCCATTGTCTTTTTTTGTTATTGTACAAACCAATCAAGTTTACCAGCCCCCAATTTTGTGAAGAAGTTAAAGTTCTTCCCATACCATATTGTATATAGTTGTGTACATATAATTTTCGTGAGTTCGAACCCCGGCCGGGTCATACCAAAGACTGTAAACATGGTACATACTGATTTCTCTGCTTAGCACTCAGCATTTGGGAAATAGTATGGAAGTTAAACACACACCACTACCAGTGGACTAGCCCCCTGCTGTAGTGATTGCACAAAGTGTGGCCCAAGGGCTACTGAAACGGAGATGGGCGCCGCCCTATGCACCATCGGCGCGGGAAGGAACTTTGACTTTGACATATAATTTTGTGAATACGTTTCAATAAACCTTGCCTTTTGTTCTGTTCATGTTTTTGCCTATGATAGTGTGGTCTTAACTTGAGTTTTGGCCAAAGACTTCACCTGCGATTCGTGTTTGTGTATTTTGCAGTTATCAGTTTATTTGCTATGATTGGCTGTCTGAAAACCGAGGCGACTTCCAGCTTCAGAAAGTTCTACATGTGGCGACCCGAGAACAGTTGGGATCCTTCAGAAGCCTGTTTAGAGAGAACACTGACGCAATGTTCTACGATCAACACTTGTGGATTTCACCATTTGTTTCACCTGAAGGTATCTTTATAATTTGAATTAAACGTGGAAAATACTGTTTTTTCTGCCATCTTCATAGATCAAATATTTGTTAAAGCTCAGTTTAGTTTACGCAACGTAGCAATACCTAACAAGAAACTATTTTACGACGATGTGCCTACTAACAGACAATTTTTACCGAGTTTGTTTCAAATCTATTTTCAGGCTCCACTTTCACCAAGTCAGAACGCCTGTCTTGCTGCTGTGCTGTCTTCAGCAGCATCATGTTGTCCAACGCCATGTGGTACAAGAGCGAGGAGGGCTTTCTAACCAAGAACACCGTGTATGATCTGGGATTTGTACAGATCACCCTACAAGTAAGGGAATTTGTTTCACCACTCACCACCATCTGATGACATAATCTTTACAGAATTGGAACACGAATAGTCTCTGGACAACCAAGAAAAAGTTGCATAAATGGCCTTGCCCTTGTGTAAATCTCTGTGTAAAGACGACGTCACACTTGATACAATTCAATTTCAATGCATAGTATATCATAAAAATAGTGCTAATCCAACCTTTTGATGATCCTACGGTGAGCCAAAAAGTACCTGCTTATGTAAACAACAATACCGCTGTACCTAGCGGCCGGGTGTGAACTGCAGTGGTCTACATCCTCCTCCTCTACCACCCACTACTTGACTTTTTGTCTGATGAACATCATGTCTTTTGTAACCAAGGAGCTGTACGTCAGTGCCATGACTGTTGTCATGGTACTACCTGTTGTCTTGGTACCGGCCAGACTGTTCCGTGTGGAGGTACCAGGTCCAATATTGGCTCCGGGAATAAGGCGTAGCTCCAAATATGGTACGTTATTTTACCAACGTACCGTCTTAGTTGTGTACACACGTACCTAACATTAAATCACGAAGGTCTTATGCAGAACAACAAGAAAAACGCCACCATTTTGATATGTTACGACTCGCCACATATGAATATCAGGTGTCTAGAAATGCTTAACTAAGCCTTACATATGATTGTATCATTTTAGTGTTTTTCTCTAAATAAAGATCATGCAATGTCGATCACATAATGCAGGGTGTCGATAAAAATACAAGACTGTACCTTATTTTTTCACCCCCTTAGGGTTATTCAGAGATCGACTCTCCCGTTGGTCGAAGAACTTGGCGTGGTTTCTAGTTGCGATGGTGTCCGTCGTCTCGTCGTTCTTTGTGATCCTGTACAGTCTGGACTGGGGTAGAGAGAAGAGTGAAGCCTGGCTAAAGACCTTCTTCTTTTCTTTCGGGTTTTCAAGCCTGGTCGCCGAAACTGGCCAGGTAAACTCTAGCTGTTTCTGTGTCACGCTTTGGTCACTTTCTGTCGCTCAGTTACATCTCGGAAGCTTGAATCATGCAGCTAATGACCAACCTATTAATGATATATTTATACCAACAGATTTTGGCCCTGGCGACTCTTTTTGCTTTGCTTTGTAACCAGCGGTCCTCCGACAAGCAGAAAACGTACAACATCAAGAAGGATGAACTCCATGTGCACCTTTTTGATCATAAAGGTAAACCGTAATAATTCCTTTACTATTCTTAGAGACCATTTATTTTTAATGCGGTTTCTTAGTGAGTGGGAATGTCAAACAGTATGCTGAGTGTATTGTAATCAATACAATTAATGTCCTTTTTACGACATTTAATTTTTCAGCCCCTCAGAAGGTGTATCCACCCGGTGCTGTCTCTGAAAAAAGGATGAAAGTAAAAAACGAACAACGACGGAAGTTCTTCTTGGTCATGAAGGATTATGTTCTCCTGTTTCTGTTTGTTGTGATTCTGTTCTTCATCAGCCATCACGATAAAGACCCGTTTGCTTTCCACGCATCGCAGACGTTGTCCGACACGCTTCTAGAAGATCACGATTCGGTAGGCAACTTTTGACACACCATCTTTAATTTTCTATATATCGATTGCACGATCATTGTTTGGATTTGTCACATGTGAGGATAAATTGTCACCAATCATTTCTTTTTAATCAAATGACATGATGATTAATCATACTCTATGAATTAGTGGTTTATTTGGAATATACCAGAGGAATTTGTGATTTTTTTCCTTACTTATATTTTGTCTTCAAGTGTACCTTCCACCAAGAGCTTATATCTGAACCCTTTGCTGCCATGATGAACGGGATCAACTGAAAACTAATGATATCGGAACACATTCTTAGTCGAGAGGCAATAAACACAATTTACATTTGTCCTGTCACAGATCACCACTACTGACGAGTTCTGGACATGGACTGAGGAGATCCTCCTCCCTGTTTTGTACCCGTCGTTCTGGTACAATGGGTGGGAGATGAAGTACCTGGACCGACAGTTTCCACTTTATACTGAAGCGTTCAGAATCGGTCCGCTGCGTCTTACTCAGCTCAGGAAGGCTGCAGGTGGGAATCATGACTTTTCGCCCATTCTCTTGCACGGCAGTCCCATTGTTAGAATTGGTACATTTTAGAGTGTTTAAATCCATTAGCCATTAATCAAGTGTTATATTGAATATCGGATGTAATTTTAGATTAAGTGCGATAACATCCCGACTAAACCGACTTAACCGAACAAACCTCTGTTGTCTCAGTAGAAAGTGAACTGTTCTTTTACGAATTTGGATTATCTTAAGTAGGTTAATTTGTGGCTGTATAGATTGCCTTATCTTGTGATATATCCTATGTTCTGTTAAGTGTTTGAAAGAATTTAGTGTTTCGTGCGTTAAAAACCATTTGTACTTTATACAGATGACATGGCAACAGAGCACTCTCAAAATGGATGGACGGTTGCAACTGGAAATGGTGCATCTGCATGTTGGCAATTCAATGTCACCGGCATGATGTCATACAATTCAGGCTGCGCCTCAAAATACTCCATGGAGCTAACAACTCTCCTAGATTTGGCGACAACATTATTCTCCGACCTTCAGGATAACGAGTGGATCGACAAATACACAGACTACCTGGTTCTGGAACTATCTTTATACTACCCAGCACAAAAACTGTTCAGCAGTCTGAGACTGACCGTAAAGCAGGAAGACATTGGTTATCTTTCAACATATGTTACTGTTGCAACACACAGGCTTTTCCAGTACGAAAATGACTCTGATTACGTCACGTTGGTGTCTTATCTAATCTTCCTGTCTTTATTTGTGGTTCATCTAATCAAAGAAGTGATCACCATAAGGAAGGAGGGAAGAAAGTTTTTTAGTGCTACGTGGAACATCTTAGCTCTTACGAGCATAATTGGATGTGCAGCTGCCATCTGTATATTTGGAATAAGGTACCATTCTGCATCTGAAGCCCTGGCAAAATTGGTCGAGGCAAAAGGTGAATTGTTTCTTAATTTCGCATCGATTTAAATAGAAGTAGGAGGCGTATAGTTTCAGTTCTCATGTCATGTCATGTCATGTCATGTAAAAGACAATATTGAGAAAACTGTGCATCATCTCTACAAGCATTTATCATAATTTGGGTTTAGGGTGGTTGGTTTGCCAATCGCACCTTTGTTACAGATCTTTAGGGCTTTTACAGGAACGAATCAATTACCATTATCTCATCTATCTTTCAGGCGAACTCGGAATAGACCATTTTGTAGACTTAAGCTCAACTTTCTGGTGGGATGAAGCCTTGAAGACCGTGCTGGCTATTGTAGTGTTCATCACTACACTGACGTTACTGCGAGTTGTCCGCTTCAGCAAGACCATCGCCAGTTTCATCGCCCTGCCAGGTGCCATGAAGAACGATTTGATCGGCTTCTCAGTCATAAGCGCTATAGCCTTCATGGCTTTCAGCTGTTCAGGTAAGAGTTTTTCACTTTTAAACACACTTAAGTAGGCATATAGTCTTTTCAATGTCTAAATAGCCTTGATCGGCAAAGACGGTAGAATTATCTTAAACTAATAGCGTTTCTGAAATGTTTTGAAAATAGGTGTTTAAAAAGTGATCGACTTACCCTCTTTGTTATGTAATCCTTGTATTTTACGTTGTATTTGTGTCATTATCAAATCCTTCTAATAGTAAGATGTTTTATTTTTGAACACAGGGATGCTGGTGTTTGGGACGCATATGAAGGCATACACCAACGTCGTGGACACCAACTTTGCCTTATTTGAGATGTTGTTGGGAAGGTATGTCACATCATCAACTCTACAAATTGCAACCAATTATGATCCACTGGCTTGATTCTAGTAGTTATGGTTTATCATGGAACACACATACTGCTGCTGCATATGAAAACAAAATGTCGTGCTGTCAGCAACCTTTTGACTTGAGTGTCATGCTTTACAGGTTCTTTGCCGAGGAAATATTAGAATCGAACCGATATGTCGGCCCGATCTTCTTCACTTTCTTCATGGTATTCATCTTTATACTACTCGTCAATTTCCTGGTGACCATCATCTGTGATGCCATTGCTTCTGGTGTCTACATCGCCCATGACCATGACCAAGAACTAGCTGACTACATTTGGAAAAGTTTCCAGGGAATGTTTGGGATTCATGTCCCTCCACCGGAAGATGTGATAACAGGTAAACTAAATAGCCTCTGCATGGCAGATACTCTGTGTTGGTGGAAGTATTATGGAACAAATTTAAAAACAAAATCCACTTTCAGCACTGCGGTATTTCTACTTGCCCAAGTTTTCGACTAGTGCAACTCCAGTCCTTAGTAAAGGAGCGAGTGAATGCACTTCTATTTCTCTGTTACTTTATGTAAATTAGAATCACGTGAATCGAACAGCTGATCTGGCACTTTTGGTCCACATTTTAAATCACGTGAATTCAGTAGCAGAGCAAGGTGATTTGAAACAAATTATTCCTGACAGGAAATGCAAATCTAGCGAAAGATCTTTGTAAAGATTCTTTAGATTTATTGTATTTGTCATTTATTTTTTACAGATGAATTGAAAGAAACAGAACTTAATGCAACCTTGCAAAAAATTGAAGAATCTTTAAATGAAACCTTGGACGTCACCAGCTCTCTTTGTGCATACAACACGGTGGATGGGTATTTCTCAACCATACACGATCATGATATCAACCAACAACAATTCTCTGTGGAGGTATCCCACGGAAATGAATATGAGTTGGAAACTATGTCTCCGTCAACTTCATCTAATATCAAAGAGCAAGTTGAAAATATCCTAATGACCCATGAAGAAGACACGGCCAGATATGAAGAAGCACAAAACGAGAGCAGACGGCGTGCCGGATCCATGTTGAAGAAGAAACTGGCGGAAAGAAGGATGAAAACACAAACGAAGCCAGATGATCATGAAAAGGAGACCATGGTGCTGTGTGCTCAAGAGATGATGGAACAACATGTTGCCGACGAGGAACGACTGGAGCACCAGCAAAGGATGAACAGGCGCCTCGTCCAGAGCAAACTTCGTCAGAAGATGGCACTTCGTGGCATGCAGAAAAGAGATAATCTAAAATAATGAGCTATTTTGTGATCTTGCGTTGTTTGTAGATGATATAGTCTGTCCATATTGGGGCACAGCACTGGTGGTAAAAAGTCTTGTTCCCAAGTTGTCAAAAATAGCTTGTTTGTGGTTGTTGAATATAATTGCACATCCTGGATTACATGGAAACAGACATCAAACATAATCATTGAATTTGAATCACAGCAATATCCCATAGAAACATGATGTAGATAAATTGTTTCAACGGGACGATTAAGATATTCGTTCTTGTAAATATTGTTCAAATCGTAATGGGTAAAAATTTGTATAGTATCACTTATCAAGAAAGAAGGCATCTATTTGCAACACATTACCAGAATGCCATTACAGTTGTATAGTTTCTACTGCGTGAGTCTGCTTTGTATTGTGGATACTGCTAGTACTGTTTAATCCCATAAAAGAAAAAAAGATAATTTAATAAAAAGTTTTATTATCATGAAACTTACCAAGCAAACTATGCGTTGTTGTTCACGATTGATGGTGATGGCTTATGTATGCTTGCGTTTGTTTATTCAATATGATTCGCCATAGAAGCAAAGATCTGGTTTTGTCTCAGCGTTTCACATCATTAAGTTAGCCTTTCTAGTATTACAAATTTCAAACGATTCGCTTCCTCTTTCTTCTCATATACGTGCAATACTAGATTTAGAAAGGTGTGCTAAAAGCTGCAAAGTCACTTGTGAAACATTGAGAATAAGACCGGATCTTTACTTCTGCTTAGAGATCATGTTTGCATTGGTCACATTGTGTTCCGTACTCATGTATATTTAGATGACTTGTATGAATAGGTGTTTATGACGAGTGATATTTTATGCGTTAAGCTGTTGTCATTTACATTGTACAACTTGTTAGAAAATGTATTCATGCAATAGATCATGAGTTATTATGCTTTGCCTGTTGCAGCAGTTTTAAAATATCTTAATCTGGCAATTAAGTTATTGAATATTCATTCCCGTGGATTTTAATTTAGTAACATTGTAATAGAAAACAATAAAGACTGAATACAATAATGATGTGTAAAAAAGAAGGTTTGTCTAGATCTGTGTGTGCTGGATAAAATCTCTTGATTATGAGGCTGGCAGTGGAGACTTTATTCTGGCCTAGTCTAATTGAATTTGTTGCTATCATAGTTTTGTGTCATCGACTAAGTACACCATGCAGTGTCCATACATACAGTGTCCAAATGTATTTGGCTGTTGTCATGAGCGTACTGATAATGGGGGAAAACAGGCAATGCTGTTGGACTTTTGGAGAGTTATATATTGGTGGTCTGTTTTCTCAGCAAAGTGTATACTTTTTGACACTTAAGCGTAAAACACCTTGAAGTAGCACAGGAAGAAAAGACAGAGACAACGATGTCGCATGTTGAACATTTATTTGAATCATTTGGGTGTAAAAAGATTCTTTTCTTATCAATGTCACAGCAAGAAAAATAAATCAAATTTGCATAACGGTTTTCCTGTACATGCGATCAATGCTTTTGTCCTGTGTTCAAAAGCACGTAGAAATGCCTCAGTCTGTCTTATGCAAACTAGCATTATTTACAAAAGACTAGTAATACCCTTGAAATGCCATTTTATCAAAGCCCCTATAAAACAAAAAGAAACATTCAAGCAGTATGAGGGGGGAAATAAAGTATCACCAGCGTAACACACAAGGACACACTTGTACAATATCAAATCTTAACACAAACGAAAGACATTTTTCGAAAAATTCCAAACTTTTCTACTTTGAGTTGGCTAAAGATGATTTCTGAAACATGAGAGAATAATAATATCCATCCACTTTCTACATGTATCATCAAGCATTAGGTTAAGTTACTGAAGTTCTTTGCGTTAATAGACTGTACATGGCTTGAATCACACTTATTCAGCAACTAATGCGAGCTCTTTCTCTTTCTTATAATTAAATATACCTTTCTACTTGTACATGTCTACATGGCAGATAGTATAATTATTCTTTACGTTCTTAAAATTTTATACTCGCATATTAGGCACATTTGTCAGCAATATACAATCATGGAAGAACTTCAGATGCGAATTTATGAACAATGGACACGGTATTCTTCGACAGTTATGATTATGTTTTGATGCATATCTAAAAACGTTTATGGAGAAGAAAGTTTTGGATCACAGTGCAAGAGTTTAACATTCCACCAAGATATTACTTAATGTCATTTCTGAAGTTCTGCTTGGACTCTATAGTTTATGGTTCTTACAATATGATACACTTGCTAGGTATCTGTTTCATGGATATATAGTCGTAGTTCTGGGGAGTTTTGTGTTCATCTAACTTCTTTCTTTTATCTTTCTAAAGGTACCAAGAGGATATAAAATGTATACAGAATTGTGTTCACTGTCCAAGTTCGTCTCATAAGAGATACACAAGGAAGGATTGGGATCGGGACAGGTGCCTTTGTAGAAATTTGGCACACCTTTAGTTTGTGCACATACTTGTATTTTTTGTCATTCTACTCTTTTGGTGTCAATCTTTTTTGATCAATTATACAACATACATCACATTAATCTTGCATTTCATTTGCAAAGAAAATCTTCCTCTCACAATCCTTCCCTTGTTGATTCGCGACTGCATAAAATCTGATCTTAAAGCACACCGTTAAGGGATGCGTAATGATACCCATCTTTTCAATCAGGGCAAGAGACAGATCCTTTATGCATGCTTTAAGGTGTGCTAGATTAGACGAGATTTCATGCTAGATTTGGACCAAGTCAAGTTTCGTAAATATTTTGCACATCATGCTTGCTAGAAAAGCTAGCAAAGCATTTAAGACTAAATTCCGTGTTACCCTTTACAAGAAGAATAGTAAAAAAAAAACTGAACTTCAGTTTCATTTTCTAAGCTTTAGAATGTCAGGTATTTTATGAAAAAGGATTTAACAATTTTTAGAATAGTACCAGTGAGGTGGATAAGTACTAGTTTTGTTCATAACATTACATTCTACTTTTCTATTTGACAGACAAAAGAGGGTGATGAAGTGAAAATGATTTCCTGAGGTTAGTTGCTATGGTGCTCAAAGTCTATGATATTTATTCTTTATTACAATAGACTACTGAGGCTGAGGCTAGGGTCTCAGCAACTGACGGATTAAAATCCAGATATATTATGTCAAGATGTTGTTTTGTTTGATACTTGTACCGCTCTTCCTTGTACCTAAAGTTGTATGATTGTAAACATCCTGTTTCTGCAGTTAAATATGTTGGGAATTAGCATACTATTTACTTTCATTTCTACTAAACATTTTCCAAATCTCCTTAGCAGTATTCGACAACATAGAAGTCATAATTTAAGCCAACAAATTGTGCTGTAGGAGTCATTTTAATTGTGCATATCTTTCATACCTGCGTTTCTATACTACTGTCGTCAAATTCTTCCGCACTCGCAAACTCGCTCGCTAAGTGGTTCTCCAAGAAGCCGTTTTGACTGATTTTACCGTTTGAATGGCGATGGTCGCTTGCGTAGTAGTGCTGCCGCATCCGCCTTTCCTCTTCCAGTAACATTTCCATGATGATTCGTTTTTCTCTTCTCTGACGTTCTTTGATTTCTTTGACTTCGTCCGGAATAAGCCAGGCGATAAAGTCCTTAAGAAAAATCACAACATTCTGGAAAAAAATGAAATAAGTAAGCATTAACATCATAAAGTAAATGGTACAGCACTCTAAAATACATTTAATTGTAGACTGTAATATGCAAATGATAAAGTCATGGTCGATCTATAATGCCATCTGAAATCTATGAAGAGAGTAGAAACCAGTTGTGCATCGTGGGTAAAATATCAAAGGCAACGGTCCCTAACTTGTCTAGAACATGCTTTATACATGCATGTCCAGACATGTTTTGTTTATATCTCAGGTGCCTTCACCTTTGACCTTCACCAACAATGCATCTTGCTGTGCATATGCAGTTGGGAGCGGGAACTGACTTATTGTTGCATAAAGTCATTGTACATCATTTCTATACTCTAAACAGAATGGGTTTGACATGCCTCAGCATTAATATTAGTGTTAGTATCATACAGACCACATTATAAGCTTCTCTGTGATGAATAGTTCTTCTCGTACAGATTTGTACATGTATGTAACATACGGCAGAAAATGCATGATGATCATGACCAAATGTTGATATGAAAATGTACACACAGCAGAAAATGCATGCTAACCAAATGTTTATATGAAAATGTACACACAGTAGACAATGCATGCTGACCAAATGTTGATATGAAAATGTACACCCAAATTGCCCTGGACTGACATTCTTCATATATGTGTATCAAACGATGAAGAAAATATTCTTGTAAGACACAAAAATCATAATTAAGGGACCTTTCTAAAACAATCTAGAGGGGCTCTTTTTCCGGGTCCATCTCGACCTCTCCTTGCCGCACATTTTCTTCGTGGATAAGAGCGTCCATCATGATCTTATTTTCTTTCTTAATCTGCTCGTCAAGTTCTTTAGGCACGTCAGGGATAATGTAGCCTATGAAGTCTCTCAAGAAAATAATAAAGTTCTGAAAAGACACAACAACGAACAAAGAAAGGGAAATCATCAGATGTAAACGATATAGGAAAAACAGTCTACAGACAATGCAATAAATAAGTACTATGTTGTATAATGGTAAATCAAATGCATGTTGTAAATGATAATTTTGTAGGATACCAAAATAATGGAAATTAAAGTGATAAAGGTTAGACATCCAGGAAAACAAAACTTGAGTATAGATTTGTCAGAAAATGAATTTATAACATGTAACATAATAATGAGACAGACCGATGATGATAAAATGGCATTTTTGTATTCTGTACAGCCGAACTAGTTTAATGGTCTGCATTGAAGACCACATGGACACTGAGGACACTTTTCGGTTGTTTCTAAGATTATTTTCCCCATTGACCTAGGGTTTAAGAATCCTGTCTATAGTGACCACCTGTCTACCGTGACCAAGTCATTTCAGTAGACATTCGGTATGGACAACAACTGGACTATATTTCTCTATTCTGTAAGAATGAGTGAGTGAAAGAATGCTTGAATCTTACCTGGAAACATATAACAAAGCCTAATCTGGCAGCAAAGATGTGCCAGTATGCCAGGTTGTACTTGTACGGCTCAGCTTCCCAAGGAGCATCCCTGAAGTCTCGATATCTGGTGATGTGTCAGAAAAAAAGGGAAAAAAAGTCAGTTCTGTATTCAACCTATGATCTGACACTTTTGTCATTTACATATAGATGAAAAGACAATGCTGTCAGAGATGGCAGACTTCACCCCTCCACATAAGTCATGTCAGCATGCATGCACGCACACACACAGTGTGGGCTCCTGTGGCACAACGGCAGAGCGTTTGGCTCAGAACCAATGGGATCGAATCCTGTCATGTCATCGATCTTGTGCCCTTGGGAAAGGCACTTAACACGACTTTCCTCACTCCACCCAGGTGTAAATTGATACCTGAATTTGGTTGGGGAAGGTCGTATTGAGGTCACCCGGTGGCGCCGAATGGCAGCCGCCAAGACCCTTGCGACAGTTCCACAAAAATGCAAGTGTGGATAAGATATATATATGTTGTGTATTATGTGAATCATGTAAATCCTGCATCAATTCAGCAGGCTGCCATTGGGGGTAATTTCTGATCAATAAAAAACAATAAAAAAACACGCACACGTACACGCACACGCACTGATAGGCAAAAACAATACTTCACCCCTAAAGGGGGTAAAAGTACCAGGTACACTGTACAATACTACGAATTTCTGATTAGTATGTCATTATCAGCTTATTCTTATTGTCTAAAATATAATGATGCCCAAATACAGACTTTGCACACTACAAATCTCCTGTAATCCGAGCTTTATGTCACATTTATAGATCAATAACTAACTTGGCTATCGAGGTTCATGATATGTTGAATGCGTTTATAATATTTCAAATGTGTTGATAATAATGATATTATGTTAAATGTGTTTATTTTTCACCTGCAAAACTGGACTACTTCTCCCAGAGATCTGTTGTCCCTAGGTTCGCTACCCGGCTCGAAGTCGGACACGTTGAAGGTGGAGAGCGACCAGTCGATGAAGCCGTGGAGCGAACCGTCGGGACTGTACATGTATTGGTACACCGTCCTCGGGATGAAGTTTGACGTAATGGCAATCACAAAGGCCTGGGGAAACAACATTATAATAGTCTTTATTGCATAATCTTGCTCAGGAGGGCTAAATGCACAGAAGACCAAATTTGGCCTGTAAGAAACATAATGCAAAACATAAGTTGATAAAAAAAAAGGCTACACTAACATAAAAAACTAAAAAAAACATGCAAACTGTGGGCTATTGCTAGACTAAATGATGATCACCCAATAACCTAACATAATTTTTTTAAACGTAGGCAGTCAAGTATGATTGGTTGAAGAGTTAAGGCCCAATGGTCGGTAAATTTAATGTTGATTGGTCAGGAAATCTACAGGCTTAAAAGTGATTGGTTACGAAAGTTTGTACCCATAAAAGAGGATTGGTCAGAAAAATTGGTGCCCATTGAAAGATGATTGGTCAGAAGAATTATGGTCTGTAAATGTTGATCGGTCAGGAAATCTACAGCCCTCAAAAACGGTAGGTTAGGAAAGTTACATTCTATAGAAAAGAACTTGTTAGAAAAGTTAAGATATCAAAGTGATTGGTGATAGGTCAGAAAACTAAACACTTCACAAGCTAAGGATTCTGATTCTTTCCAAAGCGATGTGTGATCAAGTTCATTAAAACAATTATCACATGCATGATGCAACCAATGGTTGGTATTTTGCTTCATATACATTTCTCATATCAACATCTATAGCTAGTTGCATGCTAAGGACTATGTAAGGTCAATTGAAAGGTAAACTTGTATAACTTAATCAACAAAAAGCTAATCTAAAAACAATAGTACATTGAAACTTACATTCACAATGACGGAAATCTTGGTGATTCCCTTCAAAATGTTGTACCAAATGCCTGAGGAGAGACAAAAATACACAACATAGAAACCCCAACACTGGCAGCTCACTTTTTCAACCAATCATTAAAACAAAAGTCATCAACGAATGCATTACAGCTGCAACATACAAGCTTGCTCTTTTGACACTGTATCAAGGCACAAACTGAGATTATACAAGACAATCCCTGATTCTCCTAAAAAATAAACAAATCATTGAAATAAAAACTTAATTCTTTAGCATTTTGACTCGATCATGCCGCTTTTGCCACAATCATTATCGATCTTTAATTGCATATTTACAAAGCGAATCAAGCCTTCATATTTAGCATGTTAGTTTAGGACAGTGTCATGTAATTTAGTAATCAGACTGAAGCAAATGCTGACACAGTTACTGTAGATTGTACCATCATATAACCTCGATGTAAATGTATTTGCAACTACAGTACATCTCAAGCACATATTTGCGATAAAATGGTTTTAAATCCCTCTCTCTGATTCAGCAGAAAACCAGCATCAGCATTACCATTGGTACAAGGGGCACTGGTACATTTTAAACTATTCACAAACACGTATCACCATACTTTAAAATGTACCTATGTCCTTTGCCCTTTCGGCCATGGGTCTGCGAAGCTCCTGTACAAATTTTCGTGCATCGAGTCTTATCTCTAGAACGTTGTTGACGAGGGCCAGCAGTGGCGCCAGCGGGAAGGAGGCCACGAAAATCGTCACGAAACCAAACTGGATGACTGGAACACAAATTGCACGATCAGCAGGAGAAATGTACACCAAAAATTTAAGACATTGCCGTTGACATTGAAAGGCGAACGAATATGATTATTTGAGTCCTGTAGTGACTTTGATAGCAGTCTTTTTTTTACTACTAACTTGCCACTTCAATACTAAAAATCCTTCAGTACAGCAAGAATTCAAGGTTTAATCACCAATCCAAGACATATACCCACCCCAAAAAACACAAATTCAAATGCGAAATGCACCAGGAGTTGAAAAGATTTGGTGTCCTCGAACAAAGAACCTTAAAAAACGAATTCCGAATTTGGCATTTGATCCGGTGTTCAAATTTTCGACAGCGGCGCACACGGCACACGTGAAGTGCGTTCGAATTATTCAATGGAAGCTTGTCCAATACAACTTCGAAGCCCCATATAATACTGTAAAACATACACCGGTCCAGAAAACCCGTATCGAACGTTATCACAGCGCAGGCATGAAATAATACATTGTATTGCTTGAAATTGCTGTGAGAGTCATACATACTCATCTCCAGATACTCAGGTGACAGTCCGCTGAACGGTTCTAAGACGAGGTCCTCCTCCCAGCGGGTGTCTCGCGGGCCGGCCTTGTCTTCGGCTCTCTCCGCACGCTCTTTGCACAGGCCAAAACAGGTGCATTCTCGCAGAAACTTCTTAAGTTTTCTGTACACGAACCAAAATTATCATGTTGAAACGGGCCCAATTTTCTCCAAAAAATTCCTTAAGTCTTCTGTACAAGAATCAAAATTATCATGTTAAAACGGACCCATTCTCAAAACAACTTCTTCAATTTTCTGTACAAGAATCAAAAGTATCATGCTGAAACAGTGTTGGGAACATATGTGCAGGAAAATATTTTCATCATCATCTTTTTTTATACATTTCGATTTTCTGTATACTTACGGCATCCCGATCTCCATAACATTGTTTTGAATGAGCTGTTTGCCAGCCATGATGATGGACAGCTGAATACACAGTTCATAAAGGCATCCCCCTGGCCCACACTGAAGGAGCATACATTTAAATAGTTTAACATACATTTACATATTAATTTAACATACATTTACATGTACTATTATTAGCTTAAAATGAATTTGCATAGTTTAACACACATTTACAAAGTTACGCATACATTTGGATAGCTTTCGTTTCAAAGCTGTGACTGCTGTTAGGAATGCCTCATTTTCAAAAATCATATGCCGTAAGGTAAACTTGAAGGTTCTATTCCTGACAACCCTTTCCCTTCTTAAGAGAATGGTTGTCAAAAACACCAGACAGAATGATATTACAGTATTACAATTCATATAATACTATATTCTATGGGATTCTGCAAAACATTATGGCCTATGCCATCGCTTTCGAACTGTAGTAGCTGCTAATGTGCCATTAAAAAAGTTATTTTGGTAATGCTTTGTTGTAATCGGTAGGAAATCAGCACCAAGGACAAAACCACGGACTATGATTTGATTTCTCCCAAAAGAACAAAGACCTACCTCCTATATGCTAGACAAAAGCAAATAGTCTTCATTTCATCATGATTTTATAGATTATATGGTTCAATGAACTATGATTTTACATCCAGCTGATGAAGCTAGACTCAGCTTTTTACCGAGCAAGGCATAAAAATGGCGTTTTTCCTTCCGTGTAATAACATTTACATTTGCTTGAAGAACACTGTCAGGGTACTTGATGATACATACTAGTTAAGGTTTAAGTCTAATGTCAAGTACCTCTTCCATGCGGAGGCCAGGTGCTGCATAGATGTATTGTCCAGGGCGGCCCATAAACCTAAAAAAAGACAAAAAGATAATAAAAGTGTATACAAAAAACAAAAGTAATATAAAAAGGTATTTTTGGAAGTGAAGTCGAACAGTTAGTCAATACTCACCTGCCCTTAAAGAAGGCCACGTAGAAAATGGAAGCATACGAGTTGACGAACTTCAGAAGGAAAAGTTTGAAGATGAGTTTGTCCTCATATTCTGTTTCAGTCCTCGGACACTCTAAGTTTGTCAGGAAGGCCGCCACACTGCCATAGATCTGTCAATAGGGAAATGTAAAGACATCTGCATCATTTTTTATCAATTATTAATTTACAAATACACAGAGAAAATATAATCTTAAAGCATTATGTTGGGGTTGAGGATTGTAACATTTCCGGACTGCTAGGTTTCAAATTCTCCGATTGTAACAAGACAGTCATTTTGTACAAGTACACAGCCATCTCAAGAATGACCTAAATTTGCGATCGTATGACCAATGTGACCAGGCCCATACGCAAAACAGACACTGGGCTCACCTCGTCCAGAATGAGGATGACGATAAGATTGAGCGTGACGGCAGTTCCAGACACAATCTGCCCAGAGTTGGGGTAGATGGCCAGTGCCGAGGCCACCGACAACCGGTACATGATGACGGCAAACACAGCCGCCAACGTCACTGTGAACTGGGAGAAAAAGAATCTGTGATTACACTACGAGAAGTCCAATCTTTATAAGCATAACTCAAAGTATGTGTAAAGATGTCGTTTTGTTTTTTCACCAGGGATGTATCAAAGCACCTAATATATGTAGTAGTTTATTTGAGAAAACATACAACAAGTCAATCTTCCGGCATAAACTGGAATGCGCCGTCATTCGCGATCTTCAATTTATAAACTATACATTGACGGAATTAATTACACTTGAAGAAGTCAATATACTAAAACGAGATTGGCAAGATTATGACCTTTTAATGCAACGGATTCTGGCTACTGCATACCTTTTTCTTATTGAAATATCTTTTTGAAGAAAATGTTTTTTCCCCGTTTTCATAACAACTAGCATCTTATAGTCAGAAGTAATACAACTGTTGTCTCGAGAGTAGATTTTAATAGTTTCAAAATTGTCAGACCTCTTCTTTATCTTACTTTATAAGTGCGATCCTTTTGCTTAAAGTGTTGTGCTCTTACCATGGTTAAGATGGTAACTGATGACACACCCACGGCAAAAAGAGTCTGTTTCTTTGGTAGCTTCACTTCTTCACCCTGTCAATCAAAAATAAACATCTACATCACAATAAAGTAACCACGGCATTCTAACTTGTGGACCTATCACATGCTTTTCTACTAAAACAAAACATCACTTTACGAAGATATTGAAGGCCAAGCTCTGTATCTTCTTTTAAGTGTCATTGTGCGATTTATTCAACTTGTTATTGATTTCAGTTTGCTGGACATGCCGGAAATCAAGACATGACTCAGGCATTCATTGCCGCTAGAGCGTGAATGCCATTTCAAAACTAACAGTCTAAATTAGAGCTGCAAATGTATTAAGTGACAGAGTTTCACATTAGCAATGTTTTTTTCTTATCAAAACAATTTGAAGCAAGGTGCTGAATAATTACGGTACAGCCAATAACCATGCTTATTCTTGGAAAAAAAATTATCTGTTAAATAATCATGACAGTTTTTCGAAAAAAAAAGAAAAATACTAAAAACTTTAACGATTTGGGGGCAACGACTTTGTGAAAAGACTATGATTTCATTGTAAACAGCAACAATTGATACTAAAACTGAGAAAATATATGGCTATGAATTCTACATCATTGAATGTGGTGAGGTTAAATCATTGTTTTCCTGTAAAGTTTCCATGACAGCCCTCATAACTAATGGCCCTATCCGCAACTTAGTATTACAAGGGAGAGGAGGGGAACAGCCACTGCTTTTAACATGCAATGTAAATAACATGGATGCCTTGTACAGTACATTATCTTATCACAACGTGTATTCCTAACCAATCTATAAATCAAGAGAAACATTTGTATCAAAGATAAGGTAAGATACACATCTGTAAGAAGAGTGAATCAGGCACAAACATTAATATATTGTCAGTGCATGAAACTGGATGCATTTTTGAAATACAAATTAACTTGCACAAAAACTTCAATACATTATTTAACTTTTAGATTTTTAAAAATCACAGATCCTAGCAATGTCAGCTCATCCAGTCCAATCTTTAAAACTCAGATTCGAATCAGTCATGGCCCACTAAATCACTTCCTGTAGTTCACCTAAACCACAACATCTGGATGAGCAAACCCACCAATTCCATGGCATGTGGGATGGATGGTGTCAACTCATTTCAAGGTTGTTTTCAGATTGAAAATTGCAGCAGTTGGGTAATAAAATGATCAACGTTGCAGACCATAACATGCGTTCAAACGTTCCATGGCAGCTATCATCGTTCGCTGCGCAGATCATTTCATTTCCGAATTGCAACAATTTTCAATCTGAACCTAATCTTTAAAAAAAAAAGCTGACACCTTCCGAACTTGTGGGTCTATCTCTACTCTGTTTTGACTTAGGCAAACTTGGAAGCGATTTGTCAGGTCATAGCTGATTTGAATGTGACTTTCAACTTGAACGAGGTTGATTGGACAGGATAAGATGTCATGGTAGCTTTTACGGCATAATTTTTATCATTATATTTTATCTTCATCTGCAAGCATCCTTGGGCAAATCTTCAATCAAGGGTTCTTGCCATTCTTTCATCTTGCACTCTGTTTAATCATGCCTATATATGCAGAGCTTTCCTCTAATCTATAAGTTCAGACCTATGAAATATTCAGAGTCCTTGCATGCGCAAGTGAGGCATTGGGTCTTTAAGTAAGCATTCTTTTGCCTATAGATGAAGCATTGCAAGAGGAGCAAGGGGACCAGGACTTGGTCTGAGCACTTTGGCAGGCAAGCAGCATTGCAGAGTCAAAAGCCTCAAGAAGCAAAAGCACAGAGAGCAGGAGTACAGCCACAATAGTTCATTTTGTTGGTTCCCGTACATTTTATGCCAAAGTTTCAAGTGGACATAATAACAGGGGCTGGAAGGATCGTGAAACCGCTTGTGTTCACTCCTTGGAACTGTGTAAACGAAGGAAGGTACAGATTTTGTTTTATGAAACAGTTCAGCTTCCAGTGCAGTATTTATTGCTATAGAGAACCAACAAGTTGAATTTTTGTGACTTAAAGGGTAACAAGATGGCCTCATTACCAGTTCAACAATCTCGAAGTGGTCCTTAAAGATTGACTTTGACAAAGACACGGTGTACAAAAGAGAACTGACATAAACTTTTTTGTCTGCCTTCTGCAAAGAAATGTGGAAGGAAGCGCAAAAATACTCTGGATGAAAAAGTAAATAACGAAAATACAGCATTTGAAACAAAGCGGTCGAGTAGAAAGTAACACCGATTTGAACAAGGCCACAGAGTGTTTTTTTCTTTCTTTTTTTGACCAGACTTCGAACGGAACACGATCGAACTGGTAACTGGTTGGCCAAAGCGGGAGTTGACCATTGGTCATGGTTATTATCTATGGAAGGTAGCTTCTAATAGGAACTACTTGTACGCAATCTATGCATGACGCGTAAATCTAGCTCATTATGCATGTGTGTGCTCAGAAAACAAAACGGGCACTGGCATGTTTCCTAAAATTTGAAAATAAAGAGAGAGTGGCATATTTTCCTGCAATTTGAAATTTCAGAGTTGCAGGAAGGGAAGTTAGGAAGAATGCCATCTAGAATGAAATCGCAAGTTGCAGAAAAAACAAAATTGGGGAAAATGTGCGAGGAAAATTGGTACCGTTTCCTACACTTAAAAAAAATGATAATGAAAGTTCCAGAAATTTGAAGAAAACTGGGAAGGGTGGCATATTTTTCTACACTTCAAATTGAAATAATAGCTGCATAGCAGAAACCAAAAACTGTGGGGAGGGGGGAGAAAGGGAGGCATAGTTTTTCTACGAAATGAATGCGCATGGGGCACAGAAGCGCGTAGAAAAGAACATTTTCCACAACTCAAAATGAAAGTGCACTGTACCAAGGGAAAAAATGAGAATGGATACTGTCCTACAATTCAAAAGAAAATCGCAAAAAGGAAATTTGGCAGAACCGACAGGAGAAGAGGTTAATGTCACTGTTCTATACCATGCCTGAATCTTCGGCGTTCCCTGACGCACTACCGTAACCCTGGCCCTGTATAACGCATGCCGAACACCACGCCCGAACAAGGACAGAGGAAATAAAGACATCGGTTAGTCTACATCTACCAGTACAAGTTGGTTAATTCCTGAAGTACATGCAGACATACTATACTACTCCCTGAAAATGAATGGTTACATGATAAATCCCATTTAGGCCCTTATAATTTTATCGTCTACTTTACAGTATTATACATAATTAGAGCAATATTTCAAGTTAGTTTAGGGCAATCTGAAATGCTACAAGATTTATGAATTAAGGACTAAACTTTACATCCAACCCAAAAAGTCCTTAATTCATTATGACTTTTACCAACACAGATGAACTTTCATTTTATGTTACAAAATCAGTTTACATGCTAGCAATAGCATACATGTAGTTGGCTAGTTATTAGCACATAATGTTAAATGAAATTCATTCTGTTATGAGAGGGTACAAATAATTCAATTAAATACATGCAAATCGATGCAATAAGAGCCAGACGAAACAAACAAATGCATAACAAGAAAGTAACGCCGAATATTCTAGCATTTGTGAGCAGCACATACATGAATCGATGTTCAGATTTAGAAATGATATCCTACGCTATATGATCTTACAGCTTTTCTAAGCAACTTGGGGGTTGGGTTTGCGGGGAAGCCAGCCTGAGAAATTGTTAAAGAAAGCATTAGAGGAAAGTGTCTTTGGGGGATTTAACAAAGGAGACAGCTGTGCGGCCCTTCGGCGTTACTTTCTCTCAGCGGTGTTCTTACACACGAAAACAGTCTCAAGTTCAACAGCGACTTGGGATTCCAGCCATGAAATGAATAATGTGTCAGCCATATGGACATTCCACTAAGAGTGCCAATACAGTATTACCTTGCAGGAGCATCAAAACTACATGCACTTGCAACCTTGCAATGATATATCTGATAATGTGAAATCGCTTTCAAAGAGGATGATGTACAAGTACAATGTACATTGCCATTGGTTTTTGTTGAAATTCTATTCTTAGCTTTATGTAAAGAAATCAAAATATTTGAATAATGGAGAATGATCGTATTAGTATACAACGTCACAAAAATAGATGTAGAATAAGCAGTGCTCCTTTGGCAATATACATGTAGGGTGTAATCCTCATTGATAGTTTTCGTGTGCAAGAAAATGTAGAGGAAACACACACAAATGGTCACTTGTCAGCCTGGATGCCTTTCTGGTTAGGTAACATCCGCTCCAAACATCACTTGAACCGACTAGCGACTGTTGGAACGGACCCTAACTAACCAGAATAAATATAACACCCAGGCTGCACTTGACATCACAAATGAAAGTATAGAGAAAACTTATATTGAACTTACGATTACATGTATGTACAAGGGATGAAACAGCATGCATACAACAATCTAACAGTCACAAAACAGTTCAACCACAATGTACATGTTACAAAGTTTAACAAGCAATGAAAAACAGTCAAGTGGATTTGGGTACAAAAATAGGAGCATGTAAAACAGAATACAGAAAAGCATAACAAAATGAAAGATTAGCTTTTTCTCAATTTCAAAGGATTCCTTACATTGTCATTTTTATTGTCATTGACAATGTGTATTTTATTGTCATATCTAGCTGCTTTTGCAGCCAAATTTATTCCTTTAGTAGTAAAAACAAAAAGAAGAGAGCTGCAACACAATGTAAAGGGTAGTTTTGATTTTGTTTCACAACACAAAATAGACTTGTTCATTAACCCTTCTTTTAATGGTCAAGACAACCATAGGATTTTTTTCAACAACTTATATCTGTTCAACATGTGTCAAACTCTCCTCTATATTATTATGATTGTAGAATATAAAACAATCTCACCGTCTTGTCCGATTGCTCTATCCTGTGTTTGACGAGTCTTGCTTCATACTCAGGCCTGGGTTGTTCCTGTGTTTTGAGGAAAATAACAGCCACAATCACTATAATTCTTCAACATGCATATGTCATTGAGTTTACGATCGTAATCTGGCACAATCAAAGCTTGTAAAATATATTTTGCTTAGAGCAGCAAACTTTTAAATTTTCACTGACTTGGAATTTAGGATTTATAAACACCGCAAGACATTTCTAGCATCTACATGTAGATCGGAGTCTGGCCAATCTTTATCAATAGAATTGGCGATTCTGCCAGATCGCAATCTCTATGTTGACAAACATACATCTCTAGCCGGATCCAACTTTCCTACAGATGTAATGTATACTCACTATATTTAGTTATCTAAAGATCAAAAGGGATAGTTGCCTACTTGCATAGTTTATACACAATAGCAACTTTAATTTCCTTATGGTTTGGTTAACCATATGCTTTAGCTTTTTATTGCCTGATTACCTGCAGTAGTTGCAGTCATTGATTTTAGCACTTGTCAACATTGAATGACAATTCATGCATGTGCAAGCCACTGGAGGGTTTACAAACAAATGGGGTCAAAGACGCCTGGGAGTCTATAAAAAATTATTGCATCTCTGTCTCCAGCCGAGCAGACTTTAGTCTTTGCGATGCATCCTTTGCCTGTTTTTGATGAAATGTATACTTCTTATAAGCCTATTCAGTAAATAAAGGTAGACTTTTAAGCTCTATGAAATATTAAAAACAATATCAAAGATTTACCTCCTCTTCCTCAAAGCCTGACAAGTCCCATGCATAGTTCAACTCCATCTGTTTCCGCTTCCAGTTCTCTAAAAACCATGTGGCTGTGAGAAAACAAGAGCACGAATGTCATTTATGAATATCATTATTGCAACAATTTTTAAAATCCTATGAAAATTCCGACAGTCGCTGCTTTCTGAAGTTACAAATATCACTGCTTTGGAAGCTGTGAATTCAGATTTGAAATCTCTAATTTTTGTTTTATTTCAAAAGATATTCCTATGACAGACATTTGCCATCACATTGACTAGGATTTTTGACAACAAACATGTTTTAACTGACAGTGCTTTAAAAATAGCCTTGAAATGTATAAACACAAACACACTTACCCCATAGTGACATGAATATAGAGAAAAACACTGTCACTTCATTGTCAAATAAGTGACTAAACTGTGGAAGAAGGAAACATGAGACAAATCTTAGTAATATGACACATTACATCATTGTAAGACTTGAAAGGTTTTATATCAATTAGGATCTTTATGTTTCTAAATGGTCCCTACTTTCAAGTTGAGTTTATGAAACAAACCAATGACAATTAAGTATATGTATAATGATTAGAAATTTATTGAACAAAATTAAAGTCTGATTGATAGAAAGAGGAAAATCTTAATATGTCGAACAAAACCTATGAGATCATAATATAATTTTTCGTGAAGTGAAATGTATTAAGGTTGACTTACTTTAGCTGACTTACAACTGTCTGAAAGTCTCCAGTATTTGCACTCGCGATCACACAGAGGACACATGGTGATGTTGTATGCCTCACACACTTCGTCACTACGATGAAACAAAAGACAGAGTGTTAAGGCACTAAACAACCTTTAAGGTTCATCCTTTATTTGATTGATTTCCATGATATCACATCAATTTTTTCTCTATTAACTGCATATCTTTCCAGCTCAAGGAAAACTGTTGTCGTCAAATTTATGATTATCTTTTATCCTCCTTTTATTGTTATCATGAATTATCTCGTTAATTCAGTGGGCAGTATTTCCCCCGCTGGCTTTGATAAGGCAGTAGACATGGATATAGCAGGACATGGTTAGACAGTAAATGAGAAAACCTATTCGGGGACCTTTCTGGGAGCTTTGACCTAACTTCCTGTCCGTCTTGCATGTAGAAAGCAGCAACTCTACTGCATCCAACTATCAGTACGGACACACAAGCAAAACTTTAAGCAAACAGAATAACAGACGCATTGAAAACAAAACCTTTGCACATGGAGGTTATTACTAACCTTGGAACATTGTCATCCATAGTGAAGACACCATACAGAAAGACAATCAGCCCCACTAACGATGAGGGTATCAGCAACTTTGTGTACAAACCCAGCCAAGCAAAGTACATGCCTATCTTCTCTCCAAAGTAGTTTCTGTGGCAATTCAATAGAATAAATTGTCAAAGAACTTGAAACAATCTGAAATCTACTGGTTGCCAACCAATGTGTGTACTTGAAGTTTCTTATCCGAGTAGTTTCCATGGGAAGATTTTTTATACAACCTGATCTTACATTTTCAAGAATTCACTGCTTTGATTAGTTTGTTATACCAATATCAAGATTTCTAAGGCTTATATTATTCAATTGCAACAAACAAAATTTCAATAGCAGTAAAAAATAATTAAAAAGTGGTTTGAAGTGATCAGTCATAATAGTCATATATTCAGCACCAAGGACATGTGTCACACAATAGAAAAAAATACAATTTTCTTGTATGTATATCTATATATATATATATATATATATATATATATATATATATATATATATGAATGTTACAATAAAGAGGAATCAATGACATCTGATACTACATTTTTACACACAGTAATTGTCATGCATATTGTACATGTATGTGACAAATCAGAGTATCCTTCTTGTGTAGCTTACCTTATTAAGTTGAGCGGTTGAAACTTGACAAACTTGCTGTAGCTTCCCCACTCATCAAAAAGCATCTAGATGGACAAACGCATAATGAATACCACATTCAAGTACTGAGTAAAATCGAGCCAGATAAAGGTAAGTCTGCTATACAGTAGATCAGGAAACCCAAAAAATAACAATTATTGCAGAAAACATCTTGATGTACATGTAGGAAACAATACCAGATGTATGATTACTCAACAAAAAGAACCAAGATTGTCATAACTTGATTAAAAATGCGAACATTGAAATGGTGCCTACCTGTCTTGGGTTGGGTGGTATATCTGTGTCTCCCTCAAATTCACCCTGTTGTTGGGTAAGAGAATACGAACATGCATGCTATGATTCACTTAAAGACATGTGTATTTGTGTATATTCAGCAGTAGATGGAGTTATAAAGTCCCTGTACTTTTGCATTCCATCCATATCATCTGTATCAAAGTTGTGTCGGTTTAATATTTACAGCATTGTCAAGATCAAAGACCTACAATAAACTATAACTATTTCCCAAAATAAACAGCAAAATAAATCAGACTTTACTATTTCGATAGAGGACAGGGACATAGTAAAGTACACAGTTTAGTTTTAGAATCTTTGAAAGACAGTGCTAATATACATACTTTTGGAAAAAGAAATAAAGTGTACCTCATGCAATGGGTATGCAGCAGTGTATACTCCTTGTGCTATCAAGTTGGTGATACCTGAATAAAAGATAAATAGATGAATAATTGAATAATTGAAGAATACATGACTCATATTTCTTTAGAAAGTTTGGCACAGAATATCAGTATATCATATCGGAAAGCAAGATTCATATCATATTAAGACTGCAAACATTACTAAGCAACACTAAACTCGCCCTCTGGTCAAACTTGTAAAGTATAAGCTTAATGGTCCATTTTAGTTTGAGTTATAGACGATGAATAGCATATAGAATGAAATCTGTACTGGTAATTATGGCCACTTCTACCGTTGCCCCTTACATTATTTTTGCATTAACCCAAGCATACCGGTAAGCAATCCTGTCTATAGTGGCTATCTGTTTACAGTGACAATTTCCTTCGTGTCTATTGGGTGATCACTACGGACAGATTTGACTTTATACGAATAACCAGCTTACCTATTGCATAATCCTTCTGGCTGTATCGTGTCCTCTTTAGAATCTCATGAACCTGTTAGAGAAAAGATTCAAGGCTTGTTGTTATGACACATCACTGTGGGGTCTATGTGGGCAGTAATCTCCAAGCAGATGTAGGGTATGGCTTGTTTTACCATTTTTGCAACATTTTACACATATGCAAATAAAATGTATCCTGTGGTGAGCATTTTTTCTCTCTTTACCAATAGATACGTCTGGAAAAGAGATTGTGCTTTGACGGAATTGCTGATTCTACGGGTATAGGGATTGCAATTGGTGTCTTTGCTGACAGAAATTGCAATCAAGTTGCTAGCAATGTAAAGGTGGTCTCCCATGTAGAAATCCTAAATTTCAAGTAAATCCATTGATCTAAAGTGAAAAATTGAAAAGTGCTGACAGTCTTCCAATGGAAAACCTTCAAATTCAGTAGGTACAGTGATTTTGACAGATTGCGATCTATATATCTTTTTTGTTTGAACAAAAAGTTGCAATTGAAAGAGTGCAAAACATGATGGTCCCTACTGCTTGGAGATTAGGTGACAATGCACTGGCAGAACAACTCAAGATAGATAACTGCATACACAAGTGTCAATGGAATACATGAAGCATACACCATTGTTCGTGTTTGGTATTCTTTGCATACATTCAATACTTTGTTTCCTATTCTTTCAAAAGAAGCCCAAAAGCAATACTTTAATATAATCAAGATTTTCAAAAAGAAAAGCTTCCATATAGGCATCTCAATTGTAAATACAACTAGGCTGTCAATATGTACTTAAACCTTGACCTAAGGAAACAAGGAAATTATGAACACATGTGATACTGGTACCACTTAGTCTAGGTTCGCAAATACCAACCAAAATTTTTTAGTGTATAGTTATTGAAGGAATGAACAGTTGTCAGTGTCTTAATTTTGAAAAAAAAAACAGTAAAGAATGAACTCCCCAAACCCAAAAACTGATCTGTACTAAATAGTTGATATATGGATTATGGTTTCCTCATTGGTCTAAAACTGTGACTTGTTCTTTTTTGAGAAATGTCATGTTTTGCTTTTCAAAGAGAGGTACTTAACAATTTGCTCTCTGCCTTCACATAGCTCTGCAAATATACAATTTTTTTTTTTTATCATTGAACCATAATGTAAACTTTTTTGACAGTCTACCAAAAAAATGTAAAAATATAACCAGCACGTCTATTTTTCTATTGCCGGGTGCCCCAAAATATGTAAAATTTGAGATACATTGCATATTAGATGATTGCCAAAGATTACCTATTATTTCAAACGACCACAGAGCAAGATCTATGCTACCATTTCTTTAGTTTAAGGGCATGCTTATATAGAGATGGAAATTACCTATCACTACAGCTTTATTTGAAAAAAAAATTCATTCCAAAACAATAAGAAAATACTACATTGTGCATACCATGGATTATATGTTGGTGGCATTTTCTTAACTTACCAGTATAGTTTCTTACGTGTGCTAAATTTCTGATGGTGCTCTTCTATGATAAATGCTTTATCATAAATCATACTGATATACATATGAAGGTGCAGCCTAGCTAATCTACTGAAGCATAAGCATGGGATAACAGAACATACAATGTATCTACAGTCGCTAAAATAAAATATGCGGCCAACTACTGTGCTAAACCACAGGGACACTTGCTTACTACAAGACTTCTAGTTGAAGGCTTGAAGAATGTTTCTCTACTTTCAATGTGAAACCTGGAAAAAGGACAGAGACACAAGGACACATGCATCATTGTCATTATCAACATCACAGCACATTACAAAGAAATGTCATGAAGACAGGAGGTCAAAGTGGAGGTCAAAAGTGCCTCATTTTTCAAGTGTGATGTGTAGAAGTCGTTGTAGATTAAATTCTGTCCGTCATCATATGGACTGGCAAGATAGTCTCTTTTTATGAGTCTCCTTAACATAAAATCAAGGGGAAGAAGACTAAAAACAAATTTTTACACATTTTTGAAGAATTTAAAAGTACAAAATGCAAGTAGGGGACATGATCTTTTTTCTTGATAGGGTAAAAAGATGTATATTGTAAAATCTGAATTTATCTAATTCGTCAAATTTTATGACCTTCTGTCCTATGACATCCCTATTCACATCAAACAATAGATAACAAAACATCTTCCTGTTTGGTAGAGAGTCAATCATAAGAATCCAATGTTCAAAAACAAAATTTACAAAATCTACACCCCCATTCATAACCAGAGTCAAAATCTAACTTCAAATTCATACATACTGTGAAAATAAACTTTAGAAGTCTTGATGTTACAAAATTTGTTCATGTTTTGAAATGAAAATGGGCATGGTGACAAATTTAAGCATCTTTTTATCACTTATTCATTGGCTACTCTATACTTCTCTCTACCAATGAGGAGCATGCAGTGTTACCTTTGACCTGACATGCAGTGCATGATGGGTGCAGTATGTGCTTACAATGAGACTTCTAGTCGATGGGAGGAAGAAAGTGTCTCTATTTTCAATGAGGAACCTGGAGAACAAGTGTAGGCATAGAGCAGAGGTGGAGAAACAAAGCAGTTGGCATTTATATGATATGCAAAAGCAGGGCTCGAAATACCTTTTTCAGCACTTCAAATTACATGCTTCTGGCACTTTTAAATTGGTGCAATGGCCAAGTGAGTAGACTGTTTGCCTTGCATTCAGTAGGTTGTGAGTTTCCCAAAAAAATTGTGCTCAAGTCAAATCAAAAACTTGAAAAATGGTACATACTGATTTCTCTTCCTAGCATTCAGCATTTGGGAAAGAGTATGGCATTGGTGGTTGAACTCACACCCCACTACCAATGCTGTAAGTAGTGATGGCACAAAGTTGTGTGGCCCAAGGGCCACTGAAATGGAGATATCCTCTGTATTATGCACCATCTGATGATGAAAGGATTTTGACTATTTTTTTCAAATCTTTTCTTCCAGTCCTTATAAAATAATGTTAGATATTTCATTGTAATCTGTATTTTGAGCCCCAAGAAGCATTAATCCGAGCAAAAAAATGACAGAATTTACATAAAAATTACAGGCATTGTGTAGGATGCAAATAGACAGAAAAGCCTGCAGCTAAGCATTGAAAGCAAAACACATTCAGCTATGACGATTAAAAACAGAATTGGTACAAGTTAGTAAAATACAGAAACAAGTAACACTTTACAAATTTAAGGTGAGGAACGTAAAAGGTTTTTGTTCTGTATCAACTTATTTTTATTTCATCTTAGTACATTATAAATAGTACCACGCTTATAACACAATTTGAAAGCTGTAATGTGTAAACAATGTAGGAACAAGGTTTACACGTGCATGATTGTACCTCATGCTTTCGTGCCACTATAGTTTTGTATATTTCTGACATCCAAGAACCAAGAAATCAAATCATTGTGGCCTAAACAAATTATATCAAATGCATGTAAAACTTACCACCATTTAATGACTTAGTCTAGAAAACAACATGCCACCTGAGGTTATATAAAATGTTTGAATGTTAAACTTTGCATTCCGCATACAATATGTGTGGCAGTGAAAGTGGTTTTGAAAGTGAGAGTGTCTTACATGTGCTCCTTATCCCTGCTGAAGGTGTAGGAGATGTGTTTATAAGGCTCCTTGTCGACCTGCTTGGCTTGGGGAGAAGGCTGGAGCGGTTTGATTGTCTTCCTCCACAGGGCGTACGCCTTCGCTTTGATGCCAGTCCTCTCTTTGAGCTCATAGATCTACCGTAAGCGGAAAATTAATTTATTGATTCAAGATATTTCTGATTCAAAAAATTCACGTCAAATAGTGTATAATGATGGGTCTCCCAAGCGACTGACTTGGAACCAGAAGCTAAGGGCCTACTTTGGGTAAACAAGATAAGAGGCAAATGACATTCACTATTTCACCTTTTTCGTTGGCATCTTGATTTTCAAGATCTCTGCGTACTGAGACAGAACCTTCCAGGGCGCGTGGAGCCGCACAAAGCACATCCCATGGTCCTTTGTCTGCAAAAAATAACCTTTAGTAAATCTGCCAAATATTTCAAGTCTTCCAGAATGTAGCTAGGCAGATAGCATTGTTAACAATTAATCATGAAAAATGTGCTCAGCTGTTTCTTTTTATTTTGTCATCTATTTTTGTTTGTTTTATTGTGTAAATGTAAATGTAAACAACTATCTGGACATTATGTGTCTTTTTGCTGACCTTCACATTTATGACTGTAATACTATAGTTACTGTAGCAGAACAAGAGTGATCTTTGAAATGTAATAGTCTAAGGACAACAATTTAAAAACATTTAGTAGCTTGAGCACTGCTGTCAGTCATGAAAATTTGGAATAATAATAAAATAGTAGAGATTATACAAAAACAGAAGCCATACACATTATTATAAACAATGAACTATCAAAGAAAAAAACAGTTACTGCTACAGTAAAATATGAACACAGGCCATTTTGAGCTTCTCGACGTGAATAAACAAACTTAAGATTAAAAACACAAACATCTTTACCTGTAAATGCAAGGTGAATGATAGACAAGAACACAAATTAAGTTAACAGTGAAGAGACGCCTTATCGATATTAACAATATTAGATAACCTCAAGAAAAAAAGTGTCATTGGACGACATTGACTCATATTCAATATTTTTTTAGGGTAAGCAGGCAGTTGTATAATTGTGATAATTATCCCTTTGTTATCACATAACATGCTGGCATCGTTAAGTTTTGCCTAGCATCTTGTCGATAAGAAGACATTTCTGACCAACAATTTCAGGATAAGAATTGGTTGCATATTAATACAATGTCAGCAATCCATCAAATGCCACCCTTAACATGTTTAAGGTTTACGAGGATTACTGACTCACAAGTGGAACCCAAATTTAGAACATTAGGCTGAGACCAGTATCCACCCCTGGGTATTTTTGGAATAAAGGTATTGAAACTGATCTCTGCAATTCCAGCGTGACCCTCTACAAACTTTGAAAACGCAGACAACATAACAGGCGCTGATTTTGAAAAACATTATGTTAAGTGTGATTATTACTTAACAAATTTGATGTTATCCTTTACCAGAGTGGAGCATTAAGCCTTCAATATGTAAAAACCTGTGTGATTGACATGTGATACTGAAAACAAGAATTTTACTAAAACATGAACAAAATTGATTGTGACCTACAATTGTGTACATGTTTAAGTAAAATTCATTTTTTCAGTATTGCATGACTTCTCAAACACCCAGATTTTTACATATTGAAGGATTAATTCTCCACTCTGGTAAAGGATAACATCAAAATTGTTTAGTAATAATCACACTTTGTATAATGTTTTTACCACATCAGTGTCTGTTACTCACAATACAACAGTACATGTATGTCACAATACAAGTTAGAATAAGTCACAATACACCAGTGAGACACAATACAACAGTACAAAGTAAGTCAGTGCTGAAAGAAACAGATAGCAGTGGGTGCCAGGATGAAACAACAGTCTACCAATAGTGCGGTGGGTGCAGACAACAGTGGTGCAGTACTACACAACCAAGAAAGAGGGAGCAGCTATTATAAGATCTCTCCAGATAAAGTATAGCCAAAACTTTGGGTTTTTGAGGTCGGATAGCAAATCTGTTGGTGAATTCAAGTACCAATAGCTTTTAGCAAACGGTTAATTGTATACACTGTATCAAAATCATGCATGGTCTTTTTGTGCCACCAGATGACTTTTTACATTATGCAATTTTCCATCGAATAAAGTGGAATGAATGCACTTTTCTTTCTTGTGTCTTGGCATAGCACATCCAAAATTGCTTGCAGAATGATGCACAGTTTTCATTAATCAGAAAAGTCTTACAAAATCATGAACCATTCTAAAATCAAACCAGCAATCACTTCATTTTCAAACTCTTTGGAACTTCATTGCTTAAAATTTTCAGCTTTTTTGAGATCTTGATATTCAAGATTGAAATACTGAGAAGAAACACGAGCAAAACAAAAACATTGCAACTCCTAATGCCTTTGGGACTTGCAAATAAAACAGCAAGCAGCTGAGCCACATGTAACATTATGAATATGTGCAGCAATTTTCAGGAAGTGCATTTGTAAGCAGCAAGCATACACGCAACAAGCTTGATGTGAGTGGTGCCAGGGACCGGACAAGTTTGGACGAAGGGTTCGTACAATAATGGACGCAAGAAAGCAAGCATATATGACACGAGTTTGGACTATAAGGCCTAGGTTTCCGTACGATATGGGAGCAAGCATGCCAGGCCTACCGGCTCCCTGGAAGCGATCTGACTCCCGTGCAGCTGACTTAGCAAGGCAGTCACACACTTTTTCGTCCTAGCACCCTGCCGGCACAAGTTGCAAACAAGCTCCTGGTTAGAAACATTCCCTAACCTGGTTGCCAGACTTCCCAGATTGAATCATTATAACAACATACACATAATTAAGGGTAGACTGACACACTTAGACTGGTGCCTACAAAGTCTGGCAACTAGGTTACAACATTTCCCATACAAGACTCAAGCCATTGGATGTTGTTCTGCAAATAAGTTCTTAAACATTGGCAGTGTTATATATCTGTACTGCATCTACAAGGAACAGTTGATATGATCCAGAAACATTGTATGACTGCAATATCATATGGCAAAAACAATCAACATGTCTTCTGCTGAAAAAGAGTATTATAAAACAATGGGTTAACTGACCTGGGGACTCTTCTCAATGTTGGAAAGCCTAAAGATTTTGTGAGGCTGATGTGAAGGAATAACATTTTCTACATTTGCCTTATAGAAGACTTCTTTCAATTGACAGTTAAATACTCATTATGACTGTGAAGAAAACAAGACTATCAATTCATATCAAGATGACATTGTCAGTATATAATAGTAAAATGAAATAAGACACAGAAATATATTCATAAGGTGACACTATCCCTTTAATTCCAAAAAAACATCATTCTTTTCCAAGTAGATAATGTGTAATTTTGAAGATATTTTCACTTATAATTAGCACTTAAGTAACACACCTCGTCATCTCTCTCCAGATCAAGGCCGGCTTCGATCAGATTTTTCTCGAACTCCCGCCTCCTGCGGACCTTCTGGTCCTCGCCCTCGGGGTGGAACGCGGACGAGTCGTCCTCCGGCTTGTGCTCGACCTTGACCGGGTGCTTCCTCCTGGGAACAGGGAAGGCCAGGACGTAATCTATCCTGCGGTAGCCATCTTTGAAAAACAAGGCACCTGCTTCGTGTTTGCCCTGCCCGAGCTGTGAATGCAAAAATTAAAGATTTTCGTTAAAATGTACAATGTTAGTAGCTTGTGTAACGTTTAGGGTGTGACCCAGACCTCAGAGGTCCTTGGTTCAAATCCCATGACATCACACCAATGTTGTCCCCTTGGGAAATTAGGCACTTAACACGACTCTGTTCACTCTACCCAGGTATAAAAATGGGTACCTGACTAAAAATGGGTACCTGACTTTGGTTGGGGAGGTAAAAGGCACTGAATGGAGAGGGATGGGCTCCGCCTTCCAAGATTCCGTGCCTTATAGCTATAGACACAGTGGATAACAACCAACTACCCTTACAGCCTCAAAAAGTAAAAATATATATAGCTACACCTTTATCTTAACCTTTTCCCAATGTCATATCTTGACTATAACCCTTCTTACTTTTCGTAACGATCTATGTTAATTTCTAACAGCCAAGTGCCCGCATGACAAGGGATGAAAGAGATGGTTTGATTTGATTAAGGCATTTTGGCTGAAACATAATGTGTCATGTACATACCACCATTTTGTACAGATTGAAGCTTGGTTAGGTTCAGCATGAATGCACTGATTTCTAACAGCACAATGTGCATACAGTTTGTTATCAATCACTGCACTAGCTGTTGTTACACCATATCTTAGATTATAAGATCTTATTACTAATAGCTTGCAGACAAAAACAATCAGAATTTGCTATCAAGTGGTAATTGCCTTCAACTTCAAGGCCTCAAGGCATTTAAGACTCTTGCAAGGCAATCTTTTTACATATAGACAGCTTGTCTGCAAAATCTATCGTCAGTACATGTAAGTAGTGGTTCCAAAGGGCCTATACTTCAACCAAAGAACTCTCTTTGGCTTACACTCAGATATCAATCCGACAATACAACCATTAACGTTCATTTAAGCTGAATGCCCTCTGGCCTTTCTCGACCCAAAAGTGCTAAATGTGAAATATGCTATGAAAGACAGGGGCCACATTGAGCTACTGTAAACCTTGAAGATTTTTGCAGTGGTTTTATTTTCATGGTGACCTTTCCACCTCGATTTCATTACTCCACGAATGTACTCTCCCTTGTGTTACTACTCCACAACAGAGTTATCTCAATGGTAAATTTAGGACTCAGCATTTGACCGTTTCCAAAATCATATGCAGTTGCTTGCCTGCTATTCGGAAGTCAAATATACATGAAGTGTAGTTTTCCTCCCTGAGCCCTCAATTTTCATGTTGAGCTGTGGCTAGATTTGAGAATGTTTCAGAAACAGGGAAAAGGAATTGGCAAGGCTATTAAACTATCATCAGTGCTTAGTGCCCTCTGTCCTTCTTTCTCCAAGGGGCACTGCAAAATGCTTAGTTTGGCACAGACCATTGGAAAGCTGATGGACAGTTAAATCTGTTGGGATTAAATGATCCTTTTGGGAAAGATACAAACTTCGGTCATAAAAAAGAGCCAGGCTTTAAAATACAGTTCTATTCTTTTTAATCTTTTAAACTTTCTAGGCTAAAAAGAATTGAAAGCCGAATGCAGATATATAATTCAAATTGTTACAGAATGATACTATGGTGCTCATTTGTAAATGCCACTAGATATGATGATTGTGTGTAATATTTAGAATTATGATTTTACAAAATTTTTACAATTCAAACAAATTAGCAGTATCTAAACTAGTGATAAAACCTTGAACATGCATGCTAACAAAGTGAAGATTAGCAACTTTAAACAAAATGTTATACAGACTCAAACCTGTACAAGTGACCACCTCATAAGGATCACCTGGCCATTGTAGCCAATTTTTGGTGGTCCTTTAGATATTTTTCCCATTGACCCAAGCATTGAGAATCCTGTTTATAGTTGCCATCTGTATTTTGACTATTTTCTTCAGCTGAGTGGTCACTATTGACAGGTTTGGCTGTATTGCTTTTTTGTATTATTGAAATCAATTTTGTAAGACATAAGATGACTTACCATCGGCCTAATTCTATTGGATACTGGCTCTCCGGGTGGAGGCTATGAGAAGACAAGGAAAAACAGAAACAGATGAAAGTACAGAATGTGTAATCATGCATTATGGGGAGGGGGGCAACACCATGGAATCACTAGCTATTATAACACTTTAGCTGGTTTAGATGGAAGCATAGTACTGTTATATACAATGTACATGTAATGAATAAATAAATGAATGTTTCACATAACAGCAATGATATCATGTTTAGAAAAGAATAGTGATTTCATGAATTTACATTAATTTTTGCACATTCAAGGCAATCATGAATAATGCTGACAGTACATGTATCACTAAATCATAACTGTTTTAAAAGTAAAAAATTAACACACAAATTTGATTTTTTCTTCTCTCTGTTAGCAAAGGTGGACTAACTTCACACTTTGGGCAACTCTCATTCATTTCCTTGGTTCTCAGTCATTTGAGTAAAATTCAGGATGAAAACATTATAAAGAAGCAGTCAACCAGACTGGTTTCTTCCACAAACAATGGTCTGCAGTCATTGCAGTATAGCATCAAGGCTACTGTACTGAGGAACAAACTTTCCTGTCATAATCAAGTCTCAGACCATCACTGTTTTTAATGTTAATAGACATAATATTACACGTATAAATAAATATTCTAAAATTTGAAATTTAAGAACCAAGAAATCAAATTGATATGGCCTATCTTAACCTTATCATACATGTTGTGACATATCAGTAATTCATGTACAAGTGTCATGTGCAGGACTGATACAATACCTAACCAATCAATCAACTTCTAGAAGGTCAGTTATGACAGGTGTAATACCTACAAATGACAGTTGAATATAGATCTACTGGGGGAGAACTAATATGTTATGATTTACATGATATGATCCATAAAGCCAATGTCTGCTTAACAGCTTCTGATTAAAAATTTATCTGACTGTAAAATGGTTTGGATTATAATATATATGTACAGTCATGTAACATTATTGTCTTAGTATTCCAACTTTCCAATGGAAGACATTTTAAGTGTAAAAATATCACCTGACAACACTAATTTGTAAAAGGAGAAATGATGAAGTAATTTCAAGGCCCTAATATTTAGATACAAAATTGGCCCAATGGCATGCAATTGAAAAAAAGCTGCTTGGGGGCAGCAACCTACACCACGTATACTCTCTGCCCCAAAAAACCATGACCAAACAATGTCCAGAACATGAGATATAAAAACCAGAAGTTTGGCTGCAGTACTACAGATAGCCACTTGGAGGCCCATTTTAGAGCTTGACCTTTGTTTTATAGATTCCTAACCACTTGCCCAATATCATAAGGATCCATCCCCAGCTCTTTGAGCAATGCTTTGCACACACACACACACACACACACACACACACACACACACACACACACACGCACACACACACACACACACACACACACACGCACACACACACACGCACGCACAAACAAATGGAACCAAAGACATTAACCTTTTTGGCAAAGGTAATAACAAGAACTTTCTAAAAGTTGTAAAGCCCTATAACTTGGAAAATCTTGGCTTTAGTTTGTTTTACTTGAGGTGTGGCTATTTTGAAATAAAGGACCTCAGACTTAACATCCCAATTTAAACAGAACCCTTTTCGAGTAGCATGCAAACCTGGCTTACCACATTGGCCGGGATTTGAACTCACGACCTTCAACTACTGAGGAAGGCTTGTACACCCCTAGACAAAAATGCCTTTAATAGGTCAAATCCCATTTGACAACAGTCGTCGATACCATTATAACCATCAAACATCCATCAACTCTAATTACATGAGTTAGCAGAAGAAATGTTTCTAAATGGCTTTGAAATAAGCTCTGCGCAGTTGAGTGTTGTGTTTCCAGTTACGATACTGAAAAAATCATGGGTGGTATACATACAAAAAGGTAGGGATTCACTTTCTTTTGGTTTGATTTGGGCCACAGTAATCCAACAAAATAAACAGTTTAACATTGCAAAACTGAAAAGCATCATGACATTGGTATTTTCAAAATACAAACTTGCTTACTTTACATGCCTACATCGAATAGTCAAAGCCATGATTTGCTGATAGAGTGTGAAACCCAGGGAGTCTGCAAGAAAGTATGCAAGAATTGTTGGATTCTGTTTTGAATTTTCATTGTTCAGATCGAAAATTTTATACACTAGGGTTGGCAGGTTTTTGCTAGGGTCAGTCGGGTAACCAGAAACAAAACATTTTTTTTCCCGTTACATAAAATTTTTCTGCAAACTGAGAAAATCTATGATGTAAGTTCCAAACAAATATTTCAGAAAACGAAAACTAATGTCATAGAATGCCAAAATCAGTTCAAAAGTCAAAGAACAAGTTTTGAAATCGCAAAAAAGAAAAATAATCTGTTTGTTTAGTTTTGTTCATCCTTCCTGACCACGTAGATTTCATAATTAAGGCAGCTTTTCTTTGCCAAACTTTTTTTGCATTCGCACGCTTGCATCAGTTTTGGGGTCCGTAGAGGATGTCATCCATATAATCAAATCAACATGGCCTTACAAAGAGTTGTATTTGGACCTTGCCTGATGGAAACAGCCTCAACCTTCAACAGAGATTGTTTCTAATGGCAGTACAGTAATACATGGGGTCACTTAACAGCCAAGTAGGTCAGCTAAACAATCAAGGACACATCAAGCAGAGCCATGAAAAATTAATGGCAATAAGGAGGTAAGTGGCTCTAAGTCAGGGCTACTCTTATATGTATTGGAGAAACTCCAACGGTTGATTGCTGGACATAACATGTGACATTCTGTATCAAATCAGCATTTAGATAAAAGCAAAATGATTGATGTTAAGAAAACTTCTCTTTCAAAAATTGCAGTTCAGTACATTCGAAGCAAAGCTGTGATTTGGAAGGAATTAGTAAACAAAATTTAAAAAGTGGTTAAGGATATAGTACTAGTATGAGCTTTCATGTTATCCAATCAGATAAAGTTTGATACAGTTTCAAACAATAAATATTTGGGAGTCATGTTACATTAGATTCTATTGGTCAGATTTACTGAGAAACCTTCATAGCAAAACAGTCAACCAATCAGCACCTTGGACAAGGCTATATCGATGTGTATCACTTTATTCCTTTAAATAATAACTAATCTGATGCCAAACAGCAACTTAAGAGTACTGAATGTTGAAATAGAGAATCTAAGCTACAGAATAGATCTTTTTTTACATCTCCCCGTGGCACAAGCCGTAATGCAACCCCACTGCTTGGCCATCTGGATCAAATTCTGTGGATTTGTGAGCCGGAGTTCGATCCTAGGGTCGACCCCAGCTTAGACTTGTTGTAAAGGATTGCACTTGTCATTTCAGATAGCAACGTAAAGCTAGCCGACCCGTGTATGAGGGAGATTCAGACATATGCCTCAAGCTTCAAAGCTCTTATCGAGAAAGTATATGGGTGACCCAGTGTGCTTAACCAAGAAACGTAAGCCGTAGCAAAGCCAAATTGCACTACTACTATGATACTAAAAAAGCATTATGCTTCATCTCAATCGGGGACTGCTTTACCTTTCCATACATAAAAAAATCAATTCTTCATTCGCATCAACTGAATATGGAGATATTGCAAATCAGCTAGTAAAGACTTCAACACTTTAGCACTTCAGAATTTGGTTAAGCGTTTTCTTTAAACTTCTAGCACATTTTCCTACAAATCTGCCACTAAGACTACTATTTTACAAGGATAAACAAAATATTTTGCTTTAAAAATATTAGGTGCACTGTCACTGAAGTTTTTTTCAATCTGTTTTGGTGTATGATTCTTTATATTTCTAAGATTTCCTGGTTTCAACTGTGAATTTGTAGAGAAGAGATATCTCACGATATACCTTTAAGTTAGAAGGATCAATATAAAAGCAATAGAAATGCAAACGTGACAAGAAGTAGCCAAACTAATCAAGTTACATTTTCATCTAATTTTGTTCCCAATAGAGGGACAGAACAGAATATTGGACTCATCGGTTTTGAAATTATTACAAACCGTTATCACTGTGTCACAATTATATGTACATCTGTCAGCTATATAACGGTCATTGACATTTTTAGAATGTCATGAAGACAAAGTGTCAAGTAGAACTATACTGAAATTTATGATTGTCATTGTCACATTGAATGTCAACTGAAACTATAATATCATTATAATTATTTTGTGTTTATATACTGTGATATTTGGTACTTTATTATAAAATGAGTTTTCCTAAATTTAGCAAATATATTTTCCAATTGTGACAAACATTGTATATTGAAGCCTCTTAAATTGGCCTTGACGCTTACCATTCAACAATTTGCTAGTACAACATCTCATATGGTATTTTGATAACATTACATTTTGTTTCAACTATATCATTCTCAACTTATCATCAAAATTGCAATACTACCCTGTGTTACTTTATATATATACAACTTGTCATGCGCTATATACCTCAAAGTTTCAATGACACGTTTTCAAATTCGAAAACTGATTTTCCAATAACTTAATCCTATTTGCATAAAAATAACTAATTGCAATAAAAGGAATATTTCAGTTCCTTACCTGATGTATAAGTAAACCTTCATCTATATGTATACAAAGTATACAAGATGTGTTGTAGACTGACAAGCTATTCAGTAAAATGTAACATAATATGTATAGATGTAAAATCATTGTGTATCAACAATGTGCAAGAGGCTAAGCTGACAGACAACAGCAATATTGGAAGAAGTAGAAAAACATGCAACATTCATTTCTTCGTTTCAAGAGCAGAATGAAGAATTGAAATATTGCATTATATTTCAGTCATCAAATCTCATCAATTATTGTCATTTGCTAACTGGCCTCAAACTGGCCAAAAATCAGCTGACAAAATATAGTTCAAGTCCACATGTCGATACATTGCGACGTGATTGTCCCTAATTGTCATAAAGACCACAACGGTTTTAGCAAGTATCAGTTTAAAAATGCAGTGCATTCTCGACTAGTCTTACAACAGGAAGACTGTAGAACAAACAGTATACACTCACCAAAACTGGCCAAAAAACAGCTGACAAAAGATTGCTTCAAACCACACGTCGATACATCGCAACGTGATTATCCTTAATTGTCTAGAAGATCACAACAGTTTAGAAAGCATTAGTTTAAAAATGCAGTGCAAAAAGATGACTAGAAGAAACGGTATGCACTCACCACTGCCAGAAAGTGCAGCATCCTTCAGATAAAGTTTTTGCATGACAGTTGTCTGAAGTTATACCAATCCGATACGTTACAATTCCCACATTTCTGTACTCTAGCCAATGTACTGATTTGACGCCTTCGTCGACCAAATTGCATAAATTATTTATTGCCGAAAGCTTTAGTGAGTGCAGGGGGAGAGCCATGATTATAATTCTTAACTGCAATCAAAATATAGTGTAACATCATATTGAAAATAATAATGTTAAAAATATAGGAAACATGATATTACAACAGATGTTTGGACTGTTAATCCAAGAAATCCATATCAAACTGCAACAAAATTCTGAGAATTTGATTATTCCTTCCTAATCTATATTCCCTTGTTTCATGTACATGTATAACAAGAACTGCGTTCATGATATAATTCTAATAAGAAACAGCTTATTTGAATAAGAAAATAATTATGATTGATGGAAAAGGATCATAATGCCTAATTATATGCAGTTCCTTTCTAAATAAGGAAAATTCCTCGGGTACCAAAATTCTGTCTCCAATTCTTTGATATGTTTGTCTCCAAATTGACTCTGACAAACTAATCATCTACTGTTCAAGATTTATAACTGTCAAAGGAATCCTATTGTGCATAAAGGTCAATAATGTGTGAAACAGATATCCAATAGACAGAACGTCTGTTTTTTTGGATGGTCCCTAAAGCCTTATTGATTTTCCCATTGCTCCGCATTATCTCTGAGAAATGGGTGGCTGATCCTTGGTTACCATGGTAACAGGTGATGGAAGTTGACATTTACCATATTAGGAATTCTCAGCTGTGCTGCTTTTCTTGACCTTTGACCCAAAAGTGTCAAGAAGGCTGTATCAAACTTTGACCTTGACGAGTTAATACTGTCAGAGGAAATTTTAAACTTATTATCTTCGTTTTTCAAGGGTGTTTAGTCATCGATATATCTACAGGAAAATTGCATCGGATTCCATATTATTATTAGGACTAAACCATTAAGAATGTAGGGGAAAAGAGAGGAGAAAGAATATGATGTCAACCAGGGTACCCCTGAAAAGTAGTGTAAAATAGAGATGGGTAACCCAGACCAAAAAGAACAGATTAGAACAATAAACAGCTTTCAAAACATTTAAGTTATACATTTAGAATAATGAACTGTTGCTAAAACTTAACTTTTGCATTCCCAAAGGACTAAAATATTGGCAACCTTTAGCCTGAACTACGTACTAAGTAGGGAAGTAGAGTTTGACTTGGAGCTTTAAATTGACTTAGAGAAAGGTATAATCAATTTTGCTCACATAAAAGTATACTATTTTGTTCATCAAAGCTAAATGTTTAATGCTACTTGGCAAGGTTTACTTTTAATGAATCAGGTAATATAGTGCACAAGAACACCGGGGAAATCCTACACTAAATATTTTATTAACCTCAGATTTAGAAGTTAATCACACTAATAATGAGACCTCTGAGATTCATGTACCGTACGTTGTCAGCAAAACAACTGAGAGTATACAACTGAACTCAAATTTCATCTGTGTTGGTGTAAGATATAGTTCAAGGAGGTTACTGATACCAGTCAACCAGTGGTACCCTATAATTATGTTGACTGAGCTTGCACAACCTGATAGCAAGCAATCTTGCAAGCCAAAGGATAATTGGAGATTGGTACTCCGGCCCTATACAGCTGCTAAAGATCTGCATTTTAATACATAACTTAAACTAAGAACTATCACGAGTAAAATTCTCATCAAGAGATGAGATGAAGAAGCTGTGTACTGACCTCTGACCTCAGGTCCTCTACGCTGTAGTAGAGGTCGGGGTCCGACGTCATTGACTCTGACGACTTCTTCCTCACTGGCTTGGTTGGCTGGGTGCCCGGTCCGCCCAACGGCTTCCCTGTAATTAAAGATTGACAGCTGTCAGTAATTCAAATCTAAACAAGACCACAGCATGTCCAAAAGATACAAACGCCAGAAGTTCTTCTGCAGTACCAAAGTGGGACATCATGAGGCTCAAAATCGAACTTGACCATCGAGTCCACTGCACTGACCCACATACAAAATATTATCAACCAAGAAGTTTTGGAACATTGGAACAAAAAGCACATTGTATCTTGAAATTTACACATTAAAACATTGTTAAACAGGGCCTAGCAGAATTCAGATTACATTGTACTATAATCAGTGCTGTTGACTTAGGAAGGTTAATCTTAATGACCTTGACTCCTCGTAAAGCAACCTCTGCTTGAATGTTCATGTACATGTAGGAGAACTTGTAAATATAAGCAGTGGACCAAACAGATGCAATACTCATTGTCTACCCTAGGGGGCTGCACTGAGCTCTATAAACTGTTTAATGCGGCATGATAGCCTATTCACAGTAAGAACACTCCCTAGTGATTCAGGCTAGAAGTGCAATTGTCTTTGAATGTTGATTTAAACTTACTAATAGGTAATGTTTTTATTCCTTGAGAGTTTGTTCATAATTATGCTATCAGGCTAAGTTATCGAACCCCCCCAGGAATCTTTGAAAAGCGCCACCAGGCGAAATGTATTCCTGGCTAAATAAATAATCAAACTGAAGTCATACATGTAGCATTGAACACAATGAGAGAGCCTGTGTTTAACTTTCAGCCCGCTAAGGTTAACATTTGGCTGCTTTTTGGCACCAAAATTTGTATTGTAGTTATGGGATAAGGCTGCAGGGAGAATGTCAAGGCCTTGTATTGTAAATTGAAAGGTTACTATGGAAAATGGGAAAAAACACCACACTGATGAATGATCAGCCATATGAGGTAACAGTTACTCAAGCAACTGGATAGATTTTGGAAATGGTCAGACGTTTCCTAAGGTAGCATCCACTAAAAAAAGGAACCTTTAGTCACAGACTAAGATCTTAGTAACTGTTACCTTGCATATCTTATTAACTAGATGTCTAACCTTCATCTATAGATCCGCTGTACAGTACAACCATGTCCCTACTGCCTAACCCTGTATACGTATGTAATGCCCAGTTCACACTGGATGAAATCTATGCGAATCAATCTGCCTAAAGGGCCAATTGAAATGGAGCTGAATAAGTTTTCCTGAATGGGAAGAGCCCAATTCGGGATCGATTTGCATTGATCCAATCCAACCCTCGTGTGGATTGGAGTGGATTGATTTGAATTGACCAGCAGCGTCCCATAGGTGTGAATACTTAAAATTTGGGCAAAATTGGGCTCAAGTGTGAGTGACCGCAGGGATCTCCCTGAAGAACGGAACAGTGGCGCTCCTCCATGCTGTTCTAATCCCAGCTCCATCCTGTTGATTTCAAAGTTAGGGTATTTTTTCCCACAGTTCTCCAGCCAAGCCTGTAATTTTGCTCTAAACTCAAGATTTCATTTAATTGTAGACAAGATGCAAAGCTGAAGTTGCAGGAAATGACTTCCATTTGTCCAAATGCAACAGCTGCCCTCCTTTTGTGCCCCCCTCCAGACCACCCCCCTCTCAACAGCTATCCTGTGCTTGGCACCCTCCCCCCCCAACCAGTGCTCTATATTTCTGGGGAGATCCCTCTGGTGACCACAACCCAATTGATAGCTATTTGAATAATATTGAATAGATTTGATGCAAAATGATTCTCATAGACATTGCAGAGTGTTAACAGGGCCTAATGCAGACTTGGTGCTAAACAGCTACTCCAGCAATCGGACTGCGGGAACACAAGTTTTGAAAAACAAATAAGTCCTTGAAACTGGGCGAAGTATTTCCAACAGTATGCACTCTCAGAAACACTGTCAGGCTTAGTTCATTACCAGCTTTATTGCGGGTCTAGAACGAGGTCATACAGAAATTGGTCGTTGTGACCTTTTTTCCCCAAAGCAATTTTTGTTTGAGGAGTCATGAATATACAACGTACAGTTTACAGGGCCAGAAATTCATTTTTCAGATTAGGTGCACTGGTGCACACAACCTACAAATTTAGGTGCACAGAATTTTGTTTAGGTGCAGCACATAAAAAAAACCTAAAGACAAAGTTTGCTGTCTGTGCAGAACTTAAATATATGAAATTCTAAATTCTAAACAGTCAAGTCAAGTTTCAACTACAGGTTTTGTTATTTCTGCTGACACTAAAATGTCAAAATTAAGTCTAATAGTACATTTACATAAGTTACCTTCGCAAATATCTAAGTGCACTGGTGCACCCAGTCAAAAATTAGGTGCACAGCTAAAACTTTGGGTGCACACAGGTGCATATGCACCCAGTATTTCAAGCCCTGGTCCAGGTGGATGGAAATAAATACAGCCATAAATAGCATGATTAAGAAAATTAATTTGACTACAGTCAAAAGGTCTTTGAACTCGATATTGTAATTGGGTTTATTCCACATGGAATTCGTTTTGGTAAAATTGGCAATCCTGTTCTAAATTGCTACATGTACGTAATAATAAAAGGAATATATCATAATTATACAAATACTTATTCAGTATACAACCCCAGCTTTAAAAAAATGCTTCTCATCATAATAGATAAAATACAATCATGATTTTATCATGCTTGCAAAATTGCTAAAATTAAGCCCAATGAAATACAGTCTTATTATAAGTTATACATGTAATAATACTCAATGAAAGATAGAATGGTGATAGAATGTAGTAACTGTTGTATCATAACTCCCAAATGATTATTTTCTGCATGTGCTGAGTGAATCAAATCCTATGTAAGGGTCAAGGACTAAGATCACTATTATGTACGAGAGTGTTATCCCCTTGAGAACCTGGTAGCACTTAGTACCATGCCTTTTTTTACATGACAAGACTGTCTAGTAGCTTTGCTGTGAGATATGTATCTGAGCTGGTCAACCGGTATATGACTGCCCTTCTGCATAACACATCAGCTTTGCAGGCACACAGCGTCGGCTAGTTATATTACACGGAACGACCTTCCCCTCCTACACATGTACTCTGAAGTAATCTTAAGCTATCTAGTTATAGCAGCCATGTAAGATCTTGTCTGCTGAGATTGATGGCTCTCTTGACAACGATCATGATTACCAAGAGAGGACTAAAGCTTAAACATCACTCTAATCTAGTTCACTCTGCAGTCTTTGTTTTCGGTCCGTGTGTTTGTTAGTTTGTTTGTTTGTTTGGGTTGGTGTGTTTTTGTTGTTAGCTATCAGTAGAGTGGTAGGAAGTCACTGGGTCAGATAAAAAAGACATGGTGGAGCGGCAGGAAATACAGTTCAGAGGTGGTAGAGCTACAGCTAGTCGTTATTCATTTATTCATTCATGCTTCTCCAACATATACAGTCTAGTTACATTTGTGGGATGCCTCTATCTAACGCTATAGTCCACCATTGTCCAGAACGATTTCTGATAAGAGTCAAATGATGTAGCAATCTGGAAAACAGTAAACCATCACATCTTTGTGCTACATGCCGATTTATATTGATTTCCCTGACTTTAACAATCACGAATGTATGTTACCCTGCAGAAGTAGCGTAATTTATACCACACCCTTGGACAATCATTTTCACTCTGTGATTAGTTCTTGGAAAGAGGAATATATGAAACACACAAAAAATAGATGAAACATAAACCTCTAAATCTGCAGTGTCATAAAAGTTGCTACTTTCATCCATAAAACTTTGGCCTTGCTATCCAAGACACAAAGCTCTTACATAAAGCTTGGCTCATATATAAACATCCGCGACACAAATGAAGTTATTCCAATAGATTGACTTCTACACAGACAGGAAGTTCTGACATGGGGCCAGAACAATTTATTTATTTGCTTCTCCTACATTTTAGTAAAATCTAAGAGGAGGAAATCAGGAAAACAGATTTCAAAGTCAGTCACAGTTCACTGTCACAAGTATGATTTTCCCCTATATTTCTACTGTAACAATGTATTTGCAATTAGCCCACGGGCATGAACTTGCAATAAAACTTTCGTTAAGTAGTTTTCATATTCATCATTCAGGTCAGCATTATTTATGTTTTAGATATGAGAACCAACAAATCAGATTGGTTTGGCCTTACGATCTTGACTTGTACAAAATCAAGAAGATAAATGATGCAGCTCCAGTAGATTAACCCGAGGGTTAATGCAGGCAGGAAGTTTCAGGGATGAAGTGGTATTATGGAGGTCGTTTAGAGGTAAAACCTACCTCATCAACCACAACCACATAGACATCACAAAATTCAATTTGCCCTCATTAAGTATGGAAATTTATGTAATAGTCAATTCATCATGGTCACATTTTGCAAAGTTTCTGTCAGCTTTTGTATAACGTGAACAAATTCTGGTCTATTTTGAAGTCTATCTCCATTCAAATTGTGAAGATTTTGTTTAATGTAAACAAAATGCTTCTTTTAATCTGTCAGGTCAGCTACTGTAAATTCCTTTCAGTTTACGGTGTTTTAATTTTGCAGAAAGGAGAAAATGGAGTGTTTGGCGATCAGAAGTTAGAACAAGCATTTTTGCAGTGGTTTGCAGTAAAGGGGTTACCATAAGAACTGCAAACATTAAACCACCACAAAAATGTCAACATTTACAGTATATATGTACAAATATACATGCATATTGCATACGGCCAGGTCTGCCTAACTGGCAAGTGCCTTATGATAACAAAGAGCTAGCCCTGCTGACAAAGACTGTCCCATATAGATAGATACCAGGATGTCACATTACGCTGGTCTAGACTTGTAGGCAGACACGGAGTTAAAAGTTTACAGACATCAGACACATATATCACTTAGCTGCATAGGGACAAACATGTCTCGGGGTAGAGACTACTATCTGGTTAAGATGCCAATTCTAATGGTAGAGATTCAGAATGGAGTTTCTGTTGACAGAGACTCCGATTAGGATGCTTTTAATGTGTTAGGGTGGTCTCCCATTTCTAAATGTTAAATTTCAAGTCAACCCATTAGGCCACACCAATTTGATTTCTTGGTTAACGAAATTTAAAAAAAAAATGCTAGATTGGAAAATCAACATGAAAACAGAATCTCAGAGTAAAGTTTGTACTTTGGTGCACACAGTTTAAGGGAGTGAACAGGGTCAGGTGCAAGTTTTCACCCCAGCCTTCTGTTTTCATGATGTCCTCGTGCTAAAATTTACAAAAACAAATCCGTTAACCAAGAAATTAAATTGGTGTGGCCTTAAGCTTGATTAATAAGTGACATGAATCTAAATTGACAAGACTGTTTAGCAATGGAATATCTGGGTTCGTGTGGCTTAACGGCAGCGTGTTCGATCCAGAGCCCCACGGTCCCGGGTTCGAATCCCCTGACGCCACCGATCTTGTGCCCTTGGGAAAGGCACTTTACACGACTTTCCTCACTCCACCCAGGTGTAAAAAAAAAGGGTTATGTTCTCTGTATATAGCCCGCGCTGTTAATATAAGTTATAAAAAGACTTGAGGGCAGTGCCACATCGTCCTTGTCTGTCAAAAAGCAGATAGAAAAAAAAACATATTAAATCTACAGACTGATTGGTGTCTCTAATGACAGAATTATTCTTCAAGATTGCACTATCTATCCTGACAGTCACATGTATATGTACTAGTCAGTAGATTGTAAAAATTTACCTTGTATTTATGGCAATGCCATACGCAAAATATATTAACAAAATTAGTACCATTGGCTATCTGCAATAAATACAACATGCTATATTGTACAGTCTAGCTTAGTATGGAATCCCTGTTGCAAGCATTTCTCCAGTTTGGTGATTCCATACTTGCACGTCAAATTTTCCGCTCTGCTGACTTTAATATCCAACATAATCCACACTGCACCAGTCAGCAAGTTTGAAAACTGGTGCTCAATTGAATTTCAAGTGTCGGTCTTCTGGGTGAAAGTGGCATGGCAAGTACTTCACCAAGGTCGAGGAGAAGAAAAATAATCTGCAATGCAGTTTGTGACCTTAAATGTCCAGCAGTTCAGACTCAAAAGTGTCTTGAAATGGGCAATTCTAGTGTCCCACAAGAGCATCGCGAGAATTGGAATCCGACTTGAGAGTATTTTGTGATGGGCAATCCACTACTTTGAATTAGGAAACCCAGGGTTGGAAGTGATACTGTCTTATAGTATGCTGTTTGATTCGAATATGAAATTGTGATCATAGGTTCATTACTGCTCCCACACCAATTAATTTTCTTGCTTCTTGGACATTATATCAAGGTTAAACATTAACTGGAAAATGAAGACACCATGGAAATACACACTTAAGAGGCCTAGGAATCTGTGACTGGACGGGTCTCCCACTGACGGAGTGTACCCACAGAGCCAGAGACAGAAGAAAGGCGAGGAGGCTGATACTGGAGGCTACCATGGTCCCCGACCCTCAGGCATGAGGATGGGACTAGGTAAGGTAAGGTAAGGAAAATGAAAACACCATGGAAATACACACTTAAGAGGCCTAGGAAACATGACTTTTAGGCTACATTCACTCACTAAAACTCATTTAAACCTCCTTGCTGAAAAAGAGTGTATCAAGTTACAGACTTTCTCTCAGACTTCATTTTCATTGTAACAGTTGGTCCTTCAGATCATATCTAATGTACTTTATCTTGCCAGATATTTGCTTCAGCTGACATTTCATTTTTTGATGCAAGATAACATTAATGTAGTGCCCTTAAACTGAGTTATAACTATGCGATATCAGAATGAATGACCATTGATAAAGTCTGGTTATGCTTCAAATGTTGGATGCAGGCCAGAAGGTTTATGGCAGCCAAAGATGCGATACAGTGGCGCCAGCATATAGCCAAATAGTGCATCATGTCCAGTACTATGCAGTGCACTTAGTGTGGTATATTGAACAACATATTATATATAACATCTACTAACACAATTTCACTAGGGTACATACATTGTAATTCCGCACCCTGAAAAGATACGTCTAAACAGATCTCCAACCCAACATACCCTCATTTTCTTCCCATTCCTCTTTTTCATCTTATCAAACTTTCAATTTGTCAAATATTTCTCCAATCCCTATGTTTCTATCTTGTCTGATTTTCATGCCATCCCTTAAACTGTTTCTATCTTGTCCAATTTTCTTCCCATTCCTCTTTTATTTTCCTCCCATCCCTTTGTATTCATCTTCTTGTCTTGTCTTATGATTATATCAAGTCCTCACATGCCAAAGAACCAAGAATATAACTTGTTATAGCCTTAGTCTGCAATGATTTACCGTTGATGCCAGCATATATCAAGTCCAGGAGGCATTTATCCATGAATGTGTGTGGGAGCGTACAAGAAAACTATTAGAACCTTCCGGTTCTTTTTAAGCTAGAAATCCATCAAGACTAAAAGCTCCCAGCAGAAAGTGGACGCATAAACGTGATTGAGTTCAGTGTCAAGAGAGAGTTTTAAGAAAGATCTTTGGCCTAAAGAGTGTTTATCCAAGCAGAAAGGCAAGGGATGAGAGCTTCCATTAACACACAGTACTGGTGTGGTGAAAAATGGGTTTTCCAACTGGTGCAGAAAAAGATTTAGTTGAGTACTGCAAGAGGTAGAGGGAAATATAACGCTTGTGTTACTGAGTTAATAAGATGCACTATATCATATCCAGGCATGTTTCATATAAATGTGTACGTGAATTTGAGAATTCATGTAGAAGAAGCTATAGCCGTATCTCATGGCCCACAAAAAAAGGAAGAAAAGCAATTGGCAAAACAAAGTAGAAAGAAACTAAATTCCTTTTGAGTACTAATAGAAAGCCACTTTAGTCAGGATTTGTACAGTATAAAAACATCTTTAAGTTAGTCTTTCTCAGTCAACTTTTGCTCATTTATTTATTTATTTATGTTTTCTCCATACAGGGTAGGTGCGCTCAGTGCTTAACACACTACTTAACAGGCGTGGCCTGTACATACATGTAATAACATAAACAAGGAAATAAGAGAAACTTAAGAACAAAAAGTAACCCAAAATGACAATTTATACACAACCGAGCGTCATTAACATTTTACTCATACTTATAAAAATCAATTTCTATTACCTTTATCAATAACATAACAAGAAAAATGTATTACCCTTGTTAAGACTGCTGTATTACATGTAGCTAGCAAGATTACAACTGTAAGAGTTAGTTACAGCACTGGTCCATAGGGGGTCATTTGGCCGTACGCCAAAACTGATAACGAAATTGCGTGCTTTCTGCAAGGAGATCATGTACACAGCAAGGTCGATCCACCAACCACTTAAGAGTACAACAGGTTATCTATACTGGTGATTACATACTGCAAGGCTAGCAGCTAATGTCATGGACCAATTTTGGGGCCTTGTAGTCATCTGTATTACAATGGAACCTGTCTATATTGACCACTCCAGGGACGGTCACAGTAGACAGCTGGTCATTATAGACAAGATTCTTAATGCTTGGCTTAATGAGGAAAATACTGTAAATCTTGAAATGTTTGCAGTGGTTTTTATTATGTTTAGCCATACCTAGTATGGCTCAACATATTGTTTTTGTTCACGTTCTTCTTCTTCTTCTTCTTCTTCTCCTGCCATATCTTCAAATGGAATCTACTCCGTCATTTTTGGGCCAAACGGCCTGAAATTTGGCATGTAGGTAAAGATTGCAAATACCCCCAGACCCTTTTTTAATTGTTTTGAAACAGGCCTAAAAATCATTTTTATGGAGTTTTTTTGGGGCATTTTTAGACAATTTTTATATTTTGGGCTCCTGTGCCCTGGTATTGCAAGCAAGTGACCTGAAATTCGGTACAAGGGTGCCTTGAACATGTCTCTACAGGACTTCAATCACATTTCTGGTGTACATCACTTCAAAATGCTTCATTTTGGGGACTTTTGGGCCCATTTTCAGACCAAAAACAGGCCAAAAGTGGTATCCCCGTTCCATGTTCTATTTGCTGCTGGCCAAGGAATCCATGTTCTATCTAAGGATCCCCGAGTTCCATTTGCTACTGGCCAAAGAACACTGTTCTATTTAGGTCATCTGAGGTCATATTGCAGGAACACACGCAAGCCTTTGCAGTAAGAAGCTCTTGGGATCTCGCAGAACTTGTAGAGAAAATTTTTTGCACGGGTGATTTTGGAACAGTCAATTTATGCATCGGGAGGGAGATTGCCTGATTGGCGAAGTATGATGCTCTCGCAAATGTTGCCTTTCTACATGCAGTTAATATTTCGATTTGCCCAAGTATTATTTTGGGACAGCCCACTTCTTGCATGGAGAGGAGTATGGCTAAACATGCTGTATTTGCTCAGGGGCAAATGACGGCCTTTCTAGTTTTTGCTGTTTTTACGGTAATATTTCCCCAAGAAAATTCCTCTGCTTCCAATGTATTACAGAATTCAGTTTCAACCACAAACTTTAAACACCACAAAAACCTCCTACTGTGTAAGTCTCCGTAAAAATAAATGAATCCACAGTAACATAAGGGACCAGCAACAAGGACTACAATGGACAGATGGTGTTTATGCGGAGGTGGTCACTAAGACACTGGTTTTACCATGCATTTTAAAACTTGTACCAAGAAAAATCAATGCACACCTGGGCTTTCTCCTTAGTACTGAATCTTTAGTGTTCTTAGAATTTCCAATGACGTTTCACTGGAAAAGGTCTTACTGCATTTATTTTAAGCAGTACTTCTTACAGTATTAATAAGTTCTTTTTTTACAAACATGTATTTTTCACCCTTAAAATAAATGACTACAGGGTTCGAACACAACATTTATCTATAGCCAAGCATGCATCAGTTTTCAGTCAAGTCTCACTATAATTACACCACAAAGCAACACTGACTGGTATGACTTATGAAAGCTGCACAGTGACTCCTTTGGGACAAATTATAATCACTACTAAAGATGTACCTCATTAAACACCATCTTGCATCCCATTTCTCAAGAGACATGAAAAATATTCGTGAAAAAAGCAAAATAATTCAATTATCCCTTTGTGACAGGATGTAAAATTTCACACAGGGTCTGGGATTGTGACTGTAAATTAGATCTGTCTTGTGTAATGCTAAACAGACATGCTTTGAGAACATAATTAGTGCTTGATCTTGATTGGTCTAATGATGCAAATGAAGGTAGTGCACAGATGGGACACCATTTTGTGACACTAATTATTAATGAAATCAAAACTGAAAGTTTCCTCCTTTTTTTATTCTCAGCCAAATGGGAATGCTCTAAAATGTGTCACTATGCTCAAATACAAAGTACAAGTGACCAACAAAAAAAATTAAACGGTTTTTGGGGCAAATGTGCTAGATGTTGGCATATTGGCACACCAAATCTGTAGTGTGTTTTTTTTGCACACTTTCTGACAGATTAGCCGAAAAGGCTCAATAGGCGTCACTCCACTGCCAGGAATGGGCATGTAAAGTGCCTTTCTCAAGAGCAGAACGTTGGCGAATGGTGAGCATCGAACCCGGGACCTATTGGTTCTGAGTCCAACACTCGAACCATTGCGCCACATCAAAGTCCTATACAAGTGACAGTCTCTGCATAATGACAAGAACCTGGCCACTGTGGCCTCTTCTTGGTGTTTTTTTTAGATCAATTTTTGCAATTAACTGAGTGGCTAGATTAGCAGATACAAGATCAAGAGGATATGGGCTTGATCCCCGGCACTCCTGGCTACACGATGTGTCCTTGGGAAAGGCACTTAACACAACTTCCTCACTATACCCAGGTGTAAAAATGGGTACCTGACTTTGGTCGGGGGGCTCAAAGTGGTGGAAAGAGAGGAATGGGTTCGGTCTTCCATAACTGTGCCCAATTACAAGACACAGTGGATAAAAACATACTGCCTCTATTGCTATCATCATAACTTTTTCCTTTACCTAGATTATTTTTCCATTGACCGAAGTGTAAAGAACTTACTATATTGGCCATCTGTCCACTGTCCCTTGAGTTATTACAATAAACAGGTTTGACTCTATTTGTGAAATACTACATACTACACCAATTCATTTCATTAAAAAACTGACGATAACTTTCTCCTATGTCTTATTTAATGAAGAAGTCCCGACAATAAAATGTATTTGACAATGGAATAAACATGATGTATAAATTTTATTGCTACCCATATCATCAATAAGAAAAATAGCCCAACGGCTCCCTTAACAAGAACAGTAAAACCTTGTACATTTACAACTAAGGCCAGATCAAATTAATCTTTCGTTTCTCAGATATGGAAAATGTAGCTGAATAAGAAGATCTACAAGGAACAGAGTAGAAAGTATGTTGTTATCCACCGTGTCGTGTAATTGGGCACACAGTTTCTGATACTGTCAATGCAGAAATGTTTGCGGGGATGATTTCATGGTAGGAAAAAAATGGAGTGTTTAGTTCGTGTTTGAAACAATGGTAGTGCTACAGTCACACAATGGAACGGATTTTTGTGGTGGTTTAAGTTGGCAGTAAAGAGTTCACAACAAAAACTGCAAACATAAAACCACTGCAAACATTTCTGCATTTAGAGTAGTCAGTTTACAGTCAGAGTCAATCTTTCCTCCAAGCCCTATGTTTTTGTTTTTATCTTGCACTTGACCGCTTGCTAAATTGTCATGTATTACTCGGTATATCCGTGCATCGTGTAGCGCAATCGGTAGGGTTTTCGTCCAGAATCGAGAGGTCCCGGGTTCGAAACTACTGCTATGCCTTGATGTTGTGCCCTTGGGAAAGGCAACATCACACGACTTTCCTCACTCCATCCAGGTGTGAATGAGTACCTGACTTCAGTTGGGGAAGGTCGTATTGAGATCACTTGCTGGCGCCGAATGGCAGCCTCCCAGACCCTTGCGACAGTTCCGCAAAGTTCAAGTGTGGAGCAAATATGTATCTGTTGTGTATTATGTGAGTGTAAACCCTGCAGCAATTCAGTACTGGCTGCCATTGTACGGGTAATTTCTGTCCAATTGACAAATAAACCAAAAAAATAAGAATGTCAGAAAACCAAATAATTGATTGACATAGCCCAACATCAGGACTAACTCCCTCAGTACCAAGAGTACTAAAACCTTGTGCACCCATAATTAACGACGTCCAGTATTTATTGCATACATGTATGAGGAAGGAACTCGTCAATGTGGTCAATGAAACGCATTTGGAACATTGGTCCATCAATCAAGGTGCTAAGTAATTGACTGCAATCTTGTAACCGCACCAGTGCTTCAATCAAGGGTGGAATGGACAAGGCAATTAGAGATGGCAGACTTCACCCCCTGAGTCATGACTAATAGCAGCGCTGGGAATGCATGGTAAGGCTGCATTGGGTAAATTGGGAATTGTGGAATGCATGTAAACACACACACACATACACACACACACACACACACACACACACAGAAAACACAAACACACATACACACAAATGCACGCACACACACACACACACAAACACACACATACACACACATACAAAAACACAAAAAACACAAAGGCACACACACACACACATGCACGCACACACACACACACTGACAGACATGCCATAAACAATTCTTTACTTTGTAGGGGGTGGTGATGCAAATACAACAGAAACTGATGGATGTTAATTGCCATTCAGCATGTAATCTAATTGAGACACACTGAGACACACTTCCAGTGAGAGTGTACAGAAATAGCCCATAGTGAGAGCACCCTGACATGCCGTTAGTCACAGTAAAAGATCAAAAGCGAGAGAGAATCTATGCGACCTTTGTTAGACCCCCGAGATGGACAAGGGTCAGGTCTTGCTTGTTTTATGGCACCGAGAGATGTCACGGAAAAAAAGGGCCAGGGAAAGAGGGTCGGAGGTTATAAATAGAGATTATGTATGAGAGGCTGTGTGGGAGGGGGAGGGGGGCGAGAAATGATCAGATTAGGAAGAATTATTGGTTTTGGAATAAAAAGTTGCACAGACCACACTATCTTAGGCCACGTTGATTTATTCTTGTGATGCTCAGATGCTTTTAGCAAGACTGCAGCAAAGTGTCAAGATAGACACCAAGGCTGGGAAGAAAACTTGAATGTGTTTCATATGAAAACTTGCTTTTTACTAACAGAAGCTGCTTGTATCATTACACAAACTCTTCCCAGACACCAGCAGACTTCCTTGTTTAGCATGTTTTCTTAAAGAGAGAAACAAGAAGAAGGAATTAGCTCTTCTTTGAGAACATGTGTGGGAGGGGGGCTAAAAGGGATTATATCAGGAAGAATTATGGGTTTTGGAATGAAAAGTTGCAGAAACCACATTATCTTAGGCCACAGCAATTAATTTTCTTGTAGCTCATACATCTTTTAGCAAGAATGCAGTAAGGTGTTGAGAATCAGAGGAATGGAAGAAATCTTGAATCTGACAAAATCCACTGATAGCATTTGCATCTATCAATGTATAAAATTTCCCCTCAGACCCAAATATGTTCCAGTTCAGAATATTTTCTTCAAGAAAGACAAGAAGGTAGAATTGGTTGTACTTTTTAAAAAATGTGTGGGAGGGTGTGTGGGAGGGGGGCAAAAAGAGATCATATCGGGAAGAGTTATGGGTTTTGTCAAGAAAAGTTGTAGACACCACACTATCTTAGGTAATATCACTTTATATTCTTGGTGGTAAAGCAAGAATACTGGAAGGTACCAAGATAAAAACCTGAGGCAAGGAAAGAAACCTGAATGTTACAAATATGATACTGTAAATGCAGAAATGTTCACTGGATTTTAATTTTGCGTAGGGAAAAAATGGAGTGTTCTCAGTGGTTTCGAGTTTGCGTTAGTACGCTACGGTCACACAATAGATGAGCTTTTTGCGGTGGTTTTAAGTTCGAGGTAAAGACTTCACTGCGAAAACCACCGCAAACATTTCTGCATTTACAGTATTTTATGTACCGATGTCAAAACCTTCCCCTCATATCCTAAGGTTTTCCTTAGAAGATGATCCAAAAGATATATCGGAGTGGCCTTAAGGAAATGCGTAGGAGGGTGTGTAGGAGGGAAACAAGATAGGATTGGACCAGGCAGATTTATGGATTTGCTTAGAAAAGTTACAAAGGCGGTGGAAAAAACTTTCCGTTTCTGGTTACCCGGTCGACCCTAGCCAAAACTTGCCGACCCTAGCCAAAACCTGTCAACCCTATTGCCTTTTTGGGGCCAAAAGCTGTCAAAGGACATAAGATTTTCTAACATCTGAGTTATGAAAACGTTTCAGAATCATTTTCAAACATGTTCTCCTCATTTCTGTTGTGATAGTGATTAGAATAAACAGATCCAGCAAACCTTGGCCCCCTTTATGTCAATACCCTGCATAATAGTATGTTTTATCAAAATATAATGTTGAAAATACCAGTGCCCTGATACATTTCAGTTATATCGTGTTAAATTGTTGGCTGAATTTTTTTAAAGAGAAAATCCTTACCTATTTGTTCAGAACCATGTTCAGAACCGCAACATTAAATTTTTTAGGCCTAAATTGTTTCTGTATCCACCTCTCAAACTCATTATACAAGAAAGGAAAGGGGACCAAGAAACATGGACATTGTTTTCTTTTATATCCTTTTTGCCTTTGAATTTAAGTTGAAATATTAAAGTTTAATAGTTTCGAGAAAAAGATCAGTGAAACAACAAATCAAATTAAGTATGGACCAAGGTGAGAGAAATGGTTATTCTAGGAGGCGTTTCTCAAAGTAACATGTTTATCTCCCATTTTTCATAATTCCAGTGCAGTTAAAATCGCGGCTAAATAGGTCAATTGCAACCATTAACAGCATTAACATTCATCAAGGGTCCGAAACTGACAGTTAGGGAAATCCCACAATCATCTTTAAAAGGGCAATAGAGCAAAAACATTGAAATATATAGGACAATTATGTTTCAACAAGGAAAATTATAGTGATAAAAGGGGTGAAACAGTGAGATGTATTTTGACTTACTCATTATCATACATGATGGCAAAAAACAAACATAGAAGAGGCTCTCTTGTAGCAACAGAAAGTACAGTTTTTGATACGGTCAACTACAAAATGGAAATAGAGAATAAATTTTACATTTGTAATATCCATAATCTCATGTTACAATCAAGTAGAAATAATCATGGGATATAGCATCAAACCAATATTTTGTGTATCTACCTATGTTTGCATTATGAGAGTTGTCATATCTAAAGACATAACATTCCATTTAACTTTATATTATCAAAGATTATGGTCACAGTAGACAAGTGACTACTGAGGATTCTTAATGCTTGTTTCAATGGGGAAAATATCTTAGATAACAAATGTAGTTACAATGGCCAAGTCAGGTCCTTATGCAGAGGTCTCTAGTACAGGTTTTACTGTAGTAGTTTTCAACATTACATCATCAAAGACATGATCTTCAAAAATTACAGAAAAATTACAGTAAACAGCAGTGAGTAAAAGAAGTCAACATGCTAGAAACAGACTATTCTGCCATAAAAGTGCAACAACACTGGTCTTCAATCAATTCTTATAACCCCAAGGATTAAGCACTAAGAACAAAACCTTGCAATGAATTGATTTTTCTCATGTAAGTTTAGCATGCATTTTAGTATGAAAGGCGAACACATACTGCATTCAAATCATCAACTTCAAAACTTCAAGTAAACTGTGTTTAAGCTCCAGAGTTAAGAGAAGTATGTAAAAAAAATTATGGTAAAAAATGAAGAATTCTACACCACAAAAATGGGACATCATTTCTAGTCAGTAAATTTCAACGACACCCAGGATTCAGCACTAAGGAGAAACCCAATAATGGATTGATTTTTCTCTGTGCAAGTCTACCCAAGTATCGGAAAGTGCATTGAACTTAATATTATGATGGAAATAATAAAATCTAATAAATTCTGATAACGTGTGCTTAAATCTCAGGGTAAATATCACCTTAAAAGTGGGACATCATTGGCCAGCAGTCAATTTTACAACACCTGGGATTCAGCACCAAGGAGAAGCCCTAGGCTAAAATTGATTTTTCTTGGTACAGGTTCTTAGATGCATGGTCAAATTTGTTCTGGTGACCACTTCTGCATGACTATCTGACCTTTCCTGTGGTCCCTTAGATTATTCACCCTTAGATTATTCACCCCAGCATTAAAAATCATGTCTACAGTGACCACCTGTCTATACAGTGACCATTTTCCATAAGTTCCTTGAGTTACTAGTAGACTGAGGTTTGACACTATACTTAATACCACACAGAGAGAAATGACAATTTTGATAAAATTTGAGACTGGTGCTTACAAACTCACTCACCCAGGTCTGCATGCTCCCAAGGGGAGCGTGGCCCCCCGACAAACCCAGCTTATAAACCCATAATCAAAAATGACGTTTTTAAGCTTAAAGTACCCAGCAGACTGATATGTCAAAAGATTTACATTCAAAATGCTATCCATCCCTTCACACACAAAATAGTTTCTTTCCTACCTTCAGTCTCGGTCTGCTCTTCCAAAGCATCCTCATAAATTGTCTGATGTTTTTGTTGTTCATCAACCACATCGACATACAGTTGCAAGGACAACATCTTGATAAAAGTTCCTTTTCAAACTACAAGCCAAAAAACATGTACATCAGCAACCCCTTGTAGCTATCAAAGTTGCAAATTCATCCATAGGAATTGAGTAGGTCGAACAAAGCTCAATACATCCAGCAGAAATATCCATTCCTAATTGCTAAATCCTGTAAAATTCCATCATGAAAGGTGGCTTTTTCCAATCGACTGTTACGAAGAGCTCCCAACGGAGTGACGGTGCTCAGCGAGTTGGCACCATCCTGTATCGCACCAGTTGGGTGCAATGTGGTGAATCCTTTGGAATTGGCCTCCTCGATGCTCGCTGTGACGAAGCTTATCCCAAATCGAACACGATACACACTGCAAGATGAGCTCCAGTAGTCAAAGCATTAGGGAAAGTTACACCGACCAGTGTTGCCCATCAACGGTAAGGTCAAAAAGGACGCGAAATGTACGCCAGCTCACGCCAAGTTGAGAACAACGACCGAGACTACAACCGGGGGTGTCAGTTACCAGTCGGTGCTCCGGGGGATTGGTAGCGATCAATGGGTACGCACACAGGCACCGCACTGATCAAATCAATCAAACTGCGCGCCAGGACTACAAATTATACTCCTCCTCCCTGTGCTCTGACATTTAATGATTTTTGACCACCCTACGATTTTGATAATCTAAGACCGGTTCGATAAACAGGACTGGTATGTAAATTTCAGAAAGGGATTCGGACTTATCGGGTGCAGACCAGAGCAAATGTCGTTAACCCTGCTAAAGACGTCGCATAACGGATCAATGTTCCGCCCAATGGGAACCAGGTGTTCGATATTGGGGATAACCATGGTGATAAGAGAAAGGATAATAACTCAGCTAACCCTCTTATTTTATGTGACAGCTCCTAGAAATTAGATGGTCTTTGGCTTTTACTATGGTAAATATTATGATGCCTTTCTGAAGGTAATGCATGGCTGAATCCTAATGTGCCTGTAATATAGTCATACTGTATAGGAATAGTGAATCCAAATGCTATTCTTATCACAGTGACTGTTACTTTTCTTTGTTTCAATACTGTTGATACCCATCTACTAATTACTATTATGGCAATATTAAGATCTTGTGTCATATAAAAACTGCTGATCTAAAATATGTATTGCTTTGGTGATAGAATATAAGGCATTCCTTATACAGCGGTATATTCATTACTTTTATAATGTATCATTACGCTTATCTAATCATATGATTTACAAGTCATCATCTCAAATAGCAGACTGCATTCAAAACCATCCGTTGAATAAATCATGTCCAGCCTAATCCAACTTAACTGACCCTTGTTTAATGTAAAAGTCTGTAAAATAGGTTCAAAGATAAAAAAACATAATAAAATGCATTATCTTATTAAAGGTCAAAGATAATGAGGGGCAAAGGTGTAATGACACCATTAACTTAGGGGAGGGCCAAGGGGAGAAAATAACGATGCCGATAACTGACCTTTGACCCTGACCTGTCAGCGGGCACCCCAGGAAAGTCAATGCAAGGTCATTCTCTTTTAGATTTTAGAGCGTGACAAAAAATTCTTTGAGCCTTCCACCATGCTCTAACTAATTATCACAGCTGGATGTATAGGTTTTAGCGGTAGAGCATGTGGTGGTAGTCAATAAAGGTTATAAGGTCGGCTTTCACATGCCTAACTTGAGGCTTTGATGAAATGAGTTTCACGTTCCCTCGAAACAAAACTTTCATCGATCTAGATCTTGACAGCACTGCAACTAATTATAACAGTATTATTGATTTGAAATGCTACACTGGATATTATTTTAAAAATTATGATTAAAAACAGATCAGCAAGTTTTCTTGTGAAACAGTGTTTCAAAATGATAACTTTTAAACACAAAGTTAACACTGTTTTCAACTCTTCAAGGTGAAAAATTTTATCAGCTTGCTGCAAAGAAAAACCATCTTATCCTGAATAAAAGCAATTATGTTAAACGTTATAATATAGTACTTGACACCAAAATATCTTCTGTGAAATATCTAGTTTTTGAGAAGACACACATCCAGACAAAAAAACTCATGTACCGAAAACAATACCTCCGTTTTCAAAGAGGGACTCAACATTGGACTGTACACAGAGAGAGAGAGAGAGAGAGAGAGAGAGAGAGAGAGAGAGAGAGAGAGAGAGAGAGAGAGAGAGAGAGAGAGAGAGAGAGAGAGAGAGAGAGAGAGGGAGAGGGAGAGAGAGAGAGAGAGAGAGAGAGAGAGAGAGAGAGGGAGAGAGAAGGGGAGAGCAAGAACAAGATGAAATACAGTCAACCCTTCAACTAATTTCTTTCCACATCAATCATTACTTCGTGCTGGAGTCATTTCAAATTCCTGTCCACATGGATAACAGATTGCCGCCTAACGATTACAGAGTGCATGTAGACATGGGTCCCTCTGGGAGGAAAAACAAGATTTCTATCAGTACATTAACTCAATGATAAGATTACATATCTGTAATTTGTGCTACCGGGAAACAACCTTTTCCTCTGATAAGAATGTTATTCACTTTATGTACTAGTTTATTTTGTTTATTTTTTCCAGATCTTGCTGTACAGAATTAGATATTGGGAAGGAAATAAGATTCCTGTTAATGCATTAACTGAAAAATATGATTACAAATCAATTTGTGGATGTGGTAGACAGTCAACTCTTGAGATAATGAAGTTATCATATGGGTTAATCTGTTTATGTTTTTTCCAGAATATGATGTGATGTTTGGATTGAAATATGCTTTCCTACATGATTCAATATATTAGGTTATTTCTGGGGGAAAAGCAAGATTTCTACCAGTATATTAACTAAATGATAAGATTACATATCTGCAATTTGTGCTTCTAGGAAACAACCTACTCCTGCGATAAGAAAGACAATCACTTCATGTATTTTATTTTGTTTGGTTTTCCAAGATTTTGATGTACAGTATGTAATATTGAGATGGAAATAAGATTTCTGTTAATGCATAACTCAAAGATATCAAGATTTCATATCAATTTATGGATGTTGGAGGTAGCCAACTCTTAAGAGAATAGAGTTATCATATGATTAATTTTTATTCTGTTTATTTTTTCCTAAATTTGATATAATATTCAGATTGAAATAATTTGCTATCATCATATCAAGTTAAAAAGATTATATTTTTATCAGTACCATATGGGGAAACGATACAGAGTTACTAGTTGAACTAAAGGTTGGATGTTACAAGTTAACTGTATCTACTTTCTTCAGAATGGTGTGTAGACACAAAATTGCCATCAATAAATTACATCAAAAACAGGACGATATTCGGTACCAATGTAAGGAGAAACAGACATAGCCTCCAGACCGAAAGGTCTTGTGATTCTATCAAGTTATAAGTTTTAATTTTAAGAATAAAACTGTGGACACTCTTGTGATGGTTGTGCATGTGTTGTACAAGATTCAGCTGTCTTGTCACAGAAAAGGCTGTCTTAGATCCTTGTCGGCAGCTGATTCTTTTCGCAACCTGCTTGAAAATCCTACTACATAAAAATTGTACGACAATCTACGACGAATGTGCCCAAGCAAATACAAGTAATTTGAAACAAATTAAATTTGTACTGGCATACATGTAAAACTAAATGTAGTCTATCTTTGTCACTGTTGCAATCAATATAACAGCCGCTATTACTAGCATTAGATACAGTACTCATAATGTACATGTACATCCTAGGCCTTTACAACATCACTCTCTGTCAAGCCAACCAGATGAGACATCAATAATAATACCACAGCTTCAAATTAGTCGTAAGGGTAGCAGTATAATTACACATCCAACGAGTGCTAAAGTTTTACAAGGGGCGGAATGTAATCAATTTTTGGTTGATTGTTTGAGATCATTATGCTTTTGCATAAAATTAAAAGAAAATTGGTCAGGTTTTCTTTCTTTATCCTTTGGAAAAAAATTATCAACTAGTTAATTGTACATTTTATTGATGATGTTAATTTTATGTTCTGTAAAAACAAAATCTCATACGGTACTTAATTTGCTGACTAAAGAAAGGTTTCATAACTATAGAAGTTTGTCAATCTATTTGAGACCTCCACAATGAAACATAGAATACTATACAAATGTCTTCAGAAAATAAAGTAACGCTAATAGTCTATGCTTATCAATTCATCAAAATAGATGAATCTTAAAAAAATATATACAATGTATTAAACATTAAGTCAGCCTTGACAAAATACTTGTGTCTTGAAACAATATGCCCATATGTAACCACACCCTTGATAACATTTTGGTCTTCGCCAAATTCCCCTCTGGCTATACGTGTTCCTTTACCGTAACTAAGCACATCATTTGTAATTTTACAGACTACAAATCCTGTACAAAAGGGAGAGGTGTCAGTTAGATCTAGGGCATCAATGACAGTGGCTACTAAGAATGATCACATTAGGCAGCAACAAATTGATTGGCTGGTTCTTGAATTTAATAATACATAACTGTATACATATAAGACACAACATCGGAATATCAACAAGAAAAAGGCGAGAGTCTTTAACCTTCATTAACATTAATCTGCCGGTTTACGTAAATACGCCACTTTGAAAAACAGTGGGTTTGAGAGATCTCTACTGCAGTACCCCTCTGGAATGCACAGTTAAGATATTAATGGGGTGCGCATGCATTATACTGGAGACGTTGGGTTGGAGATCTATTTTTCAGGGTGGCGGAATTATGTACCCTAGTGGAATTTATGATAGTAGATGTTACCTTCAAGTTGGTTCACACACTTTTATGAGGAAGTTGACAGACACATAATATTTTACTTCCTGAATACTCTAAATCTGTTTTTACATCTTGCTAATAGTCTATTTCAAAATGACTGTTAGAATGACTGAAAACCAAGGAAAATAAACTAGTGTGGCATAATTTGCCCCAAGAGTTTGAAGGTTACATGCCAAAAGTATCAGAGTTGCCCCTGTTACTCTTATCAGAAAACCCTTAACGCTAATGTAACAATTTGCATTGATTTGACTGACACTTCCAACCACTCTTGCCATCCTTCCTCGTTGCCCTTATAAAGCAATAAAGGCATTTACTGTATGCATGACTGACGCGCTGTTCTAGGTGCAGGTGGGTTTTGAAAAGTGCCATTACCCTAAAATTTAACGAGATTCACAAAACAAGTCCTTTCAAGGCAGATGTTTATCAAGGTGACCTATTTTTTTTTCTTATTTTACATGCCAATCGATAGATAGGCTGGAACAATGGAATCCATTGTTTGTCAGGTGAAGGAACTCTCGAAATTTCTTCATCTTTTTTTCAAGACTTGAAGACATGATTTCTTATCCAATTACCATGTCCAAACTGCCACTTGCTTCAGAAGTATAGCAAATCAAGTGGACAAGCAATTTTTTCTTCTTTTACATGAAACTAAATCGATAGAGAGGATAGAACAACGAAATGAATTAATATCTGCACCTATGTCATTCTAAATTCTAAGTTTAAAAATTTAGAAGTTTTTAAACCCCCAGTTATCAATGTTTATTTATAAGTGCATTACAGACTACAGAAGTTAACTGACATTAGCGTACAAGTAAAATGACAGAAATGTTTCTTAATTATTGCAAAATGTAGCTTATTGTATTGATTTTCTGAATGTGCTCCGTTAAGGCAACCTGAAAATCTGATTTTGAGTATCGACTTAATGCAAATAAGGTAAGAATGGTACTACATCAAACCAGTTTAGGCCATCAATTTGTCATATTATAATAGTAAAATTGACCATTAATTCGTAGACTATCTAGATTTACATATAAATGCTGTAATTGGGAAACAATTTACAAAATGTAGGTCTGGATATTTCAATAACTAACTAGACATTCGCACTCTTCTCAATTGACATTACATTCTATTAACCTTCTCTCTGCTACCTTTGCCTGTAATAACTGCAAATTGGGTCCCAAAAGGCTACTTTAGCATAGAAAGTCAATACTTTGCAAAATTCTCTGAAACGAGGGCAAAATTATTCCCAACTAAGGTCAAGATTACATTTATTCTTTTTATGTCAACTGAAACGGAAAATCTCAAACCATACAGATAAGTAAGAACAAATTTTATTCTGTAATCATCTATTGAGCATGATGATTTTTTTACATTTAATCGCCTTAAACGGCACAATGTCGCTTTGCCACCTTTGAGCAAAGAACACCAGGTTGCCCTTTAATGCTCTATCTGATTGATAGACTTTGAGTGTGTTGGGTTCTGTTCAAAGCCTGAGGCTCCTCCATATCAATGATATATGGATCCCCTACAAAGGATTAGTAGAAATATATCATAAATAAACCCAGCAATCAACAAACATATCCGTAAGTCCTTTAGATTTGTTACAAATATTTTAATTGATTTTTACATTCCTCAAGAGCTTTTTCGTGTGCATGTGTTTGTGAACAGCATAACTCGACAAGTTGTGGATGGATCTATTTGATATTGGGTGTGTTGGTAGGAGTTGACAAAAGGAAGAGATCAACAAATTTTAGGCCCCCTGCCGACTTTTCATAATACCACAGCGGACCTTCCGATTTTGATATTCTCCTGTTCTGGCTTCTTTATGTTGTGCTATAAAGGTCTGATTAATATGATTTTGACCTTGGGTAAACTAGGCTTACAGGATCAGTTCTTTGGCTCGAATCAGAGTGTCCCGCATGCATGGCCTTATATGGAAATGTCACAAGTGCCAAGCAATGACGAAAACTTGACCCCTAGAGACAGAGGGCAGCCGCAGACTGTGTAAAATGTAGCGCTAGGTCAGCAAACGGGAAATATGATCATGATGTTATACAAGCCTGTTTACCATCATTCTGCTAGTCTTTTTTTTTCAATACAGCTCTTGGTGGCAAATGTTGGCTCACTGGTGCACCAAGTGTTTTTTGGCACACTTTTGACAGATTAGCCAACCTAAAGAGGCTCGGTGGGCGTCACTCCACCATCATATTGGAATATCGTGTTAAGTGCCTTTCCCAAGGGCATAATGTTGGGACATGGCGAGTATCGAACCCGGAATCTATTGGTTCCGAGCCTAACGTTCTAACCATTATGCAACACTGATGCCACATTGTTCTATCATTAATGAATGGTAAAACTTAAGATGTTGCTGTTTGCTATAAATCAGACAGTTCGCATTCTCAGAAAAGAAGTCCAACAGGAGTCAAATTAATGATAACTTGCCTATTTTGGGACGACCGAAACTTGACCTTTTCAAAACTGGAGGGGGGCAGTCACAGACTGTGGAGAATGTGAGGGCAAGGTCAGCAGAATGGAACTGTGATGCTATAGTCTGTGTTTACTTAGTTTTTCTGAGGGCTTAACTTAGAACTTGCGGAAGACCCTTCATGCAGTGAAGTCAGACTAAGGCTGAGAAAAAATTACAGCAGCCGTAGTACATTTGTATGTCACGTTAACGTTACATGTACATGTAAGTAAACTCAGGACTAATGCTCAAAATAAGGTCAATGGCTGTTTTCATAACACATCATCATCATTACAATAACAAACTTTTCATATTACAATTATTCTAATCATTCCAGAGACTATCAACAAAATGGCTGATTACCTCAATATCAATTGGTACAAACAGTACACCATCTTCCTTCAGATATCACCATACAATGTAAATACACCCTCCCTCTATCATAAACAAAAGTCTAGTGACCATCTCTACATTTTGTACATAAGGACCACCTGGCCATTGATGACCACCTCTACAATATGTAAGGACCACCTGGCCATTGATATACAGTCAAACCTGTACTTGGTCAACCCTGTACTTAGCCTTAAGTGAACATCTCTGCATATATATATATCATGGACCACCTGGCCATTGTGTCCCTTAGATTCCTCCCACTTACCAAAGCATTAAGAATCTTGTCTATAGTGGCCACCTGTCTACTGTGACCATTTTCAAGTCCCACGAGTGATAACCGTGTGGCATCGTGTGGCGTAACAGCTAGAACATCCAGCCGCTAAAGAAGGGAACCCGAGTTCGATACCGGCTTACCCCAAGACATGTCTGGACATGCACCCGGATGTTGTGCCCTCTGGAAAGGCACTTAACACAAATTTCCTCACTCAGGTGTAAATGAGTACCTAGCTTCGGTTAGGGATGTCCCTCGGATAGGACATTAAATGGAGGTCCCGTGTTTGGGGAGAGCCACACCTCGCGCACGTTAAAGAACCCACTACACCTTTCGAAAAAGAGTAGGGGCATGCCCCGGTGTGCGATGGTTCAAACCTTACAGTCTGGTCTGGGTTGACATTTTGAAAAGGTGATAGTCACCTGTTATGTCAATCCTTCCACAAATGTGGTAAATCTGGATAGATAAATAAACCATAGACATGCTGGACTGTAAAGCCCTTAAACTATACACATTTCTTCCCAAAATATCATACATGCATGTACATGACATTGTACATTCAATGATGATCAGACCAACAGTTAGCACATCATCACAACTCTTACCTGTAGTGAGAAACTGTGTCCCTTAGATTCTTTCCTCCCACTGTCCTAAGCAATAACTCTGTCTATAGTGACCACCTGCCTAATGACCACCTGTCCACTGTGACCGTTTCCAAGTCCCTTGAAAGGCAACCATAGACAGGTAGGACTGTATAACCCTTAAACCATACACCTCTCTTCCCAATACATATTATACATCTACAAGTAAATTATTTTGTACAGCCAACAGTTGGCACATCATCGCAACTCTTACCTGTAGTGAGAAATTGAAGGTGAAACACACAACATGAAGACGAACTACTCATCTGACGCTCCCCGCCGCATTGGCTAACCTTTGACAGGGTTTCCTATATGATGCCTCTATCAGTGCCATGATGGGCAGCAATTCCGCCAGGGACGGGCTAATGAAATGGTTTTATTGCCCGTCGTTTAGGCTAATCCATCTTGCTGCAGTGATTTAGATTTGACAAGGTGAGAGAGTTGCGTGTAATCACGATCATGACTAGGGTGTAATTGGAGGGCTTAGCCCTGTTCCGGGATAGCCGGATCAGAATTGCTCGCTTTTAATCAAGGATCAAGATTGCACTCATAGATTGTATTTTACGTAGAACCAAATTGATGTATTTGAAACACAGAAAGATAGACACAAAAGACATATTTATCATTGAAAAGTCAAAATAGGAATGACTTTAGTTAGTATGAATAAGTCAATGTCATTTCCAACTTCTCTTTCCATTCCCAATTGAAATTGTTTGATGCTAATCAAAGATTATAATCATAGATTGTATTTTACATTGAACAGAATCAATATCTTAAACACAGAAAGATAGACACAAAATACAAATTTATCATTGGAAAGTCAAAATAGGAATGACTTTAGTTAGTATGAATAATTCAATGTCATTTCCAAATTCTCTTTCCATTCCCAATTGAAACTGTTTGATGCTAGCGCTGATTAAAGATTATGATTATTATGCCTCAACTACAATGGATTGGAAATTCCCAACAAAGCTTCCTAGCTCTGCTTACCCAATAGATAATCTTACATAACTCATATTAATGAGTTAATTCAAAGCTTAAAGATCTAAATGAAATCTTCTCCATAATATAAAATGATCCTGCATCTGATGACAAACCTTGAAACCAACTTTTGCATACAAAAAAGGCAAAGAACATTCAATTTACCAGATGTCTATGAAATAATCTTTTATTTGGCAAAAAAACATATTTCTTAAGATTTGCGCTTAACCTTTAGCACACTGAAGTAGCTGTTTGGCACCCAATTCCATATTGGTTACAGAGTTAGGCAGCAAGGAAAAGGTTAATATTATATAATGAATAGTCCAAAAGCTAAGTTTAATCAAAGGCTTAACGTCAAGTACTTAAAACTAAGACTAGAGGAGAAACTCAGTGTGCCAAATTATCAACCTGACTGATTCTAGTACAGTACATGCACATGTATATGTATGAATGTGTGTGTACACCTAAGCCACTAATTGAATACCAATTTTCAAACAGAGAATTCCAATTTAGAAATGAATCCTTCCTAATGCAAAACTGATCCCTTAGTCTCAGCTGTTATCTGTACATCAGTGGAGTAATAATGTTGCAATTAGGAGTGGAAGCATGTTTGGCGCCACAAAGATAGGGATGCCTTTCACATTTCACTTTATAAATTTTCAAATCAACTTGCATTCTACCTTTTGGGCAATACCAATTCAACATTTTCAGGGGATTCTAGGGTTTCTTGGATGATAATGAAAGAGTGCAGTGTCAAGAACAACTTAAAACCTTATTACAGACCCTGTTGAGCAGCTTATTGACTAACTAAGCTTCAACTAAGTTGTTCAAAAGAATCGTTTCAAGCAGGATTTGTTTGTTTTGCTTATCAGGTAATCTCCCTTAAGGCATAGGGCACACCGGTTTTGTACAGTACACTTAAGGCACAAGGTGGATACGACCTGACTGCAAAGTTTTATCCACGCACACAAGGAAAGACCCCAAATGAGGCTAGTACACTTTTCGATAAGTGTGCTCAAGGTGTGGCCTCTGTGACAACTTTACGTTTCATCTTTGACATAGAACTTTATTTGAGTGAAGAAATATAACAAACAGTGGACCATGGCTTGACATCTCGTCCTAAGGACTGCAACCCTTCCCACTAACATGCATGTTGGATGCGCCACAACAGCTAGGATTTGAACTCCAAACCTCTTGGTCCAGGGAGAGAGTCGCTAACCACTGGACTACGCACGCTACAATCATATGTCTTTTGACATAGAATCCACCCATAGGCATGCTCCACAAACCAGACAACTGACTTATCCCTGCAATTTTCCCCCTTACTGGCAGAGTAGATTATACAGTGCAGCCTTATATAGCTTCAACTGAGTTGTTAAAAAAACATGTTAATTTTAAGCTGCCTACAAATTTCAATGTCTTGGCATTGAATCCACTCATTGGCAAGCACCACAAACCGCACAACTGTCTTGCTTCAGCATGTAATTTTCAGCCTCTAACTGACAGAGTAGATTATACAGTGCAGCTTGGTATAGCTTCAACTGAGTTGTTCAAAAAACATTAATTTCAAGCTGCCTACAAATTTCAATGTCTTGGCATTGAATCCACCCATTGGCAGGCTTCACAAAACACACAACTGACTTGTCCCTGCATGTAATTTTTCCCCTAACTGACAGAATAGATTAATATACAGTGCAGCCTTATATAGCTTCAACTGAGTTGTTAAAAAAAAACATATCAATTTTAAACTGCCTACAAATTATAATGTCTTTAATGGCATAGAAACTACCCAAAGACAGTTCCAAAAACCACACAACTGACTTGCCCCGGCATGTAATTTTCCCCCTAACTGACAGAGTAGATTATACAGTGCGGCAGGCATGTTGTCATGATGCCCCTGCAATATCTGCAAGCTAAGTGGATGTATACCACCCACAGGCTGAAGTGTGTGTTGGAGCACTTCATGCATGTCGTAATGGCCCCAAACTAAGGCTACTACGTAGTGTAAGACATCATTCAATTCTGGCCAAACATCAAGAGGTATCGATGTGTTAATACATATATAGGGGAGGCAGCTACAGGAGTGTAGCATACTGGAAGACGTTGCTTTGGAGATCTGTTTGGATGACTATCTTTTCACGGTGGCGGAATTATGTACCCTGGTGGAATTAACTTTAAATAGTTAGTAGACTGATGTAGATGTTATATGTAAAGGCTCGCTGTCAAGGGCCATAACAGTCCCTTCCATATAGAGTTTGTGGACATAGAACAACTCTGGGGTACCAGTTCAAAAACAAAATTAACCATTTTTAAAATCTATTTCTGAACCTTATGCATGCATTGGTGACCGAAACGAGTGGACTTAGCCCGGGCAACACGACCAAAGTGAAGATGATGATGAAAGTCTGTCTAGTTCCAAAGATGTGGCTTGCCCAATGATGCAATCATATCTTTTCAGTCATTTCATCAAACCAGCCAAGTCAAAAACATGCCTAGGGAAAACTAGAACAACCTGAAAGATGTATCCATGCATATGTCTGTAGTTCATTATGAAATACAGTCCATCAAAATGCATGCATGGTCACAGATATTCAATTTGTTAAAAGCATTTAATTCTTTGAAGTCTGCATTCTGGTATTACTCACACAAAAATTCCCATCCATTCATGCATGCCTTCCATTTATTCTATGTGTATATATGCATGAACATGCTCAATTTCTTCCAACCTTCAAAAGAAACATTGTATGCCTAAATTTATTACACAGGGTTGACAGATTGGCCCTAGCCTGTAAAAACAGCTTGGGGAAATCATAACAATACCAGGCTGGGCGAGAAATGGCACGTTTTCATCATACTTATGCCACGGGGGCGCAGTCTATAGTCTAGCTGAAACGTGATACAAGCCGGCACTGGAGTTAATAATACATCGTAAGAAAGGGTTTTCAACTGTATTTTATGGGTGGGCTCCAATAAAAATCTGGGTCAATCAAGGAAGTCTTGTAGTCTTTCATTTTCTTAAGGTCTGAGGGGGATACTAGGGGTTTAAGGAGGTAGGTGATATAGTGCACAATGAAGGCGTGCCTCATAAAATGTAAAAAAAGCCTACAGTGGCATTTAACCATTGATCCTAAAATTCATATTTGAAACATATGATACATTTTAGTCACTACCACATTTTCAAGATACAAAATTGATCATTCCACTCAAAAACATATATCTGAAATATATCTGAAACATAAATGAAAAATTTGGCAATGCATAACTATTAATTCAAAAGAATATGCCTGTGGTCATTGTTGGTTACATGTACATCATGAAAACATTATACATGTATGTAATCCCTGTAAATTTTTTGAAGACGCATATTGTATTATGAGTTTTGGTTATTTTCTAGGACATCATGTAGTTTTGCACATTTGAAGTGAAATAGCTTCAGTCACAAATTATGCTATTCCAGCTATCACAGTCAATATGCCGCCCTGCCCCCATGGCTGATCCCAAACCTTTATTTCTGACACTACCGCAGTGGGAGAGTCATTGTATAACCGGAGGACTAGGTTCAAAGTTATTGTGTACAGTAATAATGTTGAGTCAACAAAATCGTGAGCAATATAGTATAATGATTAAAAAGCAGTTTAAATATTTATGATGCATTGTGGATTATTGTATCTTCTGACATTAAGTTATATTATTCAACTTGTGGTGGTATATTCAACCTAAGCACAGTGCATGCAATTTCTGTCAAATTTATGGACAGGCACTAGATCCACTTTTCCGAATACTGTAAAAAAATGCAGAAATGTTCGTGGTGGTTTTACGTTCGCAGTTTTTGAGGCGACCGTTTCACCACGAACTTAAAGCCAACGCAAACATTTTTGTCCAATACCATTGGTATGTGACTATAGCGTACCACAAAACTTCATTTTTGCCTTAGCCCAAAATAAAAACCACACAAACTTAAATGCATTTACAGTAAGCAATTGCAATGCTCTCACAGTCAATATGTTGTCTTGCCCCTACAGCCGACCCAAAGCCGTTATCTATCATATTCTGGGGCTGGAATTTCCAATGGGACTGGGACATGCATACCCAGGGGACTTGGATGTGTGTCGGCCTAAGCCTGGGCTTTAGTTTGAGTAATGACATCAAGTTGCGCTTGGCACAAAACTGTCAAATCCTTGGGTACTCACATCCCAGAGACAAGTCAATACTAGTTTTGACTGTTTGTCGTGAAACAGGCTATGACGTCAAGTCGTCTGATTCTTGTGATGACTCTGGCCTAAGATGGGAGAACTTACAAACAGCTATCATGCGTATTAATAACTTGCCTGACTGCCTATATCATAAGCACCTAGGCCATATGGAACAGGCTGCTTGGTTGCAATTGTTTGTTTTGCATAACCGGTAAACGGCCTTTAGGCATGACACACCAGGTTTGTACATTTTAGCTGCATATTACAGAACTGTAAGGTTTGATCCACTCACAGTGGGAAAGATTTCAACTCTTTTCCATAATTGTGTGATAAGTTTACATGCTTGACGTGTTGTTCTCCTCAAACACGGGCCTCCATTTAATGTCCTATCCAAAGAACCTCCTTAACTGAATCTAGGCGCTCATTTTTAACTGTCAGTGAAAAGTGAGGAAATTCGTGTTAAGTGCCTTTCCTAAGGGCATAAGATGAGTGGCGTCAGGGAATTCAAACCCAGAACCTCCGAGTTCTACATGTAGGCCCAAAACCCAGAGTTATTATGCCAAAAGACCCCAACTTTGCTCCTCTCTGTTAGATTCCTCTTTGTTACACGGTCCAGGGCCCTTAAGGTTCTGCTACCTTTAATCTGGAGCCGGGCTTACTCTGGGTAAGGCAGTAAGGAAGTGCTCCCACTGTACATGTGACCTTCCCAGCAGTTTGAGGGGTGAGCAGTTTGGCCCCCATAACTACAGAGACATATAAAACTTGCAGACTGCCTACAAGCTGGAAACAAAGGCAGGAGAATATTCCTATAATACTGGCCAATATGTTCAAATATTTTTCCCTACTGGTCATGTGCCATTTATGAGATGATATTGTACCTCACATAAATTTCAACCCAGGAGACACTACGTCCCATCCCTCCTTAACATCTAACCTCTAACCTTTGCTTAGGGCACACCAATCTAATTTCTTGGTTAACGGAATTTTAAAAAAAATGCTAGATTGGAAAATCAACATGAAAACAGAATCTCAGAGGAAACTTTGTACTTTGGTGCACACAGTTTCAGGGGGTAAACAGGGTCAGGTGCAATTTTTCAACCCAGCCTTCTGTTTTAATGATGTCCTTGTGCTATTTTATTTTTAATCCGTTAACCAAGAAATTAAATTGGTGTGGCCTTTAGAGACTGATTGCAGCTGCAGGGTGTTCAGACCACTGCAGCAGCAGAACACAGTGGACTACAAGAGAGGTAGACCATGATTCGAGTGCCTGCCACTGCCAGACAATTTTGTTTGCTCAGTAAATGCATCAGTGTCCCCATTTTGTCTCAGTCTACAACTACAAATGACCTGATTGAAACCAGCCCAATTAAGAACTGACCTCATTATAAACTCTAATGATGTAAAATACAAATCAATGGGCATGACAATTAGTGCATATCAAGAAAATATCTAATGCTTTAAATTGTTTATAGTAGCTGTCATTAACATAATTATATAGATTAAGGGCATCAAAAGCAGGAGGATATCTAGCATTATCATTATATTACATGTTCATGATTATTGTATCAACTTACTGGTAATAGTAAGATTAAAGACATGATTGAAACCAGGCCATTTAAGCATGGCAACTGACCTGATTATAAACTCTTATGATGTAAAATGTGCATGAATGGGCTTTACAATTAGTGCATAATAAGCAAATGCTTAACGAACCAAAATGCATCAGTGTTCTCAGTCTTAGATGCTCTAACTTCTTCTTGCTAATTGGTAGTCCTTCGTGGCCGAAGACAACTATTAGATGTCCTTCACAAATGCAGATCAAAACATCAAAATGAAAGCAGAGCGGTAGCTAGCATTATAGTTACATGTTCATAAATCATATTAACTTATTTATTACTTTCATGGAAATCGTGATGCATTTTATAATATTTGAGTTCATCTGTGTTCAACTTGGTTGAAGTCAGTATGTAAATAGATTCTAGACTGCATCATCCAACACTTTGACAAAATCATCCTACTTTTCTAAAGGCTTTACCCCACATTTTAACGGTGCAACTCCAGTCTTTTTCAACGAATATATACATTAAATTCTTGATTTGCAGTGATTGTATTGTAAACTATACTCACACAGTATATTTTTCTGTATACACGAATGTATGTTTATTTACAGGCAAATAAATCAAAATAAATTAAGTGTTTAGAATCTATTTCATGAAGTATATTTAGTCCATCATAATGTAATTTTAGCATAATTCGAACAGAAAGTTAAACCTAGCTACACATTCTATTGTTAATGAACTTTCCCATTACAGCAAGTACTTCCCTCACATTCCGTTGTTAATGAACTATCCCCATGACTTGGGTTAACTCCGAGGGGCTATTCCTGCTATTTTTAGTTGCCAAAAATGTGCTCACAACGCAAGGGCTTCCGCAGAATCTAAATTGGACCTCAACTAAATGATAAGTAAATAATGAAGGCATTTTGTCCGATAATGCACCATATTATTGTATTTGTAAATCAAATGGATTCATTATTATTGTTTCAATTTAACCAGGATACTGGAATTTCTGATTTTAGACAAATTATATTTTCCATTTGTTTGAGAGATAAAATTCAGGGAGCTTAACTTAATGTATCGATATCCAAGAAGAACACTTTATTAATAATTTCATTATCATATACTACTAGTTACTTCTAGTCTAAAACTTAAAATTTGCTGTTGACCTCAGTGACAAGTTATTTTGACTACAGATATTATCACAAAAATGATCTACAGAATTCTAAGTGTGTGACCTGAGCAATGTTACAAATATATACTTCACAATCTTTTATCTGATATACCCAAGACCTTTGTCCGACTACTATTTATAATATTATTATACTGGGAGATGAAAATATATTTTCTCTGTTACCAATAGTCCCTCGAGCTTGATAAAATAATAAAGTCAAATCAATGGCTTCCGTATGACAAATGGAAATCAATAAAAGCGGAGTCAGTTGCGGAATGTGACAGTAATAATTGAACAACATTCGTCTTCTAGTAGTTCTACCAGCAATAACTGTTACAATGATGTAAGCTTGGCTGTAACTCAAACTTAATGTTCCAAGAAATTCCTTATCAAATATTTATAAGGATTTTTCATACTACGTGTACAAGTAGCACTATCACTGGCAGGAATATTGAAAACACAGCTGCAGGATTCACTGTAACTGTTATGAAACAGGCTCAAGGAAAATTATAGATAGATTCATTCCAAATGAATTCAAACAATATTTCCTTACTACATTATATAATACTAATAGAAGACATTATTAGCAAAACTTTGGAGGAAAAGTTTTCTTTTTAAGAAAAACTAAGAAAAAAGTAATGCTGATTTTAACCAAGACCTTGAAAGTTCTTTTTTGATTTTGTAAAAAAAAAGCCGTCCAGTTTAGCAAATGGAAGAACTTCCAACAGGCCAAATAGATTAGACTTTTTCAATATGTTCTAAAAGTAAAAGTACTAAAAATATCTAGTACTTTTTGTTTAGTACACAGTTTCAGGGAGTGAATAAAATCAGAGTCAAGTTTTTTTCCCAGTAACTGTATTTTCCCCTTGACCTTTTGCTATTTGTACTAGTTTGCAAAGAAATTGATAATTGTGGCCTAAGGCAGAATTTCATGCAAGAGATTCCATTAATTATTCTCACACCAAAAGTCTTCATCCGTGAAGAACACAGTTTTTTATCGATCGTAATTTCACGACGGACCTTGATCGGTATTTATCGACGACATTTATTGATTGAAGCCAAAAAAAGTTGCCTTTATTTTGAAAAAGTGGCCAATAAGGTTTTCCCACCTACGTAGCGCAAAATAAAACCATTTCAAAAGTACATGAATTTACACTGCTCGATAATGCTTGACACTTAAATTATGGTAAAAGCAAGTTGAAGTGATACGAAATACAGATTGAAGTACAGAACACCTCTCAGCATTAATGTCTGTTTTGTGTCCTATAGTATCCTCATCCATAAATCTATATGTATTGCATGTACAATATTATTATAGAACAGATTTCATTCATGTGTAAAAATGAATACACACACTGTATTGTTTAATCATGACATTGTATTATTACTGAGTCTGCTTTCTTTGGCATGGATGTTAATATCATATTATATCAAAAATGATTTAAAAAACACATTTTGTAATTTACTTAATTTTTCGATATTAATGACATACATGTACCAAATAACACTTAAACAACGTTACCCGAGATACTGTTAGTGGGAAAATGTTCAAAATTCCCAACCTACTTACTAGTAGCCTGTCGACAATTTTCGGTAACTTCCGGCCGCGTGACGTCATAATGCCCAAGGACATTGAGCCATGACCACGTGATTATTTCTTCGGATGCGTTCGGGACTTATCGGTCAGAATCGTGCATGTTCGGAAGATTTGAAATGATGGCTGGCCTCCAAGTGCTCAGATTTTCAATGAGTTCCCACCATACAATGACATCACATTTTTGCTCCATGATGGTCGATATGTGATGGTATAGTGTTATCTAAACTTAGTATGGATAGAAATCAGGAAAAAAATTGATTTTGAATATATGACTTTCGGCGCCCTAATAGTAATATTGCTTAGGTTGCCTTTAAGTAGCCCTGGTGCTTAACCCATGAATGTACGTTCATTGAAAAATTGGTATCATTGCGAAAGGCTATACATGTAAATTAAGCTTTCCAATGACATAAAACACAATTCAATTGATAAAGTAATAACTGAAATATGTGACAGTTTAAGGTCAAGTTTCTGATATTTTCGTGTTGACTGTAAATCTTGCATTTAGGAAACAATTGAAGAAGCCTAAGCCTTAGAAAAAATAAGCGGTTTCCGAATCAACGTTCCTATGTTTAAGCCAATCTGATCAATCCTCGTTTAAGTTGTCTCCAATGTCCCTTGCCTCCCTTCCAGGGATACAGATGATATTTGGGATTCCAGGTGAAGAAATGACGTGGAAAATTGCTTCATTTTTCTTCATTGCCCGTGACAGGGAAATCCCTACCTACTCTAGATCTGGTAGGTACGGTGCCACTGTGGCGTGCGTTATTGAATTATTTGGTTGTTAGGGATTTCTAGCAGATTGAAATAATAAAGGTATTAAGTTGGAAACTAAAATGAAGACACAACAAAACAAGCTGCTAGGGGGCCCAAACCCTTACATGAAAAGCTATCTGCAATCAGAAAATCAAGATCATAGCATGCATGTCAAGGGCAAACGATGCAAAAGGACGAAGTTCTACTGCAGTACCAAGGTCACACACTAGGGGGCCCAAAATCGACCTTGACCTTGCCAAGACATACATGTGTACCCTTAGACATGTACAAAATATCATCTCGGTGACAATGCATCCAGAGGTTCTCAAGTTATGCTGACCACAAATTATTAATCCAGAAACACAGACAGATCCAACACAATACCTCCATTTCGCATGGAGGAAACAACTGTTCATATTACTGCACACTTTATCCAAATTTGGGTAGGAAATAGTTTATTCAATTTAAAGTCCTTGAAATGGTATTTTGTGACCTTTGATATTTTCATTGCGCATCAACGGATCATACCAATCGCAGTTATATTGTATTCTTCAATTACATATACATGTAATTGTAACAGTTACTATACTTAAACAGGGTAAAACTTTTCTGAACCTTGAATTTCATAACATGTTGCAATCTCTGCACAACCTTTTCCTGTAGTCTCACAGTATTTCTTGGAATTAGAAAGGACAATTAGATTTTTTTTTAAATTCTATGTCACCCCTACATGTGGCAAATAGTATAGCCCACCCACTGAAGCATTGGGCGAGACAGCCATTTTAATGACAGTCCCGAATGGTAGGTCGTTCAACTTTGAAAATCAATCCATAGGGGCTCATATGCACGGAGTCATGTCAGTTGCCTAATTGCCTTGTACGCATGTTGTGTAGGCCATACCAATTTATTTCTTTTGTTCGCAAATGTCCTAGGAATTAAACGAAAATAACAGAAGAGGCCAAGACAATAAATGTAGAAGTTGGAGAAAAACTTGGACCTGATTGCACTATACCTAAAGGCAGGTCATTCACACTTGTGCGTGTATTTAAGTCTGTATGAGTTCCAAAATGTATCATTGATATTTTTTTGGTTTAGGTAAAGTTTGGGTCCAAAGAAGTCATTTTTCCGGTGTAATAACCTGAGGCTGCACAATGGTGGGTTAAAGTAGAAAACATATTTTTCCTGCAAAATTTATCTAGTAAACCAAAAAAATTTTAATACGCAATTATACTCATACGGACAGGCCCTCGCACAGTGTGTCCAAGGTATGTATTTAGCCCTCAGGTTCTGTTTTGATAAATTTGAATCCAATCCAGCATTATTTTTAAATTATCAATCTGAGAACTAACAAATTAATTTGGAGTGGCCTTAAACTCTGCATACAGTCTGTGTATTTGTGGTATTGCGCACACTTACATTTGACCCATACTTTTGGTTTCCTAGGGGCACACATCACATATACCACATATCTATCATGACAAAACGGTCATAAGAATCTTAATGAAAGATGCTTGCCAGAACAGATTAAGAAACTGATTGATAGATAGCTACGGCCGCGTGGCGCGTTGGATACACCCGATCCCTCGATCTCGGAAGTTAAGCAACGCGCGGTCCGGACAGTGCTTGGATGGGAGACCAACCAAGGACGTCCGGATTGCTGTAGCCTCACGAAGCTTTCCACGAAATCTTCTTCCGGGAGGGACGTAAAACGGGGGTCCCGTGCTCGAGGAGGTGCCTCGAACACGTTAAACAGCCTCATTACCCTACACATTGGGTACCTGCCTGTGGCACTGGCTGCAAATACACCTGATATTATTATTATTATTATATACATACTTAACGTTAGTTGTAATACGACTTAAAGAGGGCAGGAGAATGGTCTTATGTAAGAGAGAAAGAATGCAAGCTGACTTTAAACAAGGCTTGGACTGAGGACTTCACACTTACACAAGGGACATATTTGTGCGGGCTAAAATTAGGATCGGAGTGGAGCTGGAACAAGGTTGCATCTGTATCATGTTACATTGTGGTGGGAGGGGGGAGGTTGTATCTACCACAAGTGAACCTTGGTCACATTAGCAACCAAAAAATCCCTGTAACTTGTGTAAGCTGGAGAAACAGGATTGTATTGGTATTGGTTCAACTTTATTTGAAGACTCAAATTCGATTTCTACCCACTTCAATTTTCAACATTTGAGGGAGCCTACAATTGCCCTTTTATAAACGGTGTAAATTAATCAGTCGTTTTGATTTGGATCCACATAATATGTAGCCAGGTTTATCGAAGAGCATAATTCAGCGCATTCTACCTATTGCAAAATTGCTCTCGAATTTGGCGTAACGCAAAGCCAACATGTTGATTTAACATAATATGTAGCCACTGCCTTTCTGAATCTAGCATTGACGGTGCCCCCTTAAAGACCACCTTTACTAAAGTTGCCCACTGGTTTGAAATACATAGAGTACCATCCTAACAAAAACACAGCATTGCAAACACAAAAAATGTGACATAACTACTAATGACTATGATGATCCTGTAATTTGTTGATATAGAACAATACATGGTTTGTTTACTTACCGACCATATCCGCCATTTCCATCTCCACCGAAGTGTGGTTACCGGTCGGTTTCTCTGGCGCCTTTTTCTGCGACATGACTCGTGATGTTTCTCCCTTGTCCTTTTTTTCTTCTTGAGAAAGTATAATCACCTTAGATATGCAAACTTCCTATGCCAAACAGAAGAGGGCCGTAACATATCGTAGAACAGCAATGCCTTGCAACTTTCTCTTTCTGAAAGAACAACAAAAACAAAGATCACTTACTTATATCTATCTTTTTACATCCTTGCTTTTATCAATAGGGTTGCTCATGATAAGTCAAATCAAGGACGTTGAATAAAAACTCTTTTTAACCTCCTTAGCAAGGAAAAATATTTCGACTTGGAGTTGAAACCTTCATGGAACTTGGTCAGAGATAAATAATCAATCCTAAGCGATTGGATTTAAAAGCAATAAATGCAAAAACATATTGATTATGGCTCAATAACATTGATCTTTTAAGGTGATTTTCACTTCATAAATATTTCATACAAATTTTACTTACCGCAAATTCTATATTAGTATTGATTAATTGATAATGTTGCCTGCAATGCATAATCAATAGTAATCTGACCTTACCTCTTTAAAAAGACTTAATGGTGATATCACAAAATTCGATTGAATATGATTACAATCATATCATATTCTTTTATTAGGGTCGGCCTACTCTTGTCAAAACCCATCACTTCAATATGCTAGGAGTGCATGTATTACGCTTCCTATAAGTATAGGAATAATCATATTTTTGATTGACAATGACGATGGATAATTCAGTCCATTGAATCACCATAAAATCCTTAATTTTGCCTGGGTCAAGCAACAAATGATTCTCAAAGAAAAAATGATTCTCAAAGGACCACTTTTCAAGCTTGCAGGTTCAATATGTCTATATCACACAACAGATATAATGATTGATTGAAACATGATATTAAAGACAAAAATAATTTCCGTAGTAATACTTGACAAAGAACTGTTACAGATAATCATGAATTTATTTTCCCTAAGCCTTTTACATTCAATTTATTGGAAAATAAGATTTTTATAAGACATTCAACCCTTGAGGAGAGTACATGTAGCTCAGTGGAGTTACGGAGAAAATGTATTCAGAAAGATGAGATTCTGAAGTCTCAGATCATATTACATCAGTAATTGGAAGAGACTGTAAAGAAGTAATTATGCTTATCATATTAGGCCACATCAATTAAACTATTGGTTCTATAGTTATAGAAATAAAATTTAATGTGAAATCAAAGAGTATCATGAAAGGAAATTCTCTCTGTACCTTGGTACACACAGAATCTCAGTTTCTCAGGAGTGAATGTACTTGTAGTAGGATTGAAATTTGTCTCCCTAAATTTATCTATTTTCATGTCTTGCTTTTACTATTGCTGAGAAAGAAATTATAACAACCAACAAATAATTTCATTTGGCCTAATATGGACATTTCATTGATTTTATATTAGATAAAAGCAAAAGCAATTCTTCTTGATGTATCTGTGATTTGATTTGTCTTGAATCTCTCAGAGAGTCGGCAGTGATTGGAAGGGATGGTAGTGAAGCGTCGGGGGGACACATCGCATCACACGTTCACGCCACTCACACATTCCACTCTCCCCACAGCATGCCTCCGGCCAAATACACGCAGCTTTCACCCTCAAATATGGACCAAAGAAGCAAAAGGTTCCCATACCTTATGGCATTGTTGTGACATCAAGCGTAAACCGTGGAAGCCTGGCTGTCGCCTCGCTCGTTTATCCGTGCCAGTACGCTCTCTCCATGGCGGGGTAACACCCGGCCTCCCAACTGGAAAGCCAGCAAAATATTTGACAATATTCTGGATGGGTAAAAATAGCGGCATCCCCTCTGACCCCCTGACTGTTTAGCTTTCGGGGCATCTGGTGTCACATCTTTCTAGCAGGGGGCTCCGAGGAACGAGTGAGTGATCGAAATTGCTCGGGAAACCTCGTCAATCATCATCTAAGATGCAGACGTTTTCTTGGAAGGGGAGGTCAAGACGTCTTGGTCGGGGACGGAATCGTTGTGAAGATGGGATAAGATATGGTAGAAAAGGAGCTTACATGCTAGGGATAATACAGCATAGGGTTGTAAGGTGATACAGGCCATGAAGGCCAGCGTTGGGTTCCTGACATTCGAAGCATGCTGATGCTATTTCTAGTATTCCTACATGTAGGAGAGCGGTGGAATCCCCGGCACATTGGTCCCATGGGCTGAAGGTCCAAGCCCTGCCTGCAGAATTTGAATACCTTTGAAGTGCTAACTGCCTGCCTACCAGAATGTCATTATGCCCGGCGAAGTGTGGAAAATAGGAAACGAGCTAACAACGACGTTAACGGGACTCAAGAAGCGGAGATCCTGGTATTACCACGGTTACGCTTGTACGGCCACACCAATATATTTTCTTGGTTGTTGGCAGGGCTGTCTCCAGCTTTAATTCTTTTTCATTTCCTCTCATTATTTTCGAGCCCATGTTGTCAATTTTTAATGTTAAAGCTGTCATGTTTAAGCCTACAAAATACGTTTTCACCAATTTTGTGTGTGATAAAAGGCAGATTTTTTGGTACGGACGGGGGGAAATTCTTGTCAACTTTCATAATTCTGTAATATATCACACACAAAAATGTGAATATAAAAAGATCCACTTAGTCTAATGACTCACTAATCCCTAAGGCAATTACACATGTAAGACATACAATTTTTCAAGACATTTTTGAAAAGGTCTTGATAACACTGATCACGTGCCATCTAAGTCTTTAATCTTATTTTAAAAGCTTAAAAAGATCAATATTTTTTCTTCATATTTTAGGAATATCAGATTTGGAATTGGAAATCTGAGCTGGTATGATTAGCCTCATAAGAGAGTCAGAACATTACCCCAATTAGTACATGCATCATAATTAAATCTTCCACGGTTCCATGCATTCAGATGACTAATAAATGAGAAAGTAGACGATATCGCTAGTGAACATATTTTAGCTTATTAGTAATCATAAAATAATCATTATGCAATGAGGAGGTGCTGTGCTTGTTTTAAAGATCACACCATCTAAGATTGATTAAAACAAAAATTCACCCAAAAATGATTAAATTGTTATCTTGAAAATGATAATTGTAATATAAATTATAATTGAAACATTTTCACACTTACATGAATTACCCATGTACTAGTATACCATCATGATATTTACCAGTCCAATTTTTCTTTTCTTTGAGTTTTATCGGCTTTGAAATCTGTTTCAGAAAATCAATTTTAAGGTAAGAGTAGCTATGTGTCCATCCCCGTATTAGTGAATCAGTCCAGTCTTACACTACGTATACAACACTGGCATGTTGTGCCTTAATTGCCTTATTGAAATAAAAATGCATCAACATTTCATCCCCCCTCATTGTGTTTGGTCTATTCCTCCAGCCAGTCAACAAGAAATGGAAGATCCCATAGAGTTTTTGTGAATTTCTTAATGCCATAGCAGATGTTAGTGATCCTCCCCTTCCCTTCTTCCCTTGATCAATCACAGCTATCTCCCTCCCATGAGGGGATGGCTGACCAGCTGTCAATGGACTATACCAAAATACTTTCAGGAAGGGGACACTGTCTTCCTGGAATGCTGCAATACCTTAGAATACTGCTATAGGGGGTCCCAAACTTGCCATGTTTCTTCGTGACCTAAATAACTACAAACATACCGAAATTCATTCAAATCTATCAAAAGAATCTTAAGTTATAGCTGCAAACAATGCATACAAAATACAACCAAAAACAATACCCCTGAGTGAGGGGACCCTCCTTCACTGAGGTAATAATTGCCCCTAAATTGCCACCCCTTGTGTACACTACTGACAGGCAGCTGTATAAACATTACTACTCTCATGTTCTGGGTCACTGCCAAGCCCTTACACACCCACTGCTTAATTAAGTACAGTATATAAAATGCAATTCATTTTCTAGGTTCTCTATTAGGCCATGCTGACACAGTTATATGGATATCATCCGCACGGGCATAAATTTTCGTCCGTTTCTTCACACACAAAATTTGTGAATACTACAAATCATACAAAAAGGCTACAAAATGTATATATATTGGAAAACCCATACTCATGTTATATGATGTCTCTTTTCCTATCGTAAAACATACTGATTTTGTCTTAAACATACTCCTTGCACAAAATTTATTTTGAGCTTTGAGTGAAGTTTTCCAAAGTCTTCCGAGAAGATGTGAAAAACAAAAATAAAGAATTTACTCTTTGGTACACTATGTTCTACAAGTTCAGGCATTCGCAAAACCTTCCTGCCACTGACTTGTTTCATAATGAAGGCAACATTCATTTCCTGCCTTTTTTTCCCCGACTTTTCAACATTCAACAATTTACAGTGTCCAAGCATGTCATATTGGGAATCATAGAAACACAGAGACAGACACACATGCCAATAACAAATACTGTATCAAATAATATTTTTTTTTCTTGGATACATCCATAGTTTACATGAATCTTTAAGACAAGTAACAACTATAATAGTATATAATACTGTAAAGGCAGATATGTTTGAGGGGATTTAATTTTGCAAGAGGGAGAAAATGGAGTGTTCGCTGTGGTTTTGAGTTCGCGTTTCAAACAATAGTAGCGCTCAAGTCACACGATTTTTGCGGTGGTTTTAAGTTCGCTGTAAAGATTTCACAGCAATAACTGTGAAAATAAAAACACCGCGAACATTTCTGCATTTACAGTAGTACATAACTGTGTACACCCCATGTTGGGGAACTCTTGGTTTCACCCAAACGATAAGTCACACTAAAGGTATATTTGGTCTAATTGGCCAGATCAATCTTACCTGGTCTCTTTGGGACGCTCCTTTAAAAATTTACGAGTTTTCTTTGCAAGACAATGTGGGGGTTAGAATGTTTACGGAAACAAAGGATCGGGGAGGGGGGTAGCACAGGTATGGATTTTGAAGGATGAGAAATATAGCAGTACACATTATATTATAATGAGCTGAAATGTGGGTCGGTATGGACACAAGGGACACATAAATGACACATCTGCTTGTGACAGACGCTCGTTCCATGTTTGAATGAATCTGAAGATCGACTTTTGGGTTGTAAAGCTCGACATCGCTGATGATAGTCGCCCTCCCATCACGATGCCTGCACACTGCAAATGATAGTGAAACTAAGAAGGGTCATAGGTCAACTGAAGGGAGGCTGAAGAGCAAGCGATCCTATTGGCTGAAAGATAGATCGTTACCAATCAGAACACTGCGTATCTAAAGATGATGTTTTGTTGAACTTGTTGTTTGCAATATTCACCTTTTATTCAGTAGATTAGATGTGAGTTACATTAATCCAAAGCACTCATGGCTTTTCTAAATATTAGAATATTGAAAACGTCTTCTTTCGAATTGTTTCCCAGCTACTATTCTAGAGACGGAGTTACCGATGCAATTGCAGTTAGCGTTGTAATTGTATTTTATCACTGCAGGCTTTTGCAGCAAAACTCGAGTCCAGAAAGGGAAGCCTTTCGAATCTGCACTTGTGTGGTGCGCCGCCTAGCGACGTATGCTAAATTTGCAACGCTTTAATGAGAGGTCGTAGATTTCCCAAGTCTTGAATGTTACAACTTGAAGACATTGTTACAACAAACTAAACAGCCTGTTGAAATGCATGCGTCATTTTCCACAAAATAAATCACCGTACATGGTATGGTTTAATATAAACCTGTGGCAGATACACATTCTAGTGATGATTTATTAGCCACAAAGAATTAATATGAGAGAATAATGTTCGAGACTAGATTATGTATCTGAAATATTCTGTACAGCACTTTAATACGTGTGGGAAAAAGTGAGAAAATCTTTTTAATCCAACAGAAAACTGGCCCTTGCCGCATGTGTCCAGAAAGTGGTTCAAAACGTTTGCATATTTCGCTGTAGATCGCCAACTACATAAACAACTCAAGAAAACCACAAAGACACCCCTCCCCAATCAAAAAAATAAATGCAAACGACTTCATGATAAACAAATACCTGCATAGAATTATGAACATTGTTATTAGTTTACGTGCATGAAATACAATTAATAAGATCATGCATTCAAAAAACGGTACTGGAATTAATTCATTATTCATATCTTTCTTTAAAAGTATAGGTTGTAAAGACTTAGCAGCCGCTTCGGCTTAGTGTCCAAAGTTGAATCTTGTATGACCTATAACTTTATTGAATTGATCCATTATGTAAAATGCATAAGTCGAAAGACAATACAACACATAAAATGCAAAATAAGCTTCTTTATTGATGAAATTAGTTTGGGCATTCTCAACAGTCACTGCCTCACTGTCACAGTCACTGGAAACGGGGTATCATTGGTCTGGCTTGTGTCGTCAACTGTCGTTTGCAGTTGTAAACATTTCAAAGACAATCAAAGTTATCATCCATTCATTCAGTCTAAAGACTGAGTTATTTACGTTTAAGATTTAACAGAAAAATTGCTTCATCACCGTTAGCTTTGGAGATACGGATACAGATACCCAAATATGGACATTTTCTCACAGGGATTAGGGTCATAAGATGATGTCGTATCTAGTCCATCATCCGAAAGATCACGTTTTGTAAAATGTGAATTCTGGGAAGGTAACAACCATTGATCACTGAGGGAAGACTCAATCTCTTCCCGAAGACTCCATCTTTTCTTAAGAACCACGTATGGAATGTCCCGAAACAAGACACCTTCCAAAAACTTAGAACAGCCAGGCAGTACGACATCTTAACTCACATTGACCTATCTAGCATGTTCTCGTTAATATGAAAACAGAGAAAACCCTATGCCACAAGTTAAAATAGAATGTGCCAAGTGAACGAATGAGGCTGCTTGGCCATTTCTGTATCAGTTCGAGACCGAAGTCGGGACCGAAGTCGAGACCAGTCGAGACCAGTCGAGACCAAACTTCGTCAGACGTCTATCTACAGTGGTGAGTACCGACTCTATCTTATCTTAGTACTTGTATCTTAAACGCGTTCTGCTTAGCACAGCAGGGCCTGGGTCTGAGTGGGGGCATGGCCATATGGACGGGTTCTGAGCGGGGGCATGGCCGTCTGAACGGGACGAGGACAGGGCCGTGGGTCCCAAAGGGCGCGTGGCCGGGTCCGGGTCCAAGCGGAGGCATGGTCGTGTGGCCGGGGTTTGAGTGGATGCATGGACGTGGTCCGGGTGGGGATAGGGTAATGTGGACGGGTTCTCAGCGGAGGCATGGCCGTGTGAACGGGACGAGGACAGACAGGACCGTGTGGTCGGGGTCTGAGTAGGGGCATAGCCGTGTGGCCGGGGTCCGAGCGGGGATAGGGTAATGTGGACGGGTTCTGAGCGGAGGCATGGCCGTGTAAACGGGACGAGAAAAGACAGGACCGTGTGGCCGGGGTCCGAACAGGGGCATGGCCGTGTGGCTGGGGTCTGAGTAGGGGCATAGCCGTGTGGCCGGGGTCCGAGCGGGGATAGGGTAATGTGGACGGGTTCTGAGCGGAGGCATGGCCGTGTGAACGGGACGAGGACAGACAGGACCGTGTGGTCGGGGTCCGAACAGGGGCATGGCCGTGTGGCTGGGGTCTGAGTAGGGGCATAGCCGTGTGGCCGGGGTCCGAGCGGGGATAGGGTAATGTGGACGGGTTCTGAGCGGAGGCATGGCCGTGTGAACGGGACGAGGACAGACAGGACCGTGTGGCCGGGGTCCGAACAGGGGCATGGCCGTGTGGCTGGGGTCTGAGTAGGGGCATAGCCGTGTGGCCGGGGTCCGAGCGGGGATAGGGTAATGTGGACGGGTTCTGAGCGGAGGCATGGCCGTGTGAACGGGACGAGGACAGACAGGACCGTGTGGCCGGGGTCCGAACAGGGGCATGGTCGTGTGGCCGGGGTTTGAGTGGATGCATAGCCGTGTGGCCGGGGTCCGAGCGGGGATAGGGTAATGTGGACGGGTTCTGAGCGGAGGCATGGCCGTGTGAACGGGACGAGGACAGACAGGACCGTGTGGTCGGGGTCCGAACAGGGGCATGGCCGTGTGGCTGGGGTCTGAGTAGGGGCATAGCCGTGTGGCCGGGGTCCGAGCGGGGATAGGGTAATGTGGACGGGTTCTGAGCGGAGGCATGGCCGTGTGAACGGGACGAGGACAGACAGGACCGTGTGGTCGGGGTCCGAACAGGGGCATGGCCGTGTGGCTGGGGTCTGAGTAGGGGCATAGCCGTGTGGCCGGGGTCCGAGCGGGGATAGGGTAATGTGGACGGGTTCTGAGCGGAGGCATGGCCGTGTGAACGGGACGAGGACAGACAGGACCGTGTGGTCGGGGTCCGAACAGGGGCATGGCCGTGTGGCTGGGGTCTGAGTAGGGGCATAGCCGTGTGGCCGGGGTCCGAGCGGGGATAGGGTAATGTGGACGGGTTCTGTGCGGAGGCATGGCCGTGTGAACGGGACGAGGACAGACAGGACCGTGTGGTCGGGGTCCGAACAGGGGCATGGCCGTGTGGCTGGGGTCTGAGTAGGGGCATAGCCGTGTGGCCGGGGTCCGAGCGGGGATAGGGTAATGTGGACGGGTTCTGAGCGGAGGCATGGCCGTGTGAACGGGACGAGGACAGACAGGACCGTGTGGTCGGGGTCCGAACAGGGGCATGGCCGTGTGGCTGGGGTCTGAGTAGGGGCATAGCCGTGTGGCCGGGGTCCGAGCGGGGATAGGGTAATGTGGACGGGTTCTGAGCGGAGGCATGGCCGTGTGAACGGGACGAGGACAGACAGGACCGTGCGGCCGAGGTCCGAGTCCGTGTGGCCGGGGGCATGGTCGTGTGACCGGGGTCCGAGTGGGTGCATGGCCGTGTGAACGGGGCGGGGACAGGGCTGAGAATTCAAACGTTGAAACCCGAAATCTTGAATTGAAGATAGTTGTATGAGAATTCTCTTTTAAAGATAGGAATCAATCTATTTGTTGAACGACTATCTAGAGCAAGCGTATTTTGTTTTCATGTTTTACAACATGGTAAAGATTCTGTGTGATTTATCAAGCGTTTTTGTTGTCACAGTACAGTAACAACAGTTTGCTTTGATGAACAACAACCCAACGCCGTAACATGTTTTTGAAGCTGATTTCGTTGCAATACCAGGTTCTAAATACATCCATCGTCTTGATACAGGTTTGGAGACAACTTGGAGTCATCATGGCTATTCGTCACATCATGGCAATTGCTGTCCTCCTTTTCGCCGCCTTCAGTGTTGAAGGTGAGTTGTTGATTTAAAATCCCTTCCTAACAAAACAAACAAAAACAAAACATTTATGCTCTGACACAGACAAACATGTCCGTTATTTGGTATTTGTAGTTTTAGTTGTTGCTGTTTCTTTTAGCTGCCGTTCAGACAATGCAGTTCTCATGTTTATTGCGCGTTGTTTTCAACTTTGAGTGATGTTATTAACTGGATTCATGAGTCAAACCGATTGCTATAAGAGTGCTTTATCGATTGTAATAAGACACATATGATTCACAAAGATGAGCCAAAAATGAGTTTTGATTCGTTGTCTTTGAACCCATCTTTAAGAAAGATTGAGAAGAAAAATTGGAAACGATAACCTTTTCATAAGACAATGTGCAAATTATTATACATGCGTGGCAGTCGTTGCTGCTTGGTTATTCTGGATACTGAAAATAATTGTTTTTGTTGTTCCAGGAGCCCTGGCTGAAGAACGCCCCCAAGTTAAAACTGGCAAAGGCCTTCTTGCTCGTCTGTTGGTAAGTAACCCATGTTTTGTTTTCTGTATCACTTACCTACACTTGACAATACTCATGAAAGTCTAATGGCATTTTGTTGGATGGTTGGTGGTATTCTACATGGTAATTACTAGCACTCTGTCTACAGTATATTCCCGCAGCTCATACATTGATGGGGAGGGACCGGTTAATGGACATGCGCACAAAGCCCAGTTTGCATGTCCTTATTTTTTTGGTTATTATTTTTGAGAACTTTTTCCTGGTGAAATCTTTGGTCACTTTTGGACAGTTTTCAGGCAGGGAGACCAAACATTTGTTTACTCTTCAACTCCAGAAAAAATTGCGACCTTTGACCTTTGTTGTGGTATAGAATTACATATTGGGTAGGGGTTTTCCCCTACTAGACCAGCTGCAGGGGGTAAGGTCAGTGTTTGTTTACGTTCAAGCAGGCCTGGTGCGTTAGAATGCAGGAGTCGAACCCTGGCTTTTTCCGAAAACGGCAACTAGACATGTTTAGCTGTCCAGTGGATGGAAATTTTTGGACACTGAAATACTGTTTAGTGTACTTTGAAGCCTGTTTTTGTTCCTTGTTTTATACATAATCTTATAGACGTCTGTTCAGCTAGTCCCTCCCCTGATGGAGGCAAGATATTAGACCTTTATCAACCTGGCACTTGAAAGACACTTTCAAGTTTACAGTTTGATAAAAACTGTTCCAGTACAGTTTATTCTGTTAAAAACACGAAGCAGAACGTATGACATTCAACAACATCATGTAACGTTTGTGGAATATACCTAATAATAGTATCTTTGTCTCGAATGACATCTTGTAACCATTTTCTGACTGCTTCTACTGAATATAACTATTCAGTGTTTGAATTCCCTTGAACTAATTATAATATCTATTTGATACTGATTAATGAGTTAGTGAGTATCGAATCCCAAATGATAACAAAACAATGTTCTCATCCACTTTCTACTGCACCTATATTTCACTATGTTTACACCACTTACAGTTGAATATGATTTGCCTTTATCTGCATATGTTCTCTGTAATGAATAGATTTAGCCGTGTCTCAAAGGAATTGTTTTGTTTTTATTGGCATTCTTAGCAGTTTTGATGATTGTTTCTCCATGAGAAAATCATGGCAAAACTTAGTGAACTGAAATCTGATAAGTTACCAGGTTTGTGTGAATGTCCTCTAGGGACAAACTGGAATCTTAGTCAAATCTGAATAAATCAAAGAGGTCTTAATCCCAAATTCTTGGAGGGACTATCAGGTCTCAAGGTATCTTTTAAGTGACTCTTTCATTGAATTGTTGGTAGAGTTATTACTCGTATGTTTTTAGGGCGTCCCTTGACTTGAGTTCCAACCATTCTTTTCTTGTTTGTTTGAAGGCCAATATGGGGGCCTACGATGTGATCAAGGATAAGGTAAGGCGTCTTGAGAACTTTTTCAGTTCCTTAAGATCGTAGAAATGGTGTTGTTATAATGATTGACGCTCAGAGAATGGAGTGAGACTTTATGATGATGTATTTAATCTTGTAATTGCTCGTAGACAGTGACCATTATAGTGCAATTTATTGCGGCTTGTATATCTGTGTTTTAGAAATAGTGAAGACATATGTTTGAATTGAATATTTATTCTCAAACTATATTTCTGAATTGTGCTCTGCTGAAAGTATGAAATGGTCACACTTTGTTGCAACTTCTTTGTGGAATCTATGCTATAAAATTACTTAGTACGTGTATATACATAGACTTCAAACAAAGTTACAACATATTGTTTATTCAGAATTGTAAAGAATTGTTCCCACCTTAAAGGCAGTTAGTCAACTTGTCCACCTAGAGAATGCCATCCCTGTGGTGGCTGAAAAGGCCAACTTATATTTTGCTTTTATCTGTTCCCAGCTTAAGGCCCCAAAGAACCCTTTCGTCCTGGAGAGCATCCTTTCTGGAGCCAAGAACGTAAGACAATCAGAGATTTAAGGTTATTGGAGATTGAACAACTAATAGAAAGTAACATATGGCTTTATCATAACTATTGCTGACATGGTGCCATTATGATGATGGCATGGGTTGTTCAGTGATGATGAGTTTACATTGGACTTATGTTTTGTTTGACATGTAAGATTAATTCTGTCTTTGTTTGTTTCCAGGTTGGCATGGACAAGGAGACGGAGTTCTGGCGCTACTTTGCCGGAAACCTGGCGTCCGGCGGTGCAGCAGGGGCCACCTCCCTGCTCATCGTCTACCCGTTGGACTTCGCCCGTACCCGCCTGGCCGCTGATGTTGAAGCCGGTGGCAAACGCGAGTTTGACGGCCCCTGCGACGACCTAGAGATGATCTACAGGACCGAAGGCATTCAGGGGCTGTACCGCGGCTTCGCAGTGTCCGTCGCGGGCATCATCGTCTACCGCGGCGCCTATTTCGGCATGTACGACACGCCCAAGGTAGATAATCATAAAAAGCAATATATTGCTTCATTATAACTGGATGTTGACATAAGGCGAACATGATGATGATGATGAATGTGATGATAACTGATAGATTCAACTATATTTTAGGGAGAGATACCCTTACTGTATACAAATAATTCAAAATGTCAAAGAATGTCTAGACACATTAGAACCAATTGTGCAAACGATACGTTGGACTCAACATGTTGATTTACACATATCTATTCATATACATTTATATATAGGTCAATTCATTTGTATCCACTTGACTGTTTGTATGTATAGATGTAGTAGACCTTACGAAAGTCGATGTACTTTTGTTGTGTCAATAAAGATTCCATTACTGTATGAATTGTCTGCTCTTGGTGCTTTTACCATTGGCTTACGCTTTTTTCTGAAATGTAAGACTAATTTTGCCTTTGTTTGTTTCCACCTCAAGGCCGATAGGCAATTCCCCCTAGAGAGGATCATCCGTAACACCAACAACCCCACCGTACTGCTGGTATGTTTCAATTCCTTCTCAGATGAGAGATATATTAGGAATCGGGTAAGTTAAAAGAACTAATACTTTAATGATTTCATGATGATGGTGATGATAATCGTATGAATTGTCTCCTTTTGATGACTTTGCCTATAGCTATGACTTATGGTTTGCTCTTATACAGGTAATAACAATTGTTTCGCTCGTGGGACTTTGTTCTACGAGTTCTAGACTATACATCTACATATTGAGTAGAAAATGATTGCCCTACGTTGTATAATAACGTTGGCTTACGTATCTAGTTGACAGGCTTACTGAAACGTTGTAAGTTACATAGTCTTTGTATTTTCTTTCTCATCCTCTAACTTTGCGTTTTCTTTCTGTCATGTTCTGGTGCAGGTAGCGCCAGGGGACATCTCGATGGACAAACTGTCCGAGGGGGCCATGAACTGCTTCATTTATGTGAGCAATGAGCCGGACGTGGCATCGCTGAGGCGTGGCAACCTGGCCAACGTCATCCGCTCCTTCCCCACCCATGCCTTGAACTTCGCCTTCAAGGACAAGGTCAAGATCGTCTTCTTGATCGACGACGACTCACTGGTATGTTTGGATTTCTTCTAAAGACAAATTGAATTCATTTGGAATTGAAGAAGCCAACGATAAGTAATGCATTGCTTCATTATCACCTGATTATGTTGACACACGGCGAACATAATGATTACATGATGATAACTTTATGAGTTGTCCCGTTTTGATGATTTTGTTTGCTATGAACTTATCTTTTGTTTGTTTGTTTGTTTGTGGGACTTTGTTCTACGAGTTCTAGACTATACATCTACATCTTGAGAAGGAAATGATTGCCCTACGTTGCATGTCCGACGTTAACTGTTAACGTTGACTTGCGTATCTAGTTAACAGACTTACGGAAACGTTGATTTATTGTAAGTTACATAGTCTTTGTGTTTTCTTTCTCACGCTCTAACTTTGCGGAGTTTTTTTTCTGTTATGTTCTGGTGCAGGTAGTGCCAAAGGACATCACCAAGGACGCGCAGGACAAGGAGGTCGCGGCGTATCTCACCCGCATGGTCAGTGAGGAGGGCGTGGCATCGCTGTGGCGCGGCAACCTGGCCAACGGCCTCCACTACTTCCCCACCCAGGCCTTGAACTTCGCCTTCAAGGACAAGGTCAAGATCGTCTTCTTGATCGACGACGACTCACTGGTATGTTTGGATTTCTTCTTAAGACAAATTGAATTCATTTGGAATTGCATAAGCCAACGATAAGTAATGCATTGCTTCATTATCACCTGATTATGTTGACACACGGCGAACATAATGATTACATGATGATAACTTTATGAGTTGTCCTGCTTTGATGATTTTGTTTGCCATGAACTTTTGTTTTGTTTGTTTGCTTGTTTGTTTGTTTGTTTGAGACAGAAGAATTTTCAGCAGTACAAATTTTGATTTTGTTTGTTTCCACCTAGCTGACCAGAATTGAACAAATCAAAGAGATTATTAATACATTGCTTCGGTATAACTGTCACATACAGTGATCATTATGCTGGTGGTAATAACTGGTGATTTGGAAATAAAAGGCACTTTTTTGTTTCTTCTTCGCTTCAGGGTGAGATAGTCACGGTGGAGTGATGCAGCAAGAGCCGCCATCTTTCCTGCCTCCGTGCTATACACTGCATCACGTGACAAGCTTCATCATCCAATCACCGCTATTCTTTATTTAGATAACACAGCATCACGTGATTAGCTTCGTCATCCAATCACCGCCCTTCTTTTAGCCCATGTACAACAAACTCGTCCGTTACTGTTCATATTGTCATTTTTAAGTCCAACCTGTTCCGCTATCAATGTATTACTGGTAAATAGACCTTCTATTTGTGTTTATGTACGTGCGATCACAATTTGTATGTACGTGATTTAACTCACAGCTTCAAAGTTTGGAATGTTTTGGAATGTTGCTTGGATAACGATGACGTGCAGTTAATAAACCCAGATGTGAGGCCTACATGGTGTTGACGTTTCTTCTTTATTTGATTATTTTTATCTTTTATCTTAAGACTAATCCAGAGTTTACTAATAGGCAGTTGTAATACATTTTGAGTATAGTATTGTTTGCACATCACAGCTTCAGTTTGGGTATGCTTGCCCACTACAGTTAGTCTGAACATGAATATTCACTGACACAACAAAAGTACAACGACTTTCGTAGGGTCATCTACAACTATACATAAAACAAACAAGTTGACACAAGAACCTTGCGTAATACTATATATGAATATAAATCAACATGTTAAGTTTAACGAATCATTTACGCTACCGATTCTAAGGTCAGTAAGGGTTACTCCTCCTAGAATTGAATTCATTCATAGATCGGACGTATTATATTGTTATTGAATTAAAACCAAGGATGGGTACCGGTACAGAAAATCCAGGTCAAGAGGATAAGGTTATGGTCCGGACCTGGTACAAAAGTACATATTTTGGAGAGCGAGTGTAGTGATGTTTACAGTGCTTTACGGAGAAAAGCGACGTGGAGAAAAAAACTGTTCATTTGCCCCAAAGTAGCTACCGTCTAGGTCGCGTAAAAATATCTTTAAGTGATAGTGAATTAACAAACCTCAAGCAATCTCATAATCATATAGTAATATATATGTATACGGGAACAAACGCTGTATATGTGTATACGTGGGGGCGCGTTGCAGAAATATAAACTACGTAGCATGTTATCCTAAACTCATCGTTAAATGTTGCTTACAAATTTTGTCGTTATTGACGTTTGCTGTCCTGTGACGTATGTGACATGACCTCAAATCTTAGTATGCAGCTGCTCGAGTGAAAATACACATCATCAGTGACGTGGCGAGTAGCCATTGGTAGACAGCAGATTCCTGCAGACGACCGGTACTCCCCGCCCCGCTGGTTGGGTAGGGAACGTACTCATAGTTCGGCCCGTCCCACACGTACAGACCGACCTGAAACGTGAGACAAAAAGTCATCAGATCGTCCGATAAAATTCTTGACATCATACGCCCATTAGTAGTATTTTCCTAGATATCAATACCCACATTCCAATGGGACGGCGCTCTCGCCACGGTCTCTCTGCGACCTAAAATTGACCAAGGCGCTCAACGGATTTCGTAGATAAAGAATGAATATTTTTAAGCTTTGTGCGTTTTATTTTGTATTCAGAAAAAGAAGGATTTAAATCACTATCCCATATGTCGTCAGTGTTATTCAACAATTCCTACGCGCTACCTGTGTACAAGAACCCCAGTCACATTTTCAATTCCTTAATGGTAGGATCACATTTCCAAGGCGGAAAACATAGTTTGAGAAAACATAGACTAAAATGCATATCAAGAATATTACATAACTTATGGTAAAGAGTATTTCTTTTATGTGTTTTGTGGTCTTTTATATCTTGTTTTTCGTACCCGTTTTGAAAATGTGACTCCAGTTCCTGTTTCAAAAGGTGGTTGAAAAAGCAAAGACAAAGTTTGGCACAGAAACAATAGAAATTGAAATGAGGTTTCCCTTCATTCAGTCTTGGTAGTCAATAGTATTTTTGTCACTATCATTGGTTTTTGGTCTTAAAGATATTAATACATTTTGAAATTTTGTTGTCCTTGTGAGACCATGTTGATTTAGTTTTAAAACATTATGGATGACATCCTCTGGGAACCCCACAACTGATGCGAATAAAGAAAACGTTTGGCAAAAAAATGGCCTTCATTATGACGTCTATGTGGTCAGGAAGGTTGAACAAAACTAAACACACAAGACTATGGTTTGACTTTGGAATTGACTGTGGCATTTCACTCACTCACTCACTCACTCACTCAATCAATCAATCTATCAATCTATCAAAGTTAAGGATAGTCTTGATAATAAAGGTTAACTAATTAATAGATAAGCCCCGGTTTAAGCTGTTACTGTGTATTTTCTAGATGACTGAAGCGGAGCAGGCTCAACAGGAGACTCCCATGGAGGAGGATGCGGAGGTGAAGACCGTTGCCTTCGAGATCGCCCAGCCGATGTCTCTCATCATCAACACCTTCTACTCTAACAAGGAGATCTTCCTAAGGGAGCTCATCTCCAACTCCGCCGACGTGCTGGACAAGATCCGCTACGAGAGCCTGACGGATCCCAGCAAGCTGAAGTCCGGCAAGGACCTCACCATTCCCATCACTCCAAACAAGAACGACATCACGCTGACCATCATGGACACCGGTGTTGGGATGACCAAGGCTGACCTGGTCAACAACCTGGGTACCATCGCCCGCTCAGGCACCAAGGCCTTCATGAAGGCCCTACCGGCCGGCGCCGACATCTCCATGATTGGTCAGTTTGGTGTGGGCTTCTACTCCGCGTTTCTCGTGGCCGACAAGGTGGACGTCATCACCAAGCACAACGACGACGAGCAGTACAGGTGGGAGAGCTCGGCCGGAGGGTCCTTCACGGTCTGTATGGACCCAGGGGAACCGATCGGCCGCGGCACGAAGATCATACTGCATCTAAAGGAAGACCAGGCGGAGTACATCGAGGAGAAACGCATCAAGGAGTTGGTGAAGAAGTACTCTCAGTTCATCGGCTATCCCATCAACCTCGAGGTGACCAGACGCTACAAGGACATCAGCCAGGAGGAGTACGGAGAGTTCTACAAGAGCGTGACCAACGACTGGGAGGATCATCTAGCTGTCAAGCACTTCTCCGTGGAAGGTCAGCTGGAGTTCCGCGACCTCTTGTTTGTCCCGCGCCGCTCTCCCATCGACTACAATTATGAGGAGCTGATCCCAGAGTACCTGAATTTCATGAAGGGCGGGGATTCTGAGGACCTGCCGCTCAACATCTCCCGTGAGATGCTTCAGCAGAGCAAGATCCTGAAGGTCATCCGCAAGAACCTTGTCAAGAAGTGTATGGAACTGTTCACTGACCTCCACGAAGACAAGGATAACTACAAGAAATTCTACGAGTCCTTCAGCAAGAACTTTAAGGTGGGGTAAAATCATTAGTTGCTAGAAATGCTGTAGATAGAACAACTTCAGACAAGAGTTCCACGACCTCATATCTCCATGAACAATTCTATCCATGCAAATGACTGACACATTTGCATAAAATATGCTTGGTCATAAACACCTTTATCTAATTACACATGTTGCAATATTGACAGTCCTATAATTTTCCAATTAGATGAATTATGGTCTTTTTGCGTCAATCATGCAAACGAGGAATGTATTTGCATAATTGGTATCTGTTGATGATCCACTTTCCATAAACTACATACGTTTCATGTATTTGAGTCTGATAATGGAAGACACTGTAAATATAGATTTTCCTCATTAGCTAATGCAAATTAAGTCTTTTGTTTTTGTTTGTTACCACCTAAAGACAATGTGTCACCCTAGCTGACCAGAATTGAACAAATCAAAGAGATTATCAATACATTGCTTCGGTATAACTGTCACATACAGTGAGCATTATGATGGTGGTAATAACTGAAGATTTGTAAATAAATGGCACTTTTTTGTTTCTTCGCTTCAGGGTGAGACAGTCAAGGTGGAGTGATGTAGCAAGAGCCGCCATCTTTCCTGCCTCCGTGCTAACACTGCATCACGTGACAAGCTTCATCATCCAATCACCGCTATTCTTTTAGCCCATGTACAACAATTCGTCCGTAACAGTTCATATTGTCTTTTTTAAGTCCAACCTGTTCCGCTATCAATGTATTACTGGCAAATAGTCCTTCTGTTTGTGTTTATGTACGTGCGATCACAATTTGTATGTACGTGACTTAACTTACAGCTTCAAAGTTTGGAATGTTTTGGAATGTTGCTTGGATACCGTTGACGTGCAGTTAATAAACCCAGATGTGAGGTCTACATAGTGTTGACGTTTCTTCTTTATTTGATTATTTTTATCTTTTGTTTTAAATCTAATCCAGAGTTTAGGCAGTTGTAATACATTTAAGTATAGTATTGTTTGCACATCACACCTTCAGTTTGGGTATGCTTGCCCACTACAGTTAGTCTGAACATCAATATTCACTGACACAATAAAAGTACAACGACTTTCGTAAGTTCAACTATACATAAAGACAAACACCGAATTAACCTTACGTAGGTACTTAATATGAATAAATCAATATGTTAAGTTTAGCGTATTGTTTACGCTGCAATTCTAAGATCAGTAAGGGTTACTCCTCCTAGAATTGAATTGAATTGATTCATAAATATGAAGTATTATTATCATTATTGAATTAAGACCAGGGATAGATACCGGTACAGAAAATCCAGGTCAAGAGGATAAGGTTATGGTCCGGACCTGGTACAAAAGTACATATTTTGGAGAGCGAGAGACGAGTACAAGTCTCTGTGAGTGTAACGATGTTTACAGTGCTTTACGGATAAAAGCGACGTGGAGAAAAAAACGGTTCATTTGCCCCAAAGTAGCTACCGTCTAGGTCGCGTAAAAATATCTTTAAGTGATGGTGAATTAACAAACCTCAAGTAATCTCATAATCATATAGTAATATATATGTATACGGGAACAAACGCTGTATATGTGTATACGTGGGGGCGCGTTGCGGAAATATAAACTACGTAGCATGTTATCCTAAACTCATCGTTAAATGTTGCTTACAAATTTTGTCGTTATTGACGTTTGCTGTCCTGTGACGTATGTGACATGACCTCAAATCTTAGTATGCAGCTGCTCGAGTGAAAATACACATCATCAGTGACGTGGCGAGTAGCCATTGGTAGACAGCAGATTCCTGCAGACGACCGGTACTCCCCGCCCCGCTGGTTGGGTAGGGAACGTACTCATAGTTCGGCCCGTCCCACACGTACAGACCAACCTGAAACGTGAGAGAAAAATTCATCAGATCGTCCGATAAAATTCTTGACATCATGCGCCCATTAGTAGTATATTCCTAGATATCAATACCCACATTTCACTGGGACGTACGGCGCTCTCGCCACGGTCTCTCTGCGACCTAAAATTGACCAGAGCGCTCAACCGATTTCGTAGATAAAGAACGAATACTTTTACGCTTTGTGTGTTTTATTTTGTATTCAGAAAAAGAAGGATTTAAATCAATATCCCATATGTCGTCCATGTTATTCAACAGTTCCTCCGTGCTACCTGTGTACAAGAACCCCAATCTCATTTTGAATTTCTTAATGGTAGGATCACATTTCCAAGGCGGAAAACATAGTTTGAAAAAACATAGACTAAAATGCATATCAAGAATTCCCGTGTTTATTTATTTATTTCGATTTACCACATTTGTGGAAGGATTGACATAACAGGTGACTATCACCTTTTCAAGATGTCATCCCAGACCAGACTGTAAGATTTGGACCATCGCACACCGGGGCATGCCCCTACTCTTTTTCGAAAGGTGTGGTGAGTTCTTTAACGTGCGCGGGGTGTGGCTCTCCCCAAACACGGGACCTCCATTTAACGTCCTATCCGAGGGACGTCCCTAACCCTAGATGAGCTAGGTACTCATTTACACCTGAGTGAAGTGAGGAAAATCGTGTTAAGTGCCTTTCCCAAGGGCACAACGTCGTGGCGCAAGTTCGGACATGTCTCTGGGCACAACCCGGGATTAGATCCCATTGTTTGACAGTCGCGCGCTCTACACTTGCGCCACACGACGTCACTTAAAAATGTTGAAAATGTGACCGTAGCATCAACCAGGTATGACAGGTGTTGCAAAGTATGGTATTATTTATCATAAAGAGGTAATCAAAACCTCATGCAAGTGGATTGATAACAGGCACATCTTTTATGAAATGACTTCAATTTCGCACAAATGTAAAGGCGCATATCTTCCTGAGATAAAAATGTCTGTTTGCTGTTCAAATTCTCCTGAGCGACTGAGTTGATTCAAGCTGATCACATTCTTAGAAGTCCGTCAGAGGTAAAAAGCAGTGCAAGGTACTTTCAAACAACACGTATATCGAAATGCATATCTCTTTGATTAAACACCAACTCAGTAGCTCAGGAAAATTTCCACAACACATTGAGATATTTCGGTCTCAACAAGATGTTTCCTTTACATTTGCGCCAAATTTCAATTCATTTGATGAACAAATGAGCCTGTAAATAAATCACTTGCATTACTTTTTGGCTCACCATCGTAGAAACACAGACTAGAGTACCTGAATGAAGGCAGGAAACATTTCTTGTGCTGTGGGTACGATCTGGTCGGGTGGGAGAAGGAATTCGTGCTCCCAGACGTCTCGCAGCTCGATGGCGTAAGAATGAACAATCCCAACTTTGTCATATGCCCAATCCATTGAATCACCAGATGCGACGTCTGTGCAGGCACAAATAAGAAAATATTGTAAAAGGATAAAATTGTATATGAATGAACTTTAGTGCTCAATAATCCTACATGGTACAATGTATGACAATGAAAATAATAAGTAAAATACTACAAGACTGATTCATCCTACAATTATAACTACAAAATATCACCGATAACAGTATATGGGTTACAATATATTAATGTGTGGGTAATATAAATTCGGTGTCACTTTTGGAATGAGGTATAAAGAAATCGACCTATGTAGGCGGATATAGGAGTTGGACATGACAACAATTTAAACATTATCCATTTCACACGTTCCGTGTACTTTTACTCCTTAGGTAGTCAGCGAAAAACCTTTTAGATTTTGTTTCCCATAATAAAATTGCCAGACTGTACAATGGAACTTGCAAGTCTGGCAATGTGCACTAAGAAGAAAAGAAACAGTAAAGAAAATGACCAGTTGTTAACTTAAAGTAGGAAATTCGATGAGTGGAGAATAACGTATCTACAATGCTGATGTGTTATAATACAGTGCTAAACTTTCTTCCAACACTAAGGTATCCACGGATCGAACTTTCGACGTCCACTGTCGCCTTCTTCAGGATCAATAATGACCAGTCACTACCGAACGTAAGCTCGCGAAAGTTACGGACACGTGACTTTATTGACACGTGTCATTACGGATACGTGACGTCAGCAATTGGTCAAACGTGCCAGGAAGTTTATAACGCCCACTGTCCCTGTTGAGTGATGGCTGGAGTGCCCTGATGTATATGGCCTCCTTTATACCTCTCATAAAGTAGACCTCCTCAGTGTCTAATGTTCTGACTTTGTCCAGTGAAACGGTATGGCCCGGATATTCAATGTGGATGTGTTGAGAGACTTCAGGCGAATGAGAGCTGGGGCGTTTGTGCTCAAGGAATCTAGTTCTCAATGAGCGTTCTGTCTCACCGATGTAGACGAAAATTCAGTGGTCGTCGAAAATTTGATCCGTGTATACCTTAGTGTTGGAAGAAATTTTAGCATTGTATTATGATTACTACCAACACAGATGAGCTTCAATTATAATGTTGATGGGTATTGTTTGTCGCAGAATAATGCATGCTGTGATAGCCTGTGCTTTAATCTAGTCAATGATCATACTTTCCGTAACTCAAACTAGACGCCAATGACAATTTTGATAAACCTTCAGGATAAAAATATAACGTACACAATATGTCAGCCACACGCCCATGTCGGTACTGTTTGCCGTGCACCCTGTTGATGGCAGCCGTGGCTATTTCTGACAGCTTAACCTGCAAAGAAAGAGTTTTTGTTCAATATATAAGTTGACACATCTAGATTACAAAATAATTCATAAAACTGGATAAGGTTTCTAACAGACTTGTTCGCTGATGGTAGACAGCGGATGTCGTCTGACTCTGTTAGATATCTTATGCTTCGATTATAATATTGGAAGAGGGGCCACGTGCAAAATTTTAAACAAAAACAAACTAACATCTTTGAGAGCACATCACAATGAGTGACTGAAAAAAGATACCGTAAGATCAACGAAATCAACTTACATGATCTTCGTGGTCGAAGGGAATCTTTGTCGCGTTGAAGGCGTATGGGGACATCCACAGTTGACCCAAGGAGTGGAGTGTCAGGTAAGCCTGTACCGTCCCCCGACGCTCCATGATGAAGTCTGACACTCCTTTGATCTCCGGCTCTGATTCCGGAGACCGGCCGCGGTAAACGTCACTACAAGGATCCGTACTCGACCCGATCGGCCCTGTAATACAATATAATACTATTGTTGACCAGTAGTATATGATAAAACGTTCAGCAACTTGTCCAACAACTCTTGAAAAGCCATTACGCTCTGCAAAAACATAACAGCATAATGAATGTAGCACAGAATAAATCATTGTACTTGTATTATCTACTAACAGAATTCCCCTAGGTTACATAATTCCGCCACCCTGAAAGGATACGCCCAAACAAATCTCTAACCCAACGTCCCCGAGTATAATGCACTTCTGTATTTCTTAACTGTGCATACCTGGGGGATGCTGCACTAGAGATCTCTTAAACCACCTGTTTTTCAAAGTGTTGGATTAATGTAACCAGACGGATTATTGTAATGGAGGTTATATGATCAAACGTACAGCAAATTGTCCAACATCTCTTGGAAACTATTACGCCCTGCTGTAAAAGATTACGTTGTATGTAGCAAAGAATAAAATCATCGCACAGTCTTAGGTGGAATTTCTTATCTCTAGGCACTTTCATGATAAGTACTGTCCTACATTTACATATATTTACAATACAAAGATTCACGTCATTATGTATTCAGATTTTATCTATAGAGAGGAATTCTGGTCTTGAAGACGACAGACATGTATGATCATTGTTACCTTTGATAAGAAGAAGAAAAACTTTATTGCGCGACAATTGTATCTGATACTATGTATGACAGCGTACGTTCATGAAAGTCGACCTATTGCTAATAGTTAACAAACACAAAGAGCTAGTCAAAGCTATGACTAACAGTAGAGATAATCTATTTTGATATGATGGTTATGCCGTTTATTGGTGTGTTTGTGGACAGCATAATCGAGAAGTTATGGATGGATCTTTGGGATATTTGAAGGATGAATCCAGGACCGAAATGTCTCTTTTTTCTGTACTGAAGCAAAAGCAGTTCGTTTCTATATCTCAATCTTTTGATTTAAAGGCAGCCAAAATGATATTAGCGCCGAAAAAATAGAAATAGAATAATGTTGAAATCTTTATGGTAGTGACATTCACTAACCCTGTTCAGCACATTTAAGTAGTAACTTCATACTTTGAGCATTTCAAAGCCGCGCAGAAACGTGCCGTACGATGATCCCCTTAGTTTTGCGAGGCTACTAAAACCCCGGCGATGATTTTCAGTGAGTTCTCACATCACAACGACAGCGTATTTTTGCATCATGGACGTCTCTTACATTGTGATAGTGTTGTTTGAACTAATCATGTATAGAAATAAGTAGATAAATAGACTTTGAAAATTCAAACTTTTCGGGCCCTAATATTGCTTTGGTTTCCTTTAAGACTCACCTCCCCAGCGTACGTCCCAGTTACGGTTTAAGTCGACGCCCAAGCAGGTGCAGTTCCGCGCTGTGCTGGTTTTTTCACAGGTGCAGTTTCGGTCCCTGTCGTCGCCTGTACAGGTGCAGCTGCTAGTTGGGTCACCGTTCCCATCCGCACACGTGCTGTTGTAGTAAGCGGTAGACTTTCTCCACAGCCTCCTCTGTGGAACAAAGGTAAGCCTAGTTTTAGACTTAATTTTTAATGAAAAATTGCTATAATATGTACTCATATGTAATCTTATATATACACTGTACAACGTAAGTTAACTGACTCGGCAAATCTATGTCGTGTATCTACAGTTTGGGTGTCATAGCGACATTCTATGGTACTGCAGTGGAACGTGCGATTTTTTTCTGTGGTATCTATCTCAAAGTCCACTTTGAAAGGTAAGTACTGTACGTTACAAAAAGTATATTTTGGGGGGGGGGGAAGCATTCTCAGCGTCGATTTGTTGATTTTTGTAAAAGGACATACGGTTGGTACTTACCGCAGGATGTGACCATGAGTAAATGTATCCGTCCGCGTTGATAACAGGGGCGACGTACCAGTCTAACTTCTCCAGAAGATCTGTCACGGTCTGGTCATGGCCGTAACGTGTCACCAGCTACGGAAACATGACATGGGTAATGCTTCGGTCACAATTGCGCTGCGCCGGTATGGGGTGTAGTCTCGGCCGGGGCCCCCGAAGCCAAAAATACGTCCCGGTGGACTGTCGAATATCGAAGGGGCACCACAATTAGCTTACGGCGTTTTTTTTTTCTTTCCGGGTCCCGGGTTGATTTAAGATCCGAGTTAAAATCATCCCGGGGCCCGGCCGTGCCCCAAGATAGACGGGTTGCCACAGGGTAACCCACGGGGCAACGCAGGTGTCACACCCAAAAGTGCAAAAACAGCCCGTTAACTACCCAGCGAGGCCCCTTTTTCAAATTGTGACCGAAGCATAACGTAAATGCAAGAAATAAATCGCAAAAACGGGAAGAACATTGAATCCAGATCCTTACTTTTCATTTAATACATTTAAACCATTCGAAGCTGGTGTGTTACGCCAAATGGCGGTTATACCGGCTATATAGATACAGATACAGAATTCTCAGATGACTCACCTGGTGAATGAAATACAGAGCTGTAGCTGGAGTGATCCACTCCCGAGCGTGGACCCCAGCATCCATCCAAACCGCACGCTTTGGAGTACTCTTTGCTACACCGATCTAAAAATATGTGCGAAGACCATACTTCTGACTTAAGCGAAAAAAAATTAACGGTTCTCAGTGGCAAATGTGCTAGATGTTGGCACATCGGCAACCAAATCCGCAGTGTGTTTTTTGGCACACAGTTTGACAGATTAGCCGAATAGGCTCGGTGGGCGTCACCCCACCGTCCGGGAAGGTAGTGTTAAGTGCCTTTCCCAAGGGCACAACGTCGGGGCATAGTGAGTATCGAACTCGGGGCCTATTGATTCCGAGTTCAACGCTCTAACCGTTACGCGGCGCCGACGTCACACTTAAGCGAAGTAGAATGCAAACACTTTTTCTAAACAGTTGCTTTTCTAAACAATGTACAGACGAGACAGTAAGAAAACATGGTCAACAGCATGCGAGATACGGAATAGTCTTGTTATGTTTTGTCTTAGAAATTTTCCTTTGATACAATCATACTGGTCTTTGTTAATCAGATTTTCTAGAAGGGGTTTGATTCTATTTGCTAGTTAAGTAAGCCTATCGGTCTCCAGTTGTTCAGTATTTCTGAGTTTTTACTTTTGAAAAGTAGTCTTGATATAGTTGAAGAGATTCATCAGTCACGTGTAATAACAGTTACAAGAATATTCATCAATCAGTGACTTATAAAAGGTAACGAGATACGCACCTCCAAATCTCGTCCAAGTCTCGTCCTAGTCTCGTGTTCTCGTGAGACTAGGTCACTCCGTGATCAAGATGTACAGTAGACATCGAAAATTTGGAGGTGCGTATCTCGTTACCTTGTATAAGTCACTGATTGATGAATATTCTGGTAACCAGTCTTGATATAGCTTTCCTTTTGTACTTGTTAAAGAAAATTGTAACATTTTTTTTAAATAAAATTGCGAGCTACGGAGAACCGTTGTAATTGACATTGTACTACTACGATATAGAGAAGCCAAACAAACCTTCATCGCCACCACTGGTCTTCCCTCAAACGTGTGTGCAACGTTTACCACAGTTGCGAGGTCAGGGTACTTTCCTGCCGTGTCCGCAAGGTACTGCAGTATCTACGGACAAATTGAACGAATGAACTTTATTGCTCGACGATTGTACATGGCACGACATAAAGAGACAGCTTGTAGACACTGCTAGTCTGCCTGAACTAATCATGGTGTGTCGGTGCCATGTCGGGAGACTTTAAGGAATGTCCTTCATTCCTTTGGGCTTCATACAAAGGCTTAAGGCAATAGAAACTAATCGTGTTGCCCTATCTTTATCAGCTTTATCTGCACTAGTACCGTTTATACACAAGAACAACAACAGAAACCATCCCGGCCAACAAACTGCATTCAGGACTCCACAAAACAAACAAAAATTCTTGGCGTAAGTAAATCCGCTAGGTTACATAACTCCGCCACTTTGAAAAACAGTGGGTTTTACATCTCTCTAGTAGATCACTCCAAGTTATGCAGAGTTTTGATGTACAAGAGTGCATTATACTGGGGGACGTTGGGCTGGAGATTTGTTTGCACGTATCTTTCGGAACTATGTACCCTGGTGGAATTATGTTTACCGATTTTGAGAACAAAGTATCATTATGATAGCGTTGGGCTCAAATTTTGAATTCACCTCATCATAAGGATGGTATCTGGCAAAGTTGAACTCGCCGACTTTGTCGTCTTCAGCCAACCGCAGGTTCTCACGGAGATGTTCCTCAATTCTCTCGCGATAGTCCTCCACGAAGACTTCGAAGGGCAGTCCGTACTTACGTAACAGGCCTTTGAGTTCGTCCGCAATGGAAGGCCCTATCGTGACAGCGACGTCGGCCGTGCCAGGAATGATTCTCGTTCCTAAAAACTACGTAGACACGAATGGATGGGTTAGGCCATATTGATTTGATTATATGGATGACATCCGTGGCGCAGCAATTTTGCCCCCCCCCCCGCCCCAAAGTTTCGTCCATACTGTAAATCGTACAAAGCAGTTCCTCTCTCTCTCTCTCTATACATGTATATATATATATTTCGGAAAACGGATATCAATGTCGTAGAATGCCAAAGTCAATTCCAAAGTCAATTCCAAAGTCGAACAAGTTGTGAAAGAACAAAAATGAAGAATCTATTATTCGGTACTCATACTCTGTGTGTTTATTTTTGTTCATCTTACTTGATCACGAAGATCTTATAATGAAGGCCACTTTCGTTTTTGCCAAACTTAACTCGCACGCTCGCATCAGCATTGGGGTCCCCGGAGGATTACATCCAAATAATCAAATCAACAGGAACATATTGGAGTCATATATATAATAAAGGATATCGTAGTCATTTCAGACACAAAGGTTTGATGTCTTTTATGCATTCTGAGTATCATACATCTACTTTATTATAAAGACCTCGTTCCCTATAATATTACAATAGCGTTGGAATTTGGCTTCTTGTAGAGAAGTGTTTAGTACTTTGCCATTTAGATTTGCACATAGATGCTACTTAGAACTATTTAGGAACTTTCCACGCATTAAATTGGAACGTTTATATCGTAGCCACACCTTTTTTCTACAAGTAGGCAGATGGAAATAAAAACAAGCGCCAAACCTTATACATAACAAAAGGTTATAGTATGATAATTCAACAAAGTGTGTATTAGAATATGACCCAGGTTCGTCATAGTCGATGTCAATTATAGTATTATTTTATTTACAGCAAACTAGAAATGACTAAGGCAGATAGAAACGTGATACCAACACAGCTTGGTAGATTATGTTATTCTTATAAGTTTCCCGCGGGTACGGGTACAATGCTCTCTTCCACTGTGACTAACTAAATGCAGGTCAGAGACAATACATTTGGTGGCATCGTGTGGCGCGATGGGTAGAGCATTTCGCCCACAACCGAGAGGTCCCTTGATCAAAACCACTGATATGCTCTTTCCATGACTTTCCTCACTTAACTCACGAGTGAATGAGTACATAGCTTCGGTTAGGAATATCCCTCGGGTAGGACCTTAAATGGGGGTCCCGTGTTTGAGGAGCACGTTATGTTAAAGACCCCACCGCACTTATCGAAAAGAGTAGGGGTCCTTCCCGGTGTGAGTGGTTCAAAACCTACAGCCTTATGGCTGCACATGGGGCAAATGTCGTATTGAGGTCACCTGAGTTAGCGCCAAATGGCAGCCGCTCCAGACCCGTGCGATCTAGCCCCGCCAATTGTAAACTCCTCCCAATAACAACAATATCATATATACTCCTCCAGTGATTGTAAAATCCCATGTCATCCCATACTACTACACCATATTTTATAAGATAGACTAATTAGCTTAACAGAATGTTATCTATGTACCATTGAATGCCATACTTTGTACCTTGTACAATTGTTGTGCAATAAAGTTATTATTATTATTATCATTATAAATCATCATTAACAATGTTTGTACCTGGGTGGGATCCGATAATTCGGATAAAAGCTGTGTTATGGATTCAGCGGTGGTGTTTCCAAGATGAACTCTTATCTTCTGTATCCTAATATTGGCAACATAAAAGGACCTGCGTGACCATGCATGGCATTTCAGGCACACGCACACACACACACACACACACACACACACACACACACACACACACACACACACACACACACACACACACACACATACACACACACACACACAAACACACACAGACACACACACAAACACACACACACCAAAAAGCTATAACAATCAGCAGGCATAGGCATAGAACTTTGCAAAAAAAAATATTCTGTCAGACGTACTACTCACCCACGATACGCAGTGTCGAGATCTTCATCCACCACTATCTGACCGTTGGAAAATGAAATCCAACCAAAGACAGAGACACAAAGTAGAATCTTGAAAGCAGCCATAGGTACTTAGTAGTACATAGGTACCACTACGGGTAAGTAACTGACAATGTAGGTGATTGTCGATGTAGGGACTTCGCTCTCTTCAGTGAGTGTTTGAGAACAAGTGAACAGTAAAATGCTTGTGAAAACAGTGTCACACCGTGGGAACATTCCAGCAATTACGCCGTGCTGGATAGTGAGACACCTTACACTCGACAAAACATAACAAGACTAGATTAACAGAAACATTCTTTCTTTGGAACTTTGGTCATCTGACAAATTAATGTACATGTACAGTTGTATCTCTAAAACAGGTGGGAACGAAGCAGGTACACGTATCTAGTCATTTCTAGTTGGCTTCTTACACATTTCCGTCCATATAGTATAGATAGAGGTGTGTAGATGACCCGGATGTATATCATCCTACTGAGATCACTGTCCCGGGATATCATGCTGTCCGCCATGTTTGTCACCATGACGTCACGTAGTGACAAATCTGTTTCTGAAAGTGTCACAGGTCTTCAATACGCATGCGTTTCTATATATGTACTAGCATCGAAGAATATGAGTTTGATAGTAGATAGTAGATAGATAATTAACGGGTACGGGACCAAGCTGCCGGATTCTGTAGGAAGGACAACGACAGAGGTTTTTTTAAACCTTTATCAATAACACAGTAAGTACAACATGTGGACAATCATACACACAATATAAAGTGTAAATAAACAATTTACAGGGTTAAGGGTGCTGACTGTTGAACATTACAGAGTCAAACAGGAAAGTGTTCCATAAATTGTCATTCATCAGGTCTCTATTACTGTCCTTTTGTTTTATCCATGATTTGTAAACAACAAATTTTGCCACAGTAATCACTTTGTTCACAGCCACATTGACGTCCAGATTATGGTTGAGTCCGAGAAATATCAACAATTTGGTTATCTTTACACTAGTACCATTATGATTCAACATGTTTTCAAGTCTTTTCCAGAAGTTTCTGAGTCTTTTTCACTTTACAAACATGTGTATATAAGTCTCATTTTCATTACACAATGTACACATTGGGCTATATATCTCGCCATCCTGGTTTCTAATTTGCCATTTGTTTAGTGACTAGTTCGACTACGACAGAGGTGCTAGTGTCACTTATGTTATTGTTACAATTTGAAGAAGGGGACCGGCCGGCTAGTTTACTGCCTTTTTTCACACTTTCACGCGTGGCTTCTATGTGGACCACCTGCGATTAATATCATAAATGGTTTATTGGTCCAAAATTACTCGTGTAATGGCAGCCAGTGCTGAATTGCTGCAGGGTTTACAATCACATAATACACAATAATACACAAGATACATATTTGCTCCGCACTTGCACTATGTGGAACTGTCACAAGGGTCTGGGCGGCTGCCATTCGGCGCCACCAGCTGACCTCAATACGACCTTCCCCAACCGAAGTCAGGTACCTATTCACACCTGGATGTAGTGATTACTTTACACAACTGCTGCGGTCTTTATCGGAGCAAATGGTGACAAGATGAGAAGTTCGACAAAGTACGTCAGGTACTGGAGTGTCAGTTTATCAGTACGTGTTGTAGATACTAACATTGTAGCTTACAGGGTGCTTGTGTATCCCAAACCCGTCATTATCGTCTCTGTACGTCACTACCAGCTGGCCTTCCGGTCCTACAGCGACGCGTTCAATCTCCAATCCAGAGGCAACATGGCGAACGAACTGTCCGCGGCTTGTGAACACGGACACCCGCTTGTTTCTTCGATCTGCCACGATGACATGACCAGAACTGTCCGTACAGATGTCCCTAGCACCCGCAAGTTCTCCATGGCCGCTTCCCAGACCACCAAAACCGAAGAGAAACTGCCCGGTCTCGTTATAGACCCGTACCGCACTCGTGCCGTCTCCTGTGATGAGGATGTTCCCATCTTTGTTGACGGCAAGGAAGCGAGAGAATGAAAACGGCGACTTTTCATCACTAAACGTCCTTAACAGGGAGCCGTTCGGACGGAATATGTCGACCATAACACTGCCTATCGAGCTCAGCAGAACGATATGGTCATTTCGCGGGTCCACGGCGATTCCGCGGACATCCCTACCTGTTGGAATGTCAAACATGGTCAGTCCTTGGCCGTCCCTACTGTACTGCGCTACAACACGGAGAGAGAGACAACCCCGTCTTAGACCGCCTCTACCGTTCTGTACATCACGGGAGAAACGAAACTTCACCCGCCCAAATACCCACAGGTTGTCCTGTCCGTCGATGGCAATACCCTTTGGTAAGATGGTAAGGCTTCTTCCTCTCGATTTACCACATTTGCATTTTCCTTCTTCTCTACAGCGCACAGTGTCCTTTGGCATAGGACCACTGATGTTGTCAATGCTTGTGTTGGACGCAACGGTTGAGAAATTGTGAACGTAGGCGCCTTTCATGTCGAATACCTTTACAAGAGAGTCGTCTTTTTTCACGATCACAAATATCTCGTTCCGAGAAGATACAGTGATCCCGCGTAGACGAGAGAACGGTCTCTGTTCTGATCCTCTGACACCAAATGTGATGACGTGAGGAGCGTTGCCTCCAGCAAGCGTGTCTGTAGCAAAACAAAATGATATCATTCATTGATTGATTGATACTATAATGAAATTATGTTAAAACACTCTTAGGGGCCCTCTATAACTCTTTTAGCATCTTAAGCATAATCAAGGAAAGTCATCTATTTATTCATTTATTTGTAGTACAATGATACGTGATAATGAGAAAATCCTTGGAGCTATGAGAGAACCAAGTATGAGGAAAACGGACAAGTGTCATCAATTTTTTCAGGATCTGCATCAGGAAGAATCGATGAAACATTTACTGCCATATAAGTCGTGGACAGCCACAATTTATAAGTTCTTTATTTGTAATATTCGCACTTCATATCGAGAAAAATCATTGGAGCCATGAAAGAACCAAGAATTATAAAATCTTACAAGTGTTCTTTCAAATTGTTTTTTTCAGGATCTTTTGTATTTACCATTAGTGTTGCTGGAGTTGAGAATAACCTCGCACGCACTTGTTTTTTCCACAGCAAAAGATTTGTACGTTGTTTTGTCTTGCGTACTTGTAGAAACTGTTGTATGAAGACCAGAAGCTGTCGGCTGAAAAAGAAGCCAAATTTAAGCCATACTAATGCATTAACCACACGCCGACAAATTGCTAAATTAATTGAAACTTTAGATCTAGGAATAAGGTCTAGACAAATCTAGAAGCCAAAACATCAATCATTTATGCTTATGAATAAACACGAGCAGTCTCTTACGACTAATACTTTGTTTACACGCTGCAAAATCTAAGACAATTTTAATTGTGTCGACGTTTGTAACATCACGTTTTTCAATTTATGTTCACAGTCATAGATAACCATTATTGCAACAAAAACAGTAGATCATAATCGTTTTCTTTTCTTTTCTTCTTCTTTTCTTCTTTTGATATGTATATCTATGTAAAATAAATCTGCATCTGTTCATAAACTCTTTTTTTTGTCTGAGATTAAGGGACTGTAGAATGTACTTTGACTGTATCATTATATTATTGGAAAATATTCGAATTAAATCAATGTGTTAGTATTTAGTAATTCTTACAAGGAATTGAAAGGTGTATGCAGCTCAGTCTGTGGTATGCTCCTCTAATAATAAACCATTCAAGTGCCATAAGAACCAGAGAAGCATCTATTTTCTTATAGCCCATTTACCTCTATAATCTCAGGCGGTGTTCCAGGATACAGAGGCTCTGTATGGCGGTTTTCCATGATCCCATAGACGAGTCCTGTCACTATCAGAGTTACCACAACGCATAACGTCAGCACGACACCAGCCAGCTTAGGCCATGGGAGAACATGGCGCACTCGGCCACCACGGACAGGTCGCTTTTCTGCATTATCTGTTAAGAACGGATGTTTTAGTATCTTGGACTTCTCTCCAAATATCTGATTTCTTACTCTTTACATAAGTCTTTACGTATGCAAATAGCTGTAATGTATGTCAGCAACTGTAACAACTTTTATGTACGAAAATAATTTCATCAGTATGGTAGAATATAGGGTACAGGAGATTCTTTTTACACAACCAGGTAATCTCACCTGCTGACGTTTTGGTGTCTGTCAGACACCTTCTTCAGAGCTTCTGACTGTACTGGAGTACTGCTTCATACTGGCTACTTATAGCGGTGAGAAGCAGTACACCGGTCAGAAGCTCTGAAGAAGGTGTCTGACAGACACCAAAACGTTAGCAGGTGAGATTACCTGGTTGTGTAAAAAGAATCTCCTATACCCAACTTTTATGTACTTCAGTTGTATGTTGTTTTTGTACCCCACGAATATTAGCTACTTACTTGTTACTTGTATGATAGCTAATGGACGAAATAAAGTATCTTTATAGTACAGAGATGGGGCAGAAGTTTAGCTTCTAATATATTAGAATGTCATTGTAGAATCAGTGTTGCAGAGGTTTAAGATATGTTGTGATCTTAAAGAATTCAGCTCAGTATGTCCAGAGAAGTAAGACATGCCACAAGAAAAGGAATCGTTATGGGTTTTAAAGTTAAGTGTACAAGACCTGTGCGAAATTCGTAAGATTGTTTGCATCAAGATTGTATTATAGAAAGAAAGGAATTGATAAGGGCAGTTTTAATTTACCCGCAAGGCATTACAGAAGTGTAATTCAATACTCAAAGTTTGCATTTAACAAAGAGGATACATAAAAATATTCCTAAATATTAGAAATTTCACCAGTAATGTAAGAGCGCTTTATCGTATTCTTTTGTAAGGCAGATTAGTCTTATAGAATGGTTGTTGTTATGTAGCTGGAGCGAACTGCCATATGTTGTACTTTGCACAATTGTACAACAAAACTTACTATCAACTGTATGCAGCATGTGTATTCGACTAACCTGAAGATGAGCCACTGGCAGTATCGGACGATTGTCCTGGACTCCGGTCCTGCTCAGTCGCATCTCTTCTTACTTTCTGACCAGGTCTGGGCCCCATCTCTACTGCCTCCGCTTCCTCGTAAATACCCGCGATGTCTGAGTAACAATCTTCAGGGCTGGCCTCTACCCCTGTTCTAACTTTCTGACTAGTGGGGAGGTTACTCTGCTCAACTGGATGTGCGTCCTTGTAAATTCCTGATACGGTGGAGTAAGATTCCTCTGGACCGACCACGACTTCTGCTCTAACGGTCTGACTATCGGGGGTGTTACTTGGTTGTATGACTACTGGCTCTGGGTCTTTGTAAGTTCCGGATTCCGTGGAGTAAGTGTCTTCTGCATTGGCCATAGCCTTAACTGTCTGACTACTAGGGACGTTACTTGGCTGTATGCCTACTGGGTCTGGGTCTTTGTAAATTCCGGATGTCGTGGAGTAAGCGTCTTCTGGACTGGCCATGACTTCTACTCTGACTGTCTGACTTGGGTCGCTACTTGGCTGTATGGCTACTGGCTCTGGGTCTTTATAGATACCTGATACTGTGGAGTAAGAGTCGTCTGCACTTGCCATAATTTCTTCTTCAACTGTCAGACAGTACTGTGGATATTGCTTGACTGTGACACTACTGGCTCTGTGTCTTTGCAGATACCTTATGGCATTGAATCGTCTGTATTGACCATAGTCTCTACTCTAACGGTCTGACGAATGGTGACTTACTGGCTTACTGGAACACTACTGGCTCCGTATCTTTATGACTATGCGATGGTGCTGAGCTGTCTGATTGATTTGGATGGAGTTTTATCTTTGACTTCCAAGATACAAGGGGCATCTAGTCCCCCCCCCCCAATCACTACTGTCCAATGTTTAAAAACTGTCTAGCTAGCGAAAGGTCTTAAGGATAAGACATCTTTCCTACTTTTAAATGTTTGACTAAAGACATATGGTAAAAGGAAGGTTAGAAGACTTCCTTAGCTACTTAGAGGTACTGGGAAGGCTATACTTCTTGCGAGCCGTGGTGGCCCAAGTTTCACGAAGAGAACTCTACTCTACATAAACAAGCAAGGAAACAAGCGTGTACCTGTCTTAACCCTGGGTACCCCTCCAATCCCTCTTTAGGCGTGACAGTCTGTGGCTCTCACTCAGCTGGCTAGTCACTGTCCACGTTATCAGATACTTCACCTGTATGAAGGATGAGCAGAAGGTTGCTGGACGATCATCAAGATATCGAAATTGAAGAGAAGTATGCAGATTACATGTTGAGCAGCGCTTTATGTAGAACCATTCCTTCCCGGCAGCACCAACGAAAAAGTGATTGTCTGCATCAACGAATAAGAAAGGGTCAGCTTTTTACAGACATATTGTCTAGAAAAGCTTTACAATCAGGATATATGATTAACGCCCTTCTTATCACAGACAAATCTGGATCTGCCTAAATAAAAAAAAGTGAGATTGGAGGATTAAGTAGCATTGTTTCTTTGTGATTGTCTTGGATACATGAATAATGAATCTGGGTCTCTCAATTGGTCTGAGATGAATCGATATTAAAGAAATATCATAACTGAAAAATTATTATGTTTCAGCGCAATAAGGAGACCTCTAGATTTAAAATATTTACATGAAGACAATTATTTTACGACTGTTTCTGTAAGGGAAAAGGAAGTGTTTACAAACGTTGGATTCAATCTCTTTCAAAAATCTTTGTATTTACGTAAATGTCAAATTGCGACTCAGTAGTACCGCAAGAAAGACGAAATTGCTTCCCAGAATGCCTAAGGAAAACAATGTCCTTCGCTTTGATATTCAAATTTTGTCAAAATATAGGTCCAGATGAACTGTACTACTTACTTGTAAAAAAACAGATGAACTGGGACTGGCTTTAATCATATGTATACACGTATGTCCTGATTGAACACACATTCTAGACAATTTCCTCAGTAAAAACTAATCTTTTCCATCTTTTTCTTCGAAGGATTAGTTTTTCCTGCGAATTCGAAGATCGAGTTGTGCATAAAGCGCCGCTCAACACCGAATCGCCGCACTTTGCTTCGATGCCGTTTACGAACGTTCTGACCGTCCAGCAACCTTGTCGATATCTTTCTGAGCAGTTGTAAGCAACGTCGAGGTCTACCAGTCAACAGAGGTACAGACATTTGTAACTTATAGAAAGGTATTCGCTAAGGTTTTCCTTTGAGTGAGACAGTACTTAGTTGAAGTTAAAATCTTGCCCACAACTTCGTGTATATGGGCGGTGCGCATCTACTTTTTTTCCCGTAGCACTACTCAACATCATAAGATTCGTCCAAATGGCATTTTCTATTTTAAAAAAAATGAAAAAACGCAGGTCGAGCCAAATTTTTATGAAAGATCAGCTCTTCCACAAAGTATAATGTGCGATATGTAACTTCGAATCGTCTTTTTCAGGATCCAGAACCAGTAAAGATGCAGTCAGGAAACAACATATCTAGTCTGACAGTTAGAACAGAAACAGAGGCCGGTCCGGAAAACTCTTACTCGGCGATATCGGGAATTTATAAGGACCCAGAAATTGTAGTGATACAGCTAGAAATCACTACTTCTAGTCTGAAAGTTAGAACAGAAACAGAGGCCGGTCCGGAAGACTCTTACTCCACGATATCTGAAATTTATAAGGACCCAGAGCCAGTAGTGATGCAACCAGAAAACACTACTTCTAGTCCGACAGTACGAACAGAAACAGAAGCCTGTCCGGAAGACCCTTACTCGACGATATCGGGAATATACAAGGACCCAGAACCAGTGGTGACGAAGCCAGGTAACGTCATTTCTAGTCTAAAAGTAAGAACAGAATCAGTGAGGAGTCCAGAGGACTGTTACTCAACGATATCGGGTGTCTACGAAGAGGCAGAAACAGTCAACATACAGCCACATGATGTCCCACCTGGAAGAACTGCTACTGCTGGGCGAGAATCGCATGATCATAGAGACCCGCTGAATGCAGGTACGTTAGGTGAGTCTCCGTGTGACATACATATTATGATACAATATGAACTCTGTGAATTCGCATACATTTTTGAGAAGAGACATATGTAAACAATACATTTGTGGTAGCATCGCTTTAGTTTTTGTTTCTCCCATTGTTCGCTAGCAATGCGACAAGTAATTATACTTTGCCTCGAGCCTTCAAACTACTGCATTTAGGCCATGTGGGCAAGAACGTGCAAATACAGATTAATCATTATACTAACCATCCTTATTTGGACATGAAGTCTTTAAAAAAGATGCGGCGTAGAGCACAGCACTCAAGATATTTCAATGCAGCTACGGAGTCTTTTCCGTTTCAGTTGACTTTCAGTTCCAAATCCTAAAATTGAGTAGACGAATTTGTACCAAACATCTGTACATCTACTGAACAGTAGTAACTGTTACTTTCTTGGTAATACGGCCTTGCAAAAGATATGCTTTAATTCAGTATATTATTAGTAGCACCTTTTGATACTGCCTTGCCACCCATGTATATAGATCTGCTTGGAGATTACAACAGACGTACCAAATACAATACATCCCATTTACGGGGGAAATGTTTCAAATCGTTTTTACAGATGTCGAAGAGGAAGGACCCAACCGCTGTGGCCGATTTTTCCACCTTCACCCACGGGCTAAACTGGTCGGTGCTTTGACCATGGCTTCAGTAGTGGGAGTAACATTGGTGGCAGCGTTGTTGGTACTCTTCCTTGGTGGGTCCATCGAAAACCGACCTTCGGACAGCCAGAATTCTCCAACACCTCCTTGGGATATTGAGGTAAAAGAAATGTTTAAAGAATTACGTTTTCTTCTTGTGTTCCTGTGGCACTAATGGCTTTAGAGATTGAGCTGAACTCTCATTATAGTTTTGCAATAGTCCACAGTTTGTCTGTTTTTTAGTTCTCAATGTTAGAATGTAGCATTGTATCAATTCATGTTTTGTATTGTACTTGTTATCGATCATGTGTGGTCATATGTGCATTTAGCCCTTCTGGGCAGGAATATGCAATAAAGACTATTATTATTATTATAATTCCGCCGGTTCCCCTAAGACGGATACATCACAAAATTATGTAATCAAGGATTCTTAAGAATGAGTATCTGGAGTGCGCATATCTCGAGGCTTACGCATGCTGCATTAGTAGATATTAAGTGTAAATTCGATCACCCGTGTTTTCTTCGAAACTAAAAGAAGCAAATAATGCAAGTAAAGAATGTGTGTGTGTGTGTGTTTGTGTGTGCGCGCGCGCGCGCGCGTGTGTGTGTATGTGTGTGTGTGTGTGTGTGTGTGTATGTGTGTGTGTGTGTGTGTGTGTGTGTGTGTGTGTGACGGTATATTTTGGAAATGGTCAGACGTTTCAGGTAGCATCCACTACCTTTCGTCAGTGACTGGACGAGATTTCTGGTTGACCAGGTTTAAGCTTGCGTATCTTGTTACCTGGTTGTCTAATCGTCATTGACGAAGGTAGAATATTTTTTCAGAGTTTTGGTATAAAACCTGGTTCTGCCAGATCTTTCCTTAGTCACCGAAGAAAGATAGCGGATGCTGTCTGAAACGTCTGACTGTTTAAAGAATTTCATCCAGTTGCTTGAGTTGGCGTATATTTTTACCTGGATGTCTAACCTTCATCAACATATCAAGGTAGAATATTGTTTGTGTCAGCAGCCTACTTGAGCTCGTTTTGATCACTCCCTAAGACACAGACCTCGATTTGTTTGAACTGCTGCCATGATTTGTCTGGATCTAATTCTACAATCCGAATTTTCAATGAATACATTTATTTTTTCGTTCCGCTGTTTAATCACAAAAGTGAACAAACTTTGTTTCAGCCGACAATCGTGTACGTTACCCTGAATGACCACACCTGGCAGTGGAGGTTTTGTAGGACCAATAAGATGGTCAACACTGTACCTGAATCTGCTAGCACGGTGAGTTACACCTAGTGTTTTCATTACTGGTTTGCGATAGCAACCCTATTCTGTTTTTGCTTGCAAGGATGGGGGCCGCCATGTTGGATGTGACCATTTTATAGGAAGGGTATTTTTGTGGGTCGCTAATGTTGGGTCTAACCATTTTGATGGAGGGGTGTTTTTCTTGCTGTTTTTTTTCTAGTGTTTTATTAGTTTTCTTTAGAACGAATGGTGTTTCGGTTACCCGACCAACCCTAGCAAAAAAAGCGAAGATCCTCGTTTTTTGGGGGGGTCGGTAGCAACGGACATAAAATTTTCGATCATGTGATAAAGTTCAAAAGAGACTTCCTGTATTTCACACTCTGTTAATAGATGAGGGTTTCGAAAAGTTAATGTGCGACTGTGTTGTAAACATTTCACTTCTCTTTTCAGTTTATCAATAGTCTTGTGTTTGTACAATGTATTTCTGTATATTAACTACAATGTGATGATGAAGATACCAGTGTCTGGTGCATTTCAGTTTTACAATTCGCTCAAATGTACTTATTGCTTTGGTCGAAATCTAAATCCAAAAAAACAAACAAAAAAACACAGAATTCCAACGCATCGATCCTAGTATTTTCAGGATCTTAACCACAACATTTTTCTAAGGCCTTAACATGGCCTTCTCCAGATAAATTCCGAAGTATGTTAAAATTGTCTGACAAAACATTTGGATTTTGAAACCAAAATTGATCTAATGTATTCCTTAGGCATCATGGCCAGTATCTGCCAAAGACAGAAACACGACATTCGCTGTGGAATCAACAACTGTACTGGAGGTACTGCCCAACGCAAGCAGTACTAACGGTAAATATACAATATATGAAGTTACAATACACAAACTTATAACTTACACATTACGTTGACTGAACAAATCACGCGAACCGGAGCCGAATCTCTGCTTGGAGAATAAGATTGTGTAAACACAGGCTAATTATATATTTGATTAACACATTACGTATACACGCTAGCTATAAGAGAATGACATTTGGAGTGAGTATTAACAGACTATTTGAGCTCAAAGATAAGTTACATTTCAAAGAGTTCCACAGATGTTAGTTTAGGGGTGTCCTTGCAACATGGCTAAGTTGTGGTACCTCTGTAAGTTTAAAACTCAATTCAATGCGCGAGTGTTTGCTATATTTTCCTACAGAAACACCAGGTAGAGACACCAAACGCCAGAACATCACTTTTCCTGCGGGTAGCTCAAAATGGGCAATGCTGAGTGGGATCGCCGTGTCGTCTTCAAACGAAATATTCGTGGCCGACTTGTACAACTCTCAGGTTTTTCTATTTTTTTATTATCATACCATTAAAATACAGAACATGATGACGACATACTCAAGCTCACAGCTTATTTTCGTGTCGCCATCAACAGAGTACATTATAAAAGTACAAAACAAATACTGAAAATGAAAAACAAATGCGGACATGCAAAGCACAGGAAAACAAATTATCTAAAATAAACTAGATGACAGTTATCTTGAAATATAAGAAAATTGAACTCAATATACAGATAAATATGTAAGCAGGTACTACAAGGCTGGTAGGACGGGGGTTTTGCTACTCAAATCTTTTGGGTTCTTTCCTGTTCAGGTACACATCCACAGCATGGAAGGTGCGTACCTTCACCATTTTACAACTCTCGTACCAGGTCGTTCAGGTAGGAAGATGACGCCACGAGACGTGTCCGTTGACGGAAAGGACACCCTGTGGGTCGTGGGGCGCACGTCCATACTTTGCTCTAGCGTGGTGCAGTATAGTAGGGACGGCCAGGAATTGTCCACGTTCGAACCCCAGTGCCATTTGAAATTCGTTGGAATTGCGCTGGACCCTCGCAGCAACAACATCGTTTTGAGGAGTGACCGTAGGTCTGAGGTCCACATGTATCGCTCCGACGGCTCGCTTGTAAAAGAGATCAAAGGGAATTTTGCACTTTATCGGTCATACTCAATCGCTGTCAACATAGATGGAAGCATCCTTATGCTCAACGACAACATGATACGCGTTTACAACCAGACCGGACAGTTTCTGTTCAGTCTTGGAGGCTATGGACGCGGCGATGGAGAACTCGGGGGTCCCAGGGACATCTGTACGGACAGTTCTGGTCACATTATCGTAGCAGATCAAGGAAACAAGCGGGTGTCCGTGTTCACAAGCCGCGGACAGTTCGTTCGCCATGTGGACGTTGGACAGAAGATGGTAGAGCATGTTGCTGTGGGACCAGAAGGCCAACTGGTAGTCACGTATCATACCGATGACACCGTAATGGTCTTTACATCTTACTAAAGAAATGTAGTGTCGCTTCAGTTGGTGACGTAAAGCCGTTAGAACCGTGTATAGGGGAGCTTTAAGCGTCAAACCTCTGCGAGTGAAAGAACCCAACACACTTATAGAGAAGAGTAGGGTGACCCGCGACTGGTCTGCTTGGCGACTGGTCTGTGAGTCGTAGCGAAGCTGCATTGCACGTGCTGACAAAGCCTTATTTTTCGTCTAAAGCATTAAGTGTTGAGGTCAACGGAAGAAAAAGAAGAATAAGTTGACCTGTCAGTTGACATGTAGCTGTGCTATGGGGTGTGTGGTGAGTTCGTGAGTGTCGTTGCTGTATACCTTTGACCATAATGGTAATCATAAATATCTTTCACTGACAATATTTCTAGCCTGATGAAGACTAGTGTATAGTCTCAGTCATCATATACTGAAGGTTTGATAATGATAGGTCATGTGTTTCAATGATTAATATCATATTACATGCACAAGTAAATAAGCAATGTTTTCTTCTTCGTACATCGATGAAATAAAAGCACAAATAAGGTCGGAATGATAGAACTTCAATTAATTTGTGCGCAAGTTTTGTGTATAAACATTTCATAACTTCAAATTGGTAAAAAAAATACACGTTGTTTTAATAACGTTTCATTATGCACATCTTTATATCACTCTCGTGTTTGTCTCCAAGAAAACTTTAATTAAACCATACCCTGTACAGTGATTTCTTTTGTGGGGAATGAAGCATGCATTTCAACAGGCTGTTTGGTTTTTTTTATTCACGAGACTCATGTTTTTCTTGAGCTGTCTGAAGGATGAGGAAAAGGCTGCTGGACGATCATCAAGAGAGAACCAAATTGTAGAAAAGTGTGTGGGTTTTGTATTGAGCAACTCTTTATGCAGAACTATTTCTTCCCGGCATCACCAGCAAAATGTGATTGATTGTCTGCATCAGCGAATAAGAAAGGGGTCAGCTTTAAGCGGACAAATTGTCCTGAAAAATTTTCCAATAAGGTTTCATAATTAACGCCATTCTTAACACAGACAAATCTGGATCTGCCAATAATTGGAGGATTAATGTAGTATTGTTTCTTTGTGATTGTCTTGGGTACATGAATAATGAATCTGGGTCTTTTTATAAATTGGTCCTGAGAAGGAATTGATATTAATCAAAATCGTAATTGTAAAATTATCATGGTTCAGCGCAATAAGTAGACCTCCTGATTTAATATATGTACATTAACTAGAACATAAAAGCAGATTATCATGATATTTCACAGGACACAATTGGATATCATCTTCTTAAGTGCGGGAGTGTTCAATGACGGAGGTTGTGTTGTTATTCTATGACGGTTCGACAAGATAATTAAAGGTGAGCAAAGTTCAAGGAACTTGAAAAACCAGTCACACGCTACCACCAAAAACAAATATGGCGCCCTCTTTGCAACTACTGCGGCCATGCCAACGACTTCTAGCAGGAGTTATAGCCAGGAAAAGGTCACGATATAGTTTACCTCTGTCAGAGCACCGTCTGAGAATGGCTGAAAACAGGCCAAACTTGACAGACACGGAGACACCGATGTTTCAGGATGTGTCTACTCTCCAACAGAAACAACAGCTCGCCCCTGTCTCTCGAGCTGTATTCTTTTCACAAGCCCAATCTACGAGACTCTTCTCTGTCTTAAGTGGAAGTTCGGAGGTTCGGGAAACTGTGATCATGGAGAAAGTGGGTTTAAACGAAGCTGCAAGGATGGTGGAAGTGGAATGGTCCGGCGGGGGTGTTAGCAGGTTTCCATACGTCTGGCTGAGCTAGGGACAATTGTCAGGTAAGTCGTATCAATGTTTCTATGTATATTAATCAACAGTTAAAGTCGTATTTCGGTGTTAGACATCATCTAAATTGATCTGACAAATTCTAAACTAGTTTTACAGAATGATACTCTAGTGTGCACGAGTGTAGCATAGTACAAGAAAGTCAGACGGCCTTGAATCGGCTGACCTTGTTTCAGTGACGAACAATGTTCGGATGAATTCGCAGATCAAGGGTCAGGGCCACTATAACTAGGTACTGTAATTCTAACTCGTAAACCGATTTTGTGAATGCAGAATCAGCTAATAAGAACGACAGGGCAGGCGACGTACCGAAAAAGGTTGAAGTACGTATAAAGGAAATGTCGCTTATACTACTATTGTTTATGTATATTTTTGTTTGTATGTTTACCCACAGTGTCCAGAGTGTTTTAACCCCGACTCCCGCTCCCGGCTTGTTCTGATGTCCGATCTGGATGTGAACGTTTCCCCCGTCAGGGTAGAGTTACAAGGTGATGACGTCAAACTATACACTTCAGCGTTTGCTTTCATATGACTTTTTCAAGTTGGGGTTGTGCCAAGTCTTATGTACATGTAGAAGATGTCCGATAATAAGAACAAACCTCACATGAAGGTCTATTTTCTTTCACAGCAAGAGGAAGTTTGCTGTCAGTAGATTGGCAGGACGGACACAAGAGTCAGTACGACCAACACTGGCTGAAGAAACACTGTTTCTCAATACAGGCCCTGTCAAAGAGGCAGAGAGACTGGCATAGAAAGGTAAACAACCCAATGTTTGTTTGTATTTATGATAGTCAGCAATATCGATATTTCCAACACAATCAAAAGACGGCCTGGCGATTTTTGGATGGTAGATAGCAATTTCTTACTCTTTTTTCTACTGCAGACCCAGTTATGGGGGGCTGAACTAACGCACGACCTGCCCAAAGCCGATTTCCCCGCCCTACTGACGGACGACCGCGCGTTGTACGACTTTTTGGTTCGCCTGGATTCTCTCGGCCTCGTTCTGGTACAGAACGTCCCCTGTGACGTCGGACAGGTGGGGCGACTGGCCAATCGGGTGGCGTTTCTCAAACAAACCTCCTTCGGGTGGGTATCTTTATATCAATCCCTTCCGTTGGTTAATTGCGAGAATAGTTGCTAGATTTTGATTTTGTGAAAGATGCCAGGCAAGCTTGTAGGCAAAAAAAGCCAGTTTTACTCGACAAAGAGCAAGAAAGAGTGACGTTTACGAGGTTTATATCAATTTTGTTCTTGCTTTGAATAATTCTACATCAAAAATCTAACCTCCATGAAAATTAATTCGCCGGGTTACATAAATCCGCCACTTTGAAAAACAGTGGGTTTGAGAAATCTCTAGTGCAGCACCCCCCCCCCCCCCCAGGTATTCACAGTTTACAGTACTGCATTATATTTGGGGAGATCTGTTTGGACATATCTTTTCAGGGGCGCAGAACTATGTACCCTGGTGGAATTATGTTAAGAGATGTTTAGAGAAAATGTTTAGAGTTATGTTAGGGGAAAATTTGTTAGAAATAACGATACGCCGTCGGATCCAGAGACTTAGCCCACTCTACTTTCACTCACGCAGAAAGGAATTCGTGGTGATGAGTAAAACAAACCCCAGTGACTTGGCGTACACAAGCGTTGACCTGGGACTACATACGGACTTAAACTTTTACAACTATAAACCAGGGGTCAGTCTCACTTTGTGTTAACGTTCTTTATCAATTTTTTACATAACGTTTTCTCTCGAATATCTTTATTTACGCAAATACAGCCACAGCATGTATGAAAATATTCTATTTCAAGCAAGAAAACTATACTTTGCATTTGCAGTAAAACAATTGTGTCATATACAGGTTCAAATGCTCCATTGTATCGAGCAAACCAAGGGGGAGGGGGGCGACAACAGCCTTGTGGACGGCTTCAACGCTGCTTCTCAGCTGAAGGAGGAGAACCCGGACGCCTTCCGACTTCTTTCCACGGTCAAAGTCAACTTCTTTCACGTAGGAACGGACCATCAGAAGTTCTCTCTTAGGCAAAGACAAAACATAATCAGGTAACTTTAATAAAGTTGTTTAATAAAATGTAGTTTATGGCGAGTGGAGCCTCAACAGATACCAATTATGCAAATAAATTCCTAATTTGCATAATTAATGGAAAACTGTCATAATTCATCGAAGTGAACATGATAGGACTGCCAATATTGCAACATGTGTATGTTAGATAAAGGTGATTATGACCAAGCATATATTATGTAAACGTGTAAGTCATTTGCATAAACAGAATAGTGCATGGAGATATGAGGTCTTCGAACTTTGAACTTTTCGAACTAGGTCTTTGTTATCATTGTTGTTGTTATATATATATTATGACTTATTATCATTATTATTATCATCATTATCATTATTACGTTTCTTTGGTATTTCATCCAGCCTCAACGAGGGCGAAGTCCAGTCTATAAGCTACAACAACCAGACCCGAGCCTCCATCTTGGACCTGCCTTCTGACCTTGTCCAGCCGTTCTATGACGCCCTGAAGGCCTTCAACACCCTCATGTACCTACCAAGGAACTGCGTACGTCTGAAAATGGCGGCAGGTTAGATATATATATATACTAATGCTACAAACTCATATTCCGTATACCGTGATGCTAATCAAATTACCGATCTAACACTGTACATAAATGGACAAATAGTGGTGGACAACCTAAAGCCAACCGTACACACACATGACGTATCTTCAAAAAAGACGCTGTGCACATGTGTACGATGGACTTGGGGTTGTCCAGTTATTTGCCTACTGTAAAAAAATGACTTATTCAAACCTTCAGCTGCTTAACTTCAGTCCAGGTCGACTGATCCAAGGCAGGAGTTGCACAGCCGAAAATGTGGACAACTCCAAATCTTCACAATGATTTCTACCACGTCTCACGCCATGATAATCTATATGATGTTAGTAATATCAATCTCATTTGCATCAAAGCTGGGGCTTTTGTGGCCAGAGGAATGCAGCTTACTACATGCAAATGCAAATTATCTTGTCATTTGAGGTAGGTAGTAAGAGGCATGCTTTTTTTCGTGTAGTTATTCATGTATTACTAAGTTGTAGGTTATAACTTGTTCTTTATGGCAAGGCCGTTGTAGTGGACTGAGCAGGCAGCCTTTTGATAATATATTTTTTTCTCCAAATGACCTGCAGGTAAATCACTTTTCGTACAGATAATATGTTTCATGGTGAAATGCCTCTGTGAGCATCATATCCTACCGTTTGTGTCTGTCTAGGTGAAATGATCGTTTTCGATAACAACCGGACTCTTCACGGGCGGTCGGCGTATAGCCCCGACAGCGGCACACGGCATCTACAGGGCGGGTACGTGGACTGGGACGAGGTCTACTCGCGCATGCGCGTCCTGAAGGTGCACCTTGGGATTGAAGACCAATAGATACCCAGCATCATTTATGCTTTGTATAAAGCTGATGAGGCATACAACACTAAGCCGTTGCTGTTTGTTGCGCATGCGCATGCTTTTATCAACCTCGTCATCAATGTCTGGTACAGATACACGTTGAAGTTACTGAAAGTCTAGAAGACTTGATGATTGTTAACCTTACTTGTCCTACAGCCTAATAGTATGCTAATCAATTGCATCGAGATTATCTTGTACCTTTATATAAGGTGACTGCCTGATTCGTCGATAGTTTTTGATGTAGGAAAGAAATGGTGTAGGTTTGGGCCCACTAGCAGCTTGCTATGGAACTGCAGGGGTGATTTTGTTGGAGTATTCTAAGGGCGATTACTGGCCAAGGAGAGGACTGATTTTTATGGTATTCGGTATGTATGGACAGAGATGTTCACAATAAAAGGTAAAGTAATGCATTTTCGGAGTTGAATTGCATAATCATTGATAATAATACATGTAACGTTACATACCTAATTTGCATGATAATATTGTGTTTACCCAACAGTAAAAGAAATTCACCAAATAGCAGTTACTCATGACTCATGAATAAGATTTTGGAAACGGTCAGACGTTTCAAGTAGCATCCACTACTCTTCGTTAGTGACACTTAACAAGATTTGTCCATCAGCAGGTTAATTTTTGACCAACGGACCAGATGAATAAATTACAATGATAATCAAAATGACGTTTACATAGTTTTATTTCCTTAACTTTATGATATTTTAATGATGTACATTTTTCACATTCTATGTACATTTTCAAACATTGATATCAATGTGATGAATTGACTTTACAACGCATATTCTGTGGCAATGAACTATACAACTCCAATAATCCATACTATAATCTCTTCAAACTTTAAAAACTTCTGCCATAAAGACGTACATTCAATTCACTCTTACTTACATTATATTAAGATGCATACATGAAGGCCATTATCTGTTTTGAAATGGCATAAACAAAAAGCTGTTGAGGGTTTATTTACTTTAGGTGTCATTCACAGTACATTCTGCTTTTTGACAGATCTGGACAATATATTTGCATTACCACTAGCCACGAAATCTATTTTGCTATGTCGAGCCCAAAATTACAATTTCCTGCCTTCATTTCATGGTGTCCACAATACATAGATCAGACTCAGTAACAATTTTGAAACCGATTTCCTTTAAGTAGCAATGTTTGGTATCGGGGAGACATTTGATAGCCTTGGCTATATCCAGAACTGTTGTGTACTTGCTTTCTTGTGATGTTCATTGGCAGAAAAAACACAGTTTGATAATGAAATCGAATTTTTTTCAATAATGGAAAAACAATGTTTGATTGTTTCTATTCTCTGATAGGAATTCGCGCCAATAGAACTGAATACATTGTCATCTTCAGGACTTAAATCAAATCTATTTCTGAATCAAAAGCCTTTGTGGCCGCCACTTAATGTGAGTCCACTGGAATGCAACAATTATCACTTTAACTTGGAACTGCTAACCATGATATTTATCGATTCTGTCTCAGATAAACATGTACACGACGCTTGTACATGTATGCGGAAAACATATGCATTGATTCTATACCTGTCTTCACAATATTGATCCTGTAAAACCATGTAGTTTTGCATACGTCCACGTTAGTGTATTTTATTAGAAGTTGCTAATGTACCAATCCTACTAAAGTGAAGAAAGTAAGAACACGGATGGGCTGATACTGTATGGGCTCTGCATGTAACTTTACTCCAGGATGGTGACGATGTCTAACCCATGATGGTTGCTGTGAACCTCGACCTTGTCGTTCCTCACAAGACTACGAAAGACCTGTGAGAAGGGCGTTCCGGACCTACTCCCACACGACTCAATGTAGTCTCCTTCGTAGATCTTCTTCAGCTTTCTCTTCCCCATTTCTGGGCCAATGTCCTAAGCTAATTGATTCAACGTATCAAAATATGAAGAAGATGTAAACAACAGATTGTTCAGTTTAGAAGGCGAATTTTCGACAGTATGCTACTCAAAATGTGAAAAAAAATCAATTTTATTTCTAATCTCAACGCCATGCATGTACTTCTCCGATCCCAGAGATGGCAGCTATCCATTTAATTTGGGTCACTTTCTACGGGCCTGTAACAAAAGCGAGCAGCATAAACATGTGACTTGTAACTTGTAAGCAGCATAAACATGAGTCTTTACAATACTACTTATCATTGTTCTGTCAGATCCATTATACTGATCATTTTGTTCGAGGACACAAAACTTTCAATAATCATATTTTCAAGGTGACATAAGGCTCCATCACCCATTTAATTCATAATTTTGTCTGACATAATGAAATAAAAGTTTTACCACTACATTTCCGATAAAAAGGAAAGACATGCAAAAGTTTCTGTTATCAATATAAGGTAAGTCCGTACAGATGGTTGTTTGAAAGTAGGATTTAAACAAGTAGATATGACTGTAACGTCATATGAAATCTTTGTTGTTTCTTTGGTTTCATATTATGTGCCATGTACTACACTACGAATCAAGAAAACATGAATGTGTCCAACTTTTAATTACCTTTTCCTTCTGGACGTAGATGATAGCTTTCAGGAAGTGGACTGACTCGTATCCATTCGTTACGTCACTCAGTCGATCTCCACATTCTAATAAAGATGTTACAATGAGAGGATCATTATATAGCCATAGTCATATGGCATAGTCCCACACTTCGTAACATGTTTGCCTGTCGATTTCAAGCATTTCAAGCCTGTCGATTTCAAGCATGACGTATTTGTTCTAATTGCACCTTTATTGCTATCTAAGCTGTTTTCAAATTATAAGAACACATCTTACAATAAAACAGGCATTTCATGTTAATAGTATATTCATAAACTTTCTCACCTTTGAAATCAGGCCTGTCGTCCGCGTTTTGGCTGCAGCACGACTGGATGAGTTGGTTGACGACGTACTGATCAGATGAATCAGACGGAGCCGATCCCACATCCGGACGCTGGTCGGTCGGCACGGCAGGCGAGCCGTGGGTAGAACTGGCAGCATCTTTTCATAAGCAGTACACAACATGCTATAACACCATGCATACTGAATGCATCAGACGATTTGGTATGCATGTACAACAGAAGCATTACATGGTCACAAAGGTCTCCAAGATAGGATAGGTATGGCTCCACGGTTGAGAACATACGTGGGAGATAAGCTTTGTCTATTTACCTAGTCCAAATGATTAATAGCGATGATTCAAAATATACATTTTCTTTTTTGTTACAACATTCAGCAAAAGAAGAAAAACATGAACAGTCTAGAGACAGTGGGCATTATCAATGTTGTCAACTTCAAAACAGCTTCGTTCTAATCAAGTTACTATTTTAAAAACCTGTAGTCAAGATAAATCCTGGTGGGGAAAACGCTTGCTGCAAAATTTGTGTTGTACTTACATGGAAATGGCGGGTTTCTTTTGACGATTTCCCACAGCAGCACGCCGAAGCTAAGATTTATAAAAAAATAGGATTGAAAATTAGGCATCACTCATTGAATGTAGCATATTGAATCCAAACTGCACAAATGTATCAAAATTGAGGATAGAATTGCAAAGTACCTGTACACATCAAACTTGTCGGTGGGAGGACGGTTGGCATCTGCGAAGTACTCAGGTGGAGCATGTGTGCGTGTGGCACCTGTTTGGCTTGTTTCGCTGCCAACACGTAGTTCATTCCATTTCCACAGACCAAAGTCTGAAATCTGAAGAAGAAAAAACAAGCACGTTTAGTTGACGACTAAATGTTCCAGAAACCTCCCTGTTAAGCAGTGTCCATAGTGCCCTTGATTTAAACAAAAACGCAACAAAAAATAAGTGTTTGCCTTCCCTACGTTTCTACTGAACCTAATACATTGGAATATAATAGGAATGAATTAGTCTGTTAACTATAAATGTATGCCTTCGCGTTCTAAGGGGCATGATTTTGCTTCCAGGATGATATCCAAGTGCCACAATATTGGGAGAATCTTCCATAAAGTCGTCAATGAAAAAGAATGGTATAGACTACGAACAGATGTAAGAGGGCAGAAAGAGAGGGACAAGAACCCGTATCTTCGTGTATTGTTGATTAGTAAGCTTGCTGTAGGAAACCAAAGACACAGTTCTATACATTTTCTAACGACCTACCTTCACATTGAAGTCATCATCCAGTAGCACGTTCTCTGCCTTCAGGTCACAGTGGAGAACCTGTGGGTTCTGGCAGTGCAGAAAATTCATCCCCAGAGAGATCTCGTGCGCCATTCTCCACCTCAGGGCCCAGGGCACGTCCACTGCTTGAAGCAACCCGGCCAGAGAGCCGTTCTCTATGTAGGGCATCACGATGGCGAAGTGTGGATCCAGGCAGACCCCCAGTAGACTGATGATGTAAGGTGAGGTACTGGCCAGCTTCAGTTTCCTCGCCTCAGAATACAGTAGCTGTTGCTCACTAGGAAAGTTATGATAAATTATACAGATGTATGAATTGCAAAATTATCATAAATTTTCCTACATGTTTGCAATCGATAATATCAGCTTTGATGCGTTGGTCCATGTGTAAGGAAAATATATCTTGATTATCTAGGTAACAAACTTTATAGACATGAATTTAGAAGTTTATTTGACGACAAATATAATTATGCCCATTTTAATGTAGAATTTACAATCAGCCTTGTAAAGATCTAAAACGGGTTTATTTATTACATTCATATATTGAAGGATGAAGCAAAAAGCAAAATGCTTACAAGATACCTTCTCTTTAAGAACATAAATACAAATACAAAACAATTACATTGAGTAAAATCATGTTCAACATGTACATCAAAAATACAAGATGAATGATGGAAAACTGCCACTTTCAAACGTGTTCTATTTCGATCTAGGCAATCATTAGTAAGACAGCTTGGAATACCTTTTCTCGGTCCTACGGTTCAGCAGACGCTTGAAGACCACGCTCTCTCCCCAGCCTCGGTGAAAAGCCTTGTGGGGGGAGGAGAACCCACCATCGCCGAGACAGGAAGCGTTATCGAGCCGCTCCAGCTCGACAATAGGGAACCTGCTGTCAACCGACACGCCTACGTATTTGCTGAAAAGATAAACAATTTGTTACCGGTATATTTAGGGGTCGATTGTGTTTAACATATGGATCACCAACCGTAGAGCAACGACGAAGTTGGGTCTTAACGGTGTCCTAGACACTCGCTGGTTGGCAAAAAGTTTTTTGTTCTTGATGCATACTTCATTATTGCTGTTGAATCTAAAGTTTTTTTAAAACCCTTCTGGCAATAGTGGTTAATAACTGTGTAACATACTGTATGTGCGTCTCCAAGGATTAGTGATAATAGGTTATAGTGTTTTGTTGTATTGTTATGATATTGCAAACTTTACCTGCCGCTAGACCTGCCTGACACTGCCCTCACTGGTACAACAGCCATTTCGTCTGACTCGAGATCAACTCCAGTGTGTCTTGCAATCTAGTATGATATAAAGACCGTAGTGTGTTTTACATTAATAGCAAAGACATGTAATACATCTAAAACGACCTGGCTATGACCGTTATTTTAATACTTTAACACCACTTTAAAAGTGTTTTCAATATCATATGAAGCCCTAGCAATAACATATGAGGTACAAAATCTGCTATGATTAAGGTTACAATTACACGTACAGTGACGCACATGTCCATCTCACTAGCTGCATACGTTAATTGTGCAGTTCAGGAGCTGTATGTATAACATCGAACTAGCATGCCAACTGTACGTGGGTGTGCGGCAAGCAGTTAAAGACAATATGTAGTGTGTGTTTTTGTTTTTTTTTCATACAAAAAACAGTACGTCAAAGCATGCATTGCACATGACCTGGTTAGAAGGTTCGGTCAGCTCACTAAGTCCCAGTTTGTTGAGAGTCGCCTCCAGCCTGTCCAGCGTGGCGTCTGCCCCCTCCAGCTCTCTCCACGTCATCAGTACCTGGTACAGGATATCGTCAGGGAATCTCTCCTACATTAAGTGTAAACAAAATAGTATCACTATGATCAACATGATATCATCATTATCGTCATCATGATCATCTTCATCACCACCATCATAATCATTGCCATCATTACCATTATCACCACCATCATCATTGCCATCATCCCCATCATTATCTCCATCATCATAATCATTACCACCATCTTCATCATCACCAACATCAACATCGACATCTTCATCATCATCATGACATCATCCTCATCTTACTCTACTAATGAGTTGGAGCATATATAAATTTTGACCTCCAATACAACTTCATGTATAATACATGTCCTTTCCATATAGATACATGGACTTTCATAAAGCACAGATTTGTTATGTTTATGGCCAAAGAGTTGCATCCCTAGACGTCTGACATTAATGAAACACATTAATGACTTGCCCTAAAAGTGAAATGTTATGATATCGCTGAACATACTCAATTTCATATTCATTAAAGACTCTTTTACACTAAAAAGACGCTTTGAGACTCAAAATGTTTATTTTGCTAAGGTATGAGCAACTGTATTAGGCACAGCACATTACCTGTATGTATCTGATAGCTGAGTCACTCAGACCCAGAGAGCGGGCGATCGCCTTGATCTGTTGTGGTTCCACCTTCAGGAGGGAGAGACGGCTGAACTCCTTCCGAAACAGTTCATTCTCTGTTGGGAAAGAAAGTTTTTGAAGGTCACCGATACAGTCACACGGAAATAGTAATATCATTCTACTAAGAGGATAAAACGAAAACATTAATTTCTATTCCTTTACTGGCCAGATAAGAATTTCTTATGCACCAAACAATCTACAGTTGCACCTATCTACCCAGTGCTTTAGATCAGACTTAATACTAAGTATGTCCTTTTCGCCAACTAGACGATGATAATGAGATGTGGCATGGTTTTAATATTTGGTCATTCTTTTTATGTTCTCACAAAAAGGTATCTAAAGCTATACTGTGAAATCAATCCTTTAAATGACCATATGAACTTTGCAAACACTAAAGATTGATTCAAACATATTTGGTGAATTTATGAAAACCTCACATAAAGTAATATTGCGTGATATTTGATGTTTAAGCACACCATAAAGCATGCGTAAAGGCTCTGTCTCCTCACTTGAATGAAAAATGGGACCTTTTCGCATGATGTAAGGTATGTTGACAAATCGGATTTTGTTCAGTGCAAAGGCAAACATTACACACCTTTCTCTGCATCCTCTTTTAGGAAGGCCATGATGGCGTCGGTTCCCTGTCGACAGATATTCCGTGGAGGGTATGTCAGGGGGTTTCCGGACACATCTAGGTCCTTCAGCTTCGTTGCCTTCTCAAGCGTGGTCGTGAGCCTAGTAATCATATTGTCCCTAAAGTCTACAACCTCCAGTTCCGGTAGTTTACACAAGACTTCTGGGAACGTTTCAAACTCGTTGTGACGTAGGCTGATCTTACGTAGGTTATGCAGGCGACTCATGGTGCTTGGGAGGGTCCTAAGGCGGTTTTTGGACAGCGACAACAAAGACAGGTGCTCTAAGTTTCCTACTTCATCTGGGAGCACGAAGAACTTCTTACCCATTGTTTGCCCTGCGTAGAGTTCTTCGAGTGCTTTCAGGTGCAGCACCTGCCTGGGGAACTCATCAAACTGACAATCTACAATATCGAGTGTCTTCAACTTACCAAGGCGGCTAATATCAACAGGAAGGCGCCTGATTGGGTTCGACCCTACGCTTAACTCCGCAAGATCGGGCAGGAGACAAACCCCCTTAGGAACCTCTGTTATGTCATTACCACTAAGACACAGCTTTGTCAAGCTCTGCATCTTTTCCATGCCAGGCGGTAGAGAAGAAAGTTTGTTTCTGCTTGCGTCAAACATCTTAAGATTGGCCAGCAAGCATATCTCAGCCGGAATCTTTTCCAACTTATTATCTCTTACTAATAAACGTTCCAGTTTCTGTAAGGCATCCATACCATCAGGAAGTTCGGTCAGTTTATTGTTATAGGCATATAGTTCCTTTAACTCCATCAGGGATATGGTCGCTTGTGGTAAGCTTGTCAACAGGTTGTCGAAAACATCCAAACGGCGGAGTTTTTGCAGACGACCGAGTGATTGTGGGATTCTTGTCAGACGGTTGTTGTTGAGGTGGAGATATTGAAGGTCGTTGACGTGAAACACTTCTTCGTGGACAGACGCCAGTCCCTTGTTACTCAGGTCGAGCTGCAGCCCACCTTTGACTTTCTTGGGGCGTAGGTTAAGAGTCGCCGCCATTTTGGATTTTCTGTGTGGTATATCAGAAGTTACTCAGTTGTATATACTGACTATACAAATTGTTTGGACGGAAAGTTTTTTAAGACAAACAACATATATAGATGATGTAGAATTGATGGATCACACTTCTTTTGCTCGCTGAGTTCAGTATAGCTTCTCAAATTCTTCAACAAAACATTTTAAACCTTAAAAGACTACCGGACATAATTTTCTGTGTTTAAGGAGGCTTACGTACCACAACTTGAGTGTGCTAATATAAGATCTAAGGTCTAAAGGATTTTCATATCTCTGATGGGACAATGGTTCTTAAAATGAAGCAACAGGGGTACTAGATAAAGCTGTACATACCTTCCTTTATAGAGGGGTTTGTAGATTCAGGTCAAGTGGAGAGAACTAGGTCACAATGGCGGACTGGCGGGAACCAGGAGCAGTGAAACTCGTACACTAAACCGTGGTTTGTTACACAGAACTCTGCCAGTTCAGAACTAAATTCCGGCAAGAAAAAAAACTACAAGGTATCAAATGTCTGTCCAAAAACTTGGAAATCTTTTAAAGTATGAATAAGACGATTTCCTGTAAGGTGTTGCTAGCATCGACTCCCTCGCCAAGGCCCGTATAAACATGCCAGTGTTTGGGCGTACCCATGGTGGGAGCTTCGTTTCGGACAGTGCAATCCTTTGTCCGAGGGTCTTCGCCTGAACCGGGAAAGTTTACCCAGAGTAACACGCTCTGGGTAGAAACTCGCTCAAGTGGTGAGGTTGTCAGGGCGATGTTATATGGTCGGTGGTAGGGGTGAGCATTCTTAACGGTAGCAATGTTGGGAATGTATAATTTTATCCTCCTCTGATATCATAAATGCGACGATCATTTATGATGTTGTGATTTTATAGATTCATTATAAGGCAGAAAATGCACAATGGTAGGTAGGAACTCACTGTTGGTAGGAACGTATCCTTTTAAAGTAGAGATGCTATGAGACTACAGTGAATCATCCCCAAAGTGGCTTGAATATACGTGTCTGTTGTGATTTTCATACATTCAAAATATGGCAAAAACTTGAAGAATATCTGCTGGTTAAATCACACACAACTGTAACTCACAGTGTCTCAAAATGTGTTTTCTATACTTTGGTCCAAGGTGGAGTTTGTTCCGTAACGTGCACGTATTAAGAAATCACTTAGAGTGCGCTGCTAGTCCTTAGACAATCTTGAGATTTTCTGGAAGTCTGAAAAGTCTATCTGGACTTCTTTGATTCATTGAAAAACAGTGATCTTTTGACATCATATCAGTACATCAACGTAAATCAACGTATGTACACAGTGTTGAAGTATAACATCTTGATCTATATGTAGACATTCCGAGAATGAATAAATCAAATCCCAGCTTTATTCTAGACAGTTATAGATGGTACACTGTATGACAAACAACAACAAAGCAATGAACGCAATAATACTCGTCTCTTCTAGGAACTATGGCGAATCCACATAGTGTATGCTAAAGGTTTGATTTTTTTCTCTCTCTTTATTAGTTTTTCAAAAGGAAACTAGAGTTCCACGACCCCATACCTTCGCCGACTGATGTTAACCTCTTCGAGTGGCATATCGTAAATGTTTGCCATTTATTATGCAAATAAGGACCTCATTTGCATTAATAATTTCAGGCGTTTATCTTTTGAACATGTCCTCTTTTTCCCTTCCATGAGAATGTTGAATCGTATATTCTACCCGCATACATGTCGTAGTTTCTGTTTTAACGTCATAGAGAAAGACATACGGCAAAATGTGCACCTCCACTAGGAAAAAATACACCTACATTTTCAAATTTGAAACATGTAACACGAATTGAAGCGACACAACGTATCACAGCCAACAAGTCTTTTATTCTTGTTTTCAATAAAACAGGAAGTAAACATTTTGTCAGCATTACAATCAGTATAGACAGAACAAGAGTCCGTAGGACACAAAGCAATTAACGTTGGGTAACATAAATTCGCGGGGTACTTAAATTCGGGATTTTTCGAAAACGGGGTATTTAGGGATATGTGCTAGATGCAACATAAGTAATACCGCTAGAAATGCAAACCTGACAGACTTACGTATTCAGAACACTGTCTGAAAAGCTTCGATAAGCATGGATTATAAGGCGACGAGGTCAAAAACTCTCCGTCCCTTATTGGAACAGTCTGAGGGCTTCGTGGGAGAATTAAACAACATGGTTGTCGGCTGGTTTATAAGAAAAATGTCACATCCGCTTCCTGCTCAACACAATTATTTACAAGACAACTTATTACAATCTCTTTTGCTAACCTGCAACTGGATTCTAAGTGTGATCAATCATCAAAACTCCTCTCTGTTGCTACAACCTACGGCACGTGTATTTTCCCGCCGCCATATTGTTAACCAGAATCCTGTTGTCAAGCAGACGACAAAGGTTTGTGAGAAACACTTTTTTGTCTAAATGCTGCGTATGATAGTGGACTGAGGAAGATATTTTCCTCAAAGTTTGCTCCTAACACAACAAGGAACACATGGACATAGTAGTATTACCATTGCTACGGCATCCAGCTAACTTGCCATGAATAATGTAACGTTACACGTTGCCCGATGATGACGATGGGCCGACTTTGAGTGAAGTTCTACCGACTCGACACACGGGTTGTTCCCGAACTGGCCTGATGTGTGCGGTACGGCCGTTTTTTCGTGTATTTTTTTTACTTGGACACGTCTATATCCATAGCACCTTCCTCAAGCCAAGGATGGAACGAATAACTGCTGTATAAAATGTGATTAGCGGTAAGATATTCAAGACGAATCTTCTCTCCCGAATTAATGTGCCCCCCTGTCCGACAGCACCGTCATTGTCCGTGCGGCGGACGGTAGTTTCAAGTTGAAATATTATGGTGTCAGCACGACTAGAAACAAAATCTACCATATATATGATTAGTGCAAAGATAGTACATGATACTGACAGAATAATAGAAAAAAAGGATGGTTTATTGTTCTGCTAGATTGATTTCAGTCAACCATTATCGGAAAAATCCCGAATTTATGTTACCCAACGTTACTTTTTTTTTGTTGTAAATTGTGCAAAGCAGCTACAAAATGAGCAAATGATATGCCGTAAATTGCGAAAAGATATTTCGGAAAACGGATACTATATGTACACGTAGTACTAATATGTATGGCATGCCAAACTCAAAGACGATGTGAAAGGCCACGGAGTAAACAATTCAACTGCTATTTTTAGTTGCATGTCAAGGGCATCACCAAGCGGATTAAAAAGAATGCCACAACGTGTAATATTCCAATTCGATTTTACATTGGGTATATAAGCGCGACCTCTAGCGGATAAGGATATCAATGTTCCAGCATCACAGACTTGGCCAGAGGCAATGCTAGATCTAACCAATCATAAGAGACATTACAAAAAGCCAATGATTACGATTAGAAATCAATTGGACTTACCCATCGGTTATCATACAGCTTATTCGGGTTACTTAGTGTTATACTCCCGCAGACCAAACACAAGTCTACACCAATTGGTCAATTCATTTTGATGGACCAATCAACATCGACATAACAAGGTTGACGGCTTAGATGCAGTTCTATCTTATTCCACTGAGTAACAGTAGTGGCATTATTGTACCGCGTACCACGATAAACGCTGTCATTGTTGCAAACCGGGGGTCTTATAGTGTTATAACTTGGCGAACGTGTGGTGCTGTTGCTTCCAGATCTTTTGGAATACCAAACTGCGCTGGCAACTCTCCAACTTTACATGCATGTTGATGCAAGGCACCACTACACACGTTTGTGTACTTCATTAATTCAGCTTACTTCACGGTCATGTTTTAGCGCCCTCTATCACTCAGCCCTTGAACTGCAGCATTGTGAACCGTGATCAATCGCACGGTTGCAAGGATAGGAGACACCAAGCAGGTATTGCAGAGCCTCGTTGGGTAGACCAAACCAAAATGGCATCAGAAAGGAGACACATCAGGGCTCGAGATACTCTTGAAAACCGATGGTGCCCGCAAATTGTGTTTTATAGTACAGGTATACCGTGACAGTTCCTTCACTTTGGGAAATTCTTTACCCATCATTTGTTTTACAAAGTTGATGCAAGGCACCACTACATACACGTTTGTGTGCCTCATTAATTCCACCTATTTCACGGTCATGTTTTAGCGCCCTCTATCTCTCAGCCCGCTTACTGCAGCATTGTGAACCGTGATCAACCGCACGGTTGCAAGGCATGATATGGATACACCAAGCAGGTGTTGTAGAGCCTCATTGGCTATCATCGGTTGAACTGCTAATTGTGATGGACTGACAGAATTGCTCCAAGTTTGACATCCAACACCGTATTGTGGGAGACATGGCATTGTTGATACGCAAGGAGAAGTCAATAATTGTCATCCATTATCAATGTACCTTATGTGCAGTAGACACGGTGCAAGAGAGACGCTATACGGCTGTCTGAGATACTAGTACTACAACCAAGGTTCGCAGCAAACCTGTTTGTTTACACGGTTACAGTGCCCCTTGTGATGCTAACAATTCCAAAAACCAAATATATTGCATCAAGCCCTGTTCTAGGTGTAAAAAAAAAAGAAGTAATCGATTTCAGGAGGAATTCATTATGTTTTAGATCGACAATCGGTTGTACTGTGCAATATGGTTTTAAGCTGGGTAACCAGGATAATGAAGTGACCTTCCGAGGTGACCCGAGGTCCGTAAAGGTCAACCTTGAAATCTTTCCATGCCCTGATTATCCAACTTTCGTGAAAACAACACAGTATAACCGACTGTCGATCTAAAATCCAATTGACTTTCGTTAACGCCCTTCTTTGCAGCTAAAGTATGGTTACACACACCGTCTTTGGTTTGTGGATATGTTAGCGCCACTTTGGAGTAATGTAACCGTATAATTTATGGTTCATAGCGTTAAATGAACGAGTTTGCTAAGCACCTTGGTTGTAGACCCTCCTTGGCTATCATCGGTTGAACTGCTAATTGTGATGGACAGATCTACAGGATCGGTCCAACTGATGATAAAGTTTTGGCAGCCAACACCGTATTGTGGGAGACATGCCAAGATAGATAAGAGTGGCGTCATTGTACCGCGCGCGGCGAGTTCGAGGATCTCCGAGGAGAGCATTTAAATAAATGACACGATAAACGCTGTCATTGTTGCAAACCGGGGGTCTTATAGTGTTATTACTTGGCAAACGTGTGGTGCTGTTGCTTCCAGATCTTTTGAAAATACCAAACTGCACTTGCAACTCTCCAAATGTACATGCATGTTGATGCAAGGTATCACTAGACACGTTTGTGTACTTCATTAATTCAGCTTATTCCACGGTCATGTTTTAGCGCCCCCTATCTCTCAGCTCGCCAACTGCAGTGTTGCGAACCGTGATCATCCGCACCGTTGCAATGATAACGTTATACACCAAGCAGGTATTGTAGAACCTCCTTGGGTAAAACGGAATCAAAAAGTTATTTGAAAGGAGACACATCAGGGTCGAAATACTTTTGAAAACCGATGGTGCCCGCAAACTGTGTGTAGTGACCGTGACTGCCACAGATATTGCTTATCATTGCTCATTCACTTTGAGAAATTCTTTACCCACCATCGCCATCGGTTTTCAAAAGTATTCCGAGCCTTGATGTTTCTCCTTTCGAATATCTTTTTGATTCGGGTTTACCCAAGAAGCCTCTACACGACCTGCTTGGTGTATAACGTTATCCGTGCAACGGTGTGGTTGATCACGGTTCGTAATGCTGCAGTTGGCGGGCTAAGAGATAGAGGACGCTAAAAAAGGACCGTAAAAGAAGCTGAATTAATGAGGCACACGGACGCGTGTTTTGTATCTTGTTTTGTGTCGCAAGCTATCATTGGTTGAATTGGATCGATCCAACTGATAACATATAGTGGGAGACCATGTCAAGATAGTCGATATGTTTAACGCGTATACATACAGCCTGAAATGGTGAAATGACCACCATAAGGATTATTTTTGAAAGGTTCTTTATCAGAACTGGTGATAAAATGTACTTGTCCACGTATGAATAGGAATTAATAACAAACATTAGCAGTGACAATTTTTACACCCCCGTTTTAAATCCATTTGGCATGGTCCAAACTGGTAAGCTGTTGTTGTATCAGAAAATGCTGTGGAGTTTTCTTCTACTTCATTGCAACTTATTCCTACATTTTTTTCCGTAGAATCTTTTCCATACGCTTGAAGCATAACCTTCGAACGCTTCCCCGGTGGATTTGAACTGACATATCTCGGTGGCTTTATGAGAAAATGTGTGTTTCATGACGTGTGGAATTTTGGAGAAGACAACAACATGGCGAGATTGATAGGTGGCGGCGTGGTGTGGAGAAGACGAGTTAAGACAAGGTAAAAGAACAAACCATTACGTTAATTTTGTTTCTTAACGACCAGTAATGCATGTGAAGGTTCTATCTTTTCAAAGATATGTGTAGGTTTAAGTCCAGGTGACAATTCCTCATTTAAGACCGTGAGGCTTGGGAGGAGTTAATTTTGCCCCATTTTCTTTAATATTCGCAATTTGTGGTGTGCTTTATATAGAACATTTAATGTAACTGCTGTTATGTGTATCCCTCACCAGTCTAGTGTAGAAAGTTTCAGTCGACACTAGTGCAAAAGAATATTGTAACTTCAGTCCCTTTTTTGTTTATCTCCACGTGGTGCGCCTGGCTCAGAAACCACCTGTCGGAATGCGCACGTGTGCATGATTGAATCCGCTAATGTTCCCGCCCAAAATAGTATTACGTAAACAAGGCGGTTGGGGCATTAGCTTCGAAAGAAACTGCGCCATAAGTTTGCAAGTTAGTTAGGTTTGGTCAATCATTTCTCCGTTGCACTAGCTAAGTTATATATCATTATAAAGAATGTTTATCACTCCGGCAAGTAAAATATTCCCCAATCCTCTGTGTCCAGTTTATTTGGATTAGATATCCAACTTCAGTTGGTGTGGTTGGTGGGTCGTCTAAGGTTTGATACTTCGACCTGAAAAAGTTTGTCTTAAAAAATGCCATACAAATTTATTGGATATTTATATTCAATTGATATTTGTTGAGCTTGAATTCTCAATAAAAATTGAAAGAAAGTTATGGCCTGGCCCTGATGTAAACTGAATGTCTTTCCACAGTCAATAGACGAAAGAAAACTGTAGATAAATACTAGCCTGTGATGGTCCCAGCAGACACCTTTATCTAAAAAGGAACTGATCAACTCAAGAAACAGATCTTCTTCTTCTTTCCTGCTTAGCCTCATATCTGAGATTATCAGCAGTTGTGCATGAGTAAGATACAACACAGGTGCCCGGTACAAATAAAACAAAGGGAAAATATAGGAAAGGTGCTAAGGAACATAAACAACTGAATTTGTGTGTGCAAAGGACAGGACAAGTCAATTTAGTGAGTTATACATATATTTACATACAAGGACGTGTTAGGGTGGCTCAATGCAACAGGGTCTTCCCCAGTTTGGTTTTGACCTGGGGGAGGGACCCCCCCTCCGCCAACCCAGGCTCAAGTTCGTTCCACTCTTTGATGGTGCGAGGGAAGAACGAGAGCCTGTAGTAGTTGTTCCTCCATGCAATGGCCTGCAATATTTGGGAGTGATTGGTGCGGCGGGAGCATTGAGCCACCGGGACAATCATGGTCATGTGTGGGACATAAATAGTACTATAGATGATCTTATAGAAGTTTTATAGGGTGACTTAGCGGGCAATCTTTATGTGCAGTTTTAGCATTTGCCAGCCCAAGTTTCGCAGCATAGCAGTGACTGAACTGGCGCGTCTATAATCTTTACACACATAAGTTGTGTGTCTTGAATTAGTGACTTTGGCCTGAAGGTTTTATTTGGTTACCAGGTGTTGTCAGGCAGTATCTTAGCATCACACTGATTATCTCTTCATGCTTACATATAGGTGTGTCCGGAGGGTCAGCTGTGCAGGTATTCCTGTTCTGTCCTGATGTACCTGATGTTACAAGACATACCAGTTGACTGGATGAAAGAGGTGGGAAAAGTCTGCATTCTTCTTTTTCCTACTTATTATTTGATGCTTTTTAAGACAAGTGTGTAACTACTTATCATTATAGTTAGGAGACTGCTGACTAAGATGAGCAGACTGATGCTGAAGACTCCTGTCCAGATAAGATGAAGAAGTTGCCTTGGAGACTGAAGGAGTGGACAGTTACCACGGGTAAGCTTGTCAGATCTTGTAAAAGAACTGTTTCTATTTCATTGAAACTTTATTCGTCAAGTGCAACATCGCAAACACTATGTCTGAATTGTGTTGCCTTTTACAGTGGTTTGTAAAAACATTTTCATTCATACTTCTTAAAATCGTAATAGTTACATATATAGCGGGAGATAAAAACAGTTAAAGATAGTATATAGTTACGGAATAAACAACAGTTGAAAACATCATATGACATAATACTATACTAGTGCTCCATAGCGACAATGTAGAGCGTCCTATAAGTACAGACCATATCTCGGAACACGGTATTAACAAACGTCATTGAGGAATGTTCATGAGACGCTGTTTATCAGTCCAACTAAGTGGGGGATGGGTGAGTTTTTGTAGCGTGACGTACGGCAGTGTGGGATGTCAATCTTGTGTGAGTTACGGGTTTCACGTCCGGTAACTTGCTGCCTAGGTGGGGGTAACCAGCTGCGAAACTCAGTTCAACAGAGACATGGCGAATGAACGGCAAATGGTGACTCGTCGCACCGCCAAGGGGGTGAGGTTCAGTGTGATCATGGCTGGCTCGTAGTTGTGGTATTGGGGCCGAAGAATAATCTTGCACGCCCTCTTCTGGATGCGCTCCAGACCTGCGGTTTGTTTGGCGGATAGGGATGGATGCCGCACTGGTGTCGCGTATTCAAGTGCAGGTCTGATTTATACAGTGAACACGGTCGTCTGATCGGTAACGGATACACCGAAGCGCTTGAGTCTGCGTAATAGATAGAGTTTTCTGTTTGCACCCGAGATCATCTGGGAGACGTGCAGGTTCCACTTTAGGTCGCTTTGGACCGTCACCCCTACTACTTTGACGGACTCCACGGTTTCCAACTCTTGACCATCAATGGCGTGGAGAACTTTGCATTTCTGTGGGTTTAGTTTCATTTTGTGTTGATCAGCCCAGATGTTAAGATTGTCCAAGGTTAGCTGGAGACTGCATGGTTGACCTATGGACCGCGTTTGTGCCAAGTTCATATCGTCCATGTATTTCCACCTGTCATGAACATCCCGTAGTGCCCCGTTGATCATGGCCATGAATATTCTGTATTTGTTTAATGTATTTGGCCCAACTTGTATAAGTCATCATTAGTGATAAAATATACTTTCGTAATCACATGTTGCCCCTGTCAATTGTTTTCATACACAGTTTGCTGTGCATCTTAAGGACTTGAGCTGTGACTCTTGTTGGACCAGACCAACACTCGTGAATACTGAAGGAGCCCAAATGTTTCTACAGGTAAGATTGTTTAGATGATACCCTATACTGTATATGAGATGGACTAATCCTCAGTCAACAGACATTCTTTCCTCAGCATTCACACTTCAGTAAGACAGCCAGAGATGCACGGTTCCCATTCAGAACTTTTATTCAGTCTGTGAGACTTTCAAAACAAAGTATTTCTTGTAAAGTGCTAAGGTTTTACATACTTTTTCTAAACTTGAAGAGAACTTACAATGCATGGAACATCGTATCCTCCTTTCCAACATCAAGTAACTTAGTTTGTGTTGTTTTAACTGCACCTTGACATCAAGAAAGTGTATTACAGATTGCTATACCACATTCATATGTAGTTTGATAGACTTTCTTTCTAGGCACAAATTATGATCAATCCTGGGGGTTCATGCTTAGTTTTTTTTTTGGATCTAAAATTCAAACTTTTGTAGTTGGTAACAGGTAGACCAGCTGTAAGTGAATAAAATACAGCATGACATTCTAGATGTTAGTTGTTAAAAAGGCCCACTGCTGCTATCAAAGCCCTGACTTTTGTTTGTCTTTCTTAAAGATGAGACCCCAGAGACCAGACTGTAACCTGTTGGGAGGAAGAAGCAGACATTGATCAGCAGAGCAGTGGAAGAAGATGGGGAGTTGTGAGTTTTTAGAAATATAACAAACGTTATGAATGTTATGAAATGTATATTGTCTGATGACATGTACGTTCTGTGAATAATGTTGGTATATGTTCATTTGGCCTGTGGATTTTCTGAATGAGCTTTTATTCTACTAAAAAGGGCATGCATGGAGATTTGAGCTAATCTCAAGAATAAACAAATCTGTTATATTTTGTCTTACTCTTACCTCTTCTCTGACATGACCTCAATGAAAAAGGGCATGTATGGAGATTTGAGCTTCTCAAGAATAAACAAATCTGTTATATTTTGTCTTACTCTTACCTCTTCTCTGACATGGCCTCAATGAAAAAGGGCATGTATGGAGATTTGAGCTATATCTCCGTTATATTTTGTCTTACTCTTACCTCTTCTCTGACATGACCTCAACGAAAAAGGGCGTGCATGGAGATTTGAGCTTCTCAAGAATAAACAAATGTATATAATTAACTCAATGTATTGATCAAGTGAATCATCAATTTGTGTGGTTTTCACTTTATTTCTCTCAACAATTTTATGAGTGATGAAGAGGATTTCAGGGAAAATACTTTGGTTACATGATGATTCTTGGAATTGTGTCCCATTGCCTTACAGAAAATGGAAAAGACATGTTGTGCTTTCTATAGAGTGAAATGTACTACCAGGTAAGCTGCATGTGTGTGATGACTTTGAAAGAGAGGAATTGAGTTAAGCAATCAGCGAATTTCAAACAAAAATACATATTGGATTATATACAAATATGTATACATTTTTGGATTCATGGACATTTTGCCCGATACAAATAGCAATTCATGGTTTTGATGTTCTTGACATGTGAAAAGGAAAATTCAGAAGTGTAAAATATGTTTCATATCAAGTATGCCTTACAAATCTTGGCAACTTAAAAAGTAATTCTATATGACAGTACGTGCACCCATAATTTGATGACACAGGAACACAGTTTGGTAAGTATTGTACAGAATGCATGTACTGTATCATCATCATTGACTTTTATTCATATTATAGTGCATTGTACAGTACAGGCTTCAGTACATGTGTATATGCATTAAATCCTGGAATTTTGTGTGACTCGCACGTAAGTCTTAATGTGAGATAGACAAATAGCGAGATAGTAAATTCGGCAAAACCTTTTTAGAGGTCCGTGAACCCCGAACTTGCAAACTATTTTAAAGATCTTAAGGATTGCAAAGAAATATGTCCAAACGATTTGGGAACCATAGTACGTAGATAACAGGGCCTGATTCTCTCACCACAAAATGGGCTATAAGACACAGTCCACAGTCCCACAACTCTATCCACAAATTCCGAGGTACGTCTCACGAAATCCTGCATGACTTGGTGCATAATCCCAAAGCCGGTACTGTACAACAATGAGATAATGCAAGTTGACCCAAAATAGTAAACCTATCGTGTCGATATTCTGCATGGCATATTTCAAAACTCACAGGGTGTAAGTATGATGAAATGGCATATCAAGGTCGTTTTTACAATTTTTAAGTGATCGCGAAAAGCGGCAGCAAGAAAAAAAATCACATTTGTATTCATCACAAGCTATATCATGAGGCATTGCATTTTAGGCAGTAACTTTGTACTGTGTTAAGACAGCCTTCCCTCACATACTCGTCAATCCACGAATGTTCTAATCATTCTTCCAAATTTGCAACTTTACTGTAAGATACCACATTTGCTACAGTGTAACCACTTATATAATCCAAAAATTCACAGGATGTACTAGAAAGGTAGTGGCTGAAGGATTTGTCAATTTACAGTGTAATTACTGTAAAAGCAATTGCTTGACCTTGAAAAGTTTGGAAAAATTCAGAATGGCATTATAAGATGTACATTCCTCAAAGCATAACAATGCAAAGCCTAATGGAATAGCTTGTGTTGGCGCCATGTTTGTCTTTGCTTTTTTGTTGCGATACAAAATTGACTATAACTTGTATAAAGTTTGTTGAAGCTTTTCACTATCTAAATATGAGCATAACATATTCATTAGCCAGGTAATGCATTTGGTCATTTCATGGAATTTGCACATTGTTTTGAAATATGCCGTGCAGAATGACAGGCTGGACTGTTTACTATTTTTAAGACTAGCTAACTTACATATCTCAATTATTGTTGTACATACACTATAGTTGTATAGATAAAAGTCAATGATACGAGTTTCCGAACTGTTTGTGTTCCTGGGCAAGCCCTCAGGTCATCAAATTGTGAGTGCACACGCTGTTTTATTCAGTTTTCAAAGGAAATTAAAAGGTTTGGTTGGAAAACTTACTATACTGTGCTAAATATACCCTGACCTCAAGCTCTCACTTATTTTACCTAATTTGGGACTCCCGTAGCCATTTGAAAATTGCGTCATAAGTGGCCAACATCACTCTCGCGGCAAAATATTAGCCCTCCCACCTCTAGACCTGCGTTTTGGGGCATCAAAGAAGAATTGAGCTGAGAAATTCACTCTGGGGTATATTTGGTATAATAAGTTTTCCATCCGAACCTCTGAGTTTCCTTTAAGAAATAAAAGATTGTCTAAATAAAGAAATCTTTCATGACTTTCACATGGTCAACAACATGAAAATGTTGCTTTCTGCTTCAATTTACCTGCCAAGAGCTCCCCCTATTTGCATTTGATAACATAATTAATTGGATTAAGTTTTTCCCGCCGATTCTGTTAGTCTATGTTTTCCTCTCCTAATTTGCATGAATTTGCATATTCAGGTCTCTCCTGATTTGCATACTTGAGATTCTTTGCTATTCTTTAGTCAGGCCTGTAGACATTGCGCTATGTACATTGTATTGTATTTTCAATGCTTCGAAGGCTTACAATGGATGCGTTGTGTATTGCTGTATTAAGTTTACTCATTTCTAAGTGAAGATTCATTCCTTTTCCTGTCAGTCAATGTGCTTGTGTACTGGGGTTTCGACACCCCAATGTCTTCCAGAAAAGACATTCCTCGGGAGAACATTTGCACAGACTGATCAGGAAAAGGAATAAAGACACTTAGAAATGAGTAACCTTGATACAGCAATACACAACACATCCATTGTAAGCCTTTGAAGTATTGAAAATACAATACAATGTACATAGCGCAATGTCTACAGGCCTGACTGAAGAATAGCAAAGAATCTCAAGTATGCAAATTAGGAGAGACCTGAATATGCAAATTAGGAGAGGAAAACATAGACTAACAGAATCGGCGGCAAAAACTTAATCCAATTAATTATGTTATCAAATGCAAATAGGGGGAGTTCTTGGCAGGTGCTTTGAACACCAACACACTGACCACACAATTCCTCTTTTTGTGATTAGTCAAACTGCTTAGCTACTTGGAAGAACTATGATATCTCAACATTTGAAGCAGAAAGCAACTCATCAACAGGACATTTTCATGTTGTTGACCATGTGAAAAAGACGTCTTTCATGACTACCTGTTTATATTTCTTAAAGGAAATCTAAGAGGTTTTGGATAGAAAACTTTATATACCCCAGGGTGAATTTGTCAGCTGTATTTAAACACTTGACATCACTTCGGGACGCCCTAAAATGCAGAGGTGGGAGGGCACAGATTTTCACCCTCACAATTTGCCACGATTTTCAAATGGTTACAGGAGTCGCACACTAGGTAAAATAGGTGAGAACTTGACGTCGGGGTATATTTAGCACATTATAGTAAGTTTTCCAACCAAACCTTTTTGTTTCCTTTAAAAACTGATATCACAGCATGTGCGCCCACAATTTGATGACCAGGGCAGGAACACAGACAGTTCAGAAACTTGTATCATTGACTTTCATTCATACTATAGTGCATGTACAACAATAATTGAGATATGTAAGTTAGCTAGTCTTAAAAATAGTAAACAGTCCAGCCTGTCATGGGTAACGCACGATGTTCTGCACGGCATATTTCAAAACTATGTGCAAATTCAATGAAATGACCAAAGGCATCAGGCTCATAGTTACATAACGAAAACCTTCAACAAACAAGAAATTAATCGTCGATCTTATATTGCAACAAATAAGCAAAAAACAAAAATGACGCCAACAAGCTATCTCAAGAGGCCTTGCATTGTTCTACCTTGAACATTCGTGGATTGACAAGTATGTGAAGGAAGGCCACCATTTTGTTGGGCAACATACGAATGACATAAGAATAATGTATATGTATACACAAAATTACTGCCTAAAACGCAACGCCTCACGATATAGCTTGTGATGAACGTAAATGCTATTTTTTTTCTTAGAAGATTTGTAAAAACGACCTTAACCCTGCAGCTTTGGTCATTTCATCGAACTTGCAACCAGTCTGAAATATGCCGTGCAGAATATCGACATGTTTTCATTTAGCTTCAGTAGTGTATGGTACCAGGTAACGAGGGTGGTCACGACAGGCTTGACTGTTAACTATTTATTGGTCAACTTGCATATCTCATTATTTATTTATTTATTTATTTATTCAAATTCACAGATTGCGTACAATCTGAGGGGCGCCGGCAACAGGAATCTAGTTCCTCTACGAGGCCGACTCCCCCAGAAAATTTACAAAGTTGAGATAAAAACAATAAATGAAAGACATCAAATACTAAAAGAAATACATTAAAAAAATGAGTAGTGTAATAAGGTCAAATGATAAGGAAAACAGGGTAAACGGTTAAGCTATGTCACTATGCAAGATGAGCAACGACAAGTGACGACAATTATTGTTGTACAGTGTACAGGCTTTGGGATATGTATCAAAGTCATGCGAGATTTCGCCGGACGTACCCTGGGATTTTACGAGGGACTTGTAGGACTACCGCGAGATGCTAATTGTGGCGAGAGACCTAAATAATCAGGCCATGTTAAATTGAGCCTAGTGCAGTTCCCAAACAGTTTGGACATATTTCTTTGCAATTTTTAACACTAAGCTGCTGCTCCCAGTTACAACCGGTTTACAAACACTTGCAAATAGTGCTGCTTAAGTTTGTTCCCGACTGGGAGACTAGAGGGCAAAGGGTATTGCAAAATCACTGATTACATCATCCCATGATCCCTTGCGGCCATGACGTAACCAACATGGCGCCCGTGTCATCTGCCAAGCTTCTTTTTGTTGTTTTCGGCAATAAATTCCCAGTTTTAATGCCCAACTGTCTGGGTTTACGTACAAATATGTGTTTGGGGAGCTTGATACTACAGATTCTGGTGAAAAATACTCAATTCCATGATCGACGATTCTGCATTCAGTGGCAAAAGTGACGGCGTGCACATGAAACAGCAAGTATGCATTGTCCCAGGGGGAATTAACTCAACGGCGACGGAAGTAAACGCAGTGTTGGAAATTTCGACATCTGTTGTGGAGCTGACAATGGTCAATTTTATTTGTGAACGGGATAGAAGTTGGAGGCAAAAATAGGTGTATTATATTCTTTATATAGTCTCAGAATGGGGAATGTTATGTTGCAATGGATTAGCATATTAGCATATTAGCCTAGTAGTCATAAACTCAAACTCAAACTGCAGTAATCTGAGTGCGTATTTCTTCATGTGATTCTGAAATAATTTCCTAAATAGCCTGTGGCCTTCTGACATTTTACTAATGATATCTAAAGCTATGAACATTGCAGAATGATAATTTTTACATCACTGTACTTGTTACACCAAGAGCTACACACTGATGTCAAACTTGATGGAAGAACATCAATTTTGCTGGAGATTCTAATTGGCTACTGTCTTTCCCGATTTAAATGGACCAGTGTTTGATATTGTAGAATTCTCAGGAACTTTATGGTCCAGATGCGAATATTTGCTAGAGTAGATGATTTGGAAGCATTGTGGAAAATGTTTTATTGCTTTTGTGTATTTATTACCCAAGAAAGCGACTGCTGCATGTATGTCCACCTACGCGTCTATAGCCATTGCCGAGTCGCTGTTTGGTTTCCGACTGAATGTGACGTAAAGACGCCGGTCTTTTATTATTGCAGCAGTATGTGACAATAGCTATGCCGCGACGCGAAATCAAATTCCCGGGAACTTGAATGGATTCACAGTAATTAGACAGTGTACAGGTAGAGACCAATCTTTATTGAGCACAGTATGCTGTCTGCCAAAGCGTAATGTTGTCTTTGGTAGGTCTCTGGCAGCTTAAGGGTTAAGAACATTCAAAATAGTTTGCAAGTTTGGGGTTCACAGACCTCTCAAAAGGTTTAGCTAACACAGTAGATTAAGTTTATCTTGAACTCGGGCAAGTTCAGAGCCTACAAAGGTTTTAAGGTCTCACATGAATAGTTACGTGCAAGTCACACAAAATCCCGGGATTTGATGCATGTCCCGAAGCCTGTACTGTACAATGCACCATAGTTTGAATAAAAGTCAATGATACATTTAGTACATGCATTCTGTACAATACTTACCAAACTGTGTTCCTGAGGCATCAAATTGTGGATGCACACACTGTCATATAAAATTACTTTTTAAGTTGCCAAGATTTGGAAGACATACTCATGACAAATATTTACTAAATGTTCATTTTCACATGATGTCAACAACATAGAAACCATGAATTGCCATCTGCACTGGGCAAAATGTCTATAAATCCATAATGTAGTTTTGAAAATAATCCAATATGCATTTTTGTTTTGCTGATTCCTTAGTTCAATTCCTCTCTGTCAAACATCAAACACAGCTTACCTGTAGTACATTTCACTCACAGAAAGCACAACATTGCCTTTTGCATTTTCTGTAAAGCAATGGGACACATTTCCAACAATCATCATGTAACCAATTTGAAAGTATTTTCCCTGAAATCCACTTCATCACTCATATCATTGAGAGAAACAAAGTGCGAAATTAGCCTTGACTATATTTCAACCTCTTTTTGTCCTTCAGGTTTATATTGCTATCTTCCTTCACAATTACATTGTTTGATGTCAAACAACAATACAGAAGTCTAAATCGTCATGTGAAATATCAGTAGTTTTGGTACAGTGCTTGTACAGTGATCTACATATAGCTTCTGAGTGAAGCAGGGTGGAACTTTAGACTAAGTCTTGTGGCTTTTATTTCCTAACAAATCTGCACTGCACTGGACTGGGTGGAGAGAAACAGCAACAAGCTATGATGATAATTTTACAAATCAAATTTTCATAATCGCAAAGATATTGTATTGCTGCCATATACATGTTGGCAACTTTTTATCATTTCCTATCTGTCATTCTTTAGCATCACTGCAACTTACCGGTACTTATTTTCCACAATAGTTGCATTACACTTAGATTCATCCCTAATATTTTGTTGCTTTGATACTAATTTGCTTCACGATGAACATTTTGTTTCTTTCTCCATGGACAATTTTTATTTCAGAAAAAAAAGGTCAAAATGATGGAGTCTAATGTAATGAAGAGGATATCAGGGAAAACAGTCAGATTGCAAATGATATCAAAGATACACCCCATTGCCATACAGAATGAAAAAACAACGTTGCAAGTGCTTTCTTCCATTTAGGAAAATGTACTGTGTTCTCCACCATATCTGCAATAAAATATTAGTCACAACCTTAAACTAGATGTTAGTATAAGGTGAATTCTTTCAGAAATGACAATGAACAGAAGGGAGGGCCTGAGTTTTAACAGTAGTGGTTGGAACTAAAAATTCAGAGGTTCAAAGAAATGCCCTTTCACAACATTTTTCATTGCCATTTCTAGGGGTCTGCATGGGAGGTCCCTTTCACGCTTTGCAATAAATTCTGGAAAGCAGCGACCATGTATTACGCTTCATTTGTGTAGGCTGGATGTTTCGCATTTGATGTTGTTCCGAGTGACCCGACTTTGAAATGTACAAAGTTCAACATTAAACGGCAAGACGCGGAAAGCAACGGCCCTGTATTACGCTTCATTCACGCTGGTTGGACGTTTCACGCATAATGCACAGACTATCTTATCGTTCATCTGAGCAGTATGGCTTCTATAACTGCGCAACATTCAAACTGCTGATTACGCCTTGCAGCATGCAGACCCCATATTTGAAAGAGTTCTGAAAATTAAAGCCAACTCACAGTCAAAGTCCGATGTACTCTTGTGGATGGCTGACAGGTCCCATGGGAATACAGGCAAATCCTCCTGGAATATGGACAGGCACACAGGATACAGACAGGCCCCACATAGGAATATGGACAGGCACACAGGATATAGACAGGTCTCACAGCAACATGGTCAGGTATACAGCATCAGCTTCCAATAACCTGGGGTGTAAAAGAAAAACATATTCAGAAAAATCAGAATGTCAGCACCAAGGACAGATCCTGTATTGTGACTCAACAGAGCTGACAGCAATATCTGATTTCGTTTTAAGATTGGAATTACTTGCGACCAGGAAAGTTTTGTTTTTTTTAATGTTAGTGCGAATTGAAGAAAAATCATGTCAAATTTACACAACACTATTCACAGAGCAATATTGCATGACTGCCATCTGACAACGAACAGTCAATATTTACAACATTTGTTTAAGATCTAAAACCTGCTTTGGGTCAGGGGAAGAGCACATGAGCTTTGTTAGTAAGGCAAAAAAAGAGAACAGAAAATTACATTGAGTCAAAAGTCCATTTAAATTATACATTAATTTTGTACAATATCAAGCCAAACAACAATCACACGAAAATACATCTCACATCAGAAAGTACATCAAAAAGTTAACACACATCTCTCATTGAGAGAACATGTTATTCTGAAAGATATTCAAGAAACTTGCACACAATAGACAGAACATAACAGGCAATTTCTCATAAACAAAATGAAACACTCAGACTCTGAATGAGTAACACTTTTTGATTGTAGAGAAATGTATAATGAAATATAATTCTTATTACAAACATTCAAATACACATAGCAATTCACCCAGACACAGATAAACATGAAAATCATTTTTTAATGATGATTCTGAATACTTTTCATCAACTTACGGTCAACACTTCATCTTACCTAAAGATTAAATCACTGATTGTTTTCTTTCAGAATTTGTTCATAGAATGGACCTGTCTACTCCTGGAACGTAAGGTCAGAGACATGTGACCCTAGTAGCGGGTCATACGTGCCAGATAACTTGTGTCTTTTTGTTGAGGTACCACATCTAACCTGGACAGAACTAGGCAGGACCTACAGCCCTGTGGTGTCCCTGAGACTGATCGTTGTACTGAACAGCTACTCAGCCATCCACCAGGCTCTGGGCAGGAAAGGGGAGGACTTCAACGGTAAACCTGCCTGGTACACCTTTCAAAAGATGGGGATATCAGACAACGGTGCTTCTCAGGTTATCAGTTTACAGAAAATAGTCGACGTGATGCGCATCAACCCTATAGCTGGTGCCGGAGGCATGCATACCACCTCCAATGATACCACCCTGTTTGGATATGACATACCAAAGGACACGATTGTGTTCCTCAATATCTGGGCAGTTCTACACGATCCTGAGGTCTATCCTGAGCCGGATGTCTTCAAACCCGAGAGATTTCTGGACGACAGCGGCCACTTTAAAGAGGAGGACACCTTCATTCCAGGGTAAGTTGGAAAATTAGTCTTGAACTAGTTTATCAATTACTGTAACAAATGAAGTTCAATGAAAGCATAATTGTTAGTAACAATTATACATTCATTAAATTCAAGGCCCCTATTGAAGGTTTGGAAGGGAGTAAAATTTAAGTCATGTAATGTTAAGTGTCTTTACCAATAAGGAGACAACATCCAGCTAGAAATCCTAGTAATTGACCCCTCAGTCTCGTGTCCACTAGCCACTCGACCATTCCATGCCAGAGTTACACAGGCCTAAAGCTGCAACGTAAAGCCAGCGGCCCCGTGTATTAGGAAGCTTCAGGCATAAGCTTCAAACCACTGCACGTAAAAGAACGTATGTGAAACGGCATTATGCTTCACATCAATTGAAGATGACTGCTTTTACTGCTGTACCTGTTTACCTGAAAATGTTTTAGTTCTAGGTACACAGTCCGCCCTAAAACCCTGTGTCTTCATCATGAAGTTTTAACTGTTTGCAGGTTGGCGTGCGTGTGTGGGAGAATAGCTGGCCAAGATGGAGCTGTTCCTGTTCTTCACCTCCCTCATGCAGCATTACACTTTCAAACTGCCAGAGGGCGCCGCTAAACCATCCACCATTGGCAAGATTGGGCTCATAAACACTGCTGAAGATTGGTATCTTCATGCCATTCCAAGGGAGTAAAACGTTGAAGTGATTCTGCTGAAATGAGTCATGATTCAGTCCACTATAGCTGGAAAATTGGACAAATTTGTCCAAAATTTGGCAAACATGTATTCTGAAGTAAAATCTAAAGCCACGTAAATTCCTGCTAGGTCAGTTTTATAAGTAATGAATCTTACGGTGTCAAAAGTAGCGAAGGGTTATGTACATAAAGGTACTATTGTAATGTGTGTATACAGCGTAGTCTTGACATAAACAGCAATAAAACCGTTAACGTTGTTGTATCACTTGTTGTATCACTAAATGTCTCATGACACATCTCACTTGTGTGGTTGTTGATATTTCAAAGTGCTTCTACATGTATAACATCACATCCCTCTGATGTTATTGAACATCGAAACCTTAAAAATCATACTTCCGGTTCTCAACTGCTGCCATCATTATATTTTGGAATTGTATGTAATCATAATAATTAAATCTAGTAGAATAACTAAAAAAAACGATTCTTGTATGTTGTATTCAATTAAGTTCAAGAAAACAAATAAGCTAGTTCAGAGTTGCTACTATGCATGTAGTGTCAAAGGTAAAGGCCCCCCAGACGTGAACAACCCGTCTGGGCTTTGTTATGCAAATCGAAACAATGTCGAGACGGGCACTGTTTACAAGCCGGGGGCCTTCACCTTTGACACTGCACATGTGTAGTAGCAACTCCGAACTAGCTTATTACAAATGTACATGTAAAGTTACAAATTGTAATACAATTCAACTTCAACTTCAACTTCAACTTAGACTACCCCCAGATAACCCCGCTAGGGGCAAAGTAGGGGGGGAGGAGGTCCCAGGCTAAGGCGGGCAGGCCTCCAGCCTGGCGCGGAAAGACTCAACGGTGGGAGCCGTAACAACCGCGCCAGGCAGGGCGTTCCACTCGGGTATGGTGCGGGGGAAGTATGAATATTTGCAAGAGTCTGTTCGAATGTAAAGTGGTTGAAATTTGAGCGTGTGGCTTCCCCGGGTTCGCCCCTGGGCTGGTTTCAGTAGACTATCTGTATTAATATTGATATGGTTATTAATTAATAATAACTAGCTTATAGAAAAAGGTGAGGCGGGCGTTCCTCCTCCTTTCAGAGAGAAGGGTCCACTGCAGGTCATTGAGCATTTGTGTCACGCTGCTATTCTGCCGGTAGTCATTCAGAGTCACTCGGGCGGCCCTGCGCTGGACGGCCTCCACCGCCTGTATCCCTTTGGTGGTGTACGGGTCCCAGACGGTGGCACTATATTCCAAGTGGGGCCGCACCAGCGCTTTGTAACAAGTGGCCTTGACCCTAGATGGACAATGGGTCAAATTGCGCCGAATGACCCCTAGTACCCTGCCGGCTTTGCTAGTGGCGTAGTTGATATGGGTGTCCCACCGCAGATCGTCGGACAGTTGTACTCCAAGATAGGGGTGGGACTTGAGGGCTTCTCCACTTAGGGAGTACTGGGTTAGGATAGGGTGCTTTTTACGGGTGATATGGAGGATGTGGGATTTAGAGGGATTGAACGACATAAGCCAACGATTTTGCCAATCTGTTAACGCATCAAGATCAGACTGTAGACCTTGTGCGTCAGAAGGCGTGCTGATAGTTCGATAAATCAAGCAATCGTCGGCAAATAATCGAACGTGTGAATCTACGGAGCTGGGGAGGTCGTTAATATACAGTAGAAAGAGCAAAGGGCCTTGTACCCTGAGGGACTCCAGAGGTGACCCTGACAGCTTTAGATGTTCCGCCGTCAAAGACAACCCTCTGGGTTCTCTCTGTTAGGAAGGCCCTAAACCAAGACTGAAGAAGGTCAGAAATGCCATAGTGCTCGAGCTTGCTTAGCAGCCGCTCGTGGGGCACGGTGTCGAATGCCTTGCTAAAGTCAAGCACCGCGACATCGACCTGTTTGTTATGGTCAAGATTGTTGGCCAAGTCTTGGAGGGTGAGTACCAGCTGGCTCTCACAGGACAGACCCTTCCTGAAACCGTGCTGCGCCGGGGACAGAACGCCATGAGTGTCAAGATGTTTCATCATGTGGCTGTGCACGATGTGTTCGAGCACTTTGCCACAGACCGATGTCAAAGACACCGGCCTATAGTTGGAAGGCATTGTTCTGTCACCCTTTTTGAAGATTGGAGCGATGTTAGCTGTTCTCCAATCCTCAGGTACGTCTCCCGTAGATATTGATTGGGAGAATATTGTCTGTAGTATTGGCGCAATTTGCTCGGCAACAGTTTTCAGGAGGCGAGGTGGTATTCCGTCTGGTCCTGTGGACTTGCTGGGATTAAGGCTTGGCTACCCCCTCCACTGAGATGTTAAGGGAGGGGAAAGTTGGAACTACGGATTCGCCAAGGGTAGGAACGGTAGATTTATCCTCCCTGGTAAACACTGACTCAAACTGGGCTCCCAGTACTAGTGCATCAGCCTTTTCCTGGGGGTCAGATGTTAGCACCCCCTGGTGTCTTATGGCCGATGCACCAGTAGAGTCCTGTCTGAGAGATTTGACATAGCTCCAAAAGGCCTTGGGATTATCCTCGATGTTTGTCTCAAGGTAGTTGGAAACACAATCCCTATGGGCCTTCCTAACTCTCTGCTTAACTCCCTTCCTGCACCTCTTGAACTTTGCCCAGGCTTCATGGGAGTTGGATGTCCTAGCCTTGGAAAAAAGTTCAGACCGCTTACGAAATGCTTTGCGAATCTGGGGTGTTATCCAAGGTTTGCTAGATTGTGGCCTCACTCGTTTCCTGGGAACATGCTTATTGGCAGCACCACTAACGGCTGCCTTAAACAGCTCCCAGTTTTCTGAGGCAGTATTATGCTGTGCTTGGTCTGCGAACTCACGACTGTATGTTACCATATCCTGCTGGAGTGCATCGATGTTGGCTTTCCTCCACAGGTATATGAGTCGATCTTTCGTGTTGGATGTTTGGGGCTTTACTTGATTTCTACATATGGCAAAAGCCATGTTCTGCAAAACTATAAAAGTCAATATTACACAAACTTATAGGTATAGGTACTTATAAGTTATATCAACATAAGAACAATATTACCAACGCGCGCTGAACAATGTTCATGTCCACCCAATATCTGCTTGGAGATTACTCAATTACAAACAGCTGACAGCAGGGTGAGCTGCGTGTGACGTCACATGGCCATGCTTCAGAAGAAAAAACGCGAATTTCGCCATGACATCGCCTCGTCTCTTCACAAAATGTCCCTCATAATGGTCAGAACAACTTAGGACACAAACTGACGGCCGCTTACCTCCCAAACGGACGTTTAACAGCCCACAAGGACGAGTTTTACCCGAGGTGTTCCTTCTTTCCCGAGTCCGGCCGCCATCTTGATTCACATTTCCCGGGCTCTATGGCGCAGTGCACCATGGGGACCACCTGTTCTCTTCATCAATTAACTTGAATTTTTGAACTTTTTCTACTTCGGTTTTTGACAGACAAGGACGACGTGGCACTGCACTCAACTTATACTAGTAACAGTGCCACATACAGATAACAGTCTGGGTAACAGACTAGGCCGAGACTTGTGCATGAAATTGTATTTTTAACAATTTTATTCAGCTTGTGGATGCAAGCAAACATGGCTCAATTCTACATAATGAGGCTGAAGTTACGGGCATCTGAAGTGGCCGTTATCTTTCCCGAACGATTTCAATGTAGTCCAAGACTGTTTCCCTGGTACTGCTTTTATAATGGCGGAACATTTATTTGCAGCAGAGCTTCGCGGTAGATTTCGTACCGGAACGCGTACAGAGTCCGAGAATGTGTTAGTCAACAGGACAATGTGTAGAACGTCCTCCGCTATACTGAACGTAGACATCGACATGATGTTTGACATAAATAACATGGCGATCGGCGGGAGCCAAGCCAGCCAGTAGACCAATAGGGGGATACCCAGTGTCTTCGCAGCCTTAAACTTGTTCTCTAAAGCCTCTAAAGGGACCACGTCAGGACTGGGAGAGACGTTCTTCAGATTGCCCTTGTGCCGCTGCGCCTCTCGGTAGATGAGAATGGCGACTCGTACTGATGATCATCATGAGCAGGCAAACGGCGCTGGAGGCAGAAGCCTCTGTCAGATCGGGCACGCTGGGGTAGAGACTCGTTGGCGAGGCCTGACGTCGTTTGCGCCGTGATTTGTCACGACTTTCACCGTACCGTGTCGAATGTCGGACGTTTCGGCCCATGGTCAGTTCGGCCCCTCCCAAATCAGGACGTTTCGGCCTCAGGTCCAAGACATTTCGGCCTCAGGTCCAAGACGTTTCGGCCTCAGGTCCAAGACGTTTCGGCCTCAGGGCCTGGACGTTTCGGCCTCAGGGCCAGGACGGGTCGGCCTCCAACAGGGCATCATACGGAGATTTGGTTCGTGTTTCAATGCTTTAATTTCGAATTCTTATTTTCTTTTTCAGATGCAATTTTCCCCGACAGTCTTCAGACACCCGAATTGTATCATCACCGAACCATTTTAAATGTTGAAGTTGTTACCAGTTATGGCGTGGAATTTTTTGTTGTATTGTATTGTATTGTGTTGTCGATTTCCTTTTCACTAACACATTCATGTTCTTTGAATCATTTCTAACTTAAGATTAACTAGCCCACAGCCCATCGCAAATTTTGACTATTTATTGACAAACGGGACTATTGATATAACATACAACAAACACCTTTTCACTAACACGTTCATGTTCTTTGGATCATTTCTAGCCCGCATCGCAAATTTTGACTGATTATTGACAAACGGAACTATTGATATAAAATACAACTATCACCTTTTCACTATCACGTTCTTTGAATCATTAAACTGAGCGATTAAACTGTCTAAAGTAAAAATATCTAACTATCACTGAAACAACTAAGTAACCAGACCCAGAATACAATACTCGATACAAACTAGAAATAGAAAACAATTAAAATAAAGTTACAGTAAAGTTACAAAAATTACAGGTCCGTACATTGTAACTTACAAAAAATAGTGTACTTCACGGTAGCAAATTACACGGTGTAGTGGATATTTTGATTTTATATGATGAACTTTGACTTCACGGTGGCAGCATATGATTCACAAAAAGGAATCATGCATGATAACAATGAAAATTGTGAACATAAAGTTACAGTAAAGTTTCAAAAACTACAGTAACCGTTCATCGCAACTACATGTGTATGTACTAGTGCCCGGGTGGTCCGAAGATCTTGGAGCACACCTCCAACAGCATCTTGGCAGTCGTCTCTCCAGCCGCAAACTTCTCCCACTCTGCGAACAGGCGGCCCTGGATGCGCCTGTACGTGGCCCGCTGGTACCGGCGCACGTTACCCTCTGGGACCTGTCGAGTGTAGACTGCTACCAGCTGGCTTTCCCGGTGCAGGAGAGAGATGAGCAGGTACATCGGGAGGTTGGGCTTCTTGGCTTTCAGGTTCAACCTGTTGTGCCAACCTTCCACGTCGTTGGTGGTCCGAACGGACAGACCGTAGACCGACCAACGGCGTGGGGTCCAGAGTGAACCTGAAAGCCAAGTGTTATCCACGTAGTCTGCCAGCTCGGTCAGTTGTCTGGACCCCCTTGCCTTGGCCCGCAGTTCCTCGAAGGCTGGAGGGATGCAAGCTGCGGGGAGGTACGGGAGGGCTAGCAGTCTCCGCAACCACCTGAAACGTATAATCAAAAACATATAAGGCCATATAACAACCTATCCGTCACATCAGCAACCACACGCACATATATTATTGTCAACAGAGACTTCAGATACAACTGTGATTCTAAACAAACAAACAAACAAACCAGTGAATCCGCTCGTCTTCCATGTACGGCTTCTGTAGTCCACACTGCTGGGCGTGCCACCAGACCACCTTCTTCCAGTGGAAGCTGCAGCCCCTCATGCGCACGGTCGGTAGCAGCTGAGGGACGACGCGCCACAGCGTATCTTCGTAGTCCACGACGCACTCCTGGACTTGGATGTCATCAGGCAGTGCGTCCAGCAGCTCACTGAGGATGGCCCGGTAGTCCCCCTTCGCCCTCCCAGACATGAGTCCAAATGCGAGTGGGACCTATAACAGAATAGGACAAACATCAATAATAACTTCGAAAAAAAAACAGTCTTACACTTTACAAGTTGAGTAATACATCAATACTAACTCCGAAAACACAATTCTTACACTTTACAAGTAATATCCATTAATAGCCATGATGTGCGAGTTAACAATGCACTTCTAACTGAAATTATAGAAAGGGATAATACAACGAAATTCTATTCTTACCATTTTGATGTTACCATCGTGCTTGAGGAACGCATGGACCGACAGCAGCTGCACGAATGGTGGTCGCGCCACCTTGAAGGTGCCGTCCATATACCAGCTGTTCGACTGGCCCAAGAGGTCCAGCTGCTGTCGGGTGGCAAGCAGGAGGTGGCGTCTTCTCCGTCGGTTGACTCCCACCGGAATGTCGGCCCGAAGGAAGTCCTCTGGAATGTAATGTTCGTCAAGTTGGAAGTTCATGAGGTCCTCGAGGTCCTTTGGCTCCTCGGGTCTCATTTTCGCCTTTGCCCTGTTGACCCGACGTAGCAACGCAGCTTGGCTGGGCAGTCCCGGGTGATGTCCAGCCTGCAGAAGGATCTCATCGACCAATTCTGAAGCTGGCTCAAAGACTTGCTCCCTTGCCTTCGTCCTGAGCTGAACTGTGACCTGGGCCTGCAAGGTTGCCGCCAGTTCTGGTGGGTGGCAGTGGCTGTGAAACCCCGCTTGGTACTGTTCCCCCTTCTGTGTCACGATAGCGCGACAGTCTACACTGCCATTCCTCTTCGTGCACCGCCAGTGTGTTGTCTGTCCGTTCCCCTGCTTTACGGGCTTCACTGTGTAACTGTAGCCCGTACTGCTCACCAGCATGTCCCGTCCTTTTCTTGTCGCTCCCTCTACCACAGTGTAGGTGACAGGTGTATCGGACGCGTCGGACTCGTCGGCGTTGTCTTCTATTGGCCCATCGGCTGGATGGGTCAACGATGTCTCCTGCACATCCTCGACGGATGAAACAGTGCCGTGACTGAAGTCGTTGAGGCTATCGCTGCTTTCTGCACCAGGGGAAGCCGGTGTCACAGGGATTTCGCACCCCCCTGATTTTGAACCCCCCGGTGCGAAATCACTAGGGATCTCGCACCCCCCGGTGCGAAATCCCTAGCGATCTTGCACCCCCCCAGCTAGGGATCTCGCACCCCCTCCTCGAACCCCCCTAGGGATTTTGACCCCCCCCCCCAAATATTTCGAAAGGTGCTCTGTCTGTGCAGCAATTATATTCAAAACTGCATTTTGATATAATAAAGCCTTAGTTTAACGTGGTAATCGAGAGTATTACAAGTTGCTGAGTCTGACAGAACAAACATCTAAGACTCCGGGAACCCATGCCCTGGACTAATGTAACGCTACTAGTATTTCAGCACAGCGCGATGATGGTGACTCTCTGTGCACGATGATTCGTTGTAATATTCTTCCTTTGTGCCATGAGGAATGTACGATTAGTTCATAGTTTTACTTCAATGTTCATAATTGATTTTTTAAATCATTTTAGAGACTTGAATAACATTTTATCATACAAAATTATATCACATATTGAATGGATGACGGGTGTTAAATATGGTTAGACAAAATTTATCGAAGCCTTAATCGAAATCTTATGACATTTCTGAGTAAGAATTATTAGTCATTTAATGTTAAAAACTACGGAAAAAAAAATGTCGCCACCAGGATTTGAACACAAGAACCATGACTCCCAGATAGTCATTGCACAACCCACTTCAGTCAACAGAGCATTTGAAATGTCAGTTATAGTTACAAATCAATTTGTTAAAAAGATAGCCACTGGGAATTATGAATGCCGTAACAGAACACATACTACACCCTGGGGGTGCGAGATCACTAGAGGGGTGCGAAATCGCTAAGGATTTCGCACCGGGGGGTGCAAATTCACTAGTGATTTCGAACCGGGGGGTTCAAATTCACGGGGGGTGCGAGATCCCTGTGACACCGGCTCTGTGGAGGGGATAGATATATATATTTTTAATCATATTGTATAAAAGAATCAATAGTCAATTTGGCTAAAAGATTTTTTTTAATTGAAATTTCACGTAAGTTATAATCTAACACTGGATACCAGTAGTTATGAAATTGAACATGTTAGTTAAGAAACTTATTTTAGAATAATGAAAATACATAATTTTTGAAACGTTCTTTCCTTGTATTCAAACAAAAAAATCATACCGTTCCCGTTGAGGTCGTACAAATCACCCACATCCTCCTCAAGGTCGTCAGAAAGTCTCGAGCTTTCAGCCAGAGGCTGGGAGGTCGGGTCGTGTTCCATCCGACTGCAGTCCTCACACTGCCAGGTCGCCAACTGCTCGTCGGCGTCACCCCTCACCATACGGCGGTAGAGTCTCCTATCGATTCCTAAGACAAAAGGGTAGATCGTTCATTTAATACCATGAAAAAAATCGTCCACATTACAGAGATAAATTACGAGACGCAGGGATTGCAAATAGTTTCATAAATACGAATAGTACATGGGTTTTTGCAATTAGCCATCGGGCATGGATCTCCGGGTAAGTTATTACCATTATCTGTTACATTAAATGTTTTATCTTGCAAGTTCAAGTTGTTGTCGGAGGACTAATTGCAACATGGAACAATACATAGAAAGGGTATACTGTAGGTATAGTGTACATAGTTAACAATGTTGACAAGTAGAACAAATGGCTATTCTACGAACTACTAAGAGGAAGTGACTCAATGTTTTTGTAATGAGTGGGTTTTGAGAGGTTAACATGGATTCTTTCCTGATCATTGTTGGGCAGTTTGAGATAATGTATTTCGTCTTCCACCGCTTTTGACATACAGTTGTTACAAAATCTTACTTTTTGTTCCGCTCTTTCTCAATTTCAAGTGGGCGCTAATTCTAAACTAGCTAATTGCTGATCTATATTATATGTCACATTTTAGATAGATAATGCATAAGGATTCTCGTACCTGTACCACAAACACGGTGCTGACACATGCCGCAGTCGCACTGCAAGGCCTCATGTTGCAGTTGAACTGATTTCCGACACACAACGCACTGAGGACAAGTCTCGGTCTCCCGACACACAACGCATTCTCGAGCTTCATGTTCAGGACAAGTCTCCATAGTAGTGCCTTTCAGATGTGTTCTGAGTAGCGACTGAAGTCATCATTTTTTTCTCTCCCGTTTTATAGCCAGATGAGTTGTCTGACAAAGGGACCCGGTCTCTATTGAAAATCACGTTTGATTGCCGATGCGCGTGAAGTACCAAGATAGGTGGTCTGACAAAGGGACCCGGTTGTTTTAAGACGTAATGTTCAATGTGTTTAATGTCTTAAAGTTCAATTGTTTCACATAGATTTACCTTGCATAGTACGGTGATACACATAATAACTAAATGGGCCGAACCATCTTTGGCCTGGGGCCGAACCGTCTTTGGCCTGGGGCCGAAACGTCTTCGGCCTGGGGCCGAAACGTCTTCGGCCTGGGGCCGAAACGTCTTCGACCTGGGGCCGAAACGTCTTCGGCCTGGGGCCGAAACGTCTTCGGCCTGGGGCCGAAACGTCTTCGACCTGGGGCCGAAACGTCTTCGACCTGGGGCCGAAACGTCGGGGCCGAACTGACCATGGGCCGAACTGTCCTGCTACCTACCGTGTCGTACCACTCCTTCAAAGGACGTCACGACATCGAGGAGAGCACACAGCGCCATGGCCAGGGCTACATAATAAAAAGCTTAATGATAACATGGGACTTTTCATCAGCCACTGCCTACAAAGACGAAGTCAAACCCCCCAGTAATGTAGAAATATTAGTTAGGTGCATAGACTACACACTTCTTACTATTGTTACCCTGTCTACTGTTTGTACCTAGCCTACGGGCATGAATTTGCAAATGAAGGCATTCAATAAATAAACAAGCCGCTAGGGAGCCCTAATTTACAGAAATTACTTTCTGTGGCATGAACTATCTACCACACAAAAATCATGACCATAGCACTTTCAGAAAATATGCCCCTAAATTTTGAAGCTCCGCTGCAGTACCTTAGATACCCGCTAGAAGGCCCATTATCGAACTTGACCTTCCTTTCTGTAAACTCTACCCATCCACCAAATATCATACAGATCCATCAACAGCTTCTTGAGTTATGCTGACATACAAATACACATCCATATAAAGCCCGCTGTGGTACGAACGGAAAATGCCAGGGGAACCATTTTTGAACTTGACCTCCGTTTTTCCAATATCTACACACCTGCAAAAAATCATGAAGACCCATTAACGTTTCCGTCACTTTATTTGCCTACATACAAACGCAAAAAAATGCAAAGTCCGCTGCAGTACCGTTGAAAAACGCAAGGTGAACCATTTTCGAACTTGACCTGCCTTTGCACAACCACTACACACCTACCAAAAATCATAAAGATTCATTGAAGCTTTCTTGAATTATGCTCTTGACATACATACCGACCCACCCAACAGATTTTTCAACCGAAAACATGATCTTCTCCGAGTACAAGTACTCGGTGAAGATAATTATACATTCAAATATACATAGGCTGGACATACATGGGTCACAACAAATACTAAATAAAAACCAGGACATTGTGTACAGAGTAGTGCACACTCACAGAAACGAACAAATAGCCTGTCTTAAAATATCAAGTATCATTTGCCACCAATCTGTTATAATGATGATAGCACATCTGATACTAGTATACAGTACTAGTGCATAGTGGTGTCATTACAAGAACACAGCTACAAAATTGCGTACTTATTCAAGCGATATCATTGTATCTATTCAACATTTATATCTGATTCAAAACCTTACATTCCTGTGCAGTTTTTACAGCATAACAACAGCGGCGGCATAAGAACAAATGCATATCATTCTGTTGTTAACAACGTCGTCATCAAATCTGAAAATGTCGCTCATAATGACACCAGGATACTTTGAAAGTTTGACACTTTGTAGAAATATTTTACAAATCAAAACATAGATCATATATAAGCCGGCTCATGAGTCCGCCTGCGCATTCGTGTGTAATATGCCAAAGGTTAAGACCCTTGAGATATAAACAAAACACGCCTGGAAATGTATTTAACAAGGTCTAGATCAAAACTGTTTACAAGTTAGAGGCCTTCACCTTTGACCCTGCGGATGCGCATTTAGAATCATGAACCTGCTTATAGCATGTTCATCACACTCCTGATTATATCCTATTCAGCACTTTCATCCTTAGAGTCAAGCACAAAATACTCGATCATTCTGATCAGTTCCTCAAACAGAGGTCCCTTCCAGGGGTCTTCATCCTGATCACTTTTGGCCATGTTGATGTAGAGAAGCTGTGCGAAGGGGATGGACATGGGTCCGGGCGGCGGCCATGTTGTCTTCTCAAGCATGACGGGAATGATCGGCATCTTCAGGGTCCGCGCAAGCGCAACTTCGTCCTGGCAGTTCGGGGATTCGACGTAAGGGGGCGTCACGCAGCTGACCACGACCTTCAACATAAAATACGAAACATCAAAGACAGCTCCACATTTATATCCAACTTAGAGTCTTATTAGACAAGGCACACAAGAACACTAAGCGTTCTTACGACTTCGACCGAGCTCTAACTGAAGTCTATATGAAACCAGCGAGTGTCCTACGGAAAATCTTTGGATGAATAAAATGAACGTTTTGTCGCTAACGTTTGCTATCTACTGGTCTCTGTACACTTCTGACACGTAAGATAGAAAAGAAGGTTGGCAATCAAAGCTAAGAAGGTCATTTCCTCGACTTTGTGAAGTAAATTATTTTGCCAGTTGAAGCAAAGACAAACGTCTTTATATCAACTTTCATTCCTATACTCAATCACCCATCATATCTCAAACTTTTCAGGTCTTTCTACAGTAACTGTAGTACACATGTAATCCATCGATGCTATTTACAGAGAATGTTTGTACCTTGGCTTCCCTGATGCCCTTGTCCATCATCTGATACAGACTGTCGCCTCCTCCCATCTGCTTGATGTCCATCCAGCAGCCGTAGCCTCGCTCCTGTAGGCGATCGTGCAGCTGCAGCACCTTGTCCTGGTGGTCCCACTGGTATGACAAGAAAACTGCATTTTCCTGATAAGACAAGAAAGCAAATACTAGATGTTAAAGACCAACTTGCTGGGGATGTAGGGGTGAGGTCTGAAGATCTAGACCAACTAATGGCAGACTGTGACGCCTGGAGGGAGAGAGCAACCTTGGTCCGGGCAAGCCGCCCGATATGATGATGATGAGATGTTAAAAACTGTTAGATTTGAAAACATTTCAATGGAATTATGCATTGTTGGTCTAATTCGTACAATGTTCTCGGAATTGAGACTATTCATGGTACACGCTGAACACGTTATTTTCTAGCATTTTACTTAATATTTTTCTTCTTTTAAGTTTATTAATTTATCCTCCATTTGCTTTCTTTCATCAATAACAATACAGACATCAATGGTACATTTTTCAAGTTGAACCATAATGTACAGTATAACACACTATTGGGTCACATGCACAATATACTTGTTTTCATAGCACTGGTGCCATGACATCATGTTGTTGTTATGTCAGATCATCAGCTATCTCTTTTCATATTTGCGTCTGAAAGGTTTGTTTTATTTTACTGCTGATGGATTTTTACTTTGACATGGGGAATAAGAACATAATACCATGAGGCTTACCTTAACGGTTGTCTCTTCCGATCGGACAATCGGCTGAACCCGGGCGGTGGGTGCGGGTGGTTTTGGGTCGGACGAACCGTCTTTCTCATCCGCCAGAACAGCTTCAGGCTGACACAAGATAAGAAAGAGATGAAATACTCCGTTGCTTTAATCATACAAAGCGGATAAGAATATTATTATAGCTATCTAACTCCATAAAGTATACACCACCGTACTTGCAAATTTACATTCAATCTATCTATCTGAAGTACAGCCAGTAGGTACCCATCTGAGTAATGAGGCTGTACATGTTGTAGTTCATTTTACGTGCTTGAGACAACTCCTCGAACACGGGACCCTTATTTTACGTCTCTTACAAAAGACAAATATGTCTTACCCTTTCAGGATTTAAGGAAGAGGCCAGCTCGTAAAGGCCCAGCGACTCCAAGGTTCCTCCAAGACTGTCCATCATAACCTCTGACCCCTCCTTCTCCTTCCATGTCATCAGCATCTGGTACATCTGGTCGTCTGGATGCTCCTCCTGAAAAGATGAAAAGGTAACGAGATATCAAACCGGAAGTTCCGCTACAGTACCTAGGGAAGTTACCAGGGGGCTCAAAATTCAATCCATCCAGCTGTAAGTTCTTAAGTTATCTTGTTCACCAACAGGCAGACCAAGAAATGTAACCTCCAATTTTCATGCAGTTATTAGAGATTTCACCCCCTCAGGCGGCAAGCTCCCTCTGGCAGAATACACATAAATTGCAGTGCAGAAACACAGACAGATTCACAGACAGCTCCCAGAACACTACTTCACTCCTTTAATTTGGGGTGGAGGGATAAGGAACACAACCAACCTACCCTTTCTCATTATTGTTTGTCTTATGATGTCTACATGCCACAATGTAATGTTGCAAAATATACAATACTAGTATGTACCTGTATTTTCTCGATGACATCATCGCTCAGTCCCAAAAGACGAGCAGTTGGCTTGATCTGCAGCCGGTCCACAGTCAAAGCCAGGCGGCAGAAGGCTCTCTTTAGGTCCTCCTCTACACACGGAGAAAAGAAACATTATATTTAGTCATAGTCCTAAAATGTTTTGAGAAAGGAATTAGACAAGATGGACGAATTGAAGAGAACATTATATGTTCCACCTACAGAATTGAGTGGCCAAACACATGGAATTTAATGTTTCCGTTCAGTAAACAAACAAACAAATAAACAAAGACTTCTTACCTTTATCAGCTTCTTTCTTGAGGAATGCCAAGATGTCATCACTCCCTTTCTTACATACGTCTTCTGGAGGGTATTTCAGGGGGTTTCCAGCAACCACTAGGCGCTTCAGACGACTCAGCCGGGAAACCGAACTGGGAATCTTGCTGACACGATTGTTCCTTATGTCCACGACCAACAGCTTCGGCAGGCTGCAGAGGACCTCTGGGAAGGTTTCGAAGTTGTTCTCGTAGAGGTAGACATCTCGAAGCCGCTTTAGCTTGTCCATTGTTTGGGGAAGGGCGTTGAGACGGTTGTTGGACAGCGCCAAATATCGCAGCTGCTCGAGATCTCCAATTTCGTCAGGAACGGCTTTGAAACGGTAGTCGCCCTCTTGCCCTGCAAATAGTTGCTCAAGAGATTTCAGCTTGACGATTTGGCTCGGGAACTCGTCAAACTGACAGGATATGATGGTGAGAGATTTCAGCCTGATGAGGTTTTCGATCTCATCAGGCAAAAATCTGATCGGGTTCGGGCCAACCACCAGCACTTCGAGGTTTGACAAGGAGCAGACCCCTAGCGGAATCTCTGTGAACTGATTGCCGTCGATGTACAGTTCTGTCAAGTTCTCCAGCCTTTCGATTCCGTCTGGCAAGGTTGAGAGTTTGTTGTTACTGGCAACGATGGTCTCGAGCTTTGGGAGAGAACAGACGCCCGATGGAAGCTCTGTCAACTGGTTACCGCCAACGTACAATTTCGTCAGGTTTTGCAGTTGCTCAAAACCGGACGGCAGTTCCGAAAGCTTGTTGTTGCTCGCAACCAACATTTTGAGATTGAAGACAGTGCAAATACTCCGTGGGAGTACCGCGAGTTGGTTGTCGTTGACGTGTAGCCATGCGAGCTTCTTCAACTCACCTATGTCGCCAGGTAGCTCTGTAAGGTTGTTGGTTTGTGTGTACAGTTCTTCTAACTCCTTCAAACAAACTATTGCCTGGGGCAAAGTTGTCAGTTTGTTGTCGTCTGCATCCAAACGATACAGATTTTGTAGACGACCGATTGATTCTTGGATGGTTGTTACTTTGTTTTTGGACAGGTCGAGATATTCCAAGTCAGTGATGTCGAAGACTTCTTTAGGGATGGACTTCAGGCGTTTTTTGGTGAGGTCGAGGTAAAGTCGACCGTTAAAGTTTTTGGGTCGTAGGTTCAGACTTGCCGCCATCTTGGACATCCTATGTACACATGGAAATATCAAACTTAATGTTAGGTCACGTATCATAAGTGACTTGAATAACACGTTACCTTGTTTAAAGCAAGGTAGCAGAACACAGTATTTCGCCTATAGGGATTTACCTGGTTAAGTACCACAAAAAGTAACCTTTTTTACTTGACGCTCAGCGGAGCTCAAGTGAACTGCGCGCAGCCGACGTTCAATAGTAAGCGGAAACAGTGGCAGATATCATATGTTTCAGTCAGAAGTAGTGTATTACTTCGAAATATAGGGTAGATATTACAGTGGACATGGACGGCGGAGGCCAAAAATTTGTAGTGCCAACTTAAAATCATTGAAAACCTTTATTTTCCTTGAAAATTTTTGCCCAATCTGGAGACGTTTTTGTTTAGAAAGAACAGGTAGGGTCTAAGCTTTCCTAATTTGGTCAGAATTTGTTGACTTCACCAGATTAGTTGGCGTAAGAACATATGTGAGTAGTTTGGTCAGGTCTGCCCTGAGCGGATGAATACAGCCGAAATCTGGGTCAAATGTAAGGTTTGGTTACTTCCGGGATCTGTACTCGTCGTTCGAGCTGGATAACAGCCTGTTTTCTTTGCATGTTTATGAAGTATACCCTTGTGGCTGTGTGGTGGAGAATAATAATTTTTGAGATTTAACTTAGGGTAAGTACTTTCACAAGGTGTTGTTTTAGTGCTTCTTATGCTTGTCTCCAATGAGAAGGTTCCACTGTAACATATGCCCTGTACCTATCTATGTGGCTAAACATTACGGTAATAACGGTAATAATGTTGTATTACGGTAGTAATAATCTTGTTTGAACACTTTGATGGCCGCAATGCGTACAAGTATGTAATGTGTAGGCGGGATGCGGCTACGTCACAGAAGCAGGAAGTAAAGAAAGCGCCACCTATCGGATTTCTAAAGGCAATGCCCCAATATGTCCACAACAAATGTTAAAATTTGTCATTCTACGGTGCTCTAATTGTTTGTTTTATGAGTAGATGTAAGTAGATACGGTGTCTAAAGAAAGCTACTTTCAACGCAATTATAGATGCATCAACTTCTATCATGTAGCTAGGATTTGCCTTGAATAAACAAGTACAGAAGGAAGTAGGCAGAGTTATATGATCTTACATGGGGTTTAGCTTACAACATTAGGCCACAGCAAGTAATTTTTATGGATGACATCAGCGCGCTCATTAATTTTCGCCTGATTTCGAAATAAAAAACAAGAAATTTCATTGCCCTCCGACGGTGGTCAACATGCTAAAAATTGGCAAATATGTCGTAAACGTTGACAGTCTAAGGTGTTTCATTGCATATGAATACCCAGTGTAGTTCCTGCCCATGATGGTATGACATTAGATGTTTTCTGCGTTTGTTCTAGTTAATTGAGCTGTGTACACATCTTCAAGAACAGTTTAATGTTGACAGTCTAAGGTGTTTCATTGCATATGGATACCCTGAGTGTAGTTCCTGCAAATAATGTGTGTGTGTGTGTGGGGGGGGGGGGGGGGGGGATTCTGGTTAATTGACACAAGGTGTTTCATCACATATGAATACCCAGTGTAGTTGCTTCATATATATATGATGGTACAACAAGCTCTTTTCTGCATTTGTTGCAGTTAGTCTATTGAGATGTATACACATCTGCAAGGACATATTTACTGTTGAATCAAGGAGGTTTTATATCATGAATGAATGAATGAATGAATGAAAGACCTTTATTGTGCATTCATGCCCCGAGGGGCTAGGTACAGGTCGTCTAACTTAACACATGAAACATACAAGGACATAGATACAACAATACAAGCTGTAAACATATAAAATAGACAAACGTGTTATTAAACTAAGCTAGTCTAGTAGAGTCGACTTCTTCTCGCTTCTTTGTACATGTGTAAATGTATGAACAGACAATATTTCTAATATAAGGATTATCTAGGCGTAATAAAAATATAAATTTGTCTGTTGCATTTAGATGTTTGAAATATGGGAATTTTTCTTTGATAAGGTTAAAAAGTACACTTCTTTCGCTATCGTATAATTTACAATCTAGGACGAAATGTTGCTCATCTTCTACTCGATTTAAATTACAATGTTGACAAAGTCTATGTTGTAGAGGCGTGCGGTTGTGCATTCCTGTTTCGACATGTAATCTGTGACAGCTAACCCGGAGTTTAGTAGTAGCCACTCTGTGTTTGATGTTGCTAATGGATAAATACTCTTCTTCTTTATACAATGACTTAAACAGGCGGTAGGTTCGGAGTTTGTTGCTGTAAGATTTATCCCTGTTATCGTTGTGGATTTCGGCTGAGAATGTTTGAGTATAGATGTCTTTTAATCGTTGACTAATGGAGTTAATGATATGTGACATATTTGTTCCTAAGGATACTTGTGGGCTCCAAACGAAGGCATAACCGCATTCCTCTAGCATGTTACGGACACCGGACGCCCAGCATTTTTTGCCATTGGATTCTAATTGAAGTTGGCACAACAGGGCGTCGGCTTGTAAACTGTCAGCTGGTACGTTGTGGCGCATCCTAAGAAAGCATTCAATGGCCTTAAGGGAGGCCTCTATGTGAAGGGGGTACCTCCCTAGTTCTGCCCGTACTGCAAGGTTGCAAGCTGTTCTTGGAAGATTAAGTGCGTATTTGCAAAATTTCAAGTGTGCGGAATCAATAGGACAAAACTTTGGGCTTTTGAAGGACCCCCATATCCCAGACCCATTATTATTATGTATGAAACCTCATTGGTTGAATACAGAAATAAAAGACCTGTTGGTCATGATATCATATTTCGTCACCTCAATTCTTGTTTAACAAGATTTATGATCTCAAAATTTGAGAATATAGGAATCTTGTTTTTTATGGCCCGCCTTGTTTTTTTTTCGCCCTATCTCATTAACTTTGGAGTCTGCGGAGGATGTCATCCATAAAATTTACTTGCTGTGGCCTTACAGTCTTTTTCATGAAATAGACCGATAGAAATAAGAAATATTTTAGCGTAAACATGCAGAAGAGCACCAAATAAGAACATCAAATAAGAGCACCAAACTAGTAAACACACTCTATAAATAGACGGTGGCCGCGGGCAATATGGAACAAAGAGCTCGAGGTTTCTATAACAAAAAAAAAAGCAAATGGCGGACACAGAACGTAGGTGAAGAGAAGGCGTGGTCTTCTTTTACCCTACAGGCACTCACATCCACCGTACGGTTTTGTGTTGTTGGGTGTTGTGTTGTTTGTCGTGGCTATGACAGCTGATCTGAGTGTTGTACGACTATCCCAAGAAAGCCCTCTATTTGCGGTCGCGAACCTTAACGTTACGTCAAACAAAATTCTGCCAGGGCACATCAAGGAGGATTAAACCTTATTCATACATATTCTACCAGCAAGAAATGTGTCTAAAGAGATCAGCAATGTAACATCCCACCAGTATGATACACGCTTGTATATATATACATTTTGCATCTAAACTGTGCATACCTGATGTGTTAGAATACATATTTCTCCGGTATAGTTGGAATAAAAACAACTTACGTGGAATGAGAGTGCCACTTGTTGTCGGTCGTCCTCCTTGCTCTAAACTATGTAGACCTTGCTGAAAACTGTGTCAGACGGACGTCACCCTACACCTACCTAGTCCCTTGACCTCCATGTCGTTGGTGGGACAAGATACTAGTAGACATGAAGGTCGAGACGTGTCTCCAGGCTCTTGTCTCTTTCTCGCTGCTTTCGAACAGGTTTAGGGGCGCCCACCTACGTCTCAAATACTGGACCTCTTAGTGTGGGGGCGTGCATGTAACCTAACCACCCCGATCATTCAAACCCATTGTTTGCTTGTTAGCGCACCAGTTAATCGCGGTAGGTAACCGAGACAGGTGACCTGGTAACGCCTTTTGTCAAGAATGTTGCGTGCTAGAGTGAATAGGGCTTAATTGTGACGAGGACGCGGATGTAAATAGTTTGGCCCTTGGTCAGCTACAACACAGTTTGTACTATACAAGGTTGTGTGCGCGCGTATATGTGTGCTAAAGGTTTTCTATATCATGATCAAAGCTCAATAGGATATCTTTCTCTCCATTTTTGAAGGCCACTCGAAGCATGTGTTATGACAAGTATTACATGTATCACGTTGACTTGCACCGGGACTGTCTCCAGCTTTGAATTTGTGTCCGTCCCACACACCAACTCATTGTTCGGAAGTAAATTTTCCTTGTCAAATCTGTCATACGAAAGTACAGCTTCAACTTCATGTCATGAAGTTAAGATTTTTTTGGACAGATTTTTTACATCACAGCATTCAAGCAAATTTCCGTCCCGGGATAGAAGAATGGGTCCAGGAGACAGTTTGTTCAGATTTACAATTTTGTCATACATACCAAACTATACACCGTCTTCGAACCTACATACTCTAAACCTGACCTAGTGACTACTCTACATAAGGGCCACCGCGGGCCAATGCCACTTTTCTGTACTCCCTTAAATTATTCCTCTCATTGGCCGAAAAATTAAGAATATTTTCTAGTGGCCATTTCTAAAAATCCCTTGAGGTTTGACTGTACCTGATTTGAGAATTGTGAAAACCTCCATACTAAAGGAAATATCATACAAAGCAAGACACCGCACACAATCTTGTTGATATTGAAAAGCATCCGCTATTCTTTTATTCTACAAGACTACATGTCTTAAGCAATAATGCAGCATTTTCAAAACACAGGCACATGAGCATATGACACCTGTCTGACACAGGTGAAGAAAACAAAGTTTCTTAAAGATCCTTGGTGGAATGTCTTAGTGATACACAAAGTGGGTACAAGGATTTGATGTACATTAATTGCCATTGCTTAGTGTACTTAAGTGAAAATTGGTGGTCAGAGTGGGTAAGAGTTCTAAACATCAGTTTGCCAAAACTGCACTGATACAGTACAAACACATTCACGGCCACAGGGTACACTAAACTCAGAAAATGGTCACTAGCTCAGAAAATGATCAATGCAGTGGCGACACCTAGCAGTTGCAGAACGAACTGCAGGTCAATAATGACCTTCCAACACAAGACGAAATGGCTAAGCAAGCATTTACCAAAATGATCTTTGAATGAATACAAGACTTTCACATCATACACTAACAGATACTAATGCAGAAGTATGTCATAATTACTAGTAAATTGATTAAAAGTAACAGCAAAATCACTAAACATCTTAACATGAACAGAATGCTGCAGTCGAAAAATCTTGCGGTGATATAATATGGTAATCAGTGGAGACATGACCTAGATACCATTTGACCCTTACACTTTGACCTGGTCCCAATAACCTTTCCACCTTTTTCCTGAATCCATTCAGAGACAATGTAATAGGTCAAACAAAAATTAAGCACAAAACTAATAATCATAATAATATAGACATTCTATATAGTGTATATATCTGTAGTACCACTTTTGACGAGTCTTCTTGGTTGTATGTCATATAGACACAGAAGATATTCTAAACATCTTTAGTTATTAAAATATACAATTGATTTCAACACACACCAATGACTTATACATACCGTTCGTTGGTTTATCCGAAAAGGGTTGCCCATATGCAGCTTTGTAACTACCGTCAGTATTTGGCGAACCTACAGTGGCCTTTGAACTTTCAAAAAAACACGTACACCTCCAAAACGTTACGATTTTCAAGTGGTATAAACAAACAGATGCAGTGTTCAAAAGGTTGATGGTATCCTGCCATAACTTGTACTTAAAAATCACTCTTTATACCACTAGCACATACATTGTAGTGACTTTGCCCTGCTTATGCATGTATAGTGCTGTCTGACATACACAGACCTTAAATTTGAACCAGGTAAGACAGGTCAAAGTTTTTGACCTATAACCTAAACAACCAATCATCCCTTTACAGAGCTTGCCAATATGCCATATGCTCTCATATTTATACATCGAATCATCGAAGCCTTTGTACAAGTATTCCTACAAAATAGAGTCTTTTCAAGTGCTCATACAATGTGTATTCTTTCTTATAAGTACAGAAATGCTATTCCTTTTGCAAATTTTCTGTCTTAATTAAAGATATTCCTGCACAGCAAAAAATCAAAATAAGCTTGAACTATATGATGAATTAAAGTTGCCGTACAATATTCTGCTTTGTTACTGTTGGATATGTGTTGGACAATGCTATGAAAGATTCACACTCTGAATATGAATACAGTCAAACCTGTACAAGTGACCACTTGGCCAACTTAAAATATTTTCCATTGACCCAAGTATTAAGTGTCAACAGTGGTCCATTTTCTTGATCATTATTGACAGGTTTGACAGTATATTGAAATATAGCTCAAAATTACCACAAAGTCAATTTAGTCTTGCCAACCAAAAACTATCCCACTCGAACCAAGACCTACAATTGTTGAGAAAATGCTACCAACAACTAAATGTCTTCAAACCAAAGGTTATTTCTGAGAAGTGATGGCTTCAAAATCACAAAAGCTACAAGAAAGTGTTAATATTATAATGCAGCAATAGTATATTTTCCACATTTCCCTTATGAATGTTGGAATATAGATATATATATAGGCCAACACTTTTGGTCCTCCATGTAAAAATCTGACGATTTAAGTACTTTTGAGTGAACGTGTGTGAAAACTAGTTTAATGCAGTGCTAAACTAGTGCCTCACAATGCCACAGTAGTACAGATGCTATAGACTGGCACTAATTCTGCAAACTCAAGAAGCATTTTTTTCAAATTCTACTGGTTCTAACACTGATTCTTGTCAATATTTCCTTAACATGGTCCTCTTTTTTGTTGTCAAAAAATCAGCTTATAAAACAACACAGTTCAAAAGCTACAAAACCTGCTTGCTAGCCGTATACACACACAAATTTCTGGTCATAACACATGAAAAATACAACCAACTCAATTTCAAACTCTTCAAAGAGCCTATCACATGGCTGAATACAGTAAGTGCGGTCATTACTGTGTCCTTTCAACAAAGATTTCCCTAACAAATTTTACTGTACAAAGTAGCATACAATTTCTTTTTCACACATTACAATGCTACATGTATTATTAGGTACATGTGAGAATATGATATCTAGTTTAAGGTGGGGCAGAATGCTTTATCATGTTAGTGCAAAATTTGTGAAAAAACAAAACAAAATAAATGTCCGTGATCTGCTTTAAAGAAAAGGACTTTCTATTAGTGAGGACTGTGATCATGTGGTGATCACATGTCTAGTGGATGATTGTCACATGTTCAGCTCATGTTAGTATCATGACAGCTTAGTGGTCTAGGTGATGGTTTCAGTTTATCGCAAACAATATACAGTGTACAATGTTTATCGCAAACAATATACAATGCTGGAATGGTTCGTTGAATAATCATGATGATAATAATTGGAACAAGTAAGTATTGTGGCCGCAGTGTGTGATTAAGACTGATATGAATGTGGCTTTACAAAGTCATACAGACTTTTCTTTCCAAAACATTTGTGAGGGTGAAAATTGTACAGTCAAACCTGCACTTAGTCCAGTGACCACCTCTGTGTAAGGAACACCTGACTATTGTAGCCGCTTTTTGGTAATCATTTTTCCCATTGACCAAATAATCTTGTCTATAGAGCATTTTCACTCTCTTTCCTTATCAATGAAGCAAACAGGTACTGACCGCCATCTTGGCGTCCTTCATTTGCATTCCAATGGATCGTAGTTGAAGGATACACATCATTTTTAAAATCGAATTTTGCAAAAAGTCTGAAAATTTCAAAAGTGAAACATTTCATGAATACTTAAATAGTATGCTTCTTGTATTCTCTTCTTTGACCTCTTTAATCGAGGTCATTTGCGGGGGTCAAAAGATCTTTAGATACCCAAAACACTTGTAGTACAAGTCACTAAAAAGCGGATAATTGCAACCACCTCCATGTTGGTGTTCGTATTTTAGTGTAACGTGAAAATGCTCTATAGTGGCCACCTGTCAACTGTGACCAAGTCCTTGGGGTGGTCATTTTAAACAGGTTTGACTGTACATGAAAGTATTCTGCCCCCCTCCCCCTTTTTCCTCTCCTATCAAATCTATTGCTCTGGGCAGACGTTACATTCTTGCATTATTCACAGGCGAGCTTGCCGTCGAAACTGCTGAGAGCGACGGAGAAGGCTTGGACGGCACAGAGAGGGTAGTTGTAGTCGCAGGTGAAGACGTCTTCGGCCACGCGACCAAACTGCATCACAATGTACTCCGCTGTGGACGACAGATTCGCACAAACATTACATATTGAATACAACATTATTCAGATTTACATGTGTTATCATGTTATATAAGTAACAATTTATATTTAATTTTTCTGGACAGCATATAACAAACGAAATTTTCATCATAATGCATCACAATGTACTCCGTTATTGGAGAAAGATTCACACAAACATTACATATTGAATACATGACGTTAAGTATGTTGATTTAGTATCAGGCCATGTTGATACAATTATATGGATGACATCCTCAGAGAACACCAAAACTGATGCGAGAGTGCAAAAAAAAAAGTCTGGTAAAAAAAGCAATGACATACATTTGTAAGTAATCCATTTTCAGATATTTTTTCTATAACTCAAGACATACATTGGTTGATTTTGCATACACAAATAAATGTCATGTATTTTGAATCACTGAATAAATTTCAGAGCTAATGATACAAAAGAAACTGGTAAGTCAATGAAGGGCCGATACTTACGATCATTGTCGTGGACAATCTGGAAATTCTTGACAGACGCCTGTGTGACACGGCCATGGAAGTTTAGCACATACGACTGGGTGTCTGCGAAAAAAAGAAGACAGGTCATTGTCTTAGTGGGCTTTCTATGTCTACATGACTTGTATCTCTTAGTAACACACTATCTGAAAGAGTACATTTACCACGTTCATGACCATTTACCATACATTAACTTTATTGACATGAAGTCGGTCAATAATTCTATTACAACCTTGTACTGCATACTGCAAATTCATTTCATTTTCGCAATGACTTAATTCGGTAATAGAAGGAGAACGAAGGTCTTCGCTATACTTTAAGTTTGCAGTTGAAACCATTCCGTAGTACAGTAGAAATACAATTTTGAAACGCAAATCTGAGTGTAGTAACTTTGACGGAGAAGGCCCCACGAAAAGGAAACCACTGCATACGCTTTAAAATTTACAGTACATGCGTGGGTGTTGGAAGAGAGGAATATTGGACCGTACCATCATTCCACACGGGGGTCTTGTTGTGTAGTTCAAGGATGCTGTCCATGTTTCTGTGCTGCCATCTACTCAGCAGACTTTCACTGTCCTGTAGATATTCAACATAAAAACAAAAAAGTTATCACAGGAAAACAACAAACGTTATTTCTTTAACCAGCTTGGCCACGTTGTAAGCAATTGGCATCTGTCATTTCTGATGGGGACGTAAAGCTTCAAGTGTAAGCCTAAATCGTCAAACCTATGCATCTTAAAGTACCTAAAACACTTGTTTGAGATGGGTAGGGGTGACCTGGTTTGCTTGGCTCAAAACGCAAGCCAAAGCAAATTATAAAGTCACGCTACACTAACCAGCTATGTATAATTGAAAACGCTTCTTTTCAGTTGAGGAAGACTACTTAACATTTATGATACAAGCATTGAACAGCACATTTCAGGAAATAAACTACTGTTGGAAAAATGAAGTAAGACTTACGTTTCTTGGTTTAATGGCGACTCGTTCGTGGTCCAGCGTCATTCCCGGAATTATGACCGTCATTTTCCTGGGTCCCTTGAAACCCAGCACGTTTGTTTCCTGTTTACAAAACAAAACAACAAAAGATAAATACATAATTGTATATACAACATTTGGTATTACATGTACACACTATAATTATGTTGGTAAATCCGATGACAACTTTGAATAGAAAAGGGAACTATACCAAAGGTTGAACAGCAAATTTTTTTATTCACAACCAAGTATTTAGATGAGCCAACGTTTTTATGACTATCTGTCATCTTCATCAGGGCAATACTGACTGGTTCACACTGATTATTCACAGACCTACATGTACCAAGGGTTGTGAACAAGTAATTTTCACTTCACTTGTTTTTAAGAAAGATGAAAATCTAAGAAACAAAAAGCGGAGACCAAAAGTTGTTTTCTTTCAAACAGAACCTAAGAGCTTTCAAGATGGATGGATGGAAAGATGGACAAAATGAGAGATCAACAAGTGAGATGGACAGAAGGTGAGATATACAGAAGGAAAGGTAGACAGAAGGAGAGACTTACGTAACAGATAGCCGCGATTTCTTGCCTGACGTTGGACCCGTCTGTCATGACCCCTGATTTCAGCGGATTCGCTCCGTTATCGTAAACCGTAAACTTGGTGCCTAACATGTTCGACCTGAGACAGAAACCAAGGAAGCTCAGTGCATGCTAGGACTTTCCTAACTAACCCCTTGTCTGAATAAACTGTTGGAGGAGACCTTGGTGCTGGAAAGGGGGAGGGGGGCAGACAAATTGTTGTGTGTGTGGATAAGTTAGAGTGTATAGAAGAGGGGAGAGGAGGATAGCCTTGGAGCCTGGTAGGGTCACTCATTTGCATACCACATCCTCAACAACCAATAGGAACGAAGCTAGCTGTGATTGACAAGTCAGTCAGATAACATCTTGTATGCAATGCTTTCTTCATAACATTTCTTTAGTTTCAGGCATAATAGGATGAAAATTTTGGATATTGAGATTTTCCTCACAGCTTGCTAGTGTCTATATTTGGTATTGAGGACTGTGATAGTCGGTGCCTGAGAAAAAGAAGGAAAGAAAAGGCATGAAACTGTGACGACAAGGACAGCCCTGGAACCACAAATTCCAGTTGTCCTGCAAAAACAACTGTTGTTTGGTGACTTTTTCCGAACGGACAGAAATCTGCTTGTGATCGACATGAGAATATTTCAGAAAACTTTGAGTTGTTTGACTTGTGTCAACATTAATTAAACAATTTAAACTCTCGATCAGGACTTCACTACAAATTTAATTTTGAAGCCTGGTGTCTGATTGGTTAACAGAGCTGTCAATCACAGCCAGAGACTGTCCTGATTGGTTGTTGGTCACATGCTCGACTCTTACATAGCAAACAGCGGCTAGCTCTTCTCGCATGTTGGAGGCGTCCGGCATCGCCATGTTGGAATCCGGCGACACGCCGCGGCTAAATATGGTGAACTTAGTGCCGAGCATATTGGATCTAGAACAAAACAATGTGTCCGAAGTTAGTTTCAAACAAACAAATTTAAAAAACAAAAAATCGAGCAGGCACTTGAAATTCCAAGTACACCTTTAAGCACTGCTTGTCTGAAAGAAAACACAATTGAAGACTGGATAGCCTCTGAGCATATGGCTTTAACAAATTCACAATAAATGCATTCATCAATAAAAAGTTTAAAGCTTTCCTTATGAAAAAGACTCATAGATTGTGTACAAAGGGATACTGTATCTTAACAATGCTACAGGTTATTATTAAAATGACAACAGAGACATTGGCAAAGTTGCTTTGGAAATTTCATCTTTGTTAAGAAATGCTGGGTTTATATGCTAACAATATAAATTCTCCACAAACATTTGAACCTTTTCCACAAGTAAATGTTTTCAGTACACAAACAATAAGGAATCGACTTGCAAATGTCACTAATAGAAAGATTTCTCAACTTGAATAGTAGATTTTTCGGAAACTAAGGATGGCTAGCTCACCTAAGTTTCCCCACGAAGCTCTCCCCTCCTCGCGACAAGTCTGTGGCGTCCACGGAGACAAGGTAGTTTGACGTCGTGCTCTTCTTCCTTTTCCGTCCAGCGAGCAGGAAAACCTACAAAAGGTTCATCACAAACAATTCTTCATTGCTTGGAAGTGCTTTTCTTCAAAGCATCTGCCTATGCTTATATTGCTAGCTATCTAAACTATATTTGAAAAAAATATGGTTTTGACCATGGTGCTGAATTCATGATGTTGATTAAACTAGTTAACTAGCTATGCTCAAACTTGTCCCGTATGACCAAACACCTTGTATGGTGTAATGGTTATATATTAGCATTTGCCTCAGAACCAAGAGGTCTTGGGTTCAATGCTCTGACATGCCCTGACGTTGTGCCCTTAGGAAAGGCACTTTAATCGACTTTTCGCATTTCACTGTGGAGAGCCCACTCGGCTAATCCATTGTCTAAAGTGTGTCCTAACACTGTTCCCAGGGCTAACCCTTTGCCTTCAGCTAGTTGGGTAGCCCTGGCTGTACTTTTTTACTGTCAAATAAATCAAATCAAATCAAATCAACACTGATGAGTACACACACTGATTTGGTACCAAAGTACATATAACTGCTAATTTATCACCCAGAACACTGAACTTAACAAAAAACAAATATGTTCCTCTTTGTATGGGCTAAATATATTTCAATATGGTATGATCTTGGTTTGCCAAGACGTCAAGAGAAATGACTTGCTTACTCTTTCAGGTGCCAAAACTAAAACAAAGTAATTTTGGTAAACCCACTGTCAATCACATTTACTTCAAAGATAATATTGCCACATCTACACAATTTTGATTCATCTAAGCAGTCAACTCTAACAGTATTTCCCATGATGCCTCACCTTTTTCCCATCATCCCTCTCCATGTGCAGGTAGTAGGTGGGGAAGACGCCGCGGTCCATGCCCTTCTTGTCGCGCGTGATGCGGCACTTGACGGTGTGGCCCTGCGGAGCCGGCTTCAGCACGAACTCCTCTAGGTTGTCGATGTCCACTTGCGGCGGCCCGGTGGCGTTGGCGTTAGCACTGGCGTTGGGCTTGCTGGCACCGTTACTTGTTTCTTGAGGCTGTGAAAGCAAAAAAACAGATCTTTCTTAAGTGGGATTCCACAAGGAAAGATCTTTGAGACAGCACATATGCAGAATGCAAGTGTTTAAGGTCATGTCTGCGCATGTTGAGCGTCTTAAGTGAAAACGTCTGATATTAGGAAAAACAACAGTAGCAGTGTCTGTGTGGGGGGGACGCAATCATGTACATGTACATGCAATATGATAACCAGGTAATAGACAGGGTGTCCTCTGGGTCGACCCTGCAAAAAAGCTTTAACTTCTTTGTTTTCTTAGTGTAGGGCGTCCAGAAGATGCCTTGACGCCTTGCTAGCTACATGTAATAGCCTGTGAAGTGGAATTATGATAAACATCAGAGAGAAATGGATACCACTGACCGTCCCTGGTTTCTTGGAGCCTGAGCTTGAGCTTGAAGGACGGGAGGTGCTGGTCGCGGCGGCGGGGACGGCGGGGGTCGGCGTGGCAACCGGCTGGCTCTCCGACTCGGGCTCCTCGTCGCTCAAGTCGTCGTAACTGACACTAGATGAAATTCCCATGGCCTGCAGTTTACGCTCTGGAACAAAAAGGCATCAAACATTACACACGGTACGCAATGACAACACAGAAGTTACTGCAATTACTTCCATGTACATTAAAAAATACAGAAAATATTTTAGGCAGCATTTGTGTCTCCTTGGCTAAAGCGTGAACGCTACCCTGCTGCTGGATAAAATTCCATAGATCCGTGGGCCTGAGTTCGATTCTAGGCCCAGCCCTTGCTTGGTCATGTTCTAAGACTTGAAGGCGGAGATTGCATTCATCATTTCCGATGGTGACGTACATTGTGTAAAGTCGGTGGCCCTGTGTATGAGGGACCTTCAGGCGTAAGCCTCAAATATCAAACCTCTGCACATAGAAGAATTAATCCAACACACTTATAGAGTAGGAGTGACCCGGCGTGCTTGGCTGAATATGCGAGCAGTAGCGAAGCCGCATTGCACTACTAACGATAAAGTGTCATGCTTCATCCTCAGTCTGAGGTTCGACTGCTATAGGTCTAACTGCTTGACCTTTATTTTGTTTAGGTAGTGTGTGTGTGTGTGTCGGTTTGTCACCAAGGTAACCCCAGAACTGCCAGGTGGAAATTTCCTGTTTGATGTGTTGGTACATGTAGGTTGTGTGTAAATTGTTGAAAATTCAGCCTAAAGACAAAGAAACAAAGATGAAGAAAGGACTTCGAAAGAAGACCTAGTTCCAGTCCTAGTTCCATCAAAGAACGACATCAAAGCTTTTCATATCACTTCAAAAAGGTCTAAATTACACAAAGTAATAAAGGCCTGCTATCAATGATAAGAAGCTCAGCCTGTAGATTTCAAAGGATTCCGTTTTATGACTTCTGTTAGGTAGTATCTGATATCTACTATAAGTCCGAAAGTGATACCTCCCTCGGCATTTATCGATCCAAAAAAACAATAGCGAAGCCATGTATACTTTTATACAAGAACACACTGACTATGTCATTAGTGGAATTCAATGAAATTTTACTATATTTCAGATGACCTTGATGTTAAAGTCTATAATATATTTTAGTAATATATTAGAACCATATAACGTATACGCATGTAAGTTCGCATGGTTTGTATTTTGCAGTGGGGAGAAAATGGAGTGCTCCCAGTGGTTTTAAGTTCGTGTTTGAAACAATAGTAGCTGGAGAGGTCACCATGAAAATGAAACGATCGCGATGTTTTTATTTGTAGTAGTTGGAAAAAACAGTTTAGAGAAAAGCGAGCCTTAAAAACATGATATTCTTGCCAGCACAAGACACTTTTACATGTAGTTATGGGTAAATAATGGATGAGACAAAGCAACTAGTTTGACACTCTTGACATTGAGACCTTTCAGCCTAATGATGAATTCCAGTACAGTTGGGGGAAACCTGTAATGATAGTGGGGGAGCTGTGTGAAACATACATGTACAAGAACAAATGTCTCTGCAGTTCCTAAGAAAGCTACTAGAGGGCCCAAACTTATGTCACTTCTCCTCATCCACAAGAGGTATCTATCGCCTAAAAATCATGCCCATAACTAGCCCAGAACATGAGATATCGTAACTGGAACTTCTGCTGCAGTACCAAGGACAGCCATCAGGGGCCCAAAATCTACTCATGTCTTTCATAGGACAATATATAAACGTATACCAAATTTAATGACAATCCATCTAAAGCTTCTTAAGTTCTGCTGCTAAACCACATACATACAAGCGAACACTACCAAGAAACACAACCTTCTCGGCGAAGTTGAAAAAAAAAAGACTCTAAAGTGGGCTTGACATACATATGTATAAAAGGGGAGGAAAATTATGCAGTAATCGTTGTTCCTCAAAGAAAAGGAAATAAATCTTATCAAATTGCCTCCCTTGAATATTTTATGGTCCGACCCTCGAGACAAAATCATAACCTTAATTGCAAATCAATAAGCGATAAGAAATGCAATGCTTGTACAAATTGCCTTGCCATACACTTACACGTACGTATATGTAATTATTGGACACATGCACTCAACTGTGGTCAGGAGTGAATCTATGGTCGTAATGGGTACCATATGCTCTTCCTATCCACATGTCAATACAGGCACACTCAAGAATGCATAATGAGGTTTGAAAGGTCTTTTTCTGAATAACCTGCTAGCTTTCCTACTAGCAAACTCAACGATTCATAATGAGGTTTGAAAGGTCCTTTCTAAACAACCTGCTACATGTAGCTTTCCGACAAGCACACTCAACAATGCATAATGAGATTCGAAAGGTCTTTTTCTAAACAACCTGCTAGCTTTACGACAAGCACACTTAACAATGCATAATGAGGTTTGAAAGGTCTTTTTCTGAATAACCTGCTAGCTTTCGGTACAAGCACACTCAACAATGCATAATGAGATTCGAAAGGTCTTTTTCTAAACAACCTGCTAGCTTTACGACAAGCACACTTAACAATGCATAATGAGGTTTGAAAGGTCTTTTTCTGAATAACCTGCTAGCTTTCGGTACAAGCACACTCAACAATGCATAATGAGATTTGAAAGGTCTTTTTCTAAACAACCTGCTAGCTTTCCGACAAGCACACTTAACAATGCATAATGAGGTTTGAAAGGTCTTTTTCTGAATAACCTGCTAGCTTTTGGTACAAGCACACCCAACAATGTATAATGAGGTTTGAAAGGTCTACTTCTGAATAACCTGCTGGCTTTCCTGCTGAGCTGTCGTGCATGTTTTGATGTATAATGTCAAAAGGTCCACATATTGGGCTCCTGTTACAAAACAAGATTTTCTAAAGGTCAACTTTCAGAGAGGTATAGAGATGCTATGCTGGGTATGTATGTTGGCTTGAAAATGAATGAAAATACATTTTAGTGAATATTGCAGAAATTCTCTGGAATTTACGGCAAGAAATCCGTTTTTGTGATTGAATATCATTCTACATGTAAGGCTGACTTATAATCATGCCCATACATTCTAGTGACATTCTAATTTTTCTCTTCAAAATGGAGAAATGCATACAAACTGTGGTAGCTTAAAAAGATTTTAAAAACTGGAAATTGCAAAAGCATTCAAAGACTTAAGTCAGAATTATGTTAAGTCACACAAGTACCCATTTTAACTTACAAATCCAATTAGAACCTGCTGACGATCTACCAAATTCTGTCCTTTTCAAATTACCTCCTAGGGGAACATTACGTTTTTATACACAGGATGTTAATGACTACATGCATCTTTTCTTACAACGGAAGCAATTTTGTGGATGGCATGAACTGAGACAGCGGGGGCTGATTGTAACTGTGCTAATTTTACGGCATATGTCCCAACATGTTCATAAAATGCTGGGTGACGCATGTAAGTTATAGCCTGCTCATAAACTGATGTATCCTTCAACTGTTTATGGACTACTTATACACAGAATTATGGCATCCATGTATACTATGCAGCACAAGAGATGTCTTTTTTGATGAGCTATAAGCCAAACTTCCGGTACCCAACATGAATGGAAACACAACACATTATTCAGTACCAAGGCCAGAAATGAGATATCTTTTTGCTGATGTATTTTGGAGCCCTCTCAAATTTAGAATTTCAGTTAATATCTTTTAACAATGGGCCAACTAACAATTCCTGATTAGAAACTATCCTTTGTCTTTCAGAAAACAATTTAGGTAATCCAAGGTGAGGCCTTGGAAAAAACATGTTGTGTTTCTGGTTATCCGTCCACCCCCAGCCAAAAAACCTGCCGACCCTTGCCTTTTTTTTGTGGGTAGACAGTTGTCAAGGGACATAAGATTTAATATCTGAGTGCTCAAAATGTTCTAGAATGAAGTTCACATTTTTCTCATTTCTGTTGCCATAAAAAAGTAACAGTCAAAAACAGAAAGAGAATCCCTACTTTTTTCTGAACCGTAATTGGACACACAACTTTCATTTTCCCACACCTAGGAATTTTCCGTTACTGACGACAGTGCTTGGGTACGATGCTAATAAGGCGTACATCAATCCTACGATATTACGACATGCCTTGCAGCGTAAATCTTCTTCTCCTTCCACCCGATTGCAAATTTCCTCGTCTCTCTAATCCTCGGCTGCCTCTGGCTCCCCTGTCAGCTCTTTTCATCACTTTCATGTCTATCTATCTTCTGCTTGGTTGAAGGTGCCTGACTGAAAAACATGGATTTTCTCCTTCTGACGCCGACAAGGAGAGACCAAATAGATGGAAACGTGGCATAAATACTGAAGATACATGCGCGGAGAGATGCAAAGGAGAGATCCAATCAAGATTCACGAGCAAGACACTCCTGTCTTGACACTTTAAAAGGAAATACTTTCATCCACTTGATATTCATTCATGGCTTCGGCTGGCACGATTTTAAGGCTACTCAACTGTCCATAGAATTTATTCGAGAGGATGCTGAAACAGTACTCTAAATTTGATTATTTTCACAGGGATGTCATTTCGCGGTAGAAGGGGAAAATGTTTTAAGTTTCCAGTTGAAAAAAATTCTGTAGTACAGTAGCCAAATATAGGGAAAGCATCTTTGCGGTGTCATGAATTTGCAGTGAAGAGGTCATAGCGAACACTATGAAACTGAAACAACTCAAAATATTTCTATATCTACCGTAGCTAAGGACCATGGTATATGAGAGTCAAAAAAAGAGGAGCAACTAGCTAGTGTCTGGCCTGGACATGTTGCCATGATGGTGGGTATGCTAAAAAAAAGCAAAAAAAATGATATCAAATAGTTTTTCCTAACATCTCCACTACAACATGTATTTCAGCACCAAGGAGAGGTACAGCCTTTTGTTTGTAAATATAAATAACAATCTACATATTTACATTTCTATAAAAGTGAGCTTATACACAAGCCAGATAACACTCAAATTGATAGCATGAATCATTGAAAGAACTGTACAATCAAAAATTTGTCGCTTGTTGAAAACATTACAGATTCTAAACAATGCTTAAACCCTTTCCCCACTAGAGGTTCTGAGAGACCAAAAATTTGATAGATCAGTAAACAAATTTTACACATAACAAACAATTTTTAAAACATTTTGAATGTGTGTATTGTTGTCTTCTAGATCATACTTTAATATTGTGCAACATATTTTCCAATTAAATCAAGGTGCACACAAATCCAATTTTTAATGCCCAACGATCGCTAGAAATCTAGTTGGAAGGGCTTTGACACTGAAAAGAAATTGCACGCTCACAACCAGTCTTTTAATACCCTACTACCGAACTGTCTATCCCTCTAACACTTTAATGTCAGCCTTCTCTCTTCTCTCTATGTGATGTGTAATGTGACGGTTTACGACCACCTTCTGACCAGTGAAATTCAATATCCATTAGAGTTTCTCGCGCAACGTGAAAGGGAAGCATGATTTCGATAAGCCCCTCATTCCCGCGAGAAGTCCGCCACAGGTCGATGTTCAGAGTGTGCACGGTGAATGCAAACGGTGACCTACATGTAGAATTTAGATTTTTTCTATATTCACAACTTGCTAGCTGGCCCTAATGTTGTGCCCTTGGGAAAGGAACTTGACAACTACTCTACTCAGGAGAAAATGAGTACCTAGCTTTGGTTAAGGATGTCACAAGAGGATAGGATGTAAAGCTGGAAGCCCCACGTTTGAGGAGAGCCACACCTTAAGCACATTTAAAATCCCACCACACTTATCGGAAAAGAGCAGGGGTCCTTCCTGGTATGAGTGGAACAAGCCTATCAGCCTAAATCTGGACTTACACAGGTTGTAACTACTGTAGGAAACTGGTCACAGTGCTACACCTAAAGGTGGTACAGCGCTACTCTCCAAGCAGAGGTAAGATCCGGGGTATTTTCGAGGTATTTTCGCGGAGGAGGGAGACCCAACTAAAAACAGAAAAGTAGAAAAACGTATAAAATACCGCGAAAATACCTCGAAAATACCCCGGATCTTACCTCTGCTTGGAGAGTCGTTTAGCGCTTATTCCACCAAAAAAAAACACGAAATCATAATAAATCATGGCCATGGATCATTTTTAAACATAAGTCCTTCATTCTACAGCTTTTAAAATAAAAGTCATCTTTTCGATCCAAAAGATTTAATGTACGTCTTACACCAAAACATAATGTGCTTAAATTCTATATTCACTTTTCATGAAAATCTTAACAATACGCAAATTGACACAACCAAAGGAAGAAAAATTTGATTTGTGCTCTGTGTGTACATAAAATACATCTTCATAAGCATTAGACATAAAGATAAACATCACTTTAAGTCTAAGTAAATGTGCCGTATTAACATTCATATTACATTATGTCCAAATTGACAAGCCATTAGTACTAATTAAGTAGCACTTTATCATATCAAAACTGTAATAAGCAATTTATCCTGGGACCATTATTTATTCAGTCACTTTGTGAATACCCTTTTTTACTATAGGCTTCAACCACAGAGCTATCAAAGATTTGACAGAATCCTCAACCAATTTCATAGACATTTGAAATAATATCTTAACATTTGTATGCTTTGTCATCTCACTTCTACTTCTTGCATCATATTTTCATCATAAAATCAAGTTACATAAATCCCATTTTGGTCGCTGAACAGTAAACATCATAAGGTATTTCACTGCAAAAATGAAAGGACTATAAATCCTTTAAAAAAATTGTGTAGCTGTCTTGAAAAAATTTCTATTTGGTAACCTTTTAATTTCTTGGTCTTCGGACACATTTTGAAATAAAAACAAGGCAAACGGCTATGACGACAACAGAAGGCTCAGAGGAAAATTTTCATCCGAACACATTCATTTTGTATTCAGTCATTACATTACAGAGTGCGGCCTCACCAACGTGGACCCGCTGGACAGAGCCGCTTGGAAGGGCTGTGTGAAGACTGGCCGACTGCTGCCTACCCCTGCGTCAGGGAACCCCGCAGCAGTATAATCTAATACTGGATACTACTATAGTCATTCAAACTAGGTGTACAAGAATTTCCCCCCAGGCTCGGGTATCGTGCTGATCTTCCCAGTTACGAATCATTTTTCTAAATCGGAGAACCAGCAAATCATACCAGGGTGACGTCAATTGTAGCTTTTCCAGATCCAAATCAGGAAAATGTACATCTTTCCACATCTGTATTCAGTCATTGAAACTACCACCCGGTGTACAAGAATTTCCCCCCCGGGTTCTGTTTTTGTGTTGATCTTCAAATTACGTATTATTTTTCTAAATCGAGAACCAGCAAATCATACCAGGGTGACGTCAATTGTAGCTTTTCCTGATCCAAATCATTCCACATCTGTATTCTGTCATTGAAACTGCCACCCGGTGTACAAGAATTTCCCCCCCGGGTTCTGTTTTCGTGTTGATCTTCAAATTACGTATTATTTTTCTAAATCCGGGAACCAGCAAATCGTATCAGGGTGGCGTCAACCGTCTCTTTCCCTGATCGAATTCCACAGGGAACGAATGAAGACGTCAAAAGGGCCGTAAGATCGTCGGAGATGGATATTAAATGTGCATGTACAAAATGGCAAGCAGGCTGTCATCCATTTAAAAATGACGAGCTATATCCATGGAGGCGGCTGCATTGCTATGGCAGTCACATATCATGCATCACTACAAGTTGGAGTATCTGGTCTACATTTCTTAATTCCATAGAAATGTAAACATGTAAATTGTTATTTATATTTACAAACATTAGGCTGTGCCTCTCCTTGGTGCTGAAAGACATGTTGTAGAGCACATGTTAGGAAAAACTATTTGATATCATTTTTTTCGCTTCTTTTTAGGATATCCACCATCATGGTATTCCATTGAAATGAGATTTCCTCTATCATTCACGCAAAAATTTGGTCTTTACTTTCTGAAAACATCTATGTTATCTTTAAATCGATTGTCTACTGTGTGCTCTTTGGTGGGATAATTTAGCAGTTGGTTGTGACGTCAAAGAAATTAAAGGAATCCCCCGTTATTAGAGCTAGTATCGCAAGGAGTCCTTTCTTAAACCAATTGTCTACTGTGACGTCACAGACTCCCTTATTACTATAGCTAGTATGGCAATGAGTCCTCTTTTAAATTGCTCACGTTCAGCATTTCATTTCTGTGTGCAGGTATCACTCAGTTACCCATGGGGCTTGCGTATGATTGCGTAAAAAGGTACAGTGTACATGTAAGTGCCATGATAACTGTACATTAGGATGCTATGAATTTTGCAGACTGAAGTAACAATTGGCACTTTGGACGGTCGTTCTCACTTGTTGCCCCAAAACCCTGTATGCTATGCAGAATCAATTTCAACGCTGGCGTCCAATGGCTGAGTGGCTATAGGTTAGCTAGCGGACACAAGGTTAAGAGGTCACAGGTTCCATTCCTGGCATTCCAGGTTAAACGTTGTGTTATTGGGACAAACAGTACGTTTCCTCACTCCACCCAGGTGTAAAAATGGGTACTTGACTTCAGTTGGGGAGGTAAAAGGAGAGAGTTGGGCTCCACCTTCCAATACAGTGCCCTAGACTCATGAACAGTGGATAACAACCCACTGCGCTACAGCCTCAGAGAATAATCATTGTATCTTTACCATCTTTATGGCCTCTTCTTTCCTTATAATAATATGTGAAGTCATTACACGTAAGTCTATAAATGTAGCATTGAATCTACAATAGACAGTTTTCCCTGGCTACACATCTGTTGTACATGCATATATACATATTAAGTGGCCCTGTGGATTTGTCTCTCTCGTATAGATACAAAATGTGCAAATCAAGACGTACAAAATGTAGTCAAGAAAGGAAAATTTAATGATGTGATTTCTTAAGTTCGGGTGACCCTAACTAAAGAAGTCACAGTAATTTGGATAGTTGCGCATCCATGTACATTAGATAGTTTATTGAATTAGATAATAATAATTATAGCTTTTTCAATAATGTCAAACTTTCCTAATTTCATACTTTCTGAATTAGTATACAGTTTGTCTAAAATACAGAAATCTATACAAAAAGTCAGTTTTGTGAAGAAACATCTTTACATGAAAATACCATTGATGAGGCACCTCAAATAACAATATGAAATTTTAAATTTATACAATATCTTAATCTAAATTCCATTAGTACATGTAGTTGAACCATCAACAATATCATGTCAAGCACTCAGAATTGAGGTAAGACCTTTGACCAACATGCATGCCACTTTCAAATCAAATCATTTCCAATACATTCTATTCTAGCCTTTCGTATCAACAGTGCTATTAAGCGACATTATTCAAATCCTTTCCTTTTCATGATTCTAGTCGTGTTTTAATCCAAGACTTTCATCTTTCAAAGGAACCAAACAGCTGCAAAGCCAAAGGAAAAGACAGAGATTTCCGACATGAAAGGAGTTCCATCCTCGCAATCTAAAGAGGGCTTCAGAGATGAAAAGACACGTCGCGCAAATAGGGACGGGTCACGAAACACGGTCGTGACTATTTGCGAAGCAAAATTGGGGATAATGAATGCAAACAAATTGCTTAGGGTGTAGGAAACAGCTGCTTCTATAGCAATATCATCTAATAAAATTGACATTATGTATGTCTTACTTGATATTCAATTTCTTGCCACTCCTTGGTAAGAAAAATGTTAAGCTTTAAGCTTGTAGCCTAATAATTCTAAATGTTCCAAAGCTACAAGACTTAGTACATGTATCCAAAGTATCAATTCAAGTATAGGACTGGTAATCTAATCTATCTATTTGAGTACATATTTCAATAATGATTTTTTTTTTATAGAATACAAATTCAAAGTACATCAGTAGCAATCTTAGCAATTTCCTAATCGTTAGAAAATATTCAAAAGAAGTTTCTATAGAGAGTAATGAATCTATCAAGTATTTATGCATTCCAGTAAGCAATTTATCTGTCTATTTGGGTACATATCTTAATTATGAATTTCAAATTTAATACAAATCCAATGTATATTGTTAGTAATCTCACCATTTAACATTAACAGTTTCAAAATGTGCACGTTTCACACATTAAAAAAAAGCTCATGCCAAACACAACGAAAAAAAACCTTTAGGTTTTCCAGCATCAAGTTGCAGATCTATTTATTTGGGTAGTACACATTTGATTTGAATTCTAAATAGAATACAGATTTGATGTGCAATGTTAGCAATCTCTCTCAGTCACGGTATCAAAATGCATGCATTTCACACAGTAAAAAAGGGTCACGTCAAACACAGAGGAAACTCCTGAAGGATTTCTAGCGTCACGTTGCGGATTCTACAGAATATATTCCTGACGCACCTCTGCTGGGAAACATATGGCAAGAACGACTCCAGAAAGGAAATCGCATTATCCCAACGATGGATTTCTCAGAAAACGGCAAGCCTAGTGGCCATGAGGAATCGAGAGAAGCATGCATATATGCATGGTCCTGGCAGGTGGATGGTTTAACTCATAATCCTCCTTCTTCCTCCCATCCAAACAAAATAGATGAAGCTGTATCAAGCTTTCCATCAAGAAACCAATACTCTCAAGTCTTAACAACCTAAAAGATGCCAATATTGTATTCTTTTCTTGAGATTTTGGCCAATCTTAATATCCTGAAGGAATGCTCTTCCAGCATCCCTACCATCTATCCATTCTTCCTCCTTGTAAGCCACATCAAATCTAAGACAAAAAAAATCATTACCGTAGACATAAGACCTCCTCAAGCATTCCATTTCAGCACAGGCATTTTCCCGGCGCCGAATATTCCGTGTGTATCGTCAAAAATATATAATAACGACACGAGGGGGGAAAGAGGGAGCGCTCACGACCCCAGCTCCTCAACGCCAACGTCAGCCATGTTGCCTAGATGCACAGTAGGGGACCATCCAATAATGATAGCAGGTGGGGGGGAATACTCCATTTCCTGTGTATTACAGCCTTTGTTCTCCACCCCCGCATCCCAGCACAAATGAAAGGAACCACGTCTTCAATAGTAATTGAAGGAAATAAGCCCACATGAACAGGCATCATCGGTAGAGGGAACCCAGTACGGAATACGTAATTAGGTACCTGAATACACGCGTAATGGCAGTACTGTGCAGTTAACAGCTGTAGGCAGAGGCGAAATTGCGGAGAAATTAAATCTTAACCAAGACCGGTGATAAACGTTTAGCCTAATGCTATTCTGACATATCTAGATCTAATCTCACTCTGTCTAGTCTTTAAGTGAAAGAGATTTAGATTTTTAGATTGTTCTTCTCCATTTTGTAAATCTTACAGTTTAGATCTGTACATTCATTCTTTTTTTTACAGAAAGCTTTCTCATTTTTTCAGGCATTTACAAAGAAATCTTCACTGTCATGATTAATGAAAGACAATTAAAACATACCAGTTTGGTCATAATATTTTTTTTTTTAAAGGAAAGCTTTTAGATATCCGTTTTTCATGGAAGGACAAAAGAAAATCCTTTACCAACGTAATGAATAAAAGACAATAAAAACAACCCCATCAAAACTTGGTCTGACCCTTTTTTAAGTGTTGCAGGTGTTATAGTAAGGGTTGTACCACTATCCTAGCAGGGGGTTACAGCAACATTGGTGATCACAAAGACCAAACGACAAGACCACAGCTGGTCATTAGCCGCATAAGACATCATCAAACCTTGAAGTTTACACAATTTCTACTGTGTGGCTTTGATAAACACCATTTCAATGAAGAGAAAATTGAAGAAGAAAAAAATTGGCGGAAGGAATTAAGACTTGTATAATCTTCCGTGATACAAAAAAAAAATGTTACACGCCAAAAACAGTTACTCAAGCAACACAGGATAAAATTTTACAGCATCCACTGTCTTTCGTCAGTGACTAATGGAAAGAACAAAATTTTTCATCCTACCTATCATTTTGCTGACAACAAAAGCCCCAGTACTACTAACTTTTCCAGGAAAAAAAGATTTAAAGGAAAATAACCAAGGATCATCTGGCTTTCATCCAGAAGACCCTTTACTGTGCAATGCGACTCTCAATGACGTTTGCCTACAAATTCTCAAATCTTTCTGGTTTGCATCTGTAAGAAGATTGAACATCTGGGCCATTTCCTTTTTCAAGAGATCATAAGCGTGGGCATCAAAGGTAAAGAGTTGAAAGAATAATTTATATAAGTTCTCTTTGAACAGATCCTTGTGCACCATTTCAAAGAGAATTTTCCCGAAGCCCAGGAAATTTGCAAATAAACCCAATCTGCTTGGATTTCATCAATAAACTAAGGACAACAAAAGTCTACTGAGCTCAATAGAGGAATATGAAATCAGTATCCAATCAACAATATGCTCACATTCGCTGTAGGTTGTTGTACAATTTTGACGTTTTTTTAAGCAAGCTATGCCAATTTAACCAACCACGGACAAGGACCTAAGACAGCCTTTTACGTAACAAGACGGCTTAAGTTTTCACTGCAAATCCGTGGTTATCGTAAGATTTAAAGAAGGCCGTCAGTTGGTGAATGTGTGCCAGTCATACAATGAAAACGAACTAAATAACATCAAGCTCGTTATATCTGACTTAATTGCCATGGTCATTAGCACTGTGAAAAATGGTTTCTTTCCTACTGTTAAAGAGTGATGGATTAATAATCCATAACACACATGGTTGGATATGACTTATACAAGGGACACCTGGGGCAAAATAAAACATGATAACACAATGCCAACACGGGGAAATGAAATGAAATACATCAAGCATAGCTGCTGGCGAATCTGTAACACAATAACTCCAGGAGGTATAACAAGCAACACGGCTGTTTCCCTTATATGTAAGTCCAGGGCTTGAAATACCACTTGCATGACAATGTGCAAGTTTGCGCACGTAATTTCAAGAAGACCTTCACTGGTGTAAGTTACAACATGACATTGTACCTGAAAATTTACTTGGTCTAATAGAAATTTATCCTCTTTTACTCAAGTAAATTTTCACTCAAAATGAAACATTGGTGCTCAAACAAATTACACATTCAGCAAGCAACATTTGGTATCCCTTTTGAACTTGCATTAAATCCATTTTTACGAGTTAAGGACACATTTAGTGGCCGTGAACCAAGCAATTTAAAAGCTGCCAACTTGGGGAATAGGGTCATCGTACTTTCCCGAATATGCAAAAAGTTGGTTGTGCAAGTAATCTCTCTTTGGTGCAAGCAATTTTTTCCATCTAAGATATTGCAACATGATAACACTAGAGGGTATTCGTAAGAAGATGCAAGGCTGCTTCCTCAAAGAAAAATTACTTCTTATTTCAGAATCATTACTTTGAAGGTTAGATTCTTTGATCGTTTGTTACGTTGGCTCCGACATATAAATTTTTGGAATTAAATCTAATAAAGCTTTAGGCATTTATTTAAGCCAATTTTGAAGCAACTGCACTACAAAATGAGGCATAAGGAATTCTGTAACTTTACCTAGATGTAAAAAATGTGTATGTTTAGCAATGCTTTTAATGTTTAGCATGCTATATGGTTGGCTTTTGGAACAAAATTTGCATTTGCTATTGGGTTAAACTTAAAGCAGGTTAAAGAAAACACACAAAAATTACGCTTATCGATGCTCTACATTGATATTCTAGCCAATGTCTCCTTTGTTAGCTTTGCTTGACTGGTTGCGCCTTATTAAATGAACTGTAATTTCTGAAATAAATTGAGACAGGCTTACTAGAATTATGGGTGGGACACATTTTATCACCATGTGATGGTAAAACATCATGTTTTACAAGAACATCATTAATTTATGCACCTAGACGGCTCTTGACATTTAATCAAATCTTGACTCTGTTCACTAACACTGATTCTGTCTCAAAATTATACCATGATGGTAATCTCAATTTATATGCACATTTATGGTCAATATGCCACCAAAGGCTTTATAAATGTCAGTAATTATGCAGTTTGAGATTGTAAATTTAAAACAGATAGAAACTATAAAACACATTCAACCGGAAGAAATACAATCAGACTTCCCAAATCAAAAATTCAACTCTGTGGATTTCTGTACACAGTGAAAAATTGCCTTCCCGACAGTCCCCATAAGGTTTGAACAGTTTTTCACCCATATTCTTGTACAGTACAGTTAAATGTACCGTTTAATGTACCACTTTTTGCAAGAGAACACAGGACTAAAATTTGTGCAATCAAATCCTACTGAGCTTTCAGCACTCCACTTTTATCTTTAGTAACATATACAATTTAGTACGTATGTTAAAATTCTATTCATCTTTTCCTCTAATCTGTAATGTATACTTACAACTAAATGCTTTTGAAAAATCTGCTGAAATTGCCAAGTTGTTTGATATCTTAAGCTGAAATCTTGAAAACTTTATGCAAACTGCTAGCCCTTTGTAATCGCCTCAGGCTAGTTGGGCAGCCCTGGCTGTGTGTCCAAAACAGCCGAACCAATAGATGAATAAACTGCAGGCGGGTTCACTCTTTGTGCATAAAGAAAAGCGCACTGTTATTACATGACTGTATAACGCAGTCTCATGTTGCACGACAAATGTCACAATAACTCAGTGGCATTGTCGGAATGTGACAGCGTAGGGGGCAGTATTCTGCGCCCTGCTAACTGTAGATAATAAATTACCATCTACTGTACATGCATATCAAAAAGAAGTCAGGGCTACAATTATTATGAATTCCACAATCATATTAAGTTCATGCAGTTGTTTGATTTGCTTGCTATTAGCCCTCAGGTATGGATTTGCAATAAAGTTCTTAATATAACGCTATTCCATCTTCAGGGTTCAAAAACACCACATGCAGACTTACAAGATGTAGATTAACCTACAGCCTACCGAGATAGCCATTTGGCACCAAATTTGTTATTATACGGTTAGGCAGTACGGAGATGGTTTAAGATGAAAGGGAAAAAACTCAGCAGTGAATGTGATCTTTTTGTGTGTTTTTGCTTTGTTTTTTTTTCTAACAATCTCGCTCAATGCAAGGCCGTAGGGGGCCAGTTCTAAGCATTGAACTCATTGACGTGATTGGTTTAAACTGAATGTGGCTAAGGTGAGAGATAGCGGTGTATGTTTGTTTTTAAGGTTTGTAGGTTATAATCAAGGGAAAACAGTGGGCTGGGAGGGAGTTCCATTATAGTTTTGCTGCTCATGAAAAAAAAAGCTGCTACAGTAGAAATTGTCTTTGAGGCTGCAGGTATTCTTTTCAATGACCTAGAAATGCAGAGAAAAAAATTCTAAGCCTTTTTTTTTGCTTTCCTGATTATCATTCTCTAGTGTATTTCAGCCATTGCAAGATCTTGAAGAACAAAAAGAAGTTGCATGTATTTTTCAACTTATTGTCATCATTCTGGACATGCAGAGAAAATGCATTTAAATCCCTTACTTTTCTGGAGCGTTTTCCAGCCATCGCCCGATCTTGACCCCAAGGACAAAAAGGACTCGCATGCATTTTTCATCCTAATCGAGGATAACGAGCTTCTGCCACGAGCAATGTCACCGACACGTCATCGCGGCGGAAGCGCGACATTGATTTTCAGGGCGAGGAGTGCGCTTGAAGGGGGAAAACACATTTTATGACTGCCAAGGGTACAATGCACTAGGGCTGTCTGACATTGATGATGATATAGTAGTACATGTCATTGACAATGATCTCAGCAAACTGTTTATTATTCAGGCTTTAACAATTCATTTCCTCGGTTCTTGGACAGTATATTTGTAATCAACTTTATTAGTATTGATAAATACTGATATTCCAGTCCAGCAATTTTTTTTAAACCAAAAATTGTATTGGGGAGACCTACTGAACCATATTTCACAAGATCAAAACCAAATAGAGCCGCCTATGCCAATAGTACTGTATAATGCTTCAATCCTCACAAAATATGGAAGGACGGTTATCTAAGCGATCGTTGACATACAACGCCGTATGCCGTGTTTGATAGTCTGCATCCGTCTCGCCTACCTACATCCCGTACGCTATAAAACACCGCCAATTACACGCAGGGGCCGCGCAGTCTGGGCCCATTATAATTTTTGTAGCCCATTATTTTTGTAGCCTTGCTTGCACCGATTTGAAAATTACGAGGAGTATATCAGAATTGGGCCTGACTGTAAAAATTATGATTAAATCTACTACATAACGATTCACACTGTTTTAATGTTCGTATTTTTAATACATTTTGTATATCAGACTACCCTGCACTTGTAGTTTACAATTTTTATTACCTTAAAGTTTTTAAAAATGTCTGCAAAAAAGCACATTACATAAAAGTCATGTACATCCTGAAATTAAAAATACATTTTGTATACAAATGCAACTGGATACTATTTATTAGAAATTTCATGTTTATTACAAATGCTACCTTTTATGAAAAAAAACAGTGAATTCATCTGAAATAACCCCTAGAATTAAGATTATTTGCAATAAAATGCAAGAGGAATGTTACATTTGTATACGGGTTACAACTGTGGTGATTTAATTTTCAGGGCAGGGAAAAAAATACATGCACTGTTCAAATTGGCAGTGCATTATTTTAAGTATGCTGTGGCGCTATAGTCACATAGTGCATGGCAATGGATACATTCAGTTTAAATCTTGGTGCAAAGTACAAGTAGTCACCTGAAAAAAAAACTAGGAACCGCCGTAAAAATTTCAAGAATCACAGTTACCGTATTAGTTTGTGCTGTTACTGTAACAGTATATTAGATAACGCTAATTCAAATTAATCTCTGTCGATTCGAAAGAGGGGTTTAGCGATTCGTGAGGATTAGCTTAATGAAATGAGGTAACAACCATGATCATGATTCTATCAATTTGTCATGTCAGACCAGGAACCTTGCAATATGATAACACAGCAAACTCAGAGGGATACCATGATTGTGTGATACACAAGTTGAATGCATAAATGTTGCTTGTCTAAACAAATGAAATTTCTGAAGAATTAATATTAATAAAATATCATTAGTATCATCACAGGTCTCTAAATAATGCATACCTTTCTTCTATTTTCAGTGATTATAGAATATATGTATCTAAAAAATGACTTTCATAACAAGCAGTGCCGAACCCATGGCTGTACGATGCCCAATCCTTTATAAGATCTGTGCAACAAATTACCATGACTTTTTAGTACTCCAGTCAGCATCCTTCAATAGGTAACAAAATAAAGCAAAAATATGTCCAAGAGACATATACATATGTACATGTATTACATAAAGAAGCTTTCATAGTGCCTTACCCAGATGGCTGTACAATGCCCAATCCTATATAAGATCTGCGCAACAAATTATCATGACAATTCATGGCTGTAAAAATGCCAAGAGGACGTGCGTACATATGTGGGTGTAAGTATGAGTAAGGGGCTTAGAAAGATGGCCGTACATGTACGTAATATGTACGTAGTGAAGCACACAGAAGACACACGTACATGATTGATCATACATGCATCCTACTTTGTTGTCGAGCTCAGGTGTATGAAATATATGATCATAATTCAGACAGCATTTTGACCTACAGTAATTCATACAATCATGTACATTTGGTGAAGCTCCCTTGTACATCGGACCGCCGGTTTTACATGTATGTCACCATCCAAAATGACGAATGCAATCCCTTACAACATGTCCAAGCTGGGGCTGATCCTTGGCTCAAACTCCGGCCCACGGATTTTAAACCAGAATCTGATGACCAAGCAGTATTGCGCGCTGCGTTATCACTTGCGCCACAGGGACAAGTTCAAGGTACAGAGATAAAAGCAATCTTGAGGGCTCGAAATACCTGTGTGCAAGTTTGAGCACGTAAAATTGGACCTGTGGACGTCATTTCAAGAAGACCTGCACTGGTGCAAGCTACAAAGATTAGAAATTCATCCCCTTTTACTCACTTAGATTCCAATAATGAACAATCGGTGCTCAAACAAATCATACGTCAAGCAACATTTTGTATCCCTTTTGAAATTGTATTCAATTCATTTTTACGAGTTTGGAACAATTTATTGGCCTTGAAACAAGAAATCTAAAAGCCACCATCTTGGGAAATAGGGGCCTGAATATTCAAACAGTTGGTTGTGCAAGACTTTGTAGTATAATTTGGTGCAAGTCATTTTTTTCATCATTCTACACCTTAGTGCAAGTTGCCCCAAACCGAAAATGTATTTCGAGCCCTCTGAACCCTGAATGCTTACAGTTAAACGGGCAGGAATCGTTGCGTACCTGTTTCGGTGGTGGATGAGCGCTGCTGTATTCTGGTAGGTTCCTCGAGATCGTCCACGTCGAGGCTGGACCCCACGCGGAGTACCTGCACGTTGGTGGTACTCCCCTCGTTGTTCAGCATGTACGAAGCCGGCCCGTCAATTCCTGGAAAAGACAAACAACATACGACCATATAAGGAGAAACAGAGACGGAAAATGCAAACCATGTCTACATGTATATTGCTGTTGGCTGAACTGAAATTAAATGAAATTTTTGGTCAAACGCAACTTAAACCAATTAGATTTTGTGAATATGAATGATTTAAATCAGATTTCAATCAAAACAAAAATAATTTCATTCTGACTCAGCTAATTCACATTCACAAAATCCAACCCGTTTGATTTAGGAATGAACAAAAACCCTATCTAAATGTCGTTCAACAAACTACACAAAACATGTAAGGCCTGGTCAATTTATTTTTGACACTAGATGAAATTACTGTGTTTTTATATTTGAAGACTTCATTATAAGGCCCTGTTTACATTTGGGTTGGTTGATTTGGATTTAAGTCTGATATTGGTCTTATACAAACAAATTATGAAACAATTATATTACAAAATGATAACAAATAACATCTCTTACAACAGTGTCAATTCTTACTAAAATCTACAATCCATGCAAAAGACGATTCAACACATACAGAGGAAAACAATAGTGAGAGAGACAATCTTGAGATTCACTTGAAGAGAAAGAGACAAGATTTATCAATTTTGAAAGAAGCCCATGAGGATATAGAAACAACCAAGGTTAAAGAACAGATTGAACAATAATATAATCAAACACCTAAAAAGAGAAGTCAGCATGAGCCTCTAAAAGTAATAATCTATTAAAAGTAATAATAATAAGTAACAACAGAAGGGTAAACGTATATCTATCTGGCACAACTTTTCCAAATGAGTTAAAGAACAAAGTTTTCAAGGTGGGCTTTCCTACGACAATGAGGAAAGAAAGTCATGGGTGGACACAGCCAACATATTTTACTGTTCTTTCAATTCATCATCAGATTCAGCATGTATGTCACATCAGCAATTCAGAGTCTGACAAAGTTTGCTTTTGTTTGTCTTCTGATTCCTTAAAGGCTGCCGCCTTGAAGCAAGGCTTTTCCTTCTTTATCAGTGAGAAATAGTGTCTCAAACTGAGTCGTACTAGATGAACAAAATCTTGACCCCAAAAAAGGATATTTAGCTGAATGATTGAAATTTTGTCTGTGCCTGTGTGATACCGGTCTTTCTATTACAGGGTCCGACAAGTTCATTGGCCCCAGGCCGGTGGGCACACCGATTGGGCTAGTATACTTCGTCATTTTTCCGGGAGTACTTATTGGTCTTCAAGATTTTCTGTGACTGTAAATAAATCCTACAATTAAAATTCTTTCTTGCTCGAAATTGGAAGAAAGTTGAGAAATTCCGGACAAGCGAGAAGTCGTTTTGTGCTAGCAAAAATTAATGTTCTGTACATGTACACGGCTGTACATGCATAATTATTGGTCTTAAAGGCTCTCAGTGAACTGTTTGTATATCAATTTTACAATTAAAAGCATGTCTTGCTTAAAGTCAGAGGAATATTTTAAAATTTCAGGCTCGAGAAAACTTGTTTGGGGCTAGAGCAAATGTCTGTATACTAGCCCTATCGGGAAAGTGAAGTTTTCCAAACTTGTCAAACCCTGTATCACATTGTAAGATAGAGTCACCCGAAGAAACAAAGATCTAAAAAAACATTTGTCTTATCTACAAGTCAGAGAGAGTTTTTCACGCCACACCACCCTAGCTTTAGGACAATACGCAACCTTGTTTGGCGTCAACCATTTCGTAATTGTCGTCCCGATCTGCAAGTGAGATGAAACTGGATTGGTGAAATGTCAAGCGCTAGCCACACAGAAACTACATATACATGACTCAACAACGAAAATAAACACACTGCAATGTAATAAATAACATGTATGCCAAAGTACATTTCATATACACGGTAGCTACAATAACATATAGCATGTAAAATAATGAAATTGTGTGCTACAAAAAAAGCTGGGTTAGAAGCAATTCTTGTTTAAAAACAGATGCCATTTTTAAATTCATAAAGTTTGTTTCAAGTCCGTTCCCTGCTCTGAAAACATCATCTGTATGCCATTGACATTGTACAAATTTGTAAGAATTATATACAATGGAAAAATACAACAACAAAGTTTAAAATCAAAGATGCATTTAAAAGCCAGAGACTGTGTAAGGGAAGAAAAAGTGTGAATATCAGTGAAGTTTTGTACATGAAACAGCAAGAAGTAAAAGAAATTCTTCTAAATTTTATTTTTCTATCAATTCTAAATATTGAATATAACTTTGAAAAAATGAAAGTGTTAGGTCATAAATAAACAGAAAGATAATCAGGAACTAAATGAGAGCAACTCTGTTGAAGATTTATTCCTCCAAAAGCCATCAAATCATTTACATCTAACTTGGAACACAACAGCTGCATACATGTACTAAGTATACACTAAAGTATGGTAGCTGGAGGCCTCCTGCAGTATACACACAGACTGCTAGGGGGCATCACACAACAGTGACTGCCCATGTTACAATGTCTGTCTAAATGGTTGGTACCAAATATCATATTCAACATACATGTACTTGACGTGGAATATAACATTACAAAAACATAATGGACACTGTTTGGTGTATGAACATCATACTTATCATTTGGTTGCCATTTTCTTTTACCATATTTTATCAAATATATTTTGAAAAGTCTTCATTTTGGTTCCAAGAATAGATAACACTTCATGTCTAGACAGTCTTGCCAACTACAAAGACTCAACTCTAAATTAAACATCAATAGAGTCACTTGAAAAAAAAACACTAACCACTATGTCGTTTCTTTAAATTTACCTTCAAGACAAATGTATCGACTGAAATTGGACATATAAATGAATTTTCTTCTTTGCAAAACACTTTTGGCTAGGGGCTAAATTTTGTACAAAGAAGAAGAAAGAATAATATTTCTTTGATCGGTACGGAAGCGTGCGCCACTGAAAACACCCTAAGGATCTATTTCTGAAGCTAAGACGGTAGTACAATAAATAAATTAAACATCCAAGTAAAAGAAAAGGTTAAAATGTGCAATGTTCTTCTTTGATTCAGTTGTTTTTCTTGAAACTAAAAGTCAAAGAAGATATTTTTTTGTCCTTTGATGTTACAATCTTTTAAATACAAATTCGTGGAAATACATGTACTTTTGTGCCAAATTACTACAAGTCTTACGAAATTGGTTTGTTCTTTTGAAAGACTTTCTAGAAAATGTAGAATATTTCCATGCATTGAAAGATGTAAAAAAATGGTCCAACTCTTTTATTCAGGTCCTTTATATCAAAACATTTCTTGAAAACAAAATAAATAAATTATACCATGTGCTTGGTCAGAGTATCCAAAAATGTATTAATAAAGCTACTGAAATGTCCATCACCCCGACCAATCAAACCACGTGAATCGCATTGAAACTCAGATTTTTGGTTAATCTTTAGGGTGGTCCCTTGAGTTAACTGCATGAGTATAACTGATTTCCAAGGTAGCCTTTAGATGCATGCCACACTAATTTAACCTATAATCGGTTCTTGAATCTGAAAAAAAATTAAGCTAAACTGTATACCCAGTTAGTGAACTTCACCGACTTCCTTCAATTCATCTAATGCCTACTTTCTAAATCTTGACTTTGAAAATGTCCAAGAACCTGGACACAATTTTAACCTCAACATGCTCTTTTTTCTCAGTCTCCTCTTTAACTTAAAGCCACACCAATTCAATTTGTTTTGGATTTCAAAAGATCAATATGAAAATATAGTCTGAGGGTAAGGCTGTAATAACTTGCTGCACACACATTGAGAGAGTGAAATATAGACAGTCTGATCAGATTATGTTTCCTCCCTGCTACATGAATATCTGTTTTTGGGTTGTCCTTTTGTGATTTTTTTTGCCAAAAAGCGCCCAAGAACCAAGAAAATAATTTTGTGTGGCCCTTTTACAAAATGACTACATCTTTATCATTTTTAACCTTCTCCCTGCTGCCTCACCCAATAGGGAATCGGGTGCCGAACGGCTACTTCAGTGTGCTAAAGGTTCTGTATCTGTATCAGTAATATATAATATATTATAGCCGGTATAACCGCCCTTCAGCGTAACAAACGAGCCTTGCAGGCACGCGGCGCGACAGCAGCTGGTTATATTACACCAAATGACCTGTCACATCTAACCTTAAAAGTTTGCACATGTAACTGCATGCGTTGTATAAAGCTATCTAATGCGGATGCCTCTACAGTACTTGACGATAACGACTCAACAGGTTAACAGTGAAACAGAACAGTACAATCACACTTACCGTGGTACATGGTGTTTTTACTGTTGTGTCCGTACATGAGTGGTCTGGTTTCGTCCCGGTTACGTCGCGATCTGGCCGAGCTGGAACGCGGCTCGTCGCTCGCTAGTACCATGCCGGGCTGGGACCGTCGTTCGCGCTGCTTCTTTTCAAGTAACGCACGCTAGGAGGAGAGAAGTGCATTTTGGGTCAGTAAACAGTGTGTCCCAAGAGCCGATTCAGCATTTTTGTAAAAACACCTCGGCTTAGTTTGAGCTTTTGAGGATTGTTTCAAATGTTCATAATAGGATTAAAGTATTACTGATTCTTTTTAATATCTCTTGTGACAAACTTTTTCCCAAAGAACAAACCAAAAAAAAGCATATTGAAAATTGAGTTAATAATTGACGAACAAAAATGTTACAACTTGCATCATTTCTGTGACTGTTAACCAATTTTTCATCATAAATTGGGGTGGTCAGCTTATTGTTTAGACCAATAGCCATGCCCAAAATGTAGAAATGCAACATAAAAATGTAAAAGTTTGACAGACATGTTGCCACTCTCTCATTGGTCAAACTGCTAATTGTCATTCTCTGATTGGTTAAACAGCTATATTATAATTGTGACGGATGGCCAACATTGGTGTATTTTTATTTGCTCACAGATGAAAGAATTTTGTTTGCAAGAACATTTCCTGATTTACAAAACGTGGTGCTTACATTAAATCTTGCCAAATTACATGTAAATCTTGCCAACTTAAATCTTGCCAAATCGGCACTTAGGCATTTCCATTAGTAATAGTAAGGATGCTTTCACATAGAGTAAACGATGTTCTGCAATTACATTTTGCTACTTAGTTAGTGCTTTAATTTCTTCGGACGCAGACCAAAACACAGGTACCAATTTGTTACAGTAAATCTTCAAATGCTTGCGGCAGTTTATTTTTCGCAGTGACCTTTCCATCACAAATACATGTTTATTTCCAATGTTTAATACACTAACTGTACTTCAGAACTACAAACTTGTTAAAACATCACGTAAATGAGACTCCTTTACCCTAACGCGAAATTAAGTCCTCGCGTAAATAAATGGAATTACGGTAACATCTTTCAGAAACAATCTTTCTGTTATATGAACCTTGAAAAAGGACTAAAAGCTTTTTGTGCCAGAAACCATTTTGTCAGCTCTTTTCAAAGATAACATTCAAAAACCTGATGACAGCTAGCGGAAAGCTGTCTAAATATCACAGTACCTGAGGGCAGTTCACTCAAACTAAAAGGTGCCAATGCTGGATTTTGTCCAAGAGAAGAGATTTGTTTGGCATTAAGTCAGGTAGAATTCTGAGAAACGATTAGGTATTAATAATATACAACAATTCTGAGAAACAATTATAAGTTATTTTAAGACTGGCATTATAATTTATAATTTCATTTTTACTGGTAGTATAATGCATTGAATCTCAATATTCAACCTCTGTGGTGTTGTGTAAGCGAAGTTGCAAAACTGCGGGCTGTGGATGTTTTCAAGTCAATTATAGCACTAGAATTTTCTTAATAATTGGCTTGATTACTAACTTAAAGCTAATTTGTTTTCACCTTGACGGCATTTGTTGTTTTTGAAAAAACTTTTTCAATGTGTCTTATCTTGAGCAAAACTGTCCAATTTTGCACATTCATTTTTTGAGATGAAAACGGTTCCAAAAAGTATTGTAAGACTTCAGTTTTATAACAGGCTCATTTTTCATTTGAAATTAGTTGAAATTTGGCAAAAAAATAAGCCAACAGTTACTGTTTTAAACCACTACTTTTTTACACTCCCTCGTACCATGTACAACATAACCAGATATCATAACCTTCTAGAGTCCATGGAGTGTAAATTTACTACCAACTGGAGAAAAGTCTGACATTCAACGACATTCACGCGTTTCCGAAGACGAGGGACATCCTCAACTATCACTTCAACGGATAACATTTCAGACTGAGTCTGGATTTTTCCGCTTGACATCAAAATTCACTGTCACATCTAACCTTTCAGTAAGTAAAGGGGCGGATATGTAAAGTCAAGTCCCAGACAACATAAGAACTGTGCTTGTCACATATGTTGGAGAGACTCAGCCACTTAAGTTTTGAACTGTAGACTTGTTTGAAAAAAAAAAAGCCCTCAGATACTTACAGCTTCCAAAAACAGACTGTTATGAGATACATGCAGATTCTGAAATAGGCTCAGATGTAAAATGCTTTTGTCACCAATGGAACTAAAATACAACAGGTCTTGATTACATTCAAGCAAAGTTATTCAATAAAGACAGACATTTGTACAAAAATACACAACCTTCTGATGTTATTGAATATCAAATTTTACAAATCATACTCACAGTTCTTGATCCTACCGCTGGATAATCAAGTTAATTTCCATACGTAACGTCATAAGTAAACATGGCAGCCAGTTCTTAACCTGGGTGTTGCAAGGCTCGTGCAAAAACATTCTTTTGAGAAGCAAAGTGCATAATTATCATGATTTAATGCAAGTTATCATAATGTTTGCTTTGTTTACTTAACAAAAGAATGTTTTTGCACGGCTGTGATACAAGGTTCTGAACTGGCTGCTGTTGTTACATCACGTTACATAACTACCCTCTTACATCATGTATGAAAATTAACTTGATTACCTAGGCCTGGTGGCAGAAACATCATTCTATATATAGTATCTTACCTGTCTGTCAAGTTTCTGCTGCCTGACACTATTGGGCGAGGCAGGGCGGTCATCATCCACACTAGAACAGAGAAAAAACACAACTTTGACGTTAAAGTTTGTTCATTCACTCAGACCCTTGTAGTGCCTAGTGGCAGATAGGGCAGCATGTTTCCTTGCTGTTTCAATAGCTATCTATTGTCAGTCTGAGTCTTACAGCGCAACACATAAAAGTACAAGAAAAGTTCAAACCATTCAGAAATTTCTGTACCAGGGTGATACAAATATTCAGAATTTTCTTTAGCAGTGTACCGTAATTGACTTTGTCTTCACGGTACCAAAATTTCACGGTGTAAGAAAAGTGGACATTTTTACTGAACTTTAAGTTTAACTTCACGGTGGCGGCAAGTGATTTACAGAACGGATGTGTGAGCGAATCATAGATAATAACTTTACAGGGTTTTTTTCACAGTGATAATACTATAAGTTAACGGTACAGAGGTGACCATGAAAACAATGAACATAAAGTTACAGCGAAAGAAACAAGAATTACAACTAAATAACATTTCAAGATCTACAGTAACGGAGTAAACCGTACCTTCCGGGCGGTCCGCCAGCCCACGTCCCTCCCGATGTGTTACTCTTATCGCTGTACCTGCTACTTCTGCTCTGACTGCGCCTGTAAACAAACAAACAAACAAACATTTACAACATCTACAACAAAGTCCTTCCTGTACCGGTGCGCAAAATCCTACAACACTCTTCCACAACACATCAGATCATCTGTTCCATCCTCCTTCAAACTACTCATCAAAGACAGACTAAAAACGGACTCAAACATTCTGAACTGGTAGAAAATTGAAATTGTGTAAATATGTATATACTATGTAATGTTATGTGCATGTGTACCAATGTTATGTATAATCATGTATTACTATATGACTCCAGGAAGAGTAGTGAATTGCATCCGTGTAATTCACTAATGGATGTCATTTTAACAATAAACAATAATAAACAAAAACACAATCAGAATTCAATTCAGGAGTTGGAGATTTAAGGCCTTGAAGGCTTGAACCTGTGGCAATCTGGCAACCTGCATATCAAGTTACATGTAGTACATGTTTTCGACTTCCCGGCGTTCAGCGCAGTGGATAGAACATCTGACGAAGGTTGGAGGTCCAACCGAAAATTCATGGTGAGTCAATTCTTGTGTTTGGATTAGAGCTTCAAATTTGATATCATGATAAAAATGGATGATATCTTTTGGGCACTCCAAAACTGATGTGAGCTTGCAACCAAAAAAAATAGTTGGGTGAAACAAAAGTTTGTCTCCGTTAATAAGTCCAAGCTACATTTGTACTTGTCGCAAGGTTGAACAAATGACCGAAAGCTCAAAATTAAACATGGTACACCAAACACTAAATTCTTTATTTTTGGCCTTTCACAATGAATCACATTTTCTTCTCTGATTTAGGCCACACCAATTTATTTTCTTGGTTAACTGAATAAAAAAAATTACAAAATTTACAAATTGCTAGATTGGAAAGACAACATGAAAACAGAATCTCAGAGGAATGTTTTTAATTTGGACTGCACACAATTTCAGGGAGTGAACAGGGTCAGGTTCAACTTTTCACCCCAGCCTTCTGTTATAATGATTTTTTGTTGTTGCTAAAATTAAAAATAAAAATCCCGCCCGGTTAACCAAGAAATTAAATTGGTGTGGCCTTAGGAACACTTTGCTCATTTATTAGTATCCATTTTCCAATATTTTTTGCAAAATTTATGTCATATAGCTACTCCTTCTTTGTACAATTTACAGCAGTCACAAACATTTTTGGGGGAAAGACCGGAACTTGATGCATGCAAGGATGTCATCTTATTCAATGATATTAAATCAGTGTGCCCAGGTTATAGCTTACAGCGACATTGAAAAGGCAAGACATTTATCAAAAGACCACTTCAAGCTACTTCCTACATCCTGTGTACGTCCCTAACCTTAAGCTTTCCTCATTTAATTGGCTGTTAAATTGGACAGGAAACAGTACAGAATGGATAGAATGAAGAATGGGTCCCGGATATTTCAAGTCTTTGATTTCCCTCTTGATTGTAGGAGGGCTTCTAGCTAGGATTAAAAGACATGGCGTCCCAAAATTGAGGGGTGGGGGGGGACCAGACTTCTTCAGTGGGCTTTATGGATATTCATGTTTATTAGGAGATAAATGCTATGGATAAACAATTACCCAGTAGCTAAATGCATGTCAAACAATTTTCATGCTGACACAGTGTCTGGTACACATGTATGAGGGAAAATTGTGTGTGGACATCTACTCTCATCTCCCAAATGAACGTACCGGTACGTTTATTTTTTTCAGCCTCAAAATCCACCCAGTACGTTCTTATTTTGGACAGTACGTTTATTGTTTCTTGAAAATTCATTGGGGCTTTGCTTACCAGAGATCTCCCTTAAATTTTTAAAACATTTGCCCATTCCCATCATAAAATTAGTACATTTTATCAATAATCTAAATGTCAGTTCTGTCATATACATTTATTGAAGAATATTGACATGTGTTGCTTAGAATGTTTCTAGAACCTTGCCAGTCCTCAAAAGTATACTACACATCAAATATTACTGAAAGTCCTCAGAAACGTTTTTCTCGTCTTAAGTGCTTTGTTGCCATGGCAACGGCTTGCGATTAAATCCGGATAATCCTAACGAATGTCGCACTCGTTGTAAATCTTCATAATGGAAGGGTTTTTGCCGACTTCAGTGTTACTGGAACGCTATATGTCATTAATTATTAATCTTCAAAGACCTCCCAATAGTTATTTCTTTCTTTACACTTCTATACTGAGCTGTTTTACTCAGCAGTACTAAGTAATTTATCTCAAATGACCTGAAAATGTCTTGGTATAACAGATGACAATCATGTTTGATTGCATAAAATGGATAACATATTGGTAATCAATATTTGTATATTACGTAACACAAGAGCTTAAAATACTGTTACTTCAGTCATTTTTGCAGCGACTTAATTTTGTAGGAGGTGTTTAAGATGTTAACTTTATGGTTGAAACAGTATTCTGTGTAGTAAAGTACAATGATACATTGGAAATGGTTGCGTCATGAATTTGTAATGGAAAGGTGACCACGAACAAAATAAAACCGTCCTTGAACATTTCAAGACTTACGGTATGTCTTTCTCTTTCCTGTTATGTAAAGGAAAGAGAAAGCCCCTGTTATGTGTACATGTAGTTCAGAAAGATCCTATTTCTTTTACTAGCTTTAGCCAGCAATTTTGCAAGATGTTTTTATTTTTTGAAAACTCACACTGAGTCACAAAAAATTGCAGCTCATATTTCAAGCGTTGTACATACAATATGTGGAAGCTATTAAGTATTGGATACAAATACAGAACTGTATTATGCTTCCAGTATCAAACTTACAATCATATTTGTGTAACAAAATTTTCTCGGTTTCACAGAGCTGATCTAGTCAACTTCCAATTGCAAGTTTTTCAGACCTCTGATTACAGTAAATTCAGTTACTTTTGCAGCGTCTTTATTTCACGGTAGCAGGTTTTATATGTTGCAATGAAAACAATATTAATTCTGTAGTAATACAATGGAAAACACTTATTCGTGGCATCGCAACTTTGAAAAAGTCATGGCAAAGACAGAAAAGCCACAAAAGTTTCAAGATTTTCAGTGTGTGTCTTAATTTTCACTTCAAAATGTCTTAAGAACCAAGGAACGATTTCCTTTGGCTCTCAAATCATCACATTATATGCCCATAGCCATTGCATGCAAAGTATCCACACGTCAAATTCTTATAGTCCGAAAAGCTGAGGGCCAACCAAATTTGCCAATCCCTTGACGTTGATAACATCGCGGTCGTCAACTTGGCATGCGAAATGTCCATCAAAATCTTCCAGTGAAAAGCCGGGGACACCAAAGGTGATGATTTGGCATGTTACACATCAATAATTTATTAGCACTTTGGACTCGGACTCAAATACACTATTGTTGGCAGTGTAGACTAAACTTGCTTACTTCAGCAATGCTTTCTTATGTGTAGTATTGTTGCAAGGTGGTATTGTGCTTTAGGGTTGTTCATTTAGAATCTAAAGGTTCTGGGTTTGAATCCCTAGCAGGACCCAATATTAATGTTGTGCCCATGGGAAAGACACTTTACATACATGAACATGTATCTATTTCCTCACTTCACTCTGGTGAAAATGAGTACCTAGCTTCAGTTAGGCAAAGTTCAAGAATTCAAATTTGAATTAAGATATGGTTATGAAAGAAATAAAATGTATTAGAACAAGAAACAATAATTGCATAAAAGTTTCTTGATATTTCAAACAAAAGCAAACAACTATGATCATAATTATTTTCATCTCTTTCGAAGACATGTTAAGAGATATACAAAACCTTTTCGGCTTTACCACCCCCATAAATGGACAGAATGGTATAGTCCAACTGACCCAGCCAGTCAGGTGAGTCTGACCAGGCTATTCTGGTGTCACCGTTGCCATGGCAACTATAAACAACCACAAACAGCACCTGACAGCTGTACAGACCACCGGAAATGGATTAATACCATACCCTCAGGGAATAAACTCCATGTCAAATTTGATTTGATTTGATGTGGGGAGGGGGGCATTTTTCTTTATTTGAGACCTTATGGGGAGGGAGCAGTTGAACAGACTTCCATCAGATTATATACAAAACAAGGAACAAAAACAGGCTTCAAAGTACACTTAACAGTATTTCAATGTCCAAAAACTTCCATCCACTGGACAGCTAAACATGTCTAGTTGCCGTTTTTGGAAAAAGCCGGGGTTCGACTCCTGCATTCTAACGCACTAGACGTGTTTGAACGTAAACAAACCCTGATCTTACCCCCTGCAGCTGGGAATCACTGGTCTAGTAGGGGAAATTCCCCTCCCAAATGATGCAATTCTATACCACAACAAAGGTCAAAGGTCACAATTTCTTTCTGGATTTGAAAATTAAACACATGTCTGGTCCCCCTGCCTGAAAACTGGCCAAAATTGACCAAAGATTTCACCAGGAAAAAATTCTCAAAAATAATAACAAGAAAAAAAACGTGGACCTTCAAACTGGGCTTTGTGCGCAGGTCCATTAACCGGTCCCTCCCCTTACAGGTAGCAGAACAAGGGGGTAGACAGAAAACTACCCCCCTGGCTGATACACTCTAGGGGTATGATCATTTAGCCGAGAGATGAAGCTCATTGATTGCTCCCTTGGGAATTGAGGGCCAGGCCCATACCCTGTTACTGAGCCCTATGGTTAAGCAATGGGACAGTAGTACCAATGTCACATGACTTTTTTCCAAATTTCACAGTGGTTTCTCTCTTTACAACTGTAATTTAGTACTCACCATAGCCTCTCCTCCTACTTGGATGTGAAATTTGAACTTTCCAATAGAAAGTTGCCTTGTTTTTACAACTTTTATACCCAACGCCTTGTAATGACATACCAAAGGAAAGCCACAAAATGTACACAAAATGCTCAAAATAAAGAGTTTACATGTTCCTATACACTCCAAATCCATTTTCTTTCAAATAGAGCATTGTCTAATACCACATATAAGGGTATACCTGGCAATAACCCCTTTTTTTGGGTTCCTGTAGACTCTAAAAGGGCTTTTCTTTGTGCTGGAGGGGGGGGGGTGGCCCTAGGCATGGCATTTTGATTGACAGTTCATGACTGATAAATAATGTTATGGTATGAACCTGGATGAATCACTCAGTGCATCATTTCCAATAAATCTATACCTTTATTGCAGTCATCTAGCCTCTCCCAGCCATTTCTGACAGCTTTCAAGATGCATACATACACTGTCCAATAGGTAAATACTCTATACTGTTGTGATATCACATTTTTGCTGAAAATCAGACAAAACATGGCACCCACATTCCCCAAATTTGGTGATCATTAACCAAAATGTACTTCTTGATAATATTGGAACATGATTTTGCCAAATTCAAACCAGCTATGAGGTTGGGAGAGGGTCAATGTATTATACTACATTCTAGTACAGGGGAGGGAGCAGTTGAACAGACTTCCATCAGATTATATACAAAACAAGGAACAAAAACAGGCTTCAAAGTACACTTAACAGTATTTCAATGTCCAAAAACTTCCATCCACTGGACAGCTAAACATGTCTAGTTGCCGTTTTTGGAAAAAGCCGGGGTTCGACTCCTGCATTCTAACGCACTAGACGTGTTTGAACGTAAACAAACCCTGATCTTACCCCCTGCAGCTGGGAATCACTGGTCTAGTAGGGGAAATTCCCCTCCCAAATGATGCAATTCTATACCACAACAAAGGTCAAAGGTCACAATTTCTTTCTGGATTTGAAAATTAAACACATGTCTGGTCCCCCTGCCTGAAAACTGGCCAAAATTGACCAAAGATTTCACCAGGAAAAAATTCTCAAAAATAATAACAAGAAAAAAAACGTGGACCTTCAAACTGGGCTTTGTGCGCAGGTCCATTAACCGGTCCCTCCCCTTATCCTAGATCATATAACCTCCTTGCCTAGATGCATATCGACCCCCTGGTTCTGGGGTCAAATCCCCTGACATACCGCGATGTTGTGTCCCTGGCATAGACCCCGTTCACACTCATTTTTTTCAATCGCGATTGAAGTATAATCGCGATTGAATCGATCCGATCGCGATTGATTTTTTCAGTGTGAACGCTCCCAATCGCGATTGGAACGATCCAAAACGATCCAATCGCGATTGGATTGAAACTACCTCCGGAGGTAGTTTGATTGGATTAATCGCGATCGGATCCAATCCAATCCTATCAAATTTTGAGTGTGAACACAACTACGATTCATTCCATCACGATCGGCGGAGATTTCGGCTGGTTCCGGGGGTGGGAGGTCATACATGCGGGCACGTGGGGTCATAGTTCGCATCGCGCGGGAAAACAAACCCAATCCGCACGTCAGATCGCTCTCTTACAACAACAACAACTTTTCATTGTCAACAATGCCCAAGAAGAAGAATAAAACTCCGTCAGCAACTTCAGCTGGTGGCAGATGGCGCGATGAGGAGACCAGGGTCCTCATCGCAATCTGGGGGAGAGAGGAGGTGCAGGCCAAACTGGGGAAATGTCACCGAAAGAGGGACATTTACCGCACCAAGTGACAATGTCTAGCGGAAAAATAGACACGAAACAAGGACAACAACAACATTTACCAGATGATCGCCGATAGCATGCTTCAATCGTGCTTCAATCGCGATCGGATCACGGCGTACTTTAATCCACTTGGCGAAAAGCAGTGTGAACGCAAAAGTTTCTTTGCGTTCAATCGCGATCGGATCGAACAATCGCGATTATACTTCAATCGCGATTGAAAAAAATGAGTGTGAACGGGGTCATAGACACTTTCCTCACTCCACCCAGGTGTAAAAATGGGTACCAGACTTCAGTTAAGGAGGTAAAAGGCAGTGGAAGGAGAGGGTTGGGCTCCGCCTTCCAATACCATGCCCTAGACACACAGTGGATAACTTACACACTGCCCCTAGCCAACAGCCTCAAAAAAGCTATGGGACTACCTTTACCTTTTTCAAGCATTTAATGAATCCTGTCTATAGTGGTCACCTGTGACCAATTTCTTTGAATCCTTTGAGATGTCACTATATAGACAGGCTTCACTGTATAAATTCAGCAAATGTTTACTTTTCTATACAATGTAATCGTTTCTTTCTCGAAATCCCATTGACCTACAGGACATTGCACTATTGTCTGAACCAAAGAGACACACCTTGCTATTGGTTCTATATATAAATCTACATAACAATAGCCACCACAGTGAACATTGAATGGTAGGTGTTTACATAAGGGTATTGTGTTACTAGAGGGGTAAATGGCATTGGTCAATATCTCATGATCATGAAACCATGTTCAAATTGCATAGCTCCTTCAAAAGCTACAAATTGTATACTAGTAATGTCCATATTATTATTATATTTTGTTTGTTTGTTTCTGTGTTTGTTTCGCATAACCGGCAAACTGACTTTAGGCATAGCAAGGCTTGTATGTAGTAAGTACAAGCTGTGTAAGACTAGACTGTAAGGTTTGATCCACTCACACTGGGATGGTCCCCTACATATACTCTTTGTTATAAGTGTGGTGGGGTCTTTTAAGTCATTTACATGGACTAGGACTGTGACAAGTAATTCAATGTGATATACTGTACAGTAAATTATTCAATTTTGCAGAGTTAATTTTGTGGAAGAAGGGAAAGGAGTTTTTGCTTTGTTTTAAGTTCACAGTTGAAATTACTCTGCAGAACAATACATTGGAATTGTATCATGAATTCCTTGTTACAGAAAAATAAAACCAACGGGAATGTTTCAGGATTTACGGTAGCAAGCCGCTCACTCATTCAGAGTCAGAAATTGTTGACTGTACGCAGGTGCACGTGAGTCCTTCAATGCAACTTGCTAGATGTCAAAGTCTGATTCGTGACGGACCACTAAGCCTTCGCCAACAAATCTGGAAAAGTTCAGGCTTCATTCCATCAACACAGCTTTCAGCAAGGGCTCTGTAGTGCTTTTATAGGCATCACAGCTCCATTTGTAGAGATGTACCTAATGTATTTTTAGTCACGACACAAGACTCAAAACAAGCATTTTATATGTACACACATGACCTGAGAGAAAGACAAGTTGATAACAAGCCAAACACTTTGGAGATGTGCCCAGAGTTTAGAAGTTTTGCTTTTGTACTGAAGAAGCTAATTCAAGTCTTCGGTAACAGAATAACATGCGTAACACGCCAGGTTTGTACTGAAGAGTACAAGCTGCATACATCTGACAGATTTATTTGATCCACTCAAACTGGCATGGACCCCTACTCTTTTCGATAAGTGTGGTGGATTCTTTAAGGTGCTGTACTGTAGGTGTGCCTCTCCTCAAACACGGAAGCTTCATTATTCAACGTCCTATCCGAGGGACGTCCATGGTCAAAGCTAGGTACTTAGAGCTGTGTACCTAAACAAATTTTAGGTACAGGTACAGGTACAGGTACACGGGTTAAGGTACAGGTCCGGACCTGAACCTGTACCTTAACTACTTGTTCGGAAAATGCTAGATTTTCAATAAGGACAAAAGCATGTTTGAACTGGTAAAAACATAATATTTGATTGTGCTAGGTATTATTTTTATGAAAACACAGATGAAAATTTGACTCCAGCCATGCAAATGTGTTTTCTGTGCTTAAGAGTGCCTTTAGAGCACTGCCATGGTAATTTCATAGTAATTTTATCTGTCAAAGTGGCCATCCCCTGAGTCAGGTCCAGTACTGATACAGCAGGGTCAGGTATTTTGGACCTGCACCTAATTGATTGTACCCGGTACTGTACCGTACTACTGCACAGGTACACAGCTCTATAGGTACTCATCTACATCTGAGTCGAGTGAGGAAATACATTTGTATGTTAAGTACTTTTCCCAAGGGCACAACATGGGGACCTGAAAGGGATTCAAACTCAATACCTCCGGATCCTGGTCCTGAGTCATCATCCCTAACCTAAAACACCGTCCGTGCATATGCACCCACTATTTTGATCTTTGGGCTCTCTAGTCTGACATTTCCTGAATCTTCCAAAACCTCAATTGATGATCAAAGAGACATACTGTAATTCACTAAATATCTTCACGGTAGCAAAATTTCACGGTGTAAGGAAAATGGACATATTCACTGAACTTTATCTTCACGGTGGCGGCAGGTGATCATGACTTAGTTACAGAACGGATATGTGAGGGAATCATAATTCATATATAATCACAACAGTTTTTTTCACGGTGATAAGTTCACGGTACAGAGGTGACAAGTGAAAACAGCGAACATAAAGTTACAGTGAAAGAAACAAGAATAACAGTACCGTCTTTAGCTTATTCATACTAGCTATACACACTGCCAACGAACCTTTAAAAACTTTATAGAAAACACTTTTAAGTTACTACTTCAAGCAAACCAGTCACTCATTTAGTCAGTCGATATAGGTCAATAGGGCTTAAATCATACAAGTAATCCCTTGATCATATAACACCTGGTCAACATACAGTCGTGATCGTTATTTATAGTCGAGATGAAAAATGGACGCCCTAATTAAGAAAGGAGTGACTGCTTGTCTGATCTCTAACTGTGGACGTTGAAATTTTTGCTGTGATTTTATGTTCCCTTTTTCAGGGTGACCTCTCCACAGCGAACTTAAAACCGAATTTTTTTTTCTATCTTTTGTTTCTTCGCTTACAACATCTTATTAAAGCATTTTAAAGTATCATATATTGGCACCTGTACATATTAAGGTGAATACACACCAATAGTAACAAAAGGAAAGGAAAGTGATATTGAACCAGTTTAGCTCAAACAAACTCAATGAACAGATGAGCTAATCTTTGCCACTGGTCGTGACAAAGACAGACGCTATGTACAGTATTTACAGGTTCATTGTACTGGGGAAATTCCCCTAGCTCTTTTCGACAAGCACAACGAACAACAATTGACATGATTTTCAAACATTGAATTTACATATCTATTAAGAATATATATAAACCATGGAGTAATTAATTACTGACAGTACAGTAACGTAACTAAAAATGTGTGACCAAGCGACATGATAAAGAAAAACGGCAACGCTTGTAGGAAATTCTAGCGCAGTCAGAAGGGGCTGGAAGAAATTTGTGTCTATAGCACCCTTGCCAAGTCGCTACTACAAATGCAGGTGTCAAAGTGAAACAAAATGCACTATGTTGGTTTCCGACTGGCTGTCCGTAAAATTAAAGGCGCGCCAGTGTTTCCATTCTGTGAACGTAGCCCTACTATTATATTGTTTCGACCACAAACTTAAAACCACCGCAAACACTCTTTCTCCCTACCGCGAAATTAAATCCTCGCAAAATTAAACCCATTTACAGTAATTGCCCATCAAAAGAGACTGAGATATATGACATGGGTAATTGGCAAGTGTAGATAGCAGACAAATTAAAGCTGATTATTAATAGCTCGGATAGAAATGTCAGGCGCCTACTTTTACACCTGGGTGGAGTCTTAAAGGGAAGATGTTTAAAGTGCCTTTCCCAAGGACAAAATGTCTTTCCCAGAAGTCAGGCATTAAACCTGTGACCTTTCAATTTCACCTCCACTAGCCTAGCCATTTGACACCAGACGCTTCAACTTAAATCAAATTAAAACTAAATTTATTTCTGTTTGTTTGTATTGCATTAACTTATGGTATAGGTTTGTACTGAAGAGTACAAGCTGCATATCCTGACAGATTCCCCACACCGGGATGGACTCCTACTCATTCCGATAAGTGAGTTGGGTTCTTTTACGTGCTCGAGGTGTGGCTCTCCTCAAACACAGGACCACCATTTAACGTCCTATCCGAGGAACGTCCCTAACCAAAGCTAGGTACTCATTTTCACCTGAGTGAAGTAAGAAAATGCTTGTAAAGTACCTTTCCCAAAGGCACAACGCACAAGTCAGGGGACCCCGGATTCGAACCCAGGACCTCTGGATTCAGGGCCAAACACTACCATTACGCCACCTCGACACCACACATCGTATATGATATGATACACGTCGTATACGGCCATATACACGTAGCCAGGTTTGTGTTTATTCCTAGCTGAGTCCAACAAGTGGGTCTCTGTGGCCAAAAATAGACTTTGAACAGCATGCGGCACCTGTTACTAGTTAAAGGTAGGAATGACATGACTATTTATACACACTCCTCTTCTTTCTTCCACTGATAACAACCATCTGGTATTGACTTATGGTGTACCAGTAGGGACAGAAATGGAACCTATATAATAGTATTGAAACTGTAAATGCAGAAATGGTAAGCCTTTCTCGCGAACTTAAAATCACCCCAAGATTTTTTGCCCTCCTATCCCCTTGTCTACACGAAGACTCCATTTTCTCCCTACCGCGAAATTAAAACCACGGGAATTTAAATGTAGCATTTTTTTTTTTGTATTGGCCATGGGCTGGGATAATGTTTGATAGGAGAGTTCTCGAACAGTCTATAATTTACAGCACTGCACTGGCTTTGAGGTTGTATTGCAAGTGGCTTCCATTGAATGTAAGCGCTTTGCGTGCGCTGTGTACATCACTGCAGTCGAAAATTTGAATGCCAAATTTGGACATTGGAATTCACGTTGTTACAATTTTTGTTTGAGGAACCCAGATTTTCTCATTTTACATTGAAAAGTGAAAATATGCTCTACGTAAAACTAAAAGGGCATGCTGTCACCTCATACTACATGTAGGTGGGTCTAAAACACCATTTGTACTTTTACATGTAATTGTAATGCACAAGCGTTAGCAGGCATTATGATTTTGTGTAATTAAAAAAATCATTCTCATTCAAGATAACACTTATAACTTTTAGGTGGTTTGCACTAGGGATATTTTAGAGGTTTAATGTGCTATAATCAAGGAGAATTTTCTGAAATACCTGATGCACTAGCCCCCATGTAGACTCCTTTATAAATAGCCGTATAAAATACGATTAAAAGAATAACTGAATATAAATCATAACATATTTGCTTTCAACATGCGCTTCAAAAATGTGGTAGGATTGGAAAAACAAATATAATTGGTCTGGTCTACTTTTAGAAAAATCAAACCTTAAGTTTGCAAGGCATTTACACAACTATGAGCACCCCCATTGACAAATAGAACAGTCCAAAAAAGGTATGTCTTGCAATATTTGCTAATGTCTATACTGTATTGGGGGATTTAGACTTTGCATAAAGGGGTGAAGTCTGCCATCTCTGATAGCCTTGTTCCATCACAGGTAGCTGAAGTGTAAATGGGTTTTATTAAAATCGTGATAATAGATTAATATGTAACAAAGGTTTTATCATTTTTTTCTGACAAATAAATGTCAAGAATATGCTTATGTAGTGCATGGTAGTTTTAAGTAACTTACACAAATATCAAGTCAAAAACTACGTGCACAACTCCAATTTCGGTGCACAAAATTGCAAAATATCTCTACACCCAGAATTTCAAGCCTCAGCTCAACATGCTAATTATAGACTAAAACCCAGGTGGTTTGAACGACAAGATAATTGGAGATGTAATAATAACATGCAGTCAGTTTCCGTTGTACATGGATTAATAATCATACTCTTGGGAAATTTGATAGGATTCGGATTGAACAATGAGAAAAATAATATTCTTCCTCTTGAACTCTAAAAAGGGACGTTGCTTAGAGTTAGTTTGGTTTCAAAGTAGAAAAATAGCATTTCATTTAGGGCTGTCACAAGGGCCCGTCTTGGGGCGGAAATTTGCTTGTTCATGTAGGATTCTTGATGCATGTGTCAATGGGAAAAATTATCTAAGGGACCACCAACAAGTGGTCATATTTGTAGTATCATATTGGCCAGGTAGTCCTTATGCAGAGGTTGTCACTTGTAGTAGTTGTATAGGCTTGACAGTAACTTTTAATTTTACCTGCATCAGTCAGTGCAAGTATAATTAGAAAATGTTGAGTCCTGCATATGAAATGGAAAAAATGCTTTCAACGTAGTATCAAATTTGTAGTTATATATAGATTTTTAATCCTTACAATGAATCAAACAAACACTGGAGGTATGGTACACATTGTTACTGTTAGTTACCGGTACAACCATGTAAATACCCCCAGGCAAAACTATATCACAACCCACAAAGGAGGGAAATTCAATCAAGCAACATGTAACTGTCGCGCTGAGGGCACAGTACAGGTATATTGGCATTTGGCTTGACTACATTTTTTCATTAGGAGCGAACAAAATCAGCCGAACGCAGCCATAGAGAGAACGCAGAGCAAATTGGCTTTTTTGGTGTTATACCGTAAAACAATATACATTTGCAGTGGTTTTATTTTATCTAGGGAAAATGAGGCTTCCCCAGTGTTTTAACTTTGCTGTTGGTACAATTCTACATTACAGTAGTCATACATTTTAAACTTATATTATTCGAGGTGACATTGAACTTACCACTGCAAAAACAAAACCATCAAAAAAATGTCAAGGTTTACAGTACAGAATTTGAAAGGGCAAAATAATGTAGGGAAAAAAAACATAGGTAATGGTTACATATCAGCTAGGTATTGTGGCATTAGATTGGATACAGAACGCTAATATTGCAAATATTGATATCCAGATTCTACAACAGTCATTAGCTTGTAAACCTTTAGTATTTTGATTGTCAACAAGTGGATTCTATCTGGAAAAAAAATATGAACAAGAATATTGCATAAGTATATACTGATACTTTGGTAGATATTATAGAATCCTAAGTCATCTATTCATAGTTCGTAAAGAGAAAGTTGTTGTTGTTGTAGACCTGTACATGAAAAATGTAGAATTTACATGTAGTGAAATTCTTTAAACTTATAGAATCTAGCAGGGTAAAAAAACCTTATTCTTGGTAATCAAATGTACTAATAACAATGAAATCACAGGGAAAGAACAGACAGTTTTGCCAAATTGTACGTAAAATCCCTGATTATTTGCACTTAGACTTTAGAGAACAGGATAATACTTTTGAGCACTGTAACTGTAAGTGTAGGTTTTCTTGATACATATCTGGGCTATACTGAAATTGAAATCAATTTGACATCATGATTTTTAAACAAAGGTTGGGTGTGTTGCTCGTGAGGTTGACTTTTCCCCTCCCTTGTTGTCTAAAAAAAATACAAGTCAATCTATAGACAAAGCCCCCCTCCCCCTTTTCAATGTCTTTGACATCCAACAGACACCGTATGTAAACATATATGACTCAGTAATTCTACCTTACTACACACGCATATAACATCAAAAACATTCCTCTCCAAACGTTTTAGCAAAAAACTACATTCTACATATTACAGTGACCTAAGAATACGTATTTTAAAACATAAACCGATTATTTTCGGCAAAATTTAAGCTGATATCTTGAAAAATTTTGAGCCGATGGCCGCCATCTTGGTTTTCGGGAGAGAAGAGTGTTTTTCACCGCGCCCGGCATCGGAAAAATTCACCATAAAAAACAAACCGATCACCCTTCGTGGTAAACTCTGGCGTTTACGACATTCCACAGTAAATGTACATCAATCTGTAAGTTTATGAGAATCGACATATTTGTCGTTCTTTGTTTAATAACAATCCCGTGACTACTAGTACGTTCCAGGGTTCAAAACCGAAGGAGCCGGATTTTTCGTCACTTCGTTTTGGCCGCGACAAAAATCGTGTCTTCCGAAGAAATAAAAGGAGGTTTTCACTTACCCATCCCCTCCGAAGTTGGATGAGTACATCTTGTCTTCAAGGTTTTCCTAGTGCGCCAAAGGTGTCTTCTAAGAAGCCGTCGGATTTGCGTGAAGATTGTCACCAAAGTGAACACCTCTACACCGAGATCGGCGGAAGAACTGAGCTCTGATATCGTAACTACAGCTCTTTATTCGCTTTCTTGCAAATTCGAGGGATTGAAAGCATCAGATTGTGCTAATAAAATGACATTATATAAACAGAATCACAATTTTCTGCAAAAAACTACATGATTCAGGTATATACTAATATGCATAATTTATTAAAATGCATTACAAGGCACAAAAAATGCGTATTTTTCGACCAGTACTCAATGATTTCGATACGTTAGATTACTCGAAAGTACCTTAGCTGAATCACTTGCTATGTTTGCTACATATTTCTCCTCTTTCCATCCATTCAGATACGCGTACCTTCATTGGTCCAACGTATGCACCAGATTGTAAGAGACACGATGATTGGCTACCACGCCATATTTGTTTACGTCATTGTTTAGCATTGGGTTACCATAATAGAGAAACAGGTGGGTCTTGGAGGAAATGAAAAAGGTTTTAAATTTCGAAACTGCGTAGGAAGGCGCTTTGAATGAACGATCTAGCCGTCGGTGTGAAGGTATTCGGTGTCGGCCTCTTCCTGAGGCATGCAGACTATACTTGTGTTTTTGTTTTCACAGGCGTGGCGTGGGTTGTCATGGCAACGAAGCCATACTTGAAATTTTATGCTACAGGCTATCGCATCCTGGTTTGGGGTCATCTACGTAAGGGCGAATCATCATGCTGACAGTCCAATACCGCAATCAAATTTTGGTTTATTCTATTATGGATATATATAACGTTACATGGCTAAATGGATATTTTTGGATATTCCTTTTTTTGGAAACGTTACGTAAACGGTAAAGTTGGACAAAAAACGCTCTAACCAAGAAGAATAGTGATGTGTTATTGTTGTTCTTTTACATGTGTGTACCTTTATTCAACCTTGAAAATCTTGTAAACATTGGTCTTTTGTGGAGGTCAAGGGGTCACACAATGCAAATTAGATAAATAGAAGTCATGCCGTCACGATGTTCAATAACTACAATTAAGATTACAATTCATAATTTAAAGGGATTTTGTTTTTTGGAAGGAAATGTGTGTGGAAATTCCAGAGAAATTCGGAAGTATTGGAAAATTCCGAAAGTCCAGAGAATACACACACGACCTTTCTGATAGACAACTTAGGTCAGAGAAATCGTCCTTTGGGTCACTTTAATTGTTAAGTATAGGACAATGAAGAGATGGTCTAATGACCCTAATTGAAATATCTGTGAGCCGTGCCAGAGGGAACGGGGGTAATCTCCAAGCAGATGTTGGGGGTAGAAAATCGTGTGGCGTTTTCTGGTCGGCCTTTTTATAGACTGAGAAAGAGAGAAAGAGAGAACCACCGTGAAAATGTTTGATCAGTTCTGCCCTCCTACACCCTTGTTTCAACCGCCAACCATAGTGAACACTCCATTTTCTTTTCCGCAAAATCAAATCATCGGGAACAATTCCCCTTTTACAGTTGTAGACTGCCTGAAAAGCCGGTCTGGTCTGCCACACAGTCACGATCCTCTACCCCAACATCTGCTTGGAGGTTAATTTCGAGGTCCTCTAGATGTCTTGCCATCCGGTTCAACGGTGTAGAGAGTCGTGACTTGTGTCATCAGTTAACGTTGTCTCCCGTCTTCACTTACCTAAACCTGTCAAAACATCGGAGATGGTACGCCAAAAATAGTTACTCAACAACTGGATAAGATTTTTAAACAGTCAGACGTTTCAGACAGCATACGCCGTCACTGACGAAAGACAGGGGATGCTGTCTGAAACGTCTGTTAAAAATCTTATCCAGTTGCTTGAGTACTAAGAGCTATTTTTGGCGCATCTTATTACCTGGATGTCTAACCTTCATCAACGTATCTGAGCTGGTACTTATTTGATCTGCATATGCCGTGGTTTGATCCCACTACGTGAATAACAAAACTGAATCTGATTTTATGGATAACATCCGCTGGGAAACCCAAACTGGCTGCGAGCGCGTGAAAAAAATGGCAAAAATAAAGGTTGCCTTCATTATCAAATCTAAGCGGTCAGAAAGGTTGAAAAAATGACTTAACATACAGAGAGTATAATGTACAAAACAATAGATCCTTCATTTTTGTTCTTTTATTTTCTTCTTTGGAATTGACTTTGACATTCTACCACATTAGCATCTGTTTTCCGTTTTTGTCCATTTTGCACCTGCTTTATAAGATTTACACCACGGTCTTTTTTTTTGGAAACGGACGGAAATTGATGCCCACGGGCTGCCATCCATGTAATCTAATCAACATGGCCTAAATGATAGTTGCATGCCTTCTTCATTGTTTAATGGAATACCCTGCGAATTTTGTTCAAATTTGATGGACGTTTTGGGTCGCAGAGTAATAAAGAGTGAACAAAAAGAACTGAAATTCTAATAAGTTGCGGCAAGGCTGTGATATTTCAGCCAAGCTCAACCAAAATAGCTTTCGGGAACTGAAAAGTAGTATATAGACAAATTCTATAAGATTGATGTTCTTACACCAAGAATACTTTTCTTGCTGCTTCAAGGGAAAACATTTTTTTGGCTAGAAATGTTTTCTTATTTCAAATATAGATGTTCTTACACCATATATCTGTATAGCTTGCATAACCGCCTTTTGGTGTAACACACCAGCTTTGCAGGCACGCGGCGCGGCAGCAGCTAGTTTACGTTATATCTCACTGAACAACCAGTTACATATAACCTTCGCATATCTTTGTGACTGTAGCGCTACTATTTTTTTTCAAACGCGAACTCAAAACCACCGTGAACACTCCATTTTCTCGAGCCCCCTCTCGCGAAATAAAATCCCCGCGAACATTTCTGCATTAACAATACTGTAGTTGCTGGTATGCATTTTATCTAACATGTATATATCATCTTCAATGCAATTAAATGGCGGCCTTGGGCAATGAACCTATAGTATCCTCCATTGAACCCGACTCATTGCAATGTCGTCCCCTTATAAGGTAAGGTCTCTAAATCTTCGCTGTAACTGACAGAAAATTCAATATAGCGGCCTTATATTTATCCTATTCTTTTACTAGCTCCGATCCGGTTCGGGCCTTTGATCATTTCCCTTCCAAATATGGCATCGAAGCGATTAGAGGAGCGAACTGGAGCTATAGAATAGGACGGATAAAAAGGTAACGTTAAACGTGACAGCGAAAGAAAGTTATTTTGAACCAGTTTAGCTCAATGAAGAGCTAATCTTCAACTGGTCGTGACAGAGAAGACAGACGCTATGTACAGTACTCACATGTTCATCACTAAATTCAGGATTAGTTGTCACAAATTACATATTGAAACAAGAAGGCACAACCGCACGCTTCTAAAGGATAGACTTTGCCAATATTGTATGTTAAATCAAATAGAAGATAATTAAATAAGCGGCACTTCATTTTAGATTGTAGACTTTACGATAAAGAAAGAAATGTTCTTTTCAAATGTATCAATGAAAAATTCTCATACTTTGAATATTTAAACGCAACGGATAAATTCATATTTTTGTTGCGTCTAGACAACCCTTGTATAAGAAACATGATCTGTTCATACATCTACACATGTACAAAGAAGAGAGAAGAAGTTGACTCTACTGGATTAGCTTAGCCTATCACTTTCGTCTACCATGTATGTTTAAACTACGTACTGTATATATTTTATTGTATATGTCACTTGCATGTTAGTTTGGTTTCTGTTAGACGACCTGTATCTAGCCCCTCGGGGCACGAATTTACAATAAAGGTCTTCATTCATTCATTGATTTAGGTAAGATTGAGGATAAGTGTCATTTTGCTGTTGCTTGTTCACTATACAACAATGAGAGGAGTATCCTTTTCAATTGTATACAAGATAAGTTTCCTAGTTTTCGTTATTTAGATAGCTCGGAAAATTAATACTTCTTATGAAACTAGACAAACCATATTTTATAAACCCTGTATGCTCATACATGTACAACTGCGAGAGGAAATTAAACCTGTATACGTACATAGCGGCATTAATTAGTCTTTAGATGTAGTTAAATATCACGTTTTGTTATCGTTGTACATGTAACTATGCTAAGAATTGCTTTTCACTATGACCTGTACTTAGCTCATCAGAGCATAAACGTGAAATAGAGGTTTTTCATTCATTCATTCATTGTACCCCTAGCTCTTTTCACCAAATACAATGAACAGTGGACCACGGCTTTACGTCCCTAAACTAGGACTGCGACCATTTCCCAGTAGCGTGGATGTCGGGTGAGCGACACAGCCGGGATTCAAACCCCCAACCTCTTGGTTTAGAGGCACTAGCTACTGGATTACGCACGCTACGTCGCCACAAAATGTTGCTTCCCAAAAAATAGATACCTGGATGTGACTTTTCCATAGCATCCCCGTGCCCCACCCCTTTCTCCTAAACAAAATAAATCGGTATTAATGAATGAATGAATGAAAGACCTTTATTGTGCATTCATGCCCCGAGGGGCTAGCTGTACAGGTCGTCTAACTTAACACATGGAACATACAAGGACATAAATACAACAATACAAGCTGTAAACATATAGAGTAGACAAACGTGTTATTAAACTAAGCTAGTCCAGTAGTGTCGACTTCTTCTCGCTTCTTTGTACATGTGTAAATGTATGAACAGACAATATTTCTTATACAAGGATTATCCAGGCGTAATAAAAATATGAATTTGTCTGTTGCATTAAGATGTTCGAAATATGGGAATTTTTCTTTGATAAAGTTAAAAAGTACATTTCTTTCGCTATTGTATAATCTACAATCTAGGACGAAATGTTGCTCATCTTCTACTCTATTTAAATAAGTACACAACCCTGTCTGGTCTTGCCAGATACGCGTACGTCAGAAAGCCGAGGTAACCGAGCGTGGGCGGTCAACGCAATGAACTGTGTGAAGGCATTATAGATGTATATGCCCATAGGTTAATGCGGATATGTTTGATCTCTAAAGCCTAGCTCCTTCCGGGAGCTTCTAAGAGTGCCGGCGTTTAGTTTTGAGTGGAGCGCTGACTCGCGATCTTCCACATAGGCCACTAGTTCCCGAATGCCGTGGGAGATCATTCACATGCACGCCACCCAATCGAAAACATAAAAACGTCGACGCACCTAGAATGTCTGCGAAGGAGGTTAGAGCTCTCTTGCGTTTGTTACATTGCCTTAAGAGACTTGACTTGTCTCTCTGTCCTTCTCTCTCTCTCTCTCTCTCTCTCTCTCAATCTCTCTCAATTTCCCTCTTTTTCTAGCGCTCTCTACGTGTGCGTGCGTGCGTGCGTGCGTGCGTGTGTGCGTGCGCGCGTGCGGGTGTCTGTGAGTGTATATGCATCTCTGTTTCTGTGTCCACTAATTTACTCACACTCGTTTACTCACGACCTCGCTCATTTACACACTCATTTACTGAGTCACTCATTTACTCACGCATTCATCTACTCATTTACTGACTCACTCATTTACTCACACACTCAGACAATTACCTAGTACTCATTTACTCACACACACACTCATTCTCACTCACTCACTCACTCACTCACTCACTTATTTACTCACTCATTTACTCACTCGTTCATTCACACACTCAATCAATTCCCGTGCACGGTACTTTGATAAACATCGATCGCAACTAGCTAGCTCCCCAACTCACAGACACCCACCCACCCAACGAATTACTAGTACATTGTACCACCATAATCCGTTTATGAATTCTACAGTTATCTCCAATACAAACAAACGAAAGTTACTCATTTTCCGTGGATGATAATTTTGTGCCATATTCCAAAACTAATTGTCTCAGATCGCGTCACTGCTGATTCGATTTCTGTGACGTTTCTATCTTTCTAATGACTTGCTGAAATTACTTTCGGGTATAATAATATATAACACATTGAGATGTCTCAAACCTAATTCCATAAGATTTTGTTAATCGTGACGTTTTTTATGACGCCAAGACATCAAAACGATATCCTTTGACGCCAAACGCTAATGAAATATCGCAACTATAGGAGATTCTTAATTAGTTAGCTTAATAAAAGCCTGGAATTAGATATACAGATAATTGTCTGGTAAATCGTTTGACATGATATGTTGTGGCAGCCGTCGCCACTCCCCCGCAAAACGTGTGTGAAGGTGCACTAAGGAGGGTATCTCCCTCTGTTGCGTCTGTTGAAAATTGTTTGCGAAAGGCAATTCGCCAACTGGTTGCAAACGGGCGCCGATTGGCCCCAATTTGTCGCCAAATTTGCGCCAATGGTCACTTGAAATTGCAATTCTTTATGGGGAAATTTCAGGAAAAAAAGAGCTTCCAGGGTTTTTGACCATCAACCTTGTAGGAACCTGACCAGCTAACGCGTACTATCATATAAGAAATATTTTTTAGATGGTCTATGAACCGACCAATTTCTTTTCCTCCCCGGCTAGAATAATTTGAGCCCGCATATCATAAACTTCATTAGACTCGAGCGCTATGTACATCAATAACAACACATCAAAGTAGTATCTCAGGTCTTTGAAAATAGGAGCTCTACAGATTCAATTTTCCAGTTCATTTCTCGGGGTAATTTCTCGGCGGCAAAGAAATTCATTTTTTTTTGTTACAAAGCTAAGTTCAAACTGACTATGCCTTTGTTATGTTTGTTTTCGAACAATTCGCGTCTTCAAAGCAACCTAGCTTGCAAAGATCGTATTTAACTAAACAGTCGTTTTTTATAGAAAAGAAAATGTTTATGGTAATTAGAAAATGTAGAAGGCCATTCTGATTTCGTTATATGGATGATGTTATCTACGCACGCAAAAATTGATGCAAGCGTGCGATTAAAAAGAAGTTTGGCAAAAAAGATGCTTTTATCATGAAATCTAAGTGGTCAGGAAGGTTGAACAAAATAATGGCTGAACACACAGAACATGGTATGCCGAACAATAAAGTCTTTATTTTTGTACTCAGTTTGCACTTTCTTTTTTGACTTAACAAGACGTTTCTAGGGGTTCAAAATACGTTTTTAGCTTATTTTTACTGATACACATGGCAAAAATATTATGATAGGAAAAGAGGTATTCAGTATGCATATTTCCCGATTTTATTTTGGTACAAATTATGCCATATTTCTGCTCATTTTGGGGCTTCTTTGTACGTCAAAAATAGTTACTCAAGCAACTGGTTAAAATTATGAAACAGTCAGACGTTTCAGACAGCATCCGCTGTCTTTCGTTAGTGACTAAGGATAGGACTGGAAAACCAGGTTTTATACCAAAAATGTTAATGAGGTTAAGACAATTTAGGATGTCTCGACGTAGTCTTCAAATGAAGATTAATTCAAGACAAGGTTGTATGCTAATAGTTCAATTAACTACTGCTGTCTGAAACGTCTGACTGTTTCAAAGTTTTACCAAGTTGCTTGAGTAACTATTTTTGGCGTATCTTCCTACCTGTATGTCTAACCTCCATCAACGTGCCTTCTTTGTACGATGTAGGGACGGAAATTTATGCGCGTGGGATGCCATCCATATAATCAAATCAGTCTGTCACACGTCTAGCTCACTTGATATAAAAGGGGCTCACACACAACGCACCGTGGCTTGTGTTTGATCAAGTTTCTTTTCCCCAATTAGTGGAAAGGATTTCAAAAGGAAACAGTCTGGAAGCTGTCATGATTTCTTGAATGTCATCCCTTTCCATTTTTTTGAAAGACCGCCTAGGTTCATTAGAAAAGTTAAACCATAAAGGATATAGCTTAAAGGCTCTAAAATTGACAAGACGCTTGATCTATCTTTAAACCCAAATTGTTCTGAAAGAAATTAGAAATCATACTCTAGTGATATGATCTATTCACGATGCGCTTGATGAAATTGGCGGAAAAATGAAAAGGTGCTCTGAAGAACAAAGAAGTTGAATAGATCTAGAATGGCTTCCGGCATGAAATATGAACAAAGTCAGAGGTATATGCACGGCGGGTAAATGGAAAGTGCCGTACAGGTACTGGTACGGTACGGTACGGTACGGTACGGTGCAGTTAGGTACGGTACGGTACGGTACTTACGAAGGCCCAAAACCACAAGTGTGGCGCCTATTCCTATTCACAGTTGGCATACGTAACTTCATGGAATATCCCATATGTGACTGAGTTCACAAAAGGCATAGATACAATGTATTAATGCTTTGGTTGTAATGTAATTTTGTGGTAAACTATACTTATTTATCAGGAATTTCAAATAGCTAATTGTCACAGACTTTAACTTGGTTGGTTGGTTGGTTGGTTGTATGCCTTGCATGCAAACACTAAGTATTATCAGTCCCGTCAGGTTAAGGGAATTTGTTGGTGCCCGGAAAGCAATGACTTTTCTTCTTAGTTGAGTTGTGACCTACGGAAGCTTTGCTATTTTGTTGTAAACTATACTTTTTTCGGAGGAAATTCAAATAGCTAATTGTCAAAGTCCTTAACTTAGCACAGAAAGCGGCATCTACGTAGAATTCTTCGTTCCACATAGAGGCATTGATGACTCGCGTATTCACCACACTCTGTGGTGACTGGCAAAACTCCATAACATCGCTCTGAATGGCTTGGAAATGTTGGACTTCTTTCCAGAAATCAGGACCCTGCAGTTCAATCTTCTTCCACAGGGTGGCGTTAAAGTACTCGTAATAGGCGTAGTCAACCTTCGAAAATTTCCGATGCGTTTTCCTTTGCACGGGCGAAAGTTGCATTTCCTTGCTTTTGTACGTTTTCTTGTTTTGCGCCCAGTGCAAGATATCAGACAGGGACCAACAAAGATATCTCTTCAACAACACCAACGATTCATCCAAATACTCCAAAATCATCACCAACGAAAAATCTTTGTCCGTCTGGCGAATAAAGTCCCCGATAGCTTTATCATTTTCCCATAGTCGTCTGGGAAAACCCAAGTCGAAAGACATTAAGTTTTTCGTTTTCTGTCCACCACGTTTCTTTGCGTATCTCCCTGGAGATCGGAGAAATGTCATGAGAGGATTCTTACCTCGGATTCCTACCATTTTGGCAACGTGGAAAAAGTTAAAGAGGGATTTGAGGTGACTGAAAGGCTCGCGAAGGATGGCGATGTATACGGTATTCTTGGCCATGATACCTGGTAAGATCCTCCTATTGTAGACAACGTGTCGCACAAGGATGTTGTATTCGCCAGTCAAAGAAGGAAGAAAGTCACTCCGTTTGATTTGATTTGGCCAGCCCAATCTAATACCTTTCCGGGGAAGAACGAATGACAAGTTCCGGTCGTCACCAAAGCGCTGAAATATAGTTGAAACCGTCGAGCCCCCAGCCTGTGAAGAAAAAGTTTTAACACTATCGTAATAACCAAGATATAATCAATCTATCTTAAAGGAGTCATAAACTCCAGAGGGGGGGGGGAGTTATTTTCCAATAGATGATAATTTTAGGAAGTGAAAATGAATACTTTTTACAGTATACGATTAAGTACCCACTAGTCCCGTGCGCATCAAAAAGTATTCAGTATTTTCCCCAGGTGACCCTCTAGAAATTTTCTTATTAATTAAATTAAACAGCCTCAGCTTATGGCTTAATACAATGTGCCTGCCTACAAAAATAATGTCAGGGGGGATGAGAAAAATTCGTCTTGCTATGTGTTCTTTTATATCTTATCGACAATTAGCCTTCTTATTGTGCTTATCCCTCCTCATTTATGCCGATAATATCCATGATAAAATAATGATAACTTTACTGCACAACAATTGTACAAGGTACAAAGTATGGCATCCACTGGTACATAGATAAAATTCTATTAGGCTAATCAATCTATCTAATACAATATAGTGTAGTAGTATGGGATGAAAATGGGATTTTACAATCAATTGAGGAGTTTCTAACGTCTAGGCATTCTTTAATATATTTCCCAATGTATACCATGCAGGGGTTGTCACATGTCATTATGTACTTAAATATGCTATTCAAGTCCATTGAGATAAATCCTGGTAAATACGACGATAGCATTGAGTATAGTGAATTACGTATATCAAAATATTTGGGACATATACTTAAAAAGTGATATTCATGTATGTTTACGCATAGGGAATACATGGGTAGGGTCTTCACGGGTTTAGGGAGTATCATGTTGTTTTAAAAAACACACCTTGTGTAATTTACCACAAGCGGAATTCTGTTAAAAGTCGGCTGATTATGTATTCATTGATACATAATCTAGTGAAAAATAACGCACCCTTCTGGAGTTTAGGACTCTAAGTTCCCCAACTTGCTGTATTTCTAGTTACCTTATGGACTTTTATGAAGACAATGTTGGTTTGTTCCTGGCACGGTCGGCATTCTGAAGTGATGAAGACAGCGCGAAATGTGCTGAAGACTGATTGGTAGCTTACAGTCTCCATATACAGAATCCCAGAAACCGCCATACACACTCCAATCACTACCAGGAGTCCCTTCGACTTCGACGAACTCATTTCTGTGGGCATGAACAAAGTTTAACGTACAAAAGTACAGCCGTCTTTCTCATTGATCACGGGGAATATCAACTAATTAGCATAGATCATATATTGACAATTAAATCTCAACCTAAGCTACACACGTGTTAATGCTGTTTTAACACAAACACACACACACTCTCTCTCTCTCTCACACACACACACACACACACACACACACACACACACACACACACACACACACACACACACACAAACACAAATCAATAAACAGCACGGAAAAGATAGCAGCCAGCCTAGCCTTATCGAGGGTGAATGTTATTTAAAAGTAAGTGTGTCTAGTAACAGTTTGTGTTTGTGGCCCTCCCACAAATAAAAGTTGACAAAATGCTCGAACCCTTTCAATAAGTTGCAAAAAAGGTTGAAGCGTTTTCATGCAAAACATGGGTCGACATTTTGCGATGACCAAATGTCTTATCTTACATTCCATCACGTCTTTCCCTAAACGGCGGAGATCTAAAAATATACCAGCTTTGGAGACCAAACAAACCTCACACTTACGACTTTTCTTAATGCCGTAGCCTAGGTGACGTCATAGTTAATTTTTCAGGGGCTCCTTAACCCGCCAATAGGTCACACGAGTACACATATGCAAGTCCGCATGAGTGGCGTATTGACATTGTGTGTCTAAAATAAAGTTTGATTTGCGGAAAACGTTTTTGTCTAAAATAAAGTTTGATTTGCGGAAAACGTGTGAATTGCCCTAAGATGGCACCCAAGCTTCTCATTACGTTACCTTGGGACAGAGATTTGCCCTTCGCCTTGTGTGTAGTATTGGCAGCTAACGCCCATATTTAAAAATGTCTGTCTACGTACTTGTTCTTCTTATCTGTGATAACCATGCCCCCTCCCTGTAGCTACTAGCCATATACGGCTGCGTTCAGGTTTGTTAAAACCCTTACGCTTCCGTCACAGTATATTGTCGACCACCGAATTGGTTGGTCGCCGGAATTTGAATCTCTCCAGAGACTCGAGCGTATTTTTTCACCTGAAAATCCACCCCCGTCACATTGGACAGCGCTCAGTGACCTGCGAACATCGACCGATGTCCCTGAAATCAAAATCGCGGAGTGATCGAGAGCGAACACATGGTGTCTTGCCGCCTAAAATGTACCTTAGAGCTCACAGACTACTTACTGTTCTTTCTTGTCCGGAGTTCTTAATCCATAAGTCTTGATGGTTTAGGTCTTTAAGTTTACGTGCTGTGACAGTTTTTGTCAATGGCGTATATGATATAAAAGGCAAGGTGGTTGGGATTTTCCATTCTGCAACATGCGTAGGGGTGTGCACACTCCGGCATTGTAGGGTAATTGTATGGTCCTAGTGGTTCGACTGGTCTGTGAAAGCATGAAATCATCCGTGAGATCGTAATCACTCTCCAATTTGAGCTTGGGTGGGAATGTTGTGACCTTCTTCTGCTATGCTGCGGATAGAAGAAGAACACAAAATCAATCTTCTAATCCAACATCTGCTTGGAGAATTGATCCTACTGATGTCATCGGTCCAATCGAGGCTTGGCACATAAGTTACTTTTGATCCATGTTCTAGTAATGTAACTTTCAAACCAAGATTTATATGCGCCAAGCAATAGTTATCAAAATCAAAATTAAAGGAAAGTTGTACATAATAAAGGCCCATTAGAATGTATCTTTATCTTAAACAAATACCGACACTTCTTGTCCTAGTGCCCTAAAATTCCGGAGTGTGCACATCCCTACGCATGTTGCAGAATGGAAAAGTATTATATACGTCATTGACAAAAACTGTCACAGCACGTAAACTTAAAGACCTAAACCATCAAGACTTATGGATTGAGAACTCCGGACAAGAAAGAACAGTAAGTATTCTGTGAACTCTAAGGTACATTTTAGGCGGCAAGACACCATGTGTTCGCTCTCGATCACTCCGCGATTTTGATTTCAGGGACATCAGTCGATGTTCGCAGGTCACTGAGCGCTGTCCAATGTGACGGGGGTGGATTTTCAGATGAAAAAATACGCTCGAGTCTCTGGAGAGATTCAAATTCCGGCGACCAACCAATTCGGTGGTCGACAATATACTGTGACGGAAGCGTAAGGGTTTTAACAAACCTGAACGCAGCCGTATATGGCTAGTAGCTACAGGGAGGGGGCATGGTTATCACAGATAAGAAGAACAAGTACGTAGACAGACATTTTTAAATATGGGCGTTAGCTGCCAATACTACACACAAGGCGAAGGGCAAATCTCTGTCCCAAGGTAACGTAATGAGAAGCTTGGGTGCCATCTTAGGGCAATTCACACGTTTTCCGCAAATCAAACTTTATTTTAGACAAAAACGTTTTCCGCAAATCAAACTTTATTTTAGACACACAATGTCAATACGCCACTCATGCGGACTTGCATATGTGTACTCGTGTGACCTATTGGCGGGTTAAGGAGCCCCTGAAAAATTAACTATGACGTCACCTAGGCTACGGCATTAAGAAAAGTCGTAAGTGTGAGGTTTGTTTGGTCTCCAAAGCTGGTATATTTTTAGATCTCCGCCGTTTAGGGAAAGACGTGATGGAATGTAAGATAAGACATTGGGTCATCGCAAAATGTCGACCCATGTTTTGCATGAAAACGCTTCAACCTTTTTTGCAACTTATTGAAAGGGTTCGAGCATTTTGTCAACTTTTATTTGTGGGAGGGCCACAAACACAAACTGTTACTAGACACACTTACTTTTAAATAACATTCACCCTCGATAAGGCTAGGCTGGCTGCTATCTTTTCCGTGCTGTTTATTGATTTGTGTTTGTGTGTGTGTGTGTGTGTGTGTGTGTGTGTGTGTGTGTGTGTGTGTGTGTGTGTGTGTGTGTTTGTGTGTGTGTGTGTGTGTGCGCGCGCGCGCGCGTGTATAAACAGCATTATATTAAGACTTGTGTAGCTTAGGTTGACATTTGATAGTTCATATATGATCTATGTAAATTGATACGTACCCACTTACGATACAAAACGTGGGTCTCTTCATTTTCCATTGCCTTCAAAAAAGAAGTCAAACCCAACCATAGTCAACCTTAGTTAACTTAGAACTTTCACAGTAGACTAGATAACTTTTTCGATTCCCATGTATTTCCATGCACTTGTTTGTCTGCAATTAGCCTTCGGGCATGAACTTGCAATAAAGTTATTAATAACTACCGTATTCGTAGTCTACATGATCGATTAGAAAGAAACACTGAAGTTGTAACTTTGATATTAACTTTGTTTATACACGCAGCAATGAGCTGGTCGAAGGGACTCCTGGTAGTGATTGGAGTGTGTATGACGGTTTGTGGGATTCTGTATATGGAGACTGTAAGCTACCACTCAGTCGTCAGCACTTTTCGCGCTGTCTTCAACGCACCAGAATGCCGACCGTGCCAGGAACAAACCAACATTGTCTTCATAAAAGTCCATAAGGTAACTTAATATATATCACGTTAAGGAATAGACCCTTTTTCAAACTGCGGCGCCATATTGAATCTGCTCTCGCGAGAGCTGAATCTGGCGCGAGCGCGCGTGATTTGAGCACCAGAAACGGTAGAAACACGGGTTGCTATGTCAGTGTATTGTATACCATAGAATGCTTATTTATCATCCTTTTGCATTATATCGATATCCCGAATTTCATCAAGGTTTCTCTGTTAGACGAAAGAAGAACAATAAACAAATACCTCCTTGATAACATGTCCGTTGTTTTCCTTAAAATTAGCAATGTGTCACATATCATTAAAAACGCTGTTTATCACTCTTTTAGATTAAACATGATTTAAATTAGGACTTTATCCGATAGACAACATGGCTAATTTTGTGTAAGGTTCAATCCCTAAAGTGCAGTTTAATTCCTAAAACCGTGAATAAATCATTTATTTATTATTATATGATGCTGATGATATTACATTATGATGCAGAATACCAACAATTAAAGGGAAACATCTTTTATTCTATTGCAATATACAGCTTGCCCAAATTCTTTCTGAGGTTCTAAGAGTTCTGAAAAATTCTCCAGAATTCTGGCTGACGTTTTTAGAATGCCTCAGAACTGTCCATGTCCCTGGAGATGTGTAATTGTTATCTAAATACTGAAAGTCCTTTGTCACATCATACTTATATTTTAGCTGTACTTTAATTCATTCGATCAATGTACTTAGTAAAAGTATTCCGGATGTATACTGTCGGTCCAGACTTGTAGTGTGCATGTTCCCTTTTGTCTTAAGCGGGATTTAAGGTACTATTGAAGGGTGGCTGAGGATTTTTGGGATGTTATTGAAAAAACCCTTTCTTAAGCTTTATAAACCTTCCTCAACCTTAATTTTTTTCAGGTAGTACCTTATAGCAAGGTGATGATTGATGCAAATTAGAATGACGTCATGATTACGTCATCAAGATTTATAAGGCCACGCCCATTTTTTAGAAAAAAGGCTCTCCTTGGCTTGTACTTCGATGTTTATCAATATAACTTTGTAGGAATGTACATGATAGTAATACATAAAGAATTATGCGTGTCAACGAATTATTTTGAAATATTGATTTTTGGCGATTTTCTTTTATCAAACAAATGTTTTCTCCACAGGCTGGAGGCTCGACGGTTTCAACTATATTTCAGCGCTTTGGTGACGACCGGAACTTGTCATTCGTTCTTCCTCGGAAAGGCATTAATTTGGGCTGGCCAAATCAAATCAAACGGAGAGACTTTCTTCCTTCTTTGACCGGCGAATACAACATCCTTGTGCGACACGTTGTCTACAATAGGAGGATCTTACCAGGTATCATGGCCAAGAATACCGTATACATCGCCATTCTTCGCGAGCCTTTCAGTCACCTCAAATCCGTCTTTAACTTTTACCACCTTGGCAAAAAATTGAGAATCCCAAGTAAGGATCCTGTGCTGAAATTTCTCAATTTTCCAAGGAGATACTTAAGGAAAAGTGCCCACCCCCAGAAAACGAAGAACTTCATGTCCTTCGACTTGGGTTTTCCGGTCAAACGACTATCAGGAAATAGCAAAGCTATCAGTGACTTTATTCGCCAGACGGACAAAGATTTTTTGTTGGTGATGATTTTGGAGTATTTGGATGAATCGTTGGTGTTGTTGAAGAGATATCTTTGTTGGTCCCTGTCTGATATATTGTACTGGGTGCAAAACCAGAGAAAATACAAACGAAAAGACGTGCACATTTCGCTTGCGCAAAAGAAAACGCATCAGAAATTTTCGAACGTTGACTTCGCCTATTACGAGTACTTTAACGCCACCCTGTGGAAGAAGATTGAACTGCAGGGCCCTGATTTCTGGAAAGAAGTCCAACATTTCAAAGCCATTCAGAGCGATGTTATGGAGTTTTGCCAGTCACCACAGAGTGTGGTGAATACGCGAGTCATCAATGCCTCTATGTGGAACGAAGAATTCTACGTAGATGCCGCTTTCTGTGCTAAGTTAAGGACCTTGACACTTAGCTATTTGAATTTCCTGCGAAAAAAGTATAGTTTACAACAAAATAGCAAAGCTTCCGTAGGTCACAACTCAACTACGAAGAAAAGTCATTGCTTTCCGGGCACCAACAAATTCCCTTAACCTGCGGAACTGCTAATACTTAGTGTTTGCATGCAAGACATACAACCAACCAACCATCAACCAACCAACCAACCAACCAACCACCAACCAACCAACCAACCAACCAACCAACGACCAACCAACCAACCAACCAACCATCAACCAACCAACCAACCAACCAACCAACCAACCAGTAGAGACATCTGTCAAATCTTTTTTTTTTCAGAAAGCACAACCTTCTGTCGAAGGTTACTACGAATCCTTTGTGTGACTGTCTTTTAGATGTAAATATCAAGATATAGTTATTCAGCAGGTTTTGTATTACATACTTTGTTGTTTCAGAATGTACTGTACATCTGCAATTTAGCGGTGAACTATAATGACCTGTATGATCCTTTATCCATAGTGGTTCGACTGGTCTGTAAAAGCGTGAAACGACCCGTGCGATCATAATCTCTCTCCAATTTGGCTTGGCTGGGAAGATTGTCACCTTCTTCTGCTATGCCGCGGATAGAAGAAGAACACAAAATCTTCCCATACAAAATTTGCTTGGAGAATTGACGCCATCGGTCAAATCAAGGTCCGGCACCTGAGTTATTTTTCATCCATATTCTAGTAATGGAACTTCTAAACTAAGGTTTATGTACGCCAAGCACACATTATCAAAATTACAATTAAAGGAAGGTTATGCATAAAAATGGCCGATTAGCACGTATCTTTATCATTAAGAATACTGACACTTCTTGTAGTCATAAGCGTCCTAAATTTTCGTAGTGTGCACACCCCTCCGTTTGTTGCAGAATGAAAAAGTCCTACGCCCTTGCCTTTTATATCATATACGTCATTGACAAAACTGTCACAGCACTTTAACTTAAAGATCTAGATCATCAAGACTTGTGGATTGAGAACTCCGGACAAGGAAGAACAGTAAGTGGCCTGCGAGCTTTAAAGTACTAATTTTAGGCGGCAAGACACCAGGTACCAGACGAGTGTATCGATCACTCCGCGATTTAAATTTCAGGAACATCGGTCGATGTTCGCATGTCACTCAGCCCAGTCCTATGTGAATCGGGCGTGTGTTCTACTGGACTGAGCGATCACTGTTTCACTTACGCTGTACGGAAAGCCAAACGACTCCAGGGCAACCCTCGGACGGCAACAGTGAGATCCTACAGGCGGTTCGACGAGGCAGCTTTTCAAGAAGATCTTCGCAACGCACCTTGGTCTAAAGTTGAGGAATTTTCAAATGTTGACGATGCATTAAGTTGCTTTCAAACAGTGCTGACTAAAATTTGCGATGAACATGCCCCTTGGGTATCCGTACGCATCCGAGGCCATGAGCCACCGTGGATAACGCAAGAATATCTGTCCATGGCACGTGAAAGAGACTTCTACTTCGATCAGGCTAAGAAAACAAAACTTCCATCTATGTGGGAGACAGCTAAAAAAGCACGAAACAGATGTAACAACATGGCACGATATTTGAAAAAACAGTACTATTGCAATGAAATCGAAACTAAAGGTAATGATAGTAGAAGTCTCTGGGCCACACTAAAAACACTCTTACCACGTCAGGCCAAACAACCAGTTAATGTCCCTAAACAACAAGAAAAAAACATTGCGAATGAATTTAATGTATACTTTACTTCTATCGGCTCCAAACTGGCTGCAGCTTTCACGAGTGCGTATAGAGTGGTCCTAGGACCGTCACAGTTTTCTTTTAAATTCGGTAATATATCCACCGAGTTCACATACAAACAGCTGATGAGCATCCCTCTGGGGAAAAGTACTGGACTTGATGGGGTGAGCAGTAGGCTCCTCCGGTATGCCGCCCCAGTTATAGCAGGTCCTCTCACTTACATATATAACCTATCCCTCTCTACAGGTGAAGTCCCGAAGGACTGGAAGAGAGCTAAGGTTACACCCTTATTTAAAGATGGCGACAAAAGCAGCTGCAGCAACTATAGGCCGATCTCAGTTTTACCATCTTTTATGAAGATTTTTGAGAAGGCCGTTCACACTCAGATATATGCCTACTGCAAAGATCATAATATACTCAACAAGTTCCAGTCTGGGTTTCGACCCAAACATTCCACAACAACAACACTTATCCATGTTACTGATTCCATCATTGAAAACATGGAAAAGGGTCTTGTTACCGGAGCAATCTTTCTTGATCTCAAGAAAGCTTTTGATACGGTATGTCATAAGATCCTCCTAGCTAAGCTTAGAATGTTTGGGGTACAAGACAAGGAACTGACATGGTTCTGTTCTTATCTAACAGACCGACAACAGACTACTATCGTAAATGGAGTCCAGAGTGACTTTCTGGAGATTACTGTTGGAGTTCCCCAGGGCTCGGTTCTCGGCCCACTTTTGTTTATATTGTATATTAATGACTTACCTGATTATATATCACATGGACATGTTGTGCTATATGCAGATGATACTGCTCTTTTCTACGCATCCAAAACAGTCACGGATGTAAACAATGCACTGAATGCCGACCTTAGTAATATTCAAACATGGTTGGAAGCAAATGAACTGACACTCAATGTTAACAAATGCAAAGCTATGCTTTTTGGCACTTCGCGTAAGCTGCAGTCAAGTACAGGGCAATTGTCAACTACCCTTTCTGGCACCAGTTTGGAAGTAGTTTCTAGCTACAAGTACCTGGGCGTTTGGCTTGACCCTTACTTATCATGGCATGTACACACAGACAAATTATGTAATGCTGTCTCGTCGAGACTGGGAGTCCTACGGCGTCTTGTCCCATGTCTGCCACAACACACTCTTATGATGTTGTTTAACTGTATGGTTTTACCAAAAATGGATTATTGCGATGTAATATGGGGCAACTGTGGAAAGTGTCTGTCCGACAAACTACAAAAGCTCCAGAACCGCGCAGTGAGACTTATTCTAGGTTTGCCATATACGCATCATGTTGGGGATGAGGAGTTCTCTGCCTTAGGCTTGAAAACCTTAGTGTCTAGGAGAAACTTGCACCTACTACAATCAATGTACAAGGCAGTTAACAACGAACTTCCAGAGTACATCAATATCTTTCATAGAACTTCTGAATATCATAATTATCCAACCAGGCACAGTCTGAATCTATCCTTGAAACTGCCGCTAGTACGCCTTGAATGTGGAAAGCGCAAGTTTTCATATAGAGGTGCGATTATGTGGAACCACCTGCCACAATCTATGAAGACTTCTTCATCCATGTCTGTCTTTAAAAACAAATGTAACACTTGGCAAGGACTGGCATGACCTCTGACCCCTCAATGACATGGAACGGATTTGATTATGATTTGACTTGTATTATGATTTGTATTATGATTTGTACTATGATTGTTATCATTTATTTACTATTGTGATCATTACCTTCATTGTTTTCATTATGATCTTTATTGTTATTATTTCTATATGTTGATATTTCTGTTTGTATTATCAGTTATTTTATGTATGGCAGGGCCCCTCTGAAAAGCAGTGGTAACCACTGAGCAGGGCCACCCTGGATAAATATGACAGAATAAAAAAAAAAAAAAAAATGTGACGGGGGTAGATTTTCAGGTGAAAATACGTTCGAGTCTGTGGCGATTTTCAAATTCCGGCGACCTTCTGACGATGATCAACAAATTCGATGTCGACCGTAGTGTGACGCCAGCGGAAGGATTTAGATAAATCATTGCGCAGTTAAGTTGTTTCATGGTGTATGTAGCTAGAGGACTAGAAGGTCAGGGAGGGGGCGAGGGCATGGTTGGATGACCACACTAAAACGCGTGAGCAGACATGTTCATGTAGACATGGGCGTTAGCTGCCAATACTACCTACATTAAGGTTTGTACACACAAAGCCTATGGCAGATCTCTGTCCAAAGGTGACATGATAAGTAGCTTGGGTGCCATCTTAAGCCCCCCTCTCACATGGGCCCGCGGCACTGAACATCATCAAGAAGCGAATATTTTTAAGCTTTGTGTGTTTTGTTGTCTTTTTTTGGTAATACTTGTACGTTTTGAATGATATTCCCATTATAAAGTTTTTTAAAGTTTTATAAAGCTTTAGGGCCGTTCAACGGGTGCGTATATCTAAGTCGGCATGAGTTGCGCCTTTAGCATTTGCGACGTAAATTTCGCGACCGGATATGTTTAAAACCCAGGCTGCACTACAATGGGTCAAAGTTATAATAATATAATATCAGGTGTATTTGCAGCCAGTGCCACAGGCAGGTACCCAATGTGTAGGGTAATGAGGCTGTTTAACGTGTTCGAGGCACCTCCTCGAGCACGGGACCCCCGTTTTACGTCCCTCCCGGAAGACGATTTCGTGGAAAGCTTCGTGAGGCTACAGCAATCCGGACGTCCTTGGTTGGTCCCCCATCCAAGCACTGTCCGGACCGCGCGTTGCTTAACTTCCGAGATCGAGGGATCGGGTGTATCCAACGCGCCACGCGGCTTCTTTCCCGCAAACTTTACCTTAGCCAAAAATGTCAATACGCAACTCATGCGGACTTGAATACGTAAAAATGTGTATTCGTATAACCTATTATTTGGTATGTAGAGGAGCCCCTATTATAAATTAACTAAGACGGCATCTAGGCTACGGAATGATAATTCTCGAGATGACAAGGCGTGAGTGTGAGATTTTTAGTCAAAATGTCTCTAGATCTCAGTTTTGGGTAAGATATGGAGCTGTAGTTTTGACGTTAACTTTGTTCATGCCCACAGCAATGAGTTCGTCGAAGGGACTCCTGGTAGTGATTGGAGTGTGTATGGCGGTTTGTGGGATTCTGTATATGGAGACTGTAAGCTACCAATCAGTCGTCAGCACTTTTCACGCTGTCTTCAACGCGCCAGAATGCCGACCGTGCCTGGAACAAACCAACATTGTCTTCATAAAAGTCCATAAGGTAACTTAACATATATCACGTTAAGGAATAGACCTTTTTTCAATCTGCGGCGCCATTTTGAATCTGCTCTCGCGAGAGCTCAATCTGGCGCGAGCGCGCGTGATTTGAGCACCAGAAACGGTAGAAACAAGTGTAGAAACACGGGTTGCTATGTCAGTGTATTGTATATCATAGAATGCTTATTCATCTTCTTTTGCATTATATCGATATCCCGAATTTCATCAAGGTTTCTCTGTTAGGCGAAAGAAGAACAATAAACAAAAACCTCCTTGATAACATGTCCGTTGTTTTCCTTAAAATTAGCAATGTGTCACATATCATTAAAAACGCTGTTTATCACTCTTTTAGATTAAACATGATTTAAATTAGGACTTTATCCGATAGACAACATGGCTAATTTTGTGCAACGTTCACTCCCTAAAGTGCAGTTGAATTCCGAAGACCGTGAATAATATGGGGAATCTATGGGGAAGTCATTATCTGATGCTGATGATATTACATTATGATGCAGAATAAGAACAATTAAAGGGAAACATCTTTTATTCTATTGCAATATACAGCTTGCCCAAATTCTTTCCGAGGTTCCAAGAGTTCTGCAAATTCTCCAGAATTTTGGCTGACGTTTTTAGAATGCCTCAGAACTGTCCATGTCCCTGTAGATGTGTAATTGTTATCTAAATACTGAAAGTCCTTTGTCACATCATGCTTATGTTTTAGCTGTACTTTAATTCATTCGATCAATGTACTTAGAAAAAAACAAGTATTCCGGATGTATACTGTCAGTCCAGAATTGTAGTGTGCATGTTCCCTTTTGTCTTAAGCGGGATTTGAAACAAATGTTTTCTCGACAGGCTGGGGGCTCGACGGTTTCAACTATATTTCAGCGCTTTGGTGACGACCGGAACTTGTCATTCGTTCTTCCCCGGAAAGGCATTAATTTGGGGTGGCCAAATCAAATCAAACGGCGTGACTTTCTTCCTTCTTTGACCGGCGAATACAACATCCTTGTGCGACACGTTGTCTACAATAGGAGGATCTTACCAGGTATCATGGCCAAGAATACCGTGTACATCGCCATCCTTCGCGAGCCTTTCAGTCACCTCAAATCCGTCTTTAACTTTTTCAACATTGCCCAAAAATTGAAAATCCGAAGTAAGGATCCTGTGCTGAAATTTCTCAATTCTCCAAGGAGATACGCAAAGAAACGTGGTGGGCAGAAAACGAAGAACTTCATGTCCTTCGACTTGGGTTTTCCGGTCAATCGACTATCAGGAAATAGAAAAGCTATCAGTGACTTTATTCGCCTGACGGACAAAGATTTTTTGTTGGTGATAATTTTGGAGTATTTGGATGAATCGTTGGTGTTGTTGAAGAGATATCTTTGTTGGTCCCTATCTGATATATTGTACTGGGTGCAAAACCAGAGAAAATACAAACGAAAAGACGTGCGCATTTCGCTCGCGCAAAGGAAAACGCATCGAAAGTTTTCGAACGTTGACTACGCCTATTACGAGTACTTTAACGCCACCCTGTGGAAGAAGATTGAACTGCAGGGCCCTGATTTCTGGAAAGAAGCCCAACATTTCAAAGCCATTAAGAGCGATGTTATGGAGTTTTGCCAGTCACCACAGAGTGTGGTGAATACGCGAGTCATCAATGCCTCTATGTGGAACGAGGAATTCTACGTAGATGCCGCTTTCTGTGCTAAGTTAATGACTGGGACACTTAGCTATTTGAATTTCTTCCGAAAAAAGTATAGTTTACAACAAAATAGCAAAGATTCCGTAGGTCACAACTCAACTAAGAAGAAAAGTCATTGCTTTCCGGGCACCAACAAATTCCCTTAACCTGACGGAACTGCTAATACAACCAACCAACCAACCAACCAACCAACCAACCAACCAACAACCAAACAACCAACCAACCAACCAACCAGCCAGCCAGCCAGCCAGCCAGCCAGCCAGCCAGCCAGCCAGCCAGCCAGCCAGCCAACCAACCAACCAACCAACAACCAACCAACCAACCAACCAACCAGCCAACCAACCAACCAACCAACCAACCAACCAACCAACCAACCACCCACCCACCCACCCAACCAACCAACAACCAACCAACCAACCAACCAACCAACAACCAACCAACCAACCAGCCAGTCGACTTTTTTTCGCATGCTCGCATCAATTTTACAGTGCCCAGAGTATGTCATCCATATAATCAGTATGATTTAACAGACAACTTAATAATAAGGCTAAACTGTGCGTTTCTTTGTACGATCTACGAATTTCAAAGATATTACATCGTACGTTGTGTAAGCGTCTTGGCTTTCCTTTATCTATTGTGACTTTTACCTAGGTACCTATTTACAGTGACCACGCAAAATACCTTTAGGAGCGGATGGGACGAACATATCTAGACACCAGGTGGTACCCGTGGTAACACACGTCAGCTCTTTGGCTAGTAGTCGAATCCGTGACCTCTAGATCTTGCGTCCGCTACAATTGTTTAATTTAATACATGTTGCTATTTGGTTTAAACAACTTCTAGTGGGTAATGGACGAGCGAGTAAAGATAATTGATCATTAAAAGATCATTTGAGGACCTTAAAAATCCTTAACATGTCATGGAAGAGTAATTGGAAAACCGTTGCGACCTCTCTCTACTTTTCGGACACTCAACGATTTTTTCCTAGTGTCTTCTATCTGAAATAGACACTTAAAAATTGTCACACTGAAGCCAGCTTCCAAACCACGACAGTTGGCACAAGGAACACCAAGGAAACTGTTGTAGCTTGCGACGTGTGCAAACTTGCTCGGCTGCTGGCTTCCTCTTCGCATGCATCGTCCGATGGCTCGATTAGAGGCTGGAATGTTGGTGGAACCTCCGTCTGATCATCGGCCTTAACGAACGTTTTGCGAAAAAAAAAAAAATGATGAAAGGTAAAGATTTTGTCGTATTCTATACTTATACTTAGCGTACAGGTATTTAGCCAATTATATTTCATTCATACATGTATATGATGTCTTGCCACTTTTTGTCTCAGGGTAAAGTTGATCGGTATGAGTGTATAGCAAGATTTTCAGCCAAGAAAGAAAAACTGTGGTTGATCCAAAAAGCATTATATTGTAATATTTCATAGCATTCGTATTTTATCCAGTATATGATGACAGTTTGCCATTTCTCCAGTGAATAGTTTCATCAGGTTAGAAAATAACTGAATAAAAATTTCTTTGCACACAGCCAAGTGTGTAGACTTATTTATAATTGGCCGACATTTCTCGGTGACCGTTTGTCGTCTTCCCCAGGCCAATACTGACTGGTTCTGCTAGGTGTCGCTGATGCAGCACTGTTTAGAATAAATTCTCGAATCGGCATAGATCAGTCATGACATGAATCATGATAAGAGAGATATAAATTCAGTCGCGTGTGGGACTTCAGTAACGTTTGGTACCGCAGTCATCCTACTGCAGCAGCGACACCTAGCTGTCGTGCATAGAAGAACACCCTGAGGACGGTGACAGACGTGGTCACCGAAAGGTTACAACTTTCGGAGCGAGAGAAAGCAAGAAGCAAAATGTGTGGTTTACCTGATAATCGTGTCTCCCTTCACACGCCATGCGGTACTTCATGCGTCTGGTGTGATCCTCAAAGGCAAGAATCTCCTCCTGTGTCCACCTGTGCGCATGCGCAGCTTCAAAGAAAGATTTGTTGAAGAATGTGTGGCTCTCGGGCTGAGTTATGATGACGTCATAACGTCCGGTGTACCTGGCGGATTGAAAGTGAAATGCATCAATGTTTTCTTTCGGTAAAAAGAAAATTAATAGAAGTGTTCATGTTTCTAACTGCGCAAGCGCAGCGATATGTATTGTGGGTAAGATGTCAAAGGTGAAGGCCCTTTACTTAAAACAGTTCTTGTCTACACCATGCTTTGTTCATGTCCATACTTGTTTGTTTATGTCTTAAGGGCCTTCACCTTTGACCTATCACCCACAATGCATCTCGCTGTGCATGCGCAGTTGGAACCATGTATCCCCTTATTCAAAAATGTTTCCCGCACTTACGTGAAGTTTTGAACGCCGAAGAACGAGGCGAGGTCGTAATCGTAGGCTTTACTCCCACAGTCGTTCAGGTCTATCTTTGGGTAGTACAGAAGGAAGTCCATACACATTTCATCCCATGTGCCAAGACCACCCTACATAGCGGTAAATAATCGTTGTTAACGATTTTGTGCTTTTTCAGTGCACAAAAGTAAAGAGCTAGACAGATTGCATGCAAGATAAAAATTAGTAGTCACCTCATATATGCACATAATGTAGAAATATAGATAGAGAAAGAGAGAGAGAGAAAGAGGAAGGGGGGAGAGGGAGAGAAAGAGGGAGAGAGGGGAGAGGGAGAGAGAGGACGAGAGGATAGAAAGGGGAGAGAGAGAGAGGAGGAGAGAGGGAGAGAGATAGAAAAAGAGGAGAGGGAGAGAGGGAGAGAAAGAGGGAGAGAAAGAGGGAGAGAGGGAGAGAGAGAGGTGAAGGGGGCACATCACACCAAAGAGTGACAGGAAGTGAAGAGAAAAAATTACCCCTACTTTATAAGTACATTGGGATCGCTCACACGGATTAACATACGTAAAAAAACATCAATGGGTTTTACAAAAAATCATACTTTGGATTAAATTAGCTACTATCATCAAATTTCAGACAGAGAGATACTTACGTAAGTCATGTTGTGACGATTTTTGGTTTCGTATCCACACTCCAACATTAGGGTGTCATCCTTTATAGGAAAACAGATAATAGATGATTCAAATATAGATGAATTACAACTGGCAAGGGCATTAATGTTAATGTGCGAATATTCCATGATTTAGTCTCCTTCATGAGAGTTTTGTACGTGTCTCTTTCTGCATATTGGTGATATGAAAGCGATGTAGAAAGGTTACTTAATACTAGAATACTAATAGTTTTAAATATGCTTACCGGTAACAACTTCACATAAGGTTTCAGGTACGTTGTTTGCTACAGCAGGAGAGGAAAAATAAATTTATTTAAAAGGTATATAAGACAAGAACATTGGCCTGAATATTGTTGGCCTGAATGTTAAGTCAGTGGGCCTGTTAAGTCAGTATGTTCAAATTGTTTTGATTAATTAATGGGTTCCAAGTATATTTTTGTAATTTGTATGAGTTTGTTTCAGTTATCAATTTTGTGTTATATGTCTAGTTTGATTACAACTCCTGTGCCATGCGTATAATGTTCTTTGTTTTGAAAACAAACGTCAGTGGGCCTTTCGATGATGTCACGTTCTTTCCGGTTGACTACATTACATCATGTACAGATGACCAATCAAAGAACAGTGCTCAAAGCATTTCAAGTGTACCTGGTAATTGAAGTCATAATCATCGTTGCTGCTGATTGGTTCCAGCTCTTTGCCATTTCTGAAATGGCGGTCTCGAATGGAACGTCCTAAAGTAAAGAAATCGACACAATTGCACTCGTCAAGGAATGTTGCTTTTTACCAGGTTCTCATTTCAAACAAGACATATCATTAAGTGCTGACATTATTCATCAAACCTCCTAAATAATGATAAAGAGTTCGAGAGTTAATACTTTGTTTTAATAGAAAATCAATAGCACATCGAATTTGCATCGTATATTCAACTGCAGTCTCCCTCCGAATTCTAGTGACCAAACAACTGAATCACGTGACTTAACGGCGCCTGACGTCATAAGTGCCAGGAAGTCTATAACGCCCGCCGTCTCTTTTGAGTGATGTTAAGTGTGCCCTACTATAGATCGTCTCCTTGGTCCCTCTCACGATGTAGTCCTGTTCAGTGTCTGGGTCTTTGACGTTGTCCAGAGACAAAGTATGGCCTATAGTGATTGACTGGTTCAAAGCAGACTGCAGTAGTTCAGTCCAAATTTCGATGCACAATTTTGTTATGCTAATGATAAAAATGTCCAAGTCCATGATTACCTGCTAGATGTGTGTGTAGAAAACTGGCGAAAACAGTCACTCCGTCTTCAGGTAGTGCCTTTATAGAATAAACATGACAGTTTTAATAAGGTTGTGGAGATGGTATTCTAGTGTTACAAAAAGGAGTTTAAAAAGTTTAAATGGATAGAAAATACAATATAAAAAGATCGACATTTTGAAAAACACGTCCTGAATCAACAGGCATAACTATCCTTACACTTCATACATTCAATTTCCGAATTGAATTGATACTTTGAATAGATTTGTTACCTACAAATTCTATACGGGGAAAAGCGACTTAGAACGAATTCCCAAGGGAATTGGAACTACGCACGCGCGGACGAATTCTAGAAATACCTCTGCAATGCCGGGAATTCTTACAAATCGGGCGTATACTATACTGTCAGGCTAGCCCCTGGGGTGTCGCAAAAAAAAGAAACCATACCTCTTTAAGACAAAATGAACTGCAGTGTGCGTACACGTTAAAACGCTCGGCTCCAGGCGGTATCATCATGGTCGGCCTGACCTGTGCCCCTATTTGCATAACGCCGCCATCGTGGGTCCTCAGGACAGGCGTGTAGTAGATCCGGATCCCTGAAGTGTCGTATAGGTCTGGGGAACACAGATACAACTATCAATAAATTCACGGTGGTAAAATTCGAGGTGAAAAATTCCTGACCTGCGAGACAGCATATAGATGAGAACCGATGTCAATCACTTACAATCAGACACAATATTTGCTAATATACACTGTAATCTTCACAATGATAACACAATGAAAAGGATAGATGCTGTTGAACAGTTAGAATGTGTGAATATCAGCCGACCATGGCCAAAGCAGCCCATTTGCCCGGTGCAACCACTCCTCAGCAACTACGTTTCCTCACTGACCGTCTCTTGAGTGGTTCAACTATTATATGAAATCAAATCAAACTTTATTGCACAACAATTGTCACAGGTACTATGCATGGCAAGTTCTTAAGCAGTACTACATGTAGCTATCAAGACTAATATGCATTTGCCTATAACAATACTGAAAAAAAGACTAGACAATATGCTAGTCAATATGTATTGGTACTAACCATCCCTTAGATGTGGATTGTCGTAGTGAGTACTCATTATCAACACGTCACCGTCGTCATCACCCACCGGTAGTCCGACATCATCGGGCAAAGACAGATCCTTCAGGAAACACACAAATATGCTCTTTGTGTCAGACAACAGGGCAATCAGAGATGGCAGATTTCACCCATTTACTTGGGCAAGAAACACAAACATACAGACAAAAACAAACAGACTCACACACCCACACATACACATACACATACACATGCACATACACATACACATACACATACACATACACATACACATACACATACACATACACATACACATACATACATACATAGACACTTACATGTTGAAGATTACACAAAAGTCGTAAGCTTTTTACGTGCACATCACTACTGATACGTAGTACGGAATGTGCTCGACAGCTTCACCAATGCCAGTAAGCATGGCAATGATCAACACACACACAAACACACACACACACACACACACACACACACACACACACACACACACACACACACACACACACACACACACACACACACACACACAGCACCGAAAACATTAAACTTCTAGGCGAAAGTGATAAACTTAACTCACATTGCCACCGGTGGCCCAGGCAAGCAGGAAACGACCTGGTCTGCAATCCAAGGCATTTCGAACGACATTGCAACGGGGGCCCGAAAGATGGGCCAAACTCTCGTTCCCATCATGCTTGCACTGGAAGAGAACTATGTGGTGCACTAGTTTCTCGTTTCCGGGCTGGATGACAGCTTCCATCTGGAAGAGTAAACCATTTAGGACGCAGGATATATACATATATATTCAAAGATTCACGCTTATATCTTGCGGACAATCTGAAGAAAGTTAAGACAAGTATTATTTTCATTTCTTGCAACAATATCAAAGTCGTCTTTGTTTAACGTTTGAGACCATATATATATATATGTACATATATTATGATAATGCTGACGGATATTTGCTCATCAGTTGATATGTAAAAGTTTTTAAGAACAGACTTTCTTGCTTGAAAAGATCCTAGAAGAAAAAATACTGTCCCACCCAACGCATCGTCTGTTGCTCAGCATTTTTTAAACATACGGCAAATGATGGTTAGAGAAAGATGTATATCTTAGATGTATATGAAATATGAAAATGATACTACCTTTATAACGTGGTGCTTCCTCTCCAATCGTGGTATCCTGTAGGCGGAACACCAGTATGTGGTGTCGCTATCAGAGGGCACGTGTACCTGCATGAGAGAATTTGTACGTCTGATTACCAAATTGTAGCACTGTTTGATTCAAACGTTCTTTGATATTCCTGTTAACCGAGCAAATTGCGCACGAGCGGCGAGATGAATTGTGGGTAATACATTTGAAGGCACGTGAGTTCATATTCAAACACGCCTGGACAGGGTATAGCTAAGTGTGTTATAGCCAAGCACGGTTTCACCTTTAACCCAATTCAGACGGGCCCAAATGACCCAAAAAGCCCGATCTGAATAGGGTTAAAATGTACCAACAATGCATCTCTCTGCTCATGCGCAGTTTGAACCGTGAACAGGCTTATTGAAAGACTTGAAATTTGCACATTTGTAGACAGAAATGTTTTGTTGCAGTTGCTTTATGTTCGTGATTTTCGCGGTGAGCTCTTTACATCGAACTTAAAACCACCACGAAAACCCGTTCCTGTAGCGCTACTATCGTTTCAAACGTGAACTTTTAAAACCACCGCGAACACCCCATTTTCTCTCTACCGCGAAATCAAAACCTCGCGAACTTAAATGCATTTACATGTAGTCTTCGAGGTCTAGCCAACCGGCACGACAACCTACATGAATACTCATCATCTATACTTACATTTTGGGTGAAAGCCTCGAACACCATGACGTCATCAGGACTGTCCCATTCTGGCGTCGGTGCGGGGGGATCCAGCAGATTCAAACTAGACGTCCCTCGGCGGCCCTCGTGGTAGAGTGGACCCCTATGGGGGTCGGGATCCTCCGCATGGTATGCCCAAATAACACGTGTTGTTACTTTCTGGAGATGAATATCACTCTTGTCAATTTTAGTTGAAGAGCACGTTGCATGTACTTTGAAGTTGCACTCAACATAAGTTGCACTCAACTGCAAGCTGAATTAAAAGCTACACTCTGCAACGTGCACGGTTTGAGGACGGATATATACCTGATAATAATAAGACATAAAATGCTTTATTGATACTATATATCGCTTTTGAATCTAACACAATCAGCATAAAAATGTCATGCAGTATGTGTATATCTCTTAACATGTCATCGGCCCACCTTGATGTTTCTGTCAAAGGCGTCACAAGTCTGCAGTTTCCTGCTGAATCGCATGGTGGTGTGAGTACCGTTCTCTTGCCATTCGTGCAGCGTCCAGTCTTGTCTACTGTCCAAAACTGGTTGCGATTCTCCGTGGGCGAAGCGGTCCTGAAAAGTGTAAACACAGCAAATTAAAAGTGAGGGAACTTCCGGATTCAAACTCGGCCATATTTGGGACCGCATTCTTCACATTGCAGCAGCGACACCTAGCTGCAGTAAATGTCCAAGCAGATCTTCTGTAGGCATGACAGTATTCATTTACTGAACAAAATCAAGCGGCCGACCAGACTGGTCCATTGATACAAACGGAATATATATTTTTTTAGTTTAGCTGCAGTTGTCGCTGCTGCAGTACGAAGAATGCGGTCCCAAACGTAACTGAGTTTGTGCCCCCCTCCCCCTTCACCCTTACCAGTACGAAATAAAACCGGTCAGCATTGCCCTAAGGAAAGTAACAGACTGTCACAGAAACGCAGATGATCATGTACTGGATGTGTAATGATCTTACCCCAAAGCTCACAGGGACTTGTAGCTCAGCGAAATGATAAACAATGATTGCCACATTTACCTAACTTCCAAATGTTGCAAGGATGAAATCCCCATCATTTACCACCATGGCCATGGATCTATAGCATCTTGTTATTGATTATGCAAATTAGGTATTAATATTAATCTCTTTCTCAGTTACATATGTCATGTTTTTGAGAGTCTAATCTACAGGACCTATTTCCCAACGAAGAGATATCCACTACTAAAAAATCATGACTATAGAATATTCAGAACACGAGATTTCAAATGCAAAAATTCCCTTGCAGTACAAAAGAATCCAATCATTTCAAGGTCTCACAAAAACCTACCTACCTACCTACCAAATATTAAGAAAATCCATCAAGGCATTTTTGAATGACCGTTCCGTGGACTTTCACATTCCTGTACAACCCCTAGAATTCTCGCAAACTGCACACAACACATATATACCATTGGGCTCGCCCCTGAGGCGTTGCCAGAAAATGTCTGGCGGGGTTTAAATCAGGCTGATGACAAACAGGTGGCCCGGCGTTAACAGCCCAACCGTAATAGAAGTCCCGGTCGAGGGCAAAGAACTGCTGTTCCATTGCCAAAACCTTGACCTTCCCTTGCTCTGTTGATATCTGCCCGTCACATGGTACAAACCATATGTCCTCAAAAGAATGTGCCAAGACTGGTACATACGGGTTGGTACTAGCAGACGTTTCTTGTAAATACTAGAAGAATTCCTTATTTTGTCCGTAGCGATGGGCCGTTTGTCATACAAATAGTTAAATACATCAAAGAATGTTTATATCTTAAAACTAATGGTGTAAGGGATAGGTTATTCTAAACTAGACATGTTGAATTATTCATATACTTGTACGCAAGTTAATTCTTTTGTATCCCATTGTTTGTTGTTTGCATGTATAGTTGTAGACGACCTTACGAAGGTCGCTGTACTTTTGTTGTTTCAGAAATAAAGGTATGACCGTACCCCGCCTCGTAAAGTAATAAACAAGTTTGTTCAACTCTAAACGGCCTTTCGCTAGGTGTGAACTACATACTTATGATTAGCGATATAGATGCATCATTATGATGTGTTGATCATAATGCAGCCAAGCTTAATATCAACTCTAAAACCTCACTAAAGTTTGTAAAAATACAGCTGTCCAGCTAACGCTGCTGAGCGAAATTGTGCGTTTCGTCCTAAGATCTACAAAAGATATGACATCTCATGTTGTGTAGGAATTCCTTTATCTCTATGCGATCACGTCGTCTACGCTATCTTTCTAAAAAAAGACAGAAAAGAATTTGTTTACAAAATTACTTTAATAAGATGTCAGCTACTTTAAAAAGAATGACAGGTACATTTTTTAACTTTAAACAAACTGCAGTTACGTTTTCAAAACGGCAGTTACTTTTAAAAGATGACAGTTACTTTTTTTTAAAAATGGCAGTTACATTTAAAAAGATAACAGTTACTTACTTCCAACTCCGCACGTCCGTCCTCCACCCAGCCGATCACAATGTCAGAGTTGGCCATGCCGCCATTTGGCGAGAACCCCAGCGCTACATACCCTCTAGTCTCCACCGTTGTCTCAAATGTGACCCTCTCTTTGTCGAAGAACCATCGAAGATGAAACTTTCCCTGTGCGTCCAACACCGCATTGTGGGTGAATACATTCTCTTCTGCCAAGGATAAAGCCAGTCCCACTCCAAAGATGACAAAGACTTGCAAAGGAGACATTTTTGTTGGTACTAGCCAGAGTCAGTCGTCTTGGGAATGTCTTAAAGTTTTGGCAAGTCTTCAAGTGTTTTGACTTGGGTGTTGGTGCATGCTGACGTTGAGGTTTTTTTCATGTCTAATGCTCATTGTTTCTGACTAACGGAAAAATTTTCTATGGGGAGCATTTATGGATATGAAACCTAGTTGGTTAAGTTAGATGTATATAAAGCATGTATAGCGTGGTTTCAGAAATATAAACTATTGAGTTAACATGAACAACTCCCCCCAAGTTTTTGTGGTGGTTTAGTCTAACTTGAACGTATAACGTTACATTTAGGAACGGACGTGACGAACATGTTTAGAAACCTGGTTGGTGGTAACCATGGAACCATACTGTTTCCCGGGATACCATGCCCTCGACGAAATTCTTCCTCCACCCCCATGGAGATAGCCTGGACGCCAGACCCACCGCACTAGATGATAGTCTTCGGTCGAGAAAGCCACATGCCCCGATACCAAAGTTTGCACCCTCCGCTACAATATCTATCTCTCCAGGATCTAAGGGGGGCCTGTTGTAAAATTTCCTAGGGGGCATGTTGGCCCTGGATCCGAGGAGCTGGCATGTATGTGCCCTTGAAACAGTCTGGTATCCAGGCTAACCATAGGGCTGATAATTGAATCCAGGCAGGCAAAAATCAGCGGGTTAGCATAGTTGGCCTGGCGGACACATAAGCTTACAGTGCCGAGGAAACTCAACATGTGGCCTTGGGACAGACCGGTGACCGTACGTTGGCGGGTGGTATGTTTCTTTACCCTGCTGGTGGCATAGCCCCCGCTACGAAGGTTATGAAAATAACTAGACATGAAGGCCATCAGTCTCAGAGTATGACTGGTCTTGTTTCAGACCAGAAAATAAAGTGTAACAAAATTTAAACGTCAAAACTTTAAGGTAGTAAATTGACCTGTATCATAAGAATTGAATGGAGCCTGTCAAATAGCTACCCCTGGCGCCCAAGGTTATATTGCCACTTTATATTATCTACACACCTAACATAATTTTGAAAGGAAAGTTTCATAAAACATGGTTGAAATGAGGTTGTGGCAGCCCTTCAGACAGTGACAATTAAAATAATCGTACATGCACTCGACCACTTGTATTGATAAAATGCAAAATAAGCATCATTAACGATCTGATTTTTCGCTGTTTTGTTTGTTAATGTCTTGATTACTATCATATTGTCGTTCTGGAACGTAAATGTCGCAAATTTGAAAATAAAGGTCAAAGAAGGCGCAAAGCGTCAAACCCCTTTCCAAGCCTTTCGCAAGTTCGCCACTCCCGAAAAGACCGAAATTTAGCTATTTGACTGTCCTTTAACCGCTTTTCTCGCCGCGACAGAGAGTGGTACTGCAGATTAGACTCTTAAAGGGTATAGAGTCCTAAATTGTATAAAATAGCAATACATACCGGACACTAGACTTAAAGTCAGTCAATAAAAGTCAGTCAATACTTTCAGTTCCTTTAAAACTATCACATCGTCTTCCGCTTGACAACGTTTTACTCAACTGTTCATTCACTTCTATGATAAACAACAGAAATAACAGCTTATCAATTTGCTAAACATGACACACCTAGAAATGACTAGCTACCATACTACCAGCCACTGAGAAAGACTGATCAATCGACAGATACTGCTAGAAATGGTACACAAGATTATCATCAGTATCTACTTCCGTAAGGAAAAATGAAAAAGACATTGAACAATTTCTCTTCAAGCTGACGTTATGCTTATTCTTGACATTTGATCATCTTACTGTGAAATTTCTTTTAAAAAATACACTTGTACATAGACCCGGTGCAATTTCCGTTACATATACATTAAAACACTCGGTCCCTGAAAACTGTAGTACCTTTGTTAGCCACTATGTAGCGCTTCTGTGCTGCTACGGTCACAAATCCAAACCGGCGGCCGTCGGGCAGTTTGTGGAAACAAAAAGTACCATATGAAAGACAACAAAACCAACAAAACATAAATAGATTATCCATGAGCATATATTGATATGAGCTTTAATTTTTCGTTCCCGCAAGCAGCCCGGCCGGGTCCCGGTTTGGAAACGGGACCGTAGCATTACCCGGGGTTTAAAATATGATTCGTTGATGTCCCATATGAAGGATTGACATGAGAAATCGTATCATGCGATATGGCTCTAGCGAGCAATAAGACAATTTTCCTCCTGATATAAAGAATCTTTTTTAATTTGTGTTTTAGTTCAAGTGGTCGTCCTGAGTCTGCAAGTTAGGCAACAAAAAGGAACAAACAATTTCATTCGCAGGTTTCATTCACTCCCTTCTCTTTTGAACGAGTTAGGCAAATGTACAAGCCATAGGTTACCTGAATCCCTAAAACCTGGGCTTTCAATGTATCGCATTGTTAGGCAGGTAGTTATTCATTTAGTCTTGTCAAGCAAGAAGGTATCATCCATATTTTGTGATAGTATGACAGACTATACTCTTACAATTGCGGACAACTTCTAAAGATGTTGATTGTTAGAGGGTGTATCCTTTGATAACAGTAAAGTTAAAATATCATCTATGTATCTTGTTCCTATCATAAGTGTTGAACAAACGTTAACGTGAGTTTTGTCAGTGGCTGAGAATTGTGTCAAATTTTGTTGGACGAATAGCGAGCACTTTGTTGAAAACACTACATAATTTTCAGCAACTTTTCAAACACTTTTATTTTGGTAATGAAATATTTTCACGCCCATTGTAGCATTCAATGCAATATGCATGCAGGCTTAAGCCATGTCTGTATAAGAACGACAAGATGTGCCTGTTTAACTAGTTAAGCATACTGTACACGTGAGAGGTCAACAAGTTAGGCATTCTTGTCCTCTGACTATGGTAAAAGGGATGCCGACAGTTTAAGCAAGACTAAACTTTGCCATTTCATGTCGCCTCCTGTTACGGTGACAAACCTCAGACTATAGCCTCTTGCTGCGCATGGAGAATGCGATTTCTTAAGCCTGTCTGTGTGAATATCTTACCTCTTTTTGTACACAAGTTTGAGCATTAGAATTTGTTTTGGTAGAGAATGTGGTGCGGTGGCTTACAATAAGGTTTATATAGATAGATTGGTTAGCCCAATAGAATGTTATCCATGTACCAGTGGATGCCATACTTTGTACCTTGTACAATTGTTGTGCAATAAAGTTATTATTATATGAACCCGAGTTTTCACGTTAATCTAGAAATTCTTTGATGTAACATTTCATCCCCATATCTCTACTGTTCCTTTGGTAATTGTATAATTGTATCAGTTAGGCAGATTTATGATTACTTTTGATACTAGTATATAAACCCCTCGCTCTGATATCTGTAACTCAGAGTACAGTCGCAATCGTCCTACAACTATTTGTTGGCTCAGTTTTTGCGAGACTACGACTAACTCCACAAGGACCTACGGCAACCATTTTCGTCACAAGACAGCAGAATTATGTGCGACACTCTCACAACTGTCTAGAGACAAGAAATGTCCTCGATTTGCTGTTGTAGAACGAATCGTACGATGAATAAACATGCCCGGGCCCTTATTTAATTGTAATACGACAAGCAAAACGTTACGCCATGTATGTCGGTCTTCACCATTTAACTTGCCAAATATTCAAGTTTGATTGTTTTAAAAGTATGAAGAATTGTGAATTTAATTTTTCTTGGTGTATGAAACTAGCCAGAGACAAAGTAAGTCACGTAGCACGAAGTTTAGAGAGGTCAATAACTTCGGGTGTGGACAAAAGTTGACATTTTATTCAGGTCATGGCGGGTATAGAACAGACTAAATAACCGGAACATTGTCGGCGCTTTTTTATCGAGGAATCTTTTCCCGTTGACGTCATGTCTGAACACCTGGTTAAGATGCCGAGGAAGACAAGATAACAGCGGTGAATCCCACGCTCGCTTCCACTGGGAGGTGCCCTTTTCCGTCACCCGAAAAGGTGCGGCGTCGCCATATTGTTTTGTAAGACAGAACATAGCCCGACATTTGCCGACCACACCTCATCAATTGCAGTTTGAGGGCAGCAGGCGGTGACAGCCGGATAATAGGCAGATTAGTGCAGCGAGCATGAAATGGTCCAGCGACGTGCTCCCAAGGTTTAAATCCCCGTACAAGGTCGTGGAAAACACTTTAAATTCTCAAAGGGAAACGTACATCCGACGAATCTGCATCTAGTCCTCCTTGACAATACGTCTCATTGAAAATATTGAGACAATAAGTAAATACTCTAGTTCTACCTTCTCCTCTCAATAAGAATGTAGGACTAGCACCAGTGCGAGATATAAGCAATGCAGTCTTACTCGATTAACATATCTGTTAATCTTAGTCGTTTCCTAGGAGGAACAAATGACATGCAAGATGATCTCTCTCAATGACACTTGGATACTGTTCCCCTTGAAAAAAACACCTAATTTTGTATTCCACACTACACGGTGCATAGATGGGCGTGTTTCATGTGACATTAAAGATGGGCGTCTGTTCAAAGTGTTCTCCGGACATGTATATATCACTTCTCGGCTGGCTGAGTGAAAAGGCTTGGGGACGCAGTCACCCCAATTCGTTCCATGACCTACGTGACCTTCAACACAATACGACATTGTCAAAGTGCATCAATACAAATGTTTATTTCAACTGTGGTGTCACTAGATCAAAAGCTTACTTGGGAGTGGTATGTTAGTCATCTAAACACTACTATTTACACTTCAATAAACTCTATGAAGGCCGTCAAATCTGAATGTTTCCATCTAACGCTACACTATCATCAGAACGTAGCCGCCATGTTCCCTCGTCGAAGGCATTGACAATTTTGTTGATAATTTACATGTACAACTTATAACCTACGTTGAAACATACATCCTGTTTTCAGACGTTATGACAACACGTGGCCAGTGTATGGTGCGTTATGATTTTCCTATAATCATTATAGCTTTTTCTTGAACGTATGAGTGTTTGCTGAAGGGGGAGGGGGGCGTAACCCAGTCCCAAACTGTGAATCAATCAACGTTGCCACCACCAGGCTTCTAATGAATGGAGGCCTAACTATTACCCTCCCTGACTTTAGGGGATCCATAAGGTGATCATTGAGGTGTAACCAATTGTACTCTCGGGGCAGACGCTGTGCTGTGCCCCAACAACGACTGACAACGCCCCCTTTTTCCTCCAACTCATTATGCTCAAGAAAACTTCTTCAAATCTTCATAAAAATGTTCACGATGAAGTAAAACTACACTAGTTTCTGTTCTTGACGTTTCTGTTGTTACCAAACATAAACAATGGTCGTTTTAGTTATTCTTAATTGCTATAGAAGATAGTTTACAATGCTATCAAGTAACGCCCAGGGAAGATATGCAATGTCATCTCACACAAACGATGGCATTCACGGGGACATCATTTGCAACGATAGCTTCACACGTAGGTATCCAATTGTTAGATACCGCCTTAGGGTCTAGAATGATAATTTTGCAGGTGTGAATGTGCGTTGTGGGACCGCCTTTATTGGCATTTGCGGTTGAAAGAAAAAACCCACATTTGGGAGTAAGACTACTAACGTTAGTATCTTAATCAATCTTTAGGGTAGTCCCTTCAATTCAAACATCAAAACTGTTGAATGAATATCAGGAAGTGAATTTAAGGTTTGCTAAAACAAGATCTAATTTTTGTAAAAATCGGATTGACTTTTTTAGCTTTAGGCACGATATTTAGCTTATAGCATATAAGCATATATTTAGCTCAATTACTACATTGTATTCATACCACCACAAGGGTTCTAAATATTAGATGTAGACAACAAGGCTGCGTTATCTGTAAAACTGCAGGGGTAGGGGGCGTTGTTAGCTTAGCTAGTTTTCTCCACCATTTTGTCCATCAAGCTGTTTCATCAATTTGTTCTTACATATGTAATTAGCATATGGCCACTAATCTGACCAATTCAAGTTGCGGTTCCCTTGTTGTACGTCTTTGAAATGCCACCTAGAGAATTTTCTGCCTATATTCATAATTGTAGAATTTTCTTTCTCTACTCTAACCATGTTGTCATCACGTCTCGATACCAATAGTCAAATAATGTTCGTTTTACCATATGTCACTATGCTAATATAGTATATAGGAGTGAACAATCATGTAAAGATAACTGTCATATGCTAAATCTTCTCATAGATCCATTGGCCACTTGGAAGCCCCCTTCCCTTGATTGACAATTATACATAGCGTACATAAAACGACACTTCTACTATTAAAACAACCAATTATTTCATCATGCTATAATAATGAACAACGGATCTAAAAGTGTTGACCAAACATTTAGTTATCTATTTATTGTTATGTTGACCCCTTGACACTCCTCATCTCGACCTCTATGAAAAGCGGCCCTGAGGGCCGATTAGAGTATGTTTCGAGAATAAATAAAGGCACAAACAAACAAACAAACAAAAGAACAAACAGCTTACCGACAATTATGAGAAAGTGTACACATTCCAAACATACAATTTGCACACACCCTTACTCACACTTTTTTTGACTACCCATCTTCTCTTCAGTTTCTCTATGCAAGAGTTGTTGTTGTTGTTAGCAGCCACATACTATCATTTACCAACCTAACCTGCCCGGCTCCCCAACACACATACACGTATGATTTAATCAGACTATATTAGATACATATAGACTGATAAGTCTGTAAATGCTTCATACGATCAAAAGGCCATTCGCAGCAAGATAAGGGGTACCCCATAATGCTATAGTCTGTAATTATACCTCATATATATCTAATTACCTTGTACTCACTTTCTAGTTCTGGCATTCATTTATAATATAGTCTCTTCTTCATATTACAAGTAGTCCTGTCTAGCTCTGATGGCTTATACTGTCCATCTAATAGTCGCACTGTGAGTCTATCTCCAACCCCTCCTACTTCAAGTATCCAGTGTCCCAGAAAACTATCTATTATCAGGTTCTTAGATCTAAATACTTTCCATGGCATTATCCGTAGATAGTTACAGATAAAGACAAATGTATTGCAGGCAATATTGTTTTTTTCTCAAGGAAGAAAGTTCAAGATCATAATCCGTAGTATCAGACTAGTTTTCTGTGGACTATTTCGACTATGTTTACGTATTGCTCTCACAAAGAGAGGAACGCCCTGGCCTGGTTTCCGCTCTATCAAGATCGCATTGACCGTGTCTGACCTTTTACTACTCTAGCGTGGCAAGCAGGGTGAGGTCAAAGGTCATGCCTCATTGTGGTCAAACAGGTTCCCACATGACCTCCATTTTGAGTCACAGCCTTCGGTAAACTTTTGAATACTCTATACATTTGGGTCGTCAATGAATAATTGATACCCTGTACTTGACAATGTAACATATATGGCATCACAGACAGCTTTTCAACAATAGCTGTCACATTCCGAGCTTAAAATACATTGTTGGCGGGTATTATACTGTTCCCAAGGGAATAGATACCATATGTAAAGCGATACACACCTAGTTCGATATGAGGGGGGCGTTTCACAATTATCAACATGATAACAAAGACACCATATGGTATAAACTGTTATCAAATTTCATCTATGGGACCATTTTCGAAATTAAAAATACTCGAAGAACACTTTGGGTCTTACAAAGAAGTACAAGGCTGGTGGGAATTTTATAGATATTATACATATCTATGGATATTATGTGTTTTATAAATATCATATCATTGACTGACAAGAAATATCTAATTTCTATACTTAAAGAGTAGAGTGAATTTCGAATCATTTGATGTTAAATACAAGCTGAAAATTTTGTCTTGTATATGCTATTTGTATGTGTACATATTGTTGACCCTTTGGATACGGGTGTAACAAATTCAATACTTTAATACAGTTAATAAGGTATAAGAGCTGTTGTTTGACATGGCTATTGTAAAACGCCCCTCCCCATCCATCAAGTCCTTTCCCTTCTCTTATCTCTACGGATGAAAATGTAAACAATGATCCACGCGAGGAAATGAAACCCTTTCAAAAGAAAATAGGAATAATGTAATGTTTTGATGAAGAAGAATAGAATCTCTAGAGACTAATTTGTAAAGCTGAATGAAATAGCAGTCCCCAATGGAATACGAAAGATAAACACACACAGATCTTATCTTTTGTGTGTACGATGGACATCAATCGCTGTTGAATAATGCAATGTTATGATAAAGCACCTCAGCATCCACTTTCCTTTCTGCATTGTTAAACCCTGAAGCGACATTATTTGTATTCCAACGCTAGGCGGCGCTTCGTCAACATTACGTTTTTTTCACACCACGCGAGACTTGTGGCCCTTAGACAAAATGGAGGATAATATTTCTATGGTTCAAGTTTGATAATCCTTTTAAGTTTCGCGGCTTTTTCCCCCCTGTGAAGCAAATAAAGTTAAACCATTTGTTTTGGTAATTAAGATGTTACCATTCATTATACACCCAATATTTATGTCGTTTTTAACCTAAGTATTACCATGGAAGTAGGTCTTAATTATTGTCATTTTCCTACCACATTAAGGTACTGTTAAAGTATGGCAAAATTATGGCAAGGAGGCATAAACAGTGGTGAGAGATCCAAAATGATTTTCTTTCTTTAGTGACTTACTACATGTAACCTTGCAGATAGATACTTGCTATGTTCTTTTTTATTCGAAATACTGATTAATAGAATTCGTGTTAAACATTGCAACAATAGATTAAAAGTTCTACTTATAAAATAAATTTAGAGAGAGTTGAATTGTTATATGCTTGAGTAACATATCATGTTACGTTCTAAGTTAGTACAAAATTAAAGAATACTTTTGTCCGGGTCTCAACCAGTTTTAGAATACAGATATTCCCTGCACTCGTTATGGTTAAAAAGAGATATGATATTAAAGTATATGTCATAAATGCATGTTGAATCTTCCTGACGAAATATGATAGTGATGACGATACTCAAGCGCTGCTGGAATGCCATGCCGAATGCATCCGTTAGTTCTTCAGTGAGAGGGCGTTGGTTTAGTTACGGGTCACGTTCTATCAAACAAGTTACCTTTTAGGTAGCAAAAAAGGGGAACTTAGGGTCTTCCACAACTTAAAGCTCGACCTGGTCTAAGATGTGGAGCAGAACCAAATGATGCGTCTTCTGAAAAGCCTGTCCAAGCAAACAGAAGACGGAGAATGTATCCCTATGTGTAGTGGTAGCCGGGTGGGACCTTTAACCGCTTGAATTTAGATCGGCCCCTTTAAAACCCTCAGGCCCGTCTTTTGTATTGGAAGGGAAGACTCGTTCTTTCAGTCTACGACTCTTTCTGCACGCCAAAAAACTGTAGGCGTGACGAACCAATGAGGAAAGAGGACAGAGGAGTGATTGACAGATGAGTCTGACGATCTTCGCCACAGGGTATGGCTGGATAAGGGACGACACTCGACTAGATCTTACCGGCTTGGTCGGGTCGGAAAGTTTACGCCACATTCGTCTTATTTTACCCCCTTTTCTTTTGGCTCTCAGTCTGAAAATAAAGAGGAGAAAATGTCGTTCGGTCGTACGAGCGCGATGGTGTCTGGTGGCGGCGGCGGAAGATTCGGCGGCGGCGGAGGTGGAGGATTCGGCGGCGGCGGCGGAGGAGGCGGCGGCGGCGGAGGTGGAGGCGGCGGCGGCATGAGTCTCACTAGGTCAGGAGGCGGCGGCGGCGGCGGGATGAACGAAAGGCAAGAACTGAACACGCTCAACACCCGCCTCGGAGGCTACATCAACAAGGTGAGGAGCCTGGAGGCTCGCAACGCCGAGCTGGAAATGCTGATCGCGGAGGCAGCGAAGACTCACGCCGCCGCCGGATCCGTCACCGCACCCATCAGCATCGACGACTCCGAGCTCAGGGCCATGAAGAAAGAGATCCAAGGCGTCGCCAACGAAGTCTCCTACCTAGAGTCAGAGAAGTCCACTCTCATTGCAGAAATCGAAAACCTTAGGAGACAGTAAGTCTTACTCTGTCGTCTTAAAACTGTAGTTAACGCAGTAAGATAGCCCGCACGTTTTCTACATAATCGGGGCGATATATCCAAACATGCCTATTCAAATCGTAGCTTTGAATATGATATTTGAGCAACGATTGTATGCAAATCTCTTTCGAAACATAAACAAGAGCAGTACTAGTACACAAGTAAGTTTTTCTAAACTTTCAACCACGTAAAATGTCGCAAAATAATGTCAGGATGATGCTTCATTCGCACCACTTACAAATGCCTAGCTCGTATTGCCACTCTTTGTCCTAGTCAAAACAGCATTTTAGACATTTCATTGCCACTATATGAAATACGAAAAGTATATGACAAATAAGGATCTGTAGAACACCGAGTTTTGCAAGCATATGGAAAGAGTTTCTAAACACGACAGAGACTGCACCCTGTTCTAAAATGAATGTTTAAAAAGGGGCGTGTCTCTTCTGGCTGAATGTATGCGGTCATGCCCCATTCGCCCGAACAAGGGACACCTTGCAAACTTCTCTGTCGCTCCCGTTTTAACATTTATACACAAATAATGTTATTGACGTCCGTATATATCGTCAGAAAGTTCCTATTCTGATCTGATGGAAGATGTAGATAATCATTTTGTTTAGCCAGATAGACTGTCAACAAGTGAGAGGAAGATAAGTAACTTTCACCTATCGAAATTGCCTGTCTGCATTTTCTTGTTCAGAGCCTTAGTCAGCAAATAAATTCGAAGGGATTGAACTTTCTAATATCAAGGAGGTTCCTTGCCTATATTTAGAAAGTACACGTACTTGGCTAGCAAGTTTATTGCAGTTATGCATGATCTAAAGACTCTAGTTTTGAATCAGCATTAAAATGCTAATATGTTTGTATTTAGGATATTGTTTTGCGGGAAGATATTTTTCAGAGCGCATAAAATGTCCATTTTGAGGACACATATACTTTGCTAAACGTAAACCCAACCCAAACTAGGTGCGGCAAAATTCCGACGCCATTTTGATTATTCCGGTCAGATACCATCCTCCGTGGTAATGGAACATTCTAGTCACGTGACGCGGCCGCCATTTTGTTTTTTGTGTGACCGAAGGCGTCCGTCTGGTTCTGCTACAGTAGTTTTCTGTGTCGTCTGCAGTTCGGAATGTAAAGTAGTCCAACAGGTGGCGTTAGCAGATGCTACCACCAACAGGCTAACATTTGGAGCAAACGTTTCACATTTATCAACCCAAAGAATGTCTTCTATCACCGAAAATGACTCTGAAAAACCATGTAGCTCCCTTAAAGTTTAAAAAATAAGATCCTCATAAAGGAAAAATAGTATGCGTTAGTAAAAGTGCAATTTCTATAACTTCATGCATAAATAAATGAGTACAAAAATTCAAAACACATGAATGCAAAAAAATTTCTAAATGTACATTTACTTGGAATCTCGGCACTAAAAGAAAACACAGGTTTACATTTAAAAACCAGAGACCGAACCCAGCGAGTTTAGAGCCTTACATATTTAGTCAACTAGAATATCAGAAATAGATAAAATGTTTGATATCCGACTAGTTTTTGCATTGCTGTTTTGTCAACATTATTTGTATGTATATATGTATGTATATTGTCTTGATATTGATGTGACCTGCAACTCATATGCATGTTCAGGCACGAAGTCGTAATAAACGTATGCATTGTTGCAAAATATTTATGACCTCTATTTTATTTCTTATCACGAAGCAACGTTTCCTGCGTCTTATACATGAACTCTTTCCTTCCAGGCTAGAAGATCTGATGAGAAGGAGGTCTGAGATGGAGTCAGACATCAGTGGGGCTAAAGGGGTGTGTATCATGTCTTATTTCAGTATATGTAATCTTAAAAGTTAATGGTAGTCCCATAGCCTTTTGGGGGGCCATAGGGGCAGCGGGTTATTATCCACTGTGTCTAGGCCAAGGTATTAGAAGGCAGAGTCCATCCCTCTCCTTCCACCGCTTTTTACCTCCCCAACGGAAGTCAGGCACACATTTTTAACACCTAGTTGGAGTAAAGAAAGTGGTGTAAATTGCTTTTACCAAGGGCACAACATCGGTGGTATGTCAGGGGATTCGAACCCATGGCCTCTGGGTTCTGGTCGTCAAACACCTTAACCGTTACACCAACACGACGCCACCGTGTAATCTAGAGCGCACAACAGTTATACAAGGTACTAATCATGGCGAGTTCTTGCAACAAGCTTAAGTATCTTCTACTGTTGGAATGTGAACCTGATAGAGCAAATGATCCTTAACCAATCAATTGATTCTTGTACCTCAAGAACAAAGGCTCATCTTTCTCTCTTACCTTTAAGATGTCATGCTGACATGTGTCTGTTTACTTCAGGATCTGGACGCTGCGCTGGGCGCCTTGGATGGTCTTCAAGACGAGGTGGCTCAGGCTGAGGATGAGATGAGTTCTGCTGCGCAAGGTCCTGGCCAGGTAAGTAGTGATCTATGTAGTTAGTCATTCTTAAGAATGTTAAGTGTGATATGGTTCAGCACCATTGTATTTCAACTCTTTCAATGTCAAGATGAAGCCATTATTAAAGAGTCGTCCACTCAGTCATCTAGTTGGAATTCTAGCTGTATCTTGGCATCTAAATACCCGACAGCTGTCTGAAGTCCAGCCTTTCCTTGTTGCTGTGCACTTTCAACTCTAAAACTTTCATGTATACAAATAAAAGTGTGGCTAGTGACCAATCAAGGGACTCAGTGTACGCTATAGACAGATGGTTACAATACAGAGGAATTTGGTCATACCATGGTCAATGTACAGTACCACCATGAAAGACATGACCATAATAGCCAGGTGGTCCTTATGCAGAGGTTATCACACGTAGTAAAGATTTGACTGTACATGTACATCAATGAACGTTTGGTCCTTATTCAGGGATGGTCACAGATTTCACTGTATTCGTTCTTCTGGATCAAAGATGAACTATAATTGTATTTCAAAGACTTGATTACGATTTTTTGCAAGATGAATGAAATAAGCCATCTACATCAGGTCTTTGCAACCATCACTCAACAGAGACGGAGCTCGCCATAGACTCTCTGCAACTCATGATCCACTGCTCACGGAGTCACTCGCTCTATCTGAACATAACGTGACGTCATAGAAGCAATAGGTTGCTCATTCCTTGACAAAAGTCCCAATATTACAGGTCAACTTTGTTTTAGAATGACTTCTACCAACACAGATGAACTTTCAAGTGTGTTCGTTCTTCTTCCTCAGGCTTCGACCATCGAGGAGCAGATCGACGTGGTGCAGGTGGAGCGCCTGCGGGCCGACCTGAACGATTCCCTGGCGGCCCTGCGCGGAGAGTTCGAGCAGCTGGCGTCACAGGGCATCGCTGACGTGGAGGGAGACTGGGAGGCCAAGGTAATAAACATCAACATTATATCTCTCTCATCTTTCATCTTACGTCTTCCTCATGTAGGTCGTCAGGACTGCCAGGCGAGAGCATCTGCACTTTCAATCTTCATGGTCTTCTAAGACCTCCTCTTCTTTTAGTCTATCTAGTCAGTCCAATCTGTATTTCGTCAACGTCTCTTGTGTGCGTTCTCTCAGTCTTGATCAGATAGATAAGCACTGCCTGTAGGAATCTATAATCTGATATATAAGACATATTCATGAGCTTATGCATCCTTCAGACAGAAAGCAATGCCTTTATGGCCTTTTATGCCAGCCTTACTGCCTAAGCACGCAGCCTAGCCTTGTGGTAGGCCATATGAATTAAGATCAAATGGTCTTTTTCTCACTTGCAGGGCTCATTCAAATGGCCCGTGCTCTTCTATTCCGGAATAGAAAGCAACATATCATAGAACGTATTTGACACAAAGAAAATACAATGAGTTTCGTGAGGTATTCTTCAGCCATATAGAAACTTTGTTGTTGTGTTTTTTTCAGCTGAGAGAGCTCCAGGCAGAAATCGAAAGGCTGAAGGCTCTGCTGGAGGAACTGCGCATGCAGATCTCTGCTCTGAGGGCAGAGCTGTCCGCCATCTTGGCTGAGGCAGAGCAGATCAACGCAACGGTTAGTATCTCTGACGTCATACTTTTCGAACGATGATAATGATGATGATGATGATTTTCATAGTGTAATAGTTTAAAAAATCATGTGAGAAATCGGTTTCTCGGTTGCTTCTCTTAGAAGTCTGTAATTTCAAACTACTGCTGTTCAGGCCTTTATATTATGTCGAGTGTTGGCCTCCTACTGCAATCACCATGGTTCGTAGAGGATTCTATCCAACACACCCTTCCTGCATTCGTCAATTTGCAGACACGTATTCCTTCTCAGCGCCTTCAAGTAGGTGAGGGGAACTGTCTTTTGACTATCATTTTGCCATGTGTTGGTGGTACTCATAGAGCTAGGTCGAATGACAACACCCAAACAATGCCTAACAAACGTGAAGTCACAGTGCACAGTACAATTTGGATGAACGTTGTCTCTGGTTATCTTTTCTGTAGAACATCAGTCTTGAGCGTGACCTCAAGACCCTCCGGGAGACCATCCGTACGAGGCTGGAGGACTACAAGCTCACCATCGCAGACTTGAACACAGAGGCACAGAGTGTAAGACATGTCTTAAACCTTAAAACATAAGACATGCCTTGAACTTCAGAACATAAGACATGTCTTCAACTTCAGAACATATAAGACATGTCTTAAACTTCGGAAGATAAGACATGTCTTCAACTTCAGAACATATAAGACATGTCTTAAACTTCGGAAGAAAAGACATGTCTTTAACTTCAGAACATAAGACATGTCTTAAAGTTGAGAACATAAGACATGTCTAAAACCTCAGAACATCGTAAGGCTCCAGCTTCAGATAAAATCTCAGTCTACGATCATCCATAGGGGGGTGTTGTTCATGATAGTCAAATTCAAAATGTCGCATACATGTATGCAGCAAAAGAGCTTTATGCAATACAATATGTCAGTCGTGTGATGTTTTTCGTTAGGTTGATGCAGAAAACATCGGACAGCTGAAAAAGACGTTTCTGTTCATAAAACAATGTTCTGTAGCCTCCTATGCAGTAACCATCAAAGAGCTTTATGTAAATGTAGTAGTAGAAGTAGCAGTAGTAGTAGTAGTAGTAGTAGTAGTAGTAGCAGTAGTAGTAGTAGTAGTAGTAGTAGCAGTAGAACATGTACCTAAACCGGACCTGTACCAAAACCTTTGTACTGGTAGCTGTACCTGTAGCTGATATCATGTTCAGGTACGCAGCCCTAATTTGTAGCAGGTAACTGTCATTTCTTGAGATGATGGTAGCCTTCTCAGTTGAGGATCACTATGTCATAGACATGAGTATCATCTGCTGTGACTCAGAAAACCCCATACACGCATTTCAGTCACGGCTACAGTTGGCTCAAATGTAGATGTAAAGGTCCTGATGTTATTCCTCTGCCGTTTTTATTAGATTGACGGAGAGATCCAGTCTGTGGTTGCCCAGTACAACGACCTGCTGAACAAGAAGCTGGCGTTGGAGAAGGAAGTGATCGACTATGAGCAGCTCGTCGGTAGCGAGAACAACAGGTAATCTAAGATGTTCTCATCTTTCCTGGAGACGTGGAAAAAAAAAACACAGCGAGAAATGATAACGTTTGCAGCCAAATTTGATTACCATAATGCGTGCATGAAAAGGTAGTCAGGGATGTAAGTAGGCTCTAGTTCAGAGCACTACAATACGGTCTATTTTCGTACATTTCTTATTGCTGATGATGCCAGGTTAGCTATAGGAGATGGTTTGTAGTCGCCAGCATACACGTACCTCAACATTGCCGCCAGACAAAATAGCTATACCCAGTGTTGTAGGCCTTCTCTTCTTCTTTTAACTGCCTTCCACATCTTGTGTCAACTGTTTGTCTTTGACATGTTCCTTCAATACTGTCTTGTTCGTGTTTTTGATTACCGTGATTCTTGCCATTTTGTAGGCTCAAAGTCCAGGGAGGAGGCTACGCCATCCAGCAGATCTCCATCGGCTCAGGCTCCAGCAGTGGAGGCCTTGGAGGCGGCGGCGGCTTCGGAGGCGGCGGCGGCTTCGGAGGCGGCGGCTTCGGAGGCGGCGGCGGCGGCTTCGGAGGCGGCGGCGGCGGCTTCGGAGGTGGCGGCGGCGGCTTCGGAGGCGGCGGCGGCGGTGGATTCAGCAAAGGCGGCGGCGGAGGCGGAGGATTCAGTCGAGGAGGAGGAGGAGGAGGCGGTTTCTCCAAGGGAGGCGGAGGGTTCTCCAAGGGAGGAGGCATCAAGTTTAATTTGTAAACATGTAACGATGGGGTTGGCTCGTAACACTGTCTTCCCACCACCGTACGTTCTCAGCATATCCTTTGCATAAGGAATGCATCACAGTCGTAGTACACTAGTAAGGCTACAGCTGTATTTCAAATGTTAAACGTTACTGCACAGAATCCGATATCTAAGCACACCTTAAAGCTTTCTCTCGAAACAGAACCTTTAAGCAGGCTTTAAGGTGTGTTTAATGATCGAATTTTATGCAGTGAGACTAGCTGCTCTATACATTTACACCGGTGCGGTGCTAGTGATCATTCTTATCTGTTGTCTCTTTTTTCTTTCGGTTCGCGCGTTTTATTCTTTAAGCCTATGCAAAGCGTCAACGAAATCGCAATATCTACTTTTGCAAACCACTAGGCAAAATAAACACAGTTTGTACCAGATCATGATTATAGAGTTTGCATAACGGCAGCTCGTTTACAAATAGGAGAGGATATCATAGTGTGATTGTAATACAATAAAAAGAGGATGCGATACTTTGAAGACTAAATGTAATAGTTGGTAATGTCTGACTAGACATGTAGGGGTATGCGGTAAGCTGTTACTAATGCCAAGTTTACAGTCTGGCTTGTCTTGGAAGTGTTTTTCTTGGTGTTGCAATAAAAAGCTTCTGGATATGGGGAAAATACACTTGTCGCTTCATTCTTTATCTAGTGTTTTCATATATACATGCGTGTTATGTACTCACAAAGCTTAAGTCACCACGTATAACAAGGCTAAATGTCACTTGAAGTTACAAGCTTCGTGAATATGGCAGCACATCTCTTCTTACTGAGTCTCGCTCACTAAGACTGGCAACCAAATGATACAATACAACCAAACAAGTCACAATGAGACAATAGCATATCCAGGACAACATGTTGAAGAAAAAAAGACAAAATTCTGCTGCAGTACCAAAGAAAGCCACCAGGGGGCCAAAATCGACCTTGACTTTCGTCTTCCCAAGACCCACCCACGATACAAAATCCCATCATTTCAAGCCATCTAGACCTGCTTAAGTTATGCTGATTATAAATATGCGTAAACACAAAAAGGCACACAAATACAGATAGGAGGATGGAGAGAGAGAGAGAGAGACAGACAGACAGACAGACAGACAGACAGACAGAGAGAGACAGAGACAGAGAGAGAAAGACAGAGTCGTGCATGTACTAAAACTTTACAAAATTCAGCTGGCTTAAATGTATGTTGCAGAAAAGAGTCTCTTATAGCCTTGTCGGAAGTTAATTCTGTCACAGCCTGATTGACATTCTATTATCGCAAATGTTCGTACGACAACATACGAAGAACGTTATCACTCCGTAGAGCGACAAGGGCCGATTAGAAGAGACAAAAGACGACAAAAAGGTATCATTCTACTTCTTTACAATATTCTTAGCCCAGATGACGTTGTTTTTATCCCACCCCCCTCCCAAACTCCTAAACTATGGGGCCTAGATGTAAACTCATAGGAGCGGCATCCTGTCCAGCGACATTTTTGCACTCCTCACATTATCTACACAATGCTTAGCACAGACAAGCGTCCCCACTTATCTATGTAGAGATCATTTTATCGGTCGTTCACGCCCAACCTTATGGAGTTATACTCGGCTTCTGCACGTTTCTTTAGAGGGAGATTAAAATATTTGGGTTAGCATTGGATTGATTTAATTTAATGTTACAGTCAACGTCATTGGTTCTTTGGTTTATATGTTACGTTTAAGTCACCAAAATGAAGCCGCGACTGTCACAATTTTCAGCATAGTGAGACATGGCGTATTCGAATGTAGGCTGGGGTGGGAGGGGGGGGTCAAACTCGTTTGCTACTTGCAGCAACTACAGGGACAAAAGAGATGTCATGTTAAATTATTGAAAGAAACCCTTGTTCTACAATGTGGCATTTCTCCCTGTATCAGTTTGTACACATAAACCCTTATTTTTGTCGTTTCTGATGGTAAAACAGGCGACAAAAAAGCTTATCATCAGATTCGAGACGCAGAGGTCAAAGAAGTCATGGACAGTCTTTTGACCTAATAATCAAGTCTTCAGGAAACGTCCACAAACATGACAGAATTGAAGCAACACCGGTCCAACAATACTCTATTGACACAAAATAGAAGTACCGGCTTCCTACAACTATATCAACAAACAGAAGCAAGCACAAATAGAATTTGTCTACGCTAAAAGTTATACGTATATATGAAAGTATATATCTATATATATATAAACGTGTGTGGTTTAACTACAGTTTACACTCGGTTTCTATAAGATAGACATTCTTTGATAGATACGACAAACTCTAACCAACTACTGGTGATAAGCTGTTATACTAAAAATCATAAGTGTATATGTATGTGTGTATGTCAACTTGTATGGTTTAACTATAGTTTATATTTGAGTTTCTATAAACTAGACATTCATCAAAAAATACGACAAAACCTACAAACTAATGGTTATAAGTAGTTATACGTACAGTGGACGTCGAAAATTTGGAGTTACGTGTTTTCCTACATTTCAAAGTCACTGAATATTCTAGTAACTAGTTATACTAAACGTTTCACTATGTGTATGTGTGTATGTATGTATGCATGTATGTATCGAATTGTGTGCTCTAACTAACGTTTACATTCTAGTTTCTATAACCTACACACTCAATAGATTTCAGTTTCTATAAACTAGACATTCATTAAAATATACGAGAAGACCTAACCAACTACTGGTAAGGCCTCACCGACACAAAGACACAAACACAAAACTCCCCACCCCCAGAGTTGGGAGTTATATCCTGTTTCTGTCTCTGGGCAAACTCCATGTACCATGTACCATTCAAACGCTGCTTGGTGATCCGTAAAACATGGGTAAGGTTTATAGATCGTCTTGGCGCACAGTCTAAACCATTGTGTCCACACTCATGATCATAGTCGTCAAGGCCATTGGGCGGGGCGGGTATGCATACATAATGAGGTCGTCAGCCACTGTGTATTGTAGGGACGCTCAGACAGGGTCAAAAAGGACATAGATATACTAGTCACGTGACGAATAAGAGGGACGGGCTTGATATGATGTGTATAAAGAGATAGTGTGCGTGTGCGCAGCCGCCATTCTGCGACGACTGTCCACCGTCTAATCGTCCTGAACCTGCGTCGAACTAACTCGTCGGCCATCATGAGTCGTGGTACCGGTAATATCCTGAGTAGCGCCGACATCCTGCTCGGCAATGTGTCGGGCTCGTCCTGGCAGCAAACCAGCCGCTCCGGCGGCGGGGGCATGATCAGCAGCAGCTACTCCCTCGGGGGTGGCGGTGGCTTCGGAGGCGGCGGCGGCGGCGGTGGCGGCCGAGGGGGAGCCAGCATGGCCCTGGTTCCCGCCGGCCGTGCCTCGGCGTCGTTTTCGTCCTCGTCAGCTAGCTTCGGGGGTGGCGGCGGCGGCGGCTACGGAGGCGGCGGCGGCGGCGGCGGTGGTATCAGCGGCATGTGGACGGAAGAGAAGCCGACCATGAGGGGGCTGAACGACCGTCTCAGCTCCTACCTGGCCCGCGTGCGCGCACTGGAGCAGGCCAACGCCGCGCTGCAAGCGCAGATCAACGCCGCGTCGGGGGTGGGTGGCGACGAGGACGCCTACGACTGGCAACCCGACCTGGACGCCGCCAGGGAGGCCCTCCTCAAGGCCAACCTGGAGCGAGCCCGCGTCGAGATCGAGAGGGACTCCTACGCCCTAGAGGTCGAGCAATGGAGGGGCAAGTAAGTGTCATTTATCAAATATTCATACTCAGAAATACCTTGAATTATCACCGTTGACACTCAACATAGCATAACGGTCTCTGTTTCTAATTCTGTACCCGACACCTCACTGTTTAAAACCATTGATCACTTTGAATACACCTGCCAATTTTGTCGACATAAAAACCCTGATTTTCACACTACTACACTGCTCTAAAATTCTACTTAGAACAAGACTATCAAAACAACCATCCAGTCCTTTCTGTCGACAATATAACAACTTTAAATTTGTATCTTATGAATTTTTAAAGAGTCACGAGGCGACTGTTTTTCATAGATAATTTGCGCAGTGAAATAAGCTGACAAAACGCCCAAACTTTCACCTGTGTTGTGTCTGTAAGGTCTTATTTTGTACAGGTGACACCCTTGGAATGTTCACGCTCAGTTAGCAAGGAGTAAGGTTTGCTGCACAACCTGCCAAAGGATAACATTGCCTGCTACTTAAACGACTCGGTTGAAGTACTTCTGAACAAAACAAACCTCACGAAATACACCTAAATTTCCCCTTGTATCCCCAAGTAGACATAGGCAAAGACGCCCAAATCTCAGCAACAAAAGCTTTCTTGTTTAAACTTCTCCAAAAAACTATTAAGTAAAGTAAGACTAAACGGATGATGCGACGCTTTGTGTTGTTAGGAAATTCGAGCCCACACTCACGTAATCCTATTTGATTGAGTCGTCTGACCCAAAAGAGATCATATGACAGTCAAAAGGTCGGAGTGTATACACAAACTGTGTTGTGGTTTGTAAGATACTCATAATTTGAGAGAGAATCGTTATACATGTATGATTATTACAGACTATTTTGCGACTTTAGAATAGATTTGAGGGAAAGCTAGATTCAAAATTGATAGGGCGAAGATTTCCGGAGCTTGACAGTTAAAAGCAGTATAAGAATACATGTGTATGAACTACTATTGGAACGGATGTTGTTTTAGTATGGAGCTGCATTGACAACATTATTTATTCAAAAGGATATCTAACACAGACAAATAAAAGTCTTAAAGGGGCCATTGAATTGTATCTCATGAAAACGATGTGTTGTCATATAGAACGAATTTTCTTCTTGAATTACACCTTTCCAAAACGCTGTAATTGTTATCTGAGTTCGATATAATTTCCTAAAAAATGTGGCTGTTGAAAACGTGTGATAGACCTCCATGGAAGAATCGTTGCCTTTAAAAGTGTTTCAGCGTATCATGTTTCAAAACAAACCGTAATGTTGACACGAGATCCGGGGATGCTTTTTCTTGGCCCAGTGCTTTGTGTTGAGTTCAAGCGTTCTTAGTAAATAAATACAGTAGTGTATAGTGTTCCGGGTTTCTCACTTGTGGTAAAGTCTATGTCGAGAATATTTTCGTGTCACGTTAATTGTAATACAGATCTTTAAAACAAGATCGCGAGATTCTACAATTTTTGTTCTAGCAAAATGATCTACCATCAATACTAGATTCGCAAAGCTATTGTTGTATGAATCGTCCATTGCTTATGAAATATTTTGACATAAATTTTACGTACAGTCAAGTAGCATTTACTCTGTAGTTCGCATGTTCGAAATCTAGATATCTTTTCAACTGTCAACCTTGAGCAAATCACTATTATGTTGACCTTAATATATCACGTGACCTGAGTATCGGACGCGCGCGTTTCGAGCTCCCAAAATGTTGTGAGTTTTCTCCTTCCAGAGGTCACATTGTATCCGAAATTTGAGTCAATATCATCTAGAAGTATTAGTTATCAAGTAGACAACTTACTTGCATCTATTGAGTAAGTTTTAATATAGATTTCGTTAGTTTCTTCACTTCGCTTGACGGGACGACCCGGCGTCCAAAATGGCGACTGCGGCACCCCCCACCCCCCAGAGGGACACCAGGATCCATGAACTTCTCCAGCTGCCAGAGTCGTCTCCTTTCTCGGAAGTACATGCAGCATACGCCGCTTTCATCCAGGACTACGTGAGAGAACGTCAGGTTGCAACTAAACTACGGCCAGCTGAGAGGAAAAGACACAAGTTCGTGAAGAGCGGGGAACTACTCAAAGAGGTGAGCGTAGCGTTTCTTTCACACCTTGAATCTCACCGAGACAAGACCGCCGCCACCGACCCACTTCACGGCTTGGAAAACTACTCCGTTAAACACAACTCATCGTGTCTTACAGTCCACATCCCTGAAGATTCTATAGCTTCTTGGAAGACAGTATGTAAGGCGTTCTATGCGGTCGACGGAATAGACAGAGATTTCAATGGTGTACAATTCAGTACGACGTTTACGGACAATGAGACGCACCTTGTCGCTGAACTTGGATCACTACATATTACAGTATACGACACGAGCAAGCTACTGATTCAGGGCACTAGCTACATATTATGGCTGGTATCACACTACAATATCCTGCAAGGTATGGTGCAATCCGACATCACTGATCAGTGCAAAGGTAACCGACCTATCGCCCCTGAAGTCTACAAACAGGCAGACCGCACTCCACAGAACACACATGAACTTGATGAAGAAGAAACCATTGTCTGTGTGGTGTGCAACAAACAGGAAGCGGAGGGTGACGAGTTTGTGGAGTGCAGTGGCTGTGTAAGTTGGACTCATTTCGAATGTACTGGTTTGGATGAGGCCACACAGTCGTTTCTACGAGACACAGACGAAGAATACCATTGTATTCTTTGCCACATCCCTCGGAATGCCCCCAAGCCTGTGAATCAGACAGTATCTTTTAGCACCCTCCCCGCCACAATGAAAGATGCAAATCATGGCAACGTGAGAGCTAGCAGTAGTTCTCATGTTAATGATGTCAACCCTGGAGCGAAAGTCATGAACAATGACTCCACTGTAATTGAGAATAGCTTGCCTTTGCCCGTCAACAATCTGGAAGCACTACAAAGGGCGCTAATTGAAATGGAATCAAGCCTGGCCTCCTCAAAACTACAGGCGAACACATTCGAAACAAAGGTCTCTGGCCAACTAGATTTTATCATGAAGAAGTTAGAGTCAGTCGGATGTATTTCCAAGAACGATGACACTGAACTACGAAAGCTACGCGAAGACAACGGAAGACTACGTCGAAGAGTGCAACAACTAGAAGAGACCGTCTCTACTCTACAGACTACTTCTAAGGCCGCGCAGAAGGAAATGAGTGACATCAAACTGTCACATGATGTCATGAAGGTGAAAGTATCGAACATGAAAGGACAGCTAGCAAACCGCGCACAGCCCCAATCCGATGTTCAGTCTGATAAGGAGACTGCTAACACCCAACCCGCGGATCTTGTGCCGAAGTACTCTTTACCCACCACAAACCGATTTGAGGTCCTAAGCCAACACGAGAGTGACAAACAAATCCGAGGTGAAGAAAAAGCCCCTTCGACAAAACAGACCACCAATCCCTCAAGTAGAATAAATGCCGCTGGAGTCCCCCCTCAGGATGTTCCCGTACAAAAACGAGTAGTTCTGATAGGGGATTCAAATGCGCAGAAACTGAAGCCAAACTTGCTGTGCCCTTCGGCAGAAATGCCAAGACCTCTCTGGTCCCCAAACCTCTACACAACACCATCAGTACTAGAGAAGATATCAGAAGAAGACGTCACCCCCAACACAATAGTTTTACATGTCGGCACGAACGACGTAATGGCTAAGTCCAAGGAGACGGTTATCTCAGAGTTTGAGATGGCCGTCAGCACAGCTCAGTCGCTATTCCCAGATGCAGAGTTAGTGATTTCTGCTGTGCCCCCAAGGAGAAACTCCAGCTTCAGGCCGAACGTCAACAGTGACATAACAGCAATCAACCAACATCTACAGAACTTAAGTGAGACAAACGTCCAGCTGACCTATGTCAGCCATCCACAACTCTGGAGCAGCAATGACTACAGCTCAAGTGTGTTCGAGCATGATGGCTATCATTTAAACGGAGATGGTGTAAGAGTCATAGCTTTTAATCTCAAGAGACAGGCATCAGGTGCTTTAGGTCTCCCGCCACGCCGCTCAAGCTACAAAAGCAAGGCCAATCCCGGTAACGCTACCTCTCCTCAGAGGAACAAAGGGAGGCGTGGAAGTTACAGCCGGTCCGACCGGCCCCTCTCCCGGAGCAACGACGGTCTGTCAAAGCCTCCTTCCCCCCGTAACGTGAACATGGCGAACAGTGGCAAACCCTATAGTCAGTACAATGCAGGACCGAATTCGAACGCGACGCGAAGACCGCAACATGAAGTCTTCCATAAGGGATCTTCCAACGCTGCTAACGGTCGGGGGAACGGCATCGCTCCACCCATGAGACCAAATGGTCCGGCCGCGCCTGCCCCTCCACCAATGTTCTACCCGAACTATCAAAACAACCCTTGGCACCAGCAGGAATGGCCCTCTCCTATTGAGGCGTATGGCAGGCCAGCGGTACCAGAGAATATCAGACCGCCCAACTGGTATGGACCACCTCCGTTCCCGTTCCGTATGGATAGGAGCTGGCATGGACGTCCCGACTCACTTTTCGGATACAACGAGCGACCTCACGGATCTTTCTGAACATGTGTTTTCCTGAACGGACTACATCTTGCGGCATCAAAACAAGCAAGAACACTGTTTGTAAAAACTTAGGTACATCGTTTGGTTTTTGGAACATTCATGGACTAGGGAAAAAGATAGCTGATAGTGATTTTATTAGTGAAATAGATGGGTTTGATTTCTTCTCTCTACTTGAAACATGGCACACAGGTGAGATACATTTTCCTAACTTTCTACATTTAAGTAGCACTAGAACAAAAGCTAAGAAAGCAAAGCGTTATTCTGGGGGCATCATATTTCTATTTAAGAGGCAATATAGCAAATTCGTTAAAAAACTAGAGAGTAAATCCGAAGATGTTTTATGGGTTAAGATTAGCAAACAGCTGCTTAATATTGACAGAGACATTTATTTAGCGTCAGTTTATATAAGTCCCAGTAGATCTACAATTCACTCTAACAGAACATATGATTTATTTGATGTTTTGGAAGAAGAAATTGCCCACTATAGCAGCTATGGCGAAGTAATAGTAGGAGGGGACCTAAATGCCCGTGTCGGGGACCTTAAAGATTATATTGTTGATGATTTGCCTGTAGACAGTCAACCCTTACCCGAGCACTATGACTTCGACCACCCGTTTCCCCGAAATAATATGGACTTAGGCCATCCCACCCCTTACGGTAAAAATTTGATTGATTTGTGCATTAATAGTAAAGTGAGAATTCTTAATGGTAGAACCCCTGGTGATGTACTAGGAAAACCTACCTGTTTTCAACCAAAAGGTACAAGTGCAGTCGACTATGTTCTAGCGAGTGAAGCAATCCTACTACACAAAATATCATTCTTTCATGTCCATCCGTTAACTCCACTTTCAGATCATTGTAAATTGTCTCTAATCCTACATTGTAATTCAAATTCATCGCCTGAGGAACCCAATCTGAAGACTAGGCCCCACTGCAAATTTGTATGGGACAACGATTCCAAACAAAGTTTTATGGAAATAGTCAGCAAACAAGAATTCTCTTCCGATTTAGATAAATTCCTCAATAAGAATTACGAATTAACACCGTGCTCAATTGAAAGCGCACTCGATGACCTTGTATTGCCACTTCAAGAAGCCGGCAAAAAATCGCTTAGACTACGCTGTACAAAGAAAGGAAGACAAACTCAAAACAAACGCAAAACTAAGAAAAACTGGTTCACAGAGACGTGTGCAGCAGCCAGACGAAATTTATATAATCTGGGCAAATTGCTTTCAAAAAATCCACGGCACCCCTTTATCAGGGGCCAGTATTTTAAAAGGAAGAAAGAATATATTAGACTGATTCGGAAAACGAAAAAAGATCACAAAGACAACATTCTCCAACAACTTGACTCTCATTCGGCCAACAACCCGTCAGCGTTTTGGGATCTAATTAAACTGTTTAAATCAAATGATCACAACGCCTTACAAGAAACTATTGACAAACAAGCCCTTCACACGCACTTTGAAAATTTGTATGGAAAAACCTTCGAATTCAACTCTGACAAGTCCGAAACAGAAATCGATAACACTTTTCACTGCCAGATCAAAACGGAATTACTGAAACTAGAGAGTGATTTGGAAACGTATAATCCCTTAGACACAGGGATAAATCAAAACGAAATCCGACTAGCAATCTCCAAATTAAAGAACAGTAAAGCCTCTGGAAACGACTTAATACTTAATGAAATGTTGAAAAGTGCTGCCCATATCCTTATAAATCCGTTGGCCAAATTATTCAATTTAATCCTGTCATCAGGCCACTTTCCGCAAAAATGGTGTGAAAGTCATATTGTCCCCATACACAAAGGCGGCTCCAAAGACGACCCTAACAACTATAGGGGGATCTCTGTCACTAGTTGTCTTGCCAAGTTATTCACAACAATTCTGAACACACGACTCACTAACTATTTAGACGAACATTCCATTATCTCCCCAAATCAGTCAGGTTTCAGAAAAAACTTTAGGACAAGCGATAATCTGTTTGTCATTGACTCGCTAATATCTAAACACACCAATACTAACAAACGTTTATATGCATGTTTTGTAGATTTTAGAAAAGCATTTGACTGTGTGTGGAGAGAGGGACTCCGGTACAAATTAATAAGTTCGGGAATAGGTGGTAAATTCTATAGTTTACTTACATCAATGTATTCTAATCCAAAGACCTGCGTCAAAACCTCTACGGGTCTCACACCATTATTCACTACTGATAGAGGCGTGAGACAGGGATGTAACCTCTCTCCCACTCTTTTTAACTTATTCATAAATGATTTAGTCAAAGAATTAGATAATCCCGACTGTGAACCCCCCACTCTACACAATCTACTTGTTCCTTGTTTATTATATGCTGATGATGTCGTGATATTTTCAGAGTCGGAAAAAGGATTACAACGTGCCTTGGACAGACTGAACATATTCTGTACAAAATGGAAACTACAATTAAACATGAAGAAAACTAAAGTTGTAATTTTCAACAAATCTGGACGATCAGTAAAAAATGTGAAATTTTCCTTTGGCTCAGATACTATTGAAATAACTAATTCTTATTGTTATCTGGGACTATTGTTGTCCTCATCAGGCACTTTTTCCTTAGCAAAAAAACAGTTGTCCTTAAAAGCACGCAAAGCCCTTTTCAGTCTCAAACCGCTCTTTCGCTCACCTCTGTCCCCTAAGGCTCTGTTAAGAATATTTGATGTGTGTGTTAAATCTATTATGTTATATGGCAGTGAAGTTTGGGGCAAGGACCATTTGAATGACAGGTGTCCGATTGAAACTATGCAGAACCGTTTCTGTAAAAATATTCTTGGAGTGCACCGAAATTCCAGTAATATAGCAAGTAAAGCAGAGCTTGGAGTGTTCCCGGTAGATTTAGATGTGTCAATCCGCATAGTTAAGTATTGGTTGCGCCTCAGACAACTCGATCCTTTGACTCATCCTTTACAAGTAGATGCTCTATTGTATCAACAGTCTTCCCAAGTGAATAGCAACAAGAAAAACTGGTTACAACATGTGAAAGATGTACTTGACAATAGCGGATACTCCTTTATCTGGAACGCCAACAATCTCGATCTAGACATACAACATATATGTACATTGTTAAGAAAAAGGCTGACCGACATTTACATTCAAAGTTTTCTTTATAAATTATCTATCGATGACAGTAAGTTAAGATTTTATAGGAATGTTAAAACAGAATACTCAATGGAAAAATATCTTTCCAACAAAGATTTTGAACAACGGTCAGCTGTGTGTAAGATACGAATAAGTGCACATCCACTAGAAATAGAAAAGGGTAGATATAAAAAGCTGCCCGCTCACGAGAGAATGTGTAAGTTTTGTACAATGAACGCAGTGGAAAATGAAATACATTTCCTTTGCCAATGCCCTCTATATGAGGCCGAAAGAAACGATTTATATAAAACAGCTTCCGTTAATTCTCCTAGCTTTCACCATTTGAATAGCTTACAAAAATCCATATCACTACTAAAATCAACAAACCCACTTACGATGAAAAACGTGGGTCTCTTCATTTTCCACTGCCTTCAAAAAAGAAGTCAAACCCAACCATAGTCAACCTTAGTTAACTTAGAACTTTGACAGTAGCCTAGATACCTATTTTTGATTCCCATGTATTCCCATGTACTTGTTTGTCTGCAATTAGCCTTCGGGCATGAACTTGCAATAAAGTTATTCCATATTATTCCAATATTATAAAATAAATGCGTTTCTATCTACCTACCTGATAAATGTGTTTCTATCTACCAACATGTTGATTATGAAACTTAGTGCATTTGCTTTGTAAAATGTAACATGTTAGAAATTTAGATATTTGTTTTTCAACTGTCGGACCAACCTTCAACAAATCCTTTTTAACAAATGCGGGTCTTTCTACCACATGTAACAAAATGTGGGCGTTCCCTCTGTTTGCGTTTAACTGAGAAGTATGATCAACCTAATTGACAGCCCTATCTAGAATTTGCTCTGTAGTCAGCATTTCTGAACTTCTTCGCAACATGCCAAATTTAAAAAGAATCACAGTTCTATAAAATATTTCTGAAATTATATAAATGCGTGTCTTTTTTACCATATGTTTTAAAAAGTGGGCGTTCCCTGTTTTTCATTAGAGTGAGAAGTATGATCACTCTAGACAGGATAGGCCTGGAGCAAGAGACGCGAACAATACGAGCCCGCATAGACAGACAAAGGGGGTTGAGATCTTTTGTCAGCGTGGCGTGGTCATTACATGGTCTGGCGATCCAGTCTGTATCCCGTTAACGATTGTAGAACCCCAGGAATCGCTATAGGCAGGGCGTCTGTTCATTAAAGTCCCCAAGTCAAGCAGAAGAAATAGTATAATGATCCCAAGTCATGCAACACACCACCCTCCCACTGTGCAGCTGTTTCTTGCACGTTTGATAAAACCGACGCTACTCATAAAATAGTCGTGTTTTGAAAATTCAAACTTATTTACGATCAAAGAAAATGACTATCATTAAGCTGATACAATATTAACGATAAGTTCGACAAAACTAAAAAAAACAATCATCGTGAGACTTCATCAAATTTGAAAAGAAAACAGATGGGAAAATTTCTAAAAGTAGACAGATGATTTCTAATGTTCACAAACTTTTATGATTTTCTTAAGATTTCTCGGCTTCTGTATCTAGAGATGACTCATACCCAGTCAAGGGGGCGTATCCCCTCTTAAGAAAAAAAACTACCCAGGCCCAACGCGACGCTGATCAGACAATGGAGTTTTAAACCCCTGACCTCCAAGCCACGTCACAAACGCCATAATTCTTGATTAACACAAAAGGCGTACTGTCGGACCGGTTTGTGGGAGAGTCTGCCCTCGGGACATACCTATGAAGCAGAGCTAGCTACGTGACTCGAAAGATGAAGGACTCAACGGTGGGAAAGTTAACTCGAAGATTATACAAAGGAACGCTAACTGCGCTATTAGATAGGAATTTCCCCCCTAAGGCAAGGTAGTCAAGAACACAGAATGACAGCTAACTACTATCTACAAAACACCTGAAATGTTTATAATGCGCGAAAAATGTCAGCAATGTTAGCTTGTCTGTTACTATTGGCATCACATTTGCTTTGCCAAAAGTTAAAAAAGCTATCAAAGTTTTGCCCTAGATGAACAGAACCAGTGCTCTTTTTATGCAACTACGGAAATTAGAAGTCAAATAAAATCAAGGTAAAAATACATTAGCTCACACAATGACAACGATACGCCATCTAAGAAAAAAATTACCAAACCACCTGGCTAGTTAGCCTCGGTTTGAGTCCTGAAGAGGTAATTCGAGATGACCCTTCGTCGTGATTTTGAGGCTATAAGATAAACCATAGGCAAATATATATCTAGCTCACACTATGACAATGATAAACCATCCACGAATAAAGTTACCATACTGCCAGTCTATATAGCCTCGGCTTGTGTCGTCTATAGGCTGGAGAGCTAATTGGAGCTGTTAATTGAAGCTCTCGCCATGATATGATTTTTTATCTACAAATAAAGCAGTTAGAAAACTGTCTTTCTACATAGTCTCGGTATGTGTCCTCTTTAAGCTGGAGAGGGAACTCTAGATAAACCTCCGTCTTGACTTTGAGGCTATAAGATGAAATCGAGGTAAAGATATATCACAGCCATCCACTGTCAACATAATAAAGTTACCAAACTGGCTTTCTACATAGTCTCGGTTTGTATCCTCCTTAGGCTGGAGAGGGAGATGGACATGCGTGCTGACTTGGAGGCCGACATCAACGCCCTGAAGAGGGAGATGGACGAGGCTAACATGGCCAAGGTCGATCTGGAGGGCCAGATTGAGGGCGCCAAGAGCGAACTGGAGTTCATGAAGTCTGTTCATGAGCAGGTGGGTTATTGCTGTGACGTAATTTGAAACATTATAGAGCATTACGTTAAACATTTGATATAGCAACATTCAATATGACATGCAGTCAGAAACACCCACAGAAAGAGAGAGAGAGGGGGGGAGATATCTAGAGAGAGGAAGAGAGAGAGGGTGAAACAATACTTCACACCCTACGATTTGCGTCGCTCCATCCATCTATCCATCCCCTAAAACATTATTCCTTTTACCTCACTCGCCCACTTTTCGGTCCTTACGTTCATTCACTCATTCATCCTATCCATCAATAGATGTAAGAACTATCCATTAATTCACTAGTTTCTTCGTTCATTCATGCATTCATTCATGCACTTTCGTTCATTCATTCATTCATCCATTCCCTCACTCGCTCACTCGCTCATTTATTTATTCACAGGAAGTGAAGGATCTGCGTGACAGGATCGGCGCTGGCGGGACGATGGACATCCAGATGGGCCAGGGCAGCTCGCAGGACCTGGTGGCCGCCCTGAAGGCCATCCGTGAGGAGTACGAGGAGATCGCCAGGAAGAACAAGGAGGACGTCGAGAGGCAGTTCGAGAAGAAGGTACTCATTTATCTCTTCACGACGCTTAAGAAACTCTTAATCTTTTCTTGAAACATATATTTGAAAAGCCTTACATGTTATTTGCAGCTGCAATCTGTGAAAATGTGCAGCCACACTAAACTGCATTATATATGTCGTTTCTACATCCAATGCAATACAATGCATATCTAAGACCAAGGAGGTTTAATATATACAATGTATATCTAAGACTTGTAATCTTTAGCATTATCTAAGCCATGCCTCCATTCATCCATGTGAACACCACGGCAGTCGGTTGAAGTCGGATGTCTGGCAGTCCATAGTAGCTCAATTCATATATAAGTAAAAGAACTGTCAAGGATGTCCCTATAGCTAAACTGTTAACGGCCTCACAGTTGAGCTCCTGGATCTAACGAGTAATGGCAGCTGGCAGACCCCGGTTCAAATCCTGGGACAGGACATCTCGGTTGGGGCTGAACCTGTCTTTCGAAAGGAACGTAAAGTGGGGGTCCCTTGTTTGAGGAAGTGCTAAGAGAACGTCAAAGAGGAAGGACTACCAACCCCTCAATATAAAGAATACATATCCAGCTACAGAAACAGCAAGGAAACTTGCTGACCTACAGAGTGCCACTAGGCACTACAAGGTGAACAACAGTAACAACAAAACATAGGCCATCCTTACTCTTAAGACGCTTTAATCTTATCTTGTCCTTATGTGACGCACAGGCAGAGACTGTGAAGCAGGAGGCGTCACAGAACGTCGAGGCGGCTTCCATGGCGAAGTCTGAGGTGAAGGAGATGAAGAGCCAGGTGCAGGGACTGATGGCCGAGCTGGAGGCACTCAAGGCTATGGTAGGTTCATGCCTTGACACAATTAGCAGTTCGACCAATGAAAGCGTGGCAATTAGCGCTTCGACCAATGAGAGAGTGGCTGCATTTCCATGATATATTTGAATCTTTATCGTTTGATTTTGCATGGGGCATTTTGACGGATGTGCCCGGGGCTAAGAGATCGGTCTATTGTATCCAACACAGATGAACTTTAGCTAACACTGACAAACCTTTCTTTGCACATAGCAACGCTCACTTGAGGAGCAGATCGCCGAAGCCGAGCGCAACAACGCCGAGGCTCTGGAGAGCAAGCAGATGATCCTCGAGCAGCTCAAGCAGGAGATCGCCCGTCTGAAGGGAGAGATGTCCGCTACCCTCAAGAGTTACAACGACATGATGAAGACCAAGTTGGCTCTGGAGGAAGAGATCGGCATCTACAACAACCTCCTGCAAGGCGAGGAAGGCCGGTAGGTGGACACACACACACACACACACACACGCCTCAGTTCAAATGACAATCAGGCTCGCTCCATACGCGCCGCCAAAAAGCTGCCCTCCGAAGACTTTCTTAGCACTTCTAATAACTCATTTTCGAAAAGCTGGTATAATGGAATGATACAGACTCCCAGCATTAAGATATTGCAGGCGGTACTGGTATCTATTATTGGAAGCATGCTGTGGCACTTCTTTTTACATTATTGGTACTTTTAAGCAAGAAAAATCGGTTCTATACATGAATTTCCTCTCAGTTCTTGGTTTATGCAGTGCAAATTCTTTGACTTTCTGGTTTTCTATTGTATCTCATCTATTTTCGTTCTTGATGTTTATTGTGCATTGATTCTACTCTATGTTTAAATCTTTGCGGTGCCTTTCCATTGCAGGATATCTATATGCATCTGCAAAGCATTAATCATATAAACCTTCATTATGCCTCGTTACGTTTAGTTTCTCTAGCATTGGCGAGTGATATACATCTACATCGAGCCGCAGGTGTGTGTGAAAAGTCGCTTTGAAATTTATCATAACTGCATTAATTTCACTCACTTTACACTTACCATGAATTTTGCCGTGGTGTGGGACCATGAGAAATCAGACCTCCCCCCTCCCCAACAATATGTGTTTTTTTTTAGATATTTTCTTTCGTATTTCAGTTTCGACGAGAAATGAGAAATCTTCCGTCAAGATGGCGGCTGCTCGACGCCACAAGATGGCGGACCGGCCAAACAAAATACCCCGGATGAAAGGAGCCAATCGCAGTAGAGCATCACCCTCTCATCTCATCTCAGCAAATATTCACATTCTTTCACAGTGTACGTCTTTTCTTAACGATCTCGTAGTACTTAAAACACTCGTTCTTTTAAACATTTAGATCTCTTTTTGAAATAAATGATGCGTTTGTCTTTGGAACGGTTTAATGCAAAAAAAGAAAGAATGTAGAGCGTCGTTTTCAGATCAAAGGTCATTGAATGTAGCTGACTAAAAAAAGCGAACAGACCGGTTAATGGCATAGTAACTGGCCGTTGCCATGTAATTTTGAATCGGTATAAATGTCGTTGGATGGGCGTGGTACGATCTTTAACGGGGTTGAGCCCGGAGCGAAGCGTTTGTGTTTGACAGTAGAAAGACTTGTGATATGTGTTATCATTTGCAACTTTTAATTCTTGGTGCTTCTTCTTGCGAATAAATTGGCCTCCTTTTCACGAAAACGTCATGCTTAGAACATTCCTTTGTTTGTCTGTATTTTGTTTTAACATTACTTCACAGTACACTTAAAACCAACGACTCGAAAAGGTATGGCAATTATGCAGACGCCTCTTTAAATCTAGGTCAGATTTTAACCCTCCTTGGTCAGACACTTGAAGAACTTCAAAGGGGACTGCTTTTCATTCAAGATGATACAGCTGAATACAGTGTGTACTTAGGATGTTTACATGTACGGGACGTAGACAGTGAATACAACAACAAGATACCAAGCCAGCATGCCAGGCCAAGCTAAGCCCCTCCCCCATTCCCACGACCCGTGGGTTCCGGGGTATAACATTACCAGTTAATTGTTACCCTGTATACGTGTGGTTACGGTCAGCTAGAACATGTAATTCCAAAAGTGTTATGCAGATGGAGTAGTGAGTGATGCATTGCCTTATTCATGAGAACTCAAGCATACACTTTGGTCAACATTTAGTCCTAGAAAGTCATATAGGATCCTTTTTTTTCTTCACGGGGTTTTCTACGAAAATAAATGTCTGTGCTGTATTTTTCCCCCTTTTTGTAAGAGATATGTCGGGTTGTGTTATCGTAGGAATTAAGGGTAGCTATTTCGTGGTACCGCCTCTTGCCATTCTGACCAATCGCGTGGAAGAATTCGGGGGATTGTAATCAACAACAAACAAGGAACAAAAAGGTACTTATAGTGCCGACATCGCGTGCTCCGTCCCACAAATCCCCCCACGATTCCAGTCGAGTCCTCCGCTGTTGTACCGCCGTGTTTCAAGATCTAGATACCCAGTCAAGATGAGCTTCTCCTATACGTCTTCAAGCGGTGGCGGTGGCGGGATGGCTAACATCAAGCTCGGGCAAGGAGGCGTCTTCTCCCAAGTGGCGTCCAGCGGGGGTAGCGGTACTCTCCGTTCTTCGTGGAGTCTCGGCGGGCGGACCAGCATGGGCGGCGGCGGCCTGAACGCTTCCTCCGGCGCGCTGGTCCCAGTACGCTCGTCGACGACGTACACCTCGTACAGCTATGGCGGCGGCCCTAGCGTTAGCAGCAACGTCAACTTCAACGCCACCGAGAAAGTTGAGATGCAGGGGCTAAACGATCGTCTCGGCCGCTACATCGCTAAAGTCCGCTCGCTGGAGGAAGCCAACCGCCAGCTACAGATCCAGATCAATGAAGCGTCCAAGGACCAGGTAGAGGACGACGGCATCGACTGGGCGGCGGAGCTAACGGCGGCTCGGGAGGCTCTCCTCGCCGCCAACCTCGACCGGGCCCGCGTGGAGATCGCCAGGGACTCGAGACTGCTGGAGGTGAACCAGTGGAGGGAGAAGTGAGTTGATCTTAACGTAAATGTAGATGTGTTGGAGGGAAAGTGCACAAAAAGACGCCAGGTTTAAGTTCTCCTTCTGAAACTTATAGTAACGGTTCCAAGTGAAAGATAAGATTGTAAGAATGTGTCAAATGGATAGACGGATGGATGGATGGATGGAAGGATGGATGGATGGAATTAAGGATGGATGGATGGATGGATAGATTAATGGTGGATGCATCTCATTGATGGATACACGGATGAATGATTCGTGATGGCAAATTTACGATTAAAAGAAAGATCAAAATAAGATAACTTTTTACTAAATGTCAACTTGTAGCTCCACTAAGCATTCATCAACCGAGGCAACTTAATAACCGCTATTTCTAAAATGCAGAGGGTTATTTCTGAGTCTTTCTAAAGACTTCAAAATATAAAAAAATCCTCGTATTTGGCTGAACAGTACAACCTATCAGCAAAACAACGCTTGAGACATGCCAGCGTATTTCTACCATCTACATATTTCATCCCTGTCGAACAAAGTGAAATGTTAAGTTTATCTGACTCATCTCTGTATTCCAACTCTTTATCAAGAAGATGATCCAAAGTTGTTACAGTACGCTACACTCCGACGTCTTTCTTAGAGTAGAAGCTAGGGTAAAGATTGGTTAAAAGTCTTTAAGATGCTGGTGACCTAGGGGCCAAGAGGACACATCCATCACTTCAAGATTTCAAAGAAAGTATCGCATTGCTTCTTGGGATACAAACATCCGCATCATTCAATACGCCCAACCCCCTGCCTAACCCAAGGTCAAATAAAGAATCCATGTGAACTTTATGTCTGTGAAATCCGTGCCCCCTACGCTAATCCCCTGTTACGGCACGAAACCTTGTACATTCCATTTATCAAACCTTGAATGGTATTCATGTATGTCGAATCTAATTCAAGGAACCCAGACACTGAGACAGTTCCTCCTACGTATCAGCTATGGTCCAAGAACCGCAAGATCTAGAGATACGGTCTCCTGTAACACGCATAGTGTACGAAATTTCTTTCCCTGATAGTCCCACATGTTCTGCAATCACCCTAGCTACTTTCGCAGACTTATGGGTGCGCCAACGTAATTTTTTTGGGAGAGCGCTGTGATTGGCGACTTACAACATGGGCATGGGGTTCTCTAAATGCTGGATGAGACAGTTTTCGCGGTAACTCTCAGCATTTAGAAAACCTCAGACCCATGTTGAAAATCGCGATTTAGTGGCTCTACCAAAAATGTAAGTAGCAGACCCAGGTTCGAATCGGGGAGGGGGATCCTGATAGGACCGTCTTTCGAAAGAGGCGTAAAAATGGAGGTCTTGTGTTCGAACACGTTGCAACAGCCTTGTTACTTACTGAGTAGATGGGTACCTACTGGCTGTGCTAATACAACAAGGTGAATAAAAATAACATTAGATTAAACGCTGGCGGTCCTAGAAGTTTGCGTAAAAGGCTACAAGTACCCGTCGTTTGTACAGTACAGACAACACAGCCCGGTCCTATGACACCCTCATTAGTATGCATAGCGAGGAAACTTTAACAACAAATTACAAAGGACATGTTGTATGAAAAACTAGACAGAGCTTGCTGACGGACGACCCCGTATCGCGACCTCTGACATTTCCATTGACGCATGGCTCATGAATATTTAAAGCACAAACACACGCCGTCATCCTTGGAGAGAGGCAGACATTTTGGAACAATGGAGAGGTCGACCCGTCCACAATGACAAACTTTCATCACCAAATAAACGGATTTCGTAAATTCCACGAATGTTAATCAGCATACACATTACTCATGGGAACATGCTTTGTGTTTAGTATGAAAAAGATATAAACTTTGAAAATGATGCAACATGTCAAACTAACAAATAAAATCGTTTAAAACTGAGAGGGAAAGATTAAGAATGCGGAGTTTGGTATTCTGGCCAGTCCACTAGACGGCAATGGCTGAGCGAATGTACGGTGACAAAAATTAGATTTTTGTGACCCTTGATTCCATAATTGGAATATGGTTCTACATCTAAAAGTATAATTTAAAAGACAACAAAACACTCAAAACGTAAAAACAATTCTTTCTTCTTCAATGAAATTCCCTGAGTGATCTTTAAAATTTTTCGTCGCCCAGTGGTCGCAGCAAGGTTGCCACCCTAGTTGAAGGCGGGTGTTACCGACTTGGTGGCCACGTATACATGGCGTGACACCCTACAGGAATCCGACATTACCGGTTTTATCTTAACGTGCGTATGTGACTGAATAGGGATTTACAGGGACCAGGGGGCGTGGCGACAACTCAAGGTGTCACTTAAAATATTAATGAGGTTTTGATAGCAAGCTTTGTTCGGTACTCAAGGTTTACCGTAAAAGGTCATATTGATGCAATGCCCGGACTCAAATTATCACCGTAAAGCCTCATATTTGTTGAAAGCAAATATTTGTTTTGTTGTTTCAATATGGATAGTGTTATACTTGTAAACGTTATTCAAATCTAAAGTTGACCAGTTGACAACGTAGAAGGATTTTTCAAAAATAATAATGTAGTCATACTGTCAGATTATTTCGATTTCAATGTACTTGTAAGATAAGACGGTATTTCCTCAACACATCATAACTTTTTTAATAACACCGACAAACTGCCATATCGTATCGACGTAACGCTAAATAGATATCATAATGATTCTATTAATCAATAACCTTCTCGGCTAAGGTAATGAAAATTTGCAATAAATTCGCCCCAGACTGGTGATCTAGTACAACGTAAAGCGTTGAGAGATGTGTTTGTGTTTTCTTTCCAAAAGACAGTTAAATCGAACTGTTTCTACGTATTTGCAAGGGGGTAGGGTGTATTTGTAGATATATTTGATACGTACATCTACATGATACTACACCTAGTATATGTATGCTACATATAATTATGTGGATTTGTAGGATCGAGGGCGAGATCGAAAAGAGAGCTGTACTGGAAGATGAGCTCAACATGCTGAAAAGGGTAAGAAATTTAACTATGACTTAAGTCATAATACACAAAGAATTTATAGTTCCATATGTTAACAAAACAACGGCATGGTTCCATCACAAGTCAGGTACTGCAAAATGAATATGAATCCAAAGTGGGATTCTTCAAAATATATGCGTGTATATTCTTACAATTAAATCAACGAGGCTGTAATATCTGCTCAATACAAATTCCATAAAATACCCCTACCGACTTGAAACCATCTTTTCACCGTTTAAGTCTCAGTTGTATGCTAATGCCGTTCTATATCTGGCCAAGTAAATGAAACTTATATATGTATGTATGTTACATATTGTGCCTATAATTGCATTGGGAATGCTTTGATGAGATATCAAAATGATATGTTGAAGAAATGAAATAAAATCAATTGATTCAGTTTTTTTGTTCTCGTTCCCATGCCTGTTTATCTCCTCTCGTCCCCAGGAGCAGGAGGAGCTGGCTATGGAGAAGGTTGACCTTGAGGGTCAGATCGAGGGCGCGCAGGGCGAGTTGGACTTCATAAAACAGATCCACAAGCAGGAGGTGGCCGAGCTGAAGGAACGCATCAAGGCGTCTGGGAACATCGAGATAGAGTCGAGGTAAGACGATCCTGACTGCCCATCACAATTAGCAGTTCAACCAATGATGGCATGTCTATAAGCTGTTCGACCAATGAGAGAGTGGCTACATGTCCGTCATCTTTATGATACATTTACAACTTTATGTTTTTATTTTGCATTGCTACCTTTTGACGGAGGTGGGCAGGGCTATGGGATCGGTCTATTTGCATGGCTCCATTACTTGAAATCAAAAGATCTCATTCCTCCATGAAATATTTCTGCATTGTGAATTTCTTTTTAATTCATTATTGCTAATTTCTCGCTGATACTGTCTAATGAATTTTCCAATTGGCTATCATAAGGCAGCATGCATGCGTATAGCAGGAACTTAAAAACAGGAAATGAGATGGCTTATTCTTGGACCTTTCCAGGACTTTTGACCTAACTTCCTGTCAGTGTTGTCCCAACGTGTCTAGTATGAGAATGAAGTGTGGAAACTTAGACAGACAAATAAAAACGGCAAAAACAATACCTCCCGTGAACTTAGAAATACAGTTGTGGTTACTTGAATCTGGATGGCGATTTCCCAATTCTATCTCACACCTATTCCAGGTAAAACGCCGACCATGAATTCATCCACGAATATTTTCATGCATTCTGTAGCAAATATTACATCATTAATTTCAATAACAAGTATCAACCCTTTAACAAATATGGTTTTGTTAGTGTAGTAACGGTGCAAGTCGCTTTAGTTAGATGCTGATGAAAGGTGTGTAGACGTACGAATTTCCAATGTTTATGTTCTATCGTCCTGTAGGATGGAGACAGTTGACCTGAATGCTGCGCTGAAGGCGATCCGTGAGCAGTATGAGGAGATAGCCCGCCGGAACCGAGCTGATGTGGAGAAGTCCTTCCAGGACAAGGTACCATCAACAAAACGTCTTAAGTCTTGTCATTTCTAACTGTTTTCTTCCTTTTTTGACATAGAGAATTAAACTGTTGCACACGAAAAGTCTTTGAAGGTTGGTGAGAAGATGTCAGAAGGCATCCGCCATCTTATTTCAGTTTTGACGTGTAGTCACGTTACCTGGGAGCCAATGGTCACACGGATCACGTGACATGAGGGTTTGTAGATAGACGGGGATAGACAGTTGGGGCCTTGGTCTCGATTCAAAGATGGGGAGCATAAATGCTTTCTTGAAAAAGTACCATATGCTAGTTTTGCTTTGTCTTGTTTCTCATGCTAATTCTTGCCCCAAAACTCCAGGTTTCCGCAGTGAAGGTTGAGCAGGCGCAGAGTAACGAAGCCCTGACTCTGGTCAAGTCGGAGATTAACGAAATCCGCCGAACTCTGACGGGACTGCAAGCCGAGCTGGAGGCTCTTAAGGCCCAGGTATGTAGTACTGCTCATGTTGATGCACGGGGAATTCGTTTTCATTGATTATGAATGTCTTTCAATTTTCTCCAAGGACAAAGACTCTAAGAAAAATTATTCAGTGACACACCATAGAGAAGTACAGAAGTACATCTACTACTAAACATAATTCCACCACCCTGAAAAGTTACGTCCAAACAGATCGATCTCCAACCCAACGTCCCCCAGTATAATGACAAGTAAAATGTGTTCTGGCTCTTATAAGCCAGGTGCAAAGTGCTCAGGAACTGGCTAGATACAAATACAACGTTGTACATTTTGTCCCTAACTTCCACTACAGCAAGCCGCCATCTTGGATTCCATCGCCAGCGCTGAGCGGGACACCGCCTTAGCCATGGAGGCTAAGATGGAGATCATCTCCAGCCTGACCGGCGAGGTGTCCCGTCTCAAGAACGACATGGAGCGCGTCTTGAAGGAGTACCAGGACCTCATGAACACCAAGCTGGCTCTGGAGGCCGAGATCAACCAGTACAACAGTCTGCTGTCTGGGGAAGAGACCAGGTGAGGGTTGGAGAACTTATCGCTTCGTCTGAATCAAGATTGTAATAGTGTAACACATTGTAATTGTGTAATAGTGTAACAGTGTAACACATAAAGTAATACATACGGAAACTCAACCAAGACATCACCTTCCTGTATAGAGAAGTAAAGTACTATAATTTAGGACGGGGAAAAAAGCCTGAGAATCAATGTATGCAGACTGACACAGTCTTCAGAAGTACTGAAACGATGACTTTCAAGATCATAATGTCTAATAGAGATTGGCGTTCACCTATCGTATATATCCACGCAACTATTTGCAATCAAGTCTTGGCCAGAAACATCCACTAAAATAAATGTTTTTATTGAAAAAAATATTGTAGATAGTAGTTTTTGTTCAAACTTTGTTTCGTACTCACAGGATGACTCAGTTCAGTGCCTAGAGTATCTTCGTGATGAAGAGTCGTGTTGAAGGTAAGAAAACTATATCACACAAACTTCTTTTGCTTTTCATAAGTTTAAAAGCTCATTAGAGATATAATTGATTTGATTTGATACAGTATTTCACAATGGACTCAGATTTAACCAATATTTCTATTTTTGTCCCTCCAGCCTGACAGCATGTGACGTCACAGCAAGGCCCCGGCAGTGACCTAAAGAAAAGTAATCGCTTTAAATGTAGTGTAAACAAAGTAGTCAAACCAAAAGCACAAGCAAAAGCTTCTTCTTCGCTCTTATAAGGTGTTTCTGGGCTTTAAGGTTGTTTTTTTTGGGTGAATGGCTGAATAAAAGATTTCGTCAAACTGAAACATTTGTGTATGTCATTGCTGTAGTGAATATATGGATATGAATTTGGTACAGATACATACTTTACAACCAATACATTTGAAGCAAAAGTTCTGATTAAAATATCTTTGAACTTAACATGAAATGGAACAGTTAAGGTGCCAGAGTTCTCAAAATAAAACTACATGGACAAAACTTCTATCAATAAGCTATGTATACCGACACAAATATTTGTAACATAAAAGTGGCTCTGCTCATTTTAATCGTATCATTCAGACAAACGGCAAGATCACGTGATGATCTCGTGATAACCACATGATAATCGCGCGATTTCACGTGATGATCACGTGATGACTTCTGGCCGTATGATATGTACAGTTTTCTCTTCGTACCATGGCATCCACATTTCAGAGTCTTTCGAATCGTCTAGACAAAGGCCTCGTTATCTTAACTCCTTCTGCCCCAGATGATCATCTTAGAAAGTACATTACTTGAGCACAATTTGAGTGTTATCATTAAGAAGTGCATTCAAGTAGAAGAAGAAGAAACGTTTACTTCGTTATATGAAACATGGAGGGTTCATTTGTTGGCATCTATGTGAAACAAAAGCCTTCGGTATGTATCTGTATCTATATAGCCGGTATAACCGCCATTAGCGTAACACACCAGCTTACGAAATTACATAACTTGAGCACAATTTGAGTGTTATCAAATGAAACACTTTTGAGTGTGTTATGTGATTCATGGAGACGTATTTTTTTGGCGCCTACGTTAAACAAAAGCTTTTGGTCATTTTGGGAATTACATTACTTTTAAATTAGCACAATTTGAGTGTTATCATTATGAAACACCTTTGAGTGAAGAAGACAAGTTTATTCTGTCATATGACTCCATGAAGACGTATTTTGTTGGCGTCTTTGTGAAACAAAAGCCTGTAGTCATCTTGTCTACAGTATTTTAATGACGCAACCACTTTTTGACCCAAATGCTCATCTCAGAAATTACATCACTTACGCACAATTTGAGTGTCATCATTAAGATGGACTTTAGAGCGGATAAAGAAGCTATAATATGACCCATGAACAGCCCTTTTGTTGGTTTTCACGGGAAACAAAAGGATGCGGTCATTTTGTCTCACTTCTTAAGACACTGATCTGTCTGACCTACATTTTCATCTAAAAGATTACATTATTTCAGCACAATTTGAGTGTCATCATTTAGAAGTAGAAAAAGGAGCGTTTATATTAAGTCCGTCAGATACTGCATAACAAGTCCCTTCGTCTAGGTGAAACAGCAGCATGTGGTCATTTTGTCTACATTCTTAAGACATTGCCCTAATGACGCAAGCTCTTTTTGACCCAAATCTTAGAAATTACATTACTTGAGCATAATTTGAGCGTCATCATTAAGAAGGACTTTCGAGCGGAAAAAGAAGGTATGATATAACCCATGAAAAGCCCCATTGTTGGCGTCTATTGCAAACAAAAGATTGTGGTCATTTTGTCTAACACTTATCTGTCTTTCAGACGCAAATGCTCATCACAAAAAGTATATTACTCCAGCACAATTTAAGTGGCATTATATAGAGTAAAAAAGAGATGCGTTTTGTCTGTCAGATTATACATGTACATTTTGTAAAGTTATTTTGTTGTCGTTTATGTGAGATAAAAGCCTGTGGTTATTATTAGTCTCTACCAGTTTAACTACGTCAGGGTTTCATTTGCAGGCTCCCTAAACGGGCAAAATGTGATCTTCACTGTGGACTGACTCTACTGGCTAATTATTTCTTTTTCTGCTGAATTCTACGATTCATACGCCCGTAAGAGGGCCTGGTGGAGGCTAGGTTATTATATCTATCTTCTCAGTTCACTGGTCTGTCTTTTTACCAAAATGCGCATCTCGAAAATAACACTACGTCAGCACAATTTGAGTGTCATCATTTAGAAATAGAAACAAAACATTTAGTCCGTCAGAGTAAACATGAAAAGTCATTTTTTGGCGTCTACGAGAAAAACAAATTGGCCTACATTTCCTGACACTGACTTGCCTTTTTTATCCAAATGCTCATCTCAAAAATTACATTACGTGAGCACAATTTGAGTGTTACCATTTAGAAACAAAAAAGGGTTTAGTACGTCAAATTATAAATAAAAAGTCAATTTCCTGACGTCTATGTAAAACAAAAGCCTGTGGTCATTTTTAATCTCCAAGCAGATCTATAGGTTGCATAAAGACCGTATCAAACTGGCAGAGGAAGTACGTTTCGCAACCCTTGGATTGCATTACAACCTCCTTCTTCCAGTTGGATACGGTCTTTGCAATCCATTGGGTCTGGTTGGAGACTAGTCATTTTGTCTACCCTCCCAAGACAGTACCCTAATTACTCAAAACGGCTTTGATAAATATATCTACGTTCATCTTCTCAGAAGCCACAGGTGCGAACAATTATCACCTGTCGGGATTTCTTCTTAAGACGGTCACTTTTTTTGCATTCTTTCAATGACCCGTAATGACCTTACGACCAAGGATCCATTGTTAGGGGTTATTGACCTCACTGCCCATGTAGTCCCTATTATTTTCACAGGTGTGTAATTGTCACCTGTCTAGATATCCTTAAGGTTAAAATGTCCCTTTGAAACCTTTCACTGACCCGTGATGACCATCTTTTTGATTGAGCAAACTGTTCTTAAATTCTCTCCAAGCCTCTTTTCTTCCCATGCAATGACCTTCATTCATCATGCGTCTTTGACAGGAAGGTCAGATTATAAGATCGTTATCTTGGGAAGTTATTTGTAAAGATTGTTTAAAGATCCTACATCTAGGACAACTGTCCCCTTGGGGTTAATTACCAGGTGATACAATGGGTCGCTTCATTGCTAATGAGAGATTCGGACGGTTTCGACTCGCTGAATAAATTTGCCCTGTGGTCACAGAGGAATATTCCGAATTTAGGTTAAGTCCCTGTCACACATAGCCGACCATGGTCTCCCGACCTTCTCCATACTATGGTTGGGAGCTAGTCGTGAACAAGGTCGTGAGTGGTTGGGAGTTGGCCTGCGAGGTTGCCTGCTGGTCTTTAAAAGTAGTCTGCAACACATGACTATGAATCTCAATAAAGCAAACTCTGGAAAGTCATATTATTCGTAAATGCCATCAATAAAGTGAACTAGAGCTAGAATAGGATAGATTCCAGGCTATTCCCAACCCCGCGCCGACCGTCCTTGGGAAGTGGTCGAGGGAAAAGTCGTAGGAAGGTCATCAATGTGTGGCAGGGGCTTAATTAAGACGTAATGTATCTAATAAACTTTAAAGAACATCAGAACCTACTATAAAAAGAAGCATTTAGAGCAGTTTTAACACCACCTCGGTGGTTGGTCTAAATTACAAGGGGCGTTTCGGACACCAGCTGGCTTTTCCATTGACCACATGTATGATCTAACAAAGTGAATAAATTTTTTTTGGTCAAAAATAATATGTATACGTGCAAACTATACATTGATTTCCATAACTCTTGCGCATATTCACGCTTATGGTATTCCTGTAGTCTTTATGCAACCCCCCCCCCCCATGGATTTTCTTTGTTATAACCAATTTCTTAAAACCCCATGCTGTCCAATTGATGAACCTTCTTGGAAGTCTTCAATGTGAATATGATTACACCTCGGTCCAGGTCGTCATAAAAGGTAAAGAAAACCCCTTTGGACTATTTCAATCTATCATTGACCCTTAATGACACCGTGGCCATCTTGCTCATCAAGCATAATATTGCGTACCTCTTTGATTACTATCTCCCTTACTGCAGCTAATCATTTTGCACATTAAGCTGCAAATCGTTAAAGGCGAGGCGATGTTTTTGTTGGCCCTAACATTTAAGAAGGGTTTAAAGATTGTTTGAAAGTTCTTCAAATGACTCTTGTAGCCTTAAGACTAACTGCCCAGGGTTATTATCTATCACTTTGAGGGATTCGGACGGATTACGGCACACAAAGGCCTTTTGTTCCGTGGGAATTGATTGATACTTAAAAAGGTGTTGCAATCGCTGGACCAGTAAATGCTTTTGTTTCATTGTCCTGTTCTAAATGACTGTTAACATTCAATGAACACTGTAAGATTGACCGTCAGGAAAAAAAATATTTGCAACCTATAAATATATTTTTGAGACAGCCCATCTTCTTGAATTCCTTTCATAAGATTTGAATCACACAATGTTACGACGTTTTGGAAACCCTTGACATTATTTGTTATTTTCCCCGTCTTTAGACAACCTTATCACTGAATGGAAGAATTCATAATGTTTTGTCAGAGCATCAAGGCATACTGAGATGCATACGTACATTGCTAAAACACACTTAAATAAATTCTTTGCATGGTAGAAAACATGAAAGAATCACTATTTAATGATGTAGTCTTGTCTTTCTTTTTCTTGCGAATCCCTCTTTCATCTGTCTTAAAGACCTTATTTTGGTCCCATGTCTAGATCTACTAAGCTTATAAGAAATGCGTTCCAAACGTCGCCATGGATGATGTTTTATCGTTTGCTGTCAAGCATGCATCGTCAAACTTTTAATCATCACGTCCCTTTCTTTACGCACATTTCTTAAACAATAGAGCGTCTTCTCGGAAGGCTCCGACTGTTACACCTGTACATCATACCACCTGTCAATCAAAGTAGTCTTAATACCAAATATGGCAATCCGCAAAAGCGTCCTTTTCTTTAAACCTTCAATTATATTATCTTTGACCCAAGCACACGCTGTATATTTGGATCCACATTTCAATATCTCTATTTTGTACTGTGTTCAATAGTTTTTGCCAAACATTGTACCGAGTACAATGGTTATGCAATAAAGTTTTTCTTCTATTGTATTAATGACGAAAATGTCATAAAATAGTCTGTCATATCTTTTAGCTACGCTGTAAACTTTCTGGTCACGAGAGAGAAAAAAATTAAGTTTTCATTCACGAAGTTTAACCGATGAAGGGGGCGTGGCTATAGGTGGGCGTGGTGAGAAAAGATGAAAATAACACATGATATTTAGTCCAAAATATGATACAGATTTCGCTACAACAAAATTCCGCTTTGAAGGATTTGAGGGGGTTATTCTATTCTGCCTACAGATATTTTGTTACGTGTCGGCCTTTTGAAGTCGAAAGATGAGACCAAAACTTGCCCGAAGGCTTGCGGTAGAATGACGGCGCCAGAGGGAAGGATTTTTAAAGAATTCGGACTTTCACTAATTTCACCACAAGTCGTTTGTTGACCTACTTCTTGTGAGACATCTATCGTAAAAAGAACGTATAGACCAAAGGGAGGTTAGGCATGCAGGTGATAGATAACATACGCACGGTAAATGTTACTCAAGCACCTGTGGATAGATTTTGTAACCGTTCAGACATTTCAGACAGTAGTATCCGCTGCAATTTCGTCAGTGACTTGTGACAGAGTTCTGGTTCACCAGGTTTGAGGCACACAAAAAAATATCATCGTCTTCATTTTATTTGCATATCTATCTATAGTTTTTGCTTAAGACCAGATATCTCGTCCAGTCACTGACGAAAGGTAGTGGATGTTATGCTTCGGTCCCATTACCGGGCAGCTTGTGAGAACGAAAAAATGATATAAAGACACTAAATGACACAAAGCGTAAAGGAATTACACCTTAACATATATCATGTATTTTCTTGATATGCATTTTTTATTTTGTCGTTTTCGCAAACAGCCCGGATTGGAAATGGGACCAAAGCATTACCTGAAACGTCTAAACAATTACAAAGTTTTCCAGTTGCTTGAGTAACTGTTACCTTGCTTGGTGTATACGGTATTCAAGCTCCATGTATTCATATACTTAACTTTATAATGTTAATAATATTCATTCAATCATTATAAGTGTATCTATATGCGTAGAAGACCATGAAAACGTCCCATACATGTGTTGTGTCAATAAATAATTTCTCATTATGATAGTTCAGTTCATGGGAAATAAAAACAATTAGTAAATAAGGTATTAATAAATCAGCACTTTGGGGAATACGTTGTACGCCATAAGGGAAGGGGAAAAGAAATATGGGGTATAGTTTTACAATAGGTAATTAGTAAAAGGGCTGAGAGAGTCTTTGACAGGTAGTTTATGCATGATGAATGTGATAGAGCGCGGTGGTCAGCGTTTTGTAGTCCGTTACTGTGGTTTACTGCACATAATTATGGTCACATAAACTTTAAGGCAGACTGAAAGGAACAATAGCGCTTACAGTTAAGTTCACTATGCAATCTATTGATAAATTCTTTCATAGCTACGTTACAGAGATCCTTATTCATCCATTCTGTCATTCAGTTATTCATCAACCCGTCCGTCCATCCATCCATCCATCCATCCATTCATCCATCCATCCAGCAAACCAACAAACCAACCAACCATTTCTCATACCCATATCTGTAGGCCTCGCAATGGCCTACAGATTTTTTCTTTCTTCTCTGAAATGGGCTTCCTTGGTTGCTTTAATTACATTCAAACAATGTAGCTTTTATTGCAAGGGTTATTATATTTGATTTATGTGAGCGTTTGGTTTCACGACCGTTTAAGGACCTTGTTATCTTTTACGGTAGACAATTACGGGAGTATTTAGGCACATTTCAATGTTTGAATATCTCTTACAACTGCTCTCTAATAAACTGCGCTATTGAGCGGGAAATGGTACTAAACTCTACTCTCACTGGTCATTCTATAATTAGTCTATTCATTAACTTTCTAACTCTATCTGCTTGTTTCTTTACCAGTTGAGTTTTACTTGAAGCATTTGGTCGCATTTTCTTTAGTGCAATCATTCTCGCTAAGATTAGATATTTTTGAAGACGTTTTCTTCGTTTCTGTATCTCTGTTTTCATATTTGGTGCTAGGACATTTCAAGGTGGGGGATTATTCGCAAGTAATCATTAAAGACCTTGAAAAAGTCACAAGAAAGAAAGAATCTCATGATAAATGAAGATGAATGGGTCGGAAGAGTTAGATTTAGAAGCAAATGACATTATCAAAAGAGAACGAAGAAAATAAATGAATAGTGAAGTATGAATGCGCAGATAATTAGAAACAAAGGACGGACGGAATGAAGAAGAGAAGGAATGAAGCGAGGAATGGATGAATGAATGAATGAACAAACAAATTATTGAATGATAAGCTAGGTACCATTTGCCCCTTTACTCCGAAGAGTTACTAAGTTGCTGAATACCCTTAACGATACATTTAGCACCATATTTTAATAGTCGTCAGACAACCAATCTTTTATCCAAAAAGTAGTTTAGCGTGGCTGACAAGACAGTAATGGGACATGGCTAAAAGGAAACCGGTCAATGGTCTCTTTGTTGCTAAACGGGTCCATGTCACACATAAGTTTTTTCAGAGTGTCACGCTTGAGGCTACAGTTATACAAAAAAAGAAGACACAATTGCAAGAGATTCAAAATAGCACACAAAAACGTTTCAACCCAATAATAGACTGAAAGTGATGTTCGTGTAGCTGAGGTCTTGGAGCTTTGTCCTACGGCAACTTGTGTCATGTGGACACTGGAAGAATACGACCTTTATGTACTATTTGTCCTTGCTTGAAGGAAAACACAAAAGGTCAACAAGATGGAGGACAACCTGACGGCAACGAAACGTAAATTACATTTGTAGAGCCTTTTGGTTCTGTTGCTGCTACTTTTAGATAAAACTGGGCTTTTGATCACCTTAGAAGAGGTGAAGATAAGAATAATTATTGAACTTAATTTATGAATTTGAATTGAAATATCGAATTTCATTGTTTGAGAAAAATGTCGCTTGTATTGTTCATCTCATCAAAAGTGGGCGTTACCCACCCATCATATTTTTTACAAATGATAAGCCCTGCCAATACTTATAAACTGTAAGAGAGTCAATATTACAAATGTACATATCTGAAAAAGTCTTTAAAACAATCATAACATATCTGCACATCTCTTGATTTGAACAGAATTATCCCCTTAAGAATCTGTTAAGCAGTCATTGGGAAAAATTAGGAGTGCAATTGTTTTGAAGTGATTAAATTGTTCTTATGATTAGTCTTTGTAACATACAATGTACACTGTATGTACAAGTGTCCCCGATATTGCGTGCGCCCAAATCTCTTAGTTTCATCCTTTGACCCAGATATAAAGATAGGATAGAATCGTTGGTATTGTCGTGTCGTGCTGATTTATAGAACTATCGCTATTGTTTTTGTCGTTAGGAGACAGCACGACAATCGTACGACTAGTCCTAAGATCGTCTTGCTTTGCGTTCTCAAGGAAGGTGGAAGAGTCGTAGTGGTGTCGTGTTTATTTGTAGAGATGTCTGTGTCATGGGTGTATTAGAATGGCTTCGGGACGGATCACGGTGTTTACGGGTCAACGAACAATGGAGTGATGCAGCTCGGTCCCCCTCGGGGTCTGCCAGGCAACCAACCAGAACAGGCCTTACAAACAGACCTGTTCCAGTCGTCGTAGTCGGCCCGTGAATTTAAATACCTGACGCGCAGGCTGTTTCTCCCGCCGGGTAAACCTGTTTTCTTACCTTGCGTTCTGACAGGTCGTTGGAAGCACCGAGTCCCCCCTTCGTGCTGACAGACTTTTGAAAGTGTACTTTCACAAGAGAACACCTTCCTCTGTCCCCCGATATGTCTACCTTTCTCCTCCACCAGCCCTATAAGGGTATGAAGGCGTCTGCCTCTTCCTCTAGCTCCTCTGGGGGAGGTTTTGGTGGCGGCCGAAGCGGCGGAAGTTCGTTCGGGGGTGGCGCTTCGTTCGGCGGCGGCGGCGGTGGAGGCTTCGGCGGCGGAGCAATGATGTCAGCTGGCGGCGGTGGCTTCGGCGGCGGTGGTGGAGGTTTCGGCGGCGGAGGCGGTGGCTTCGCCTCGACGACCCAAAGGAGAGGCGGCGGCGGCGGCGGGGGCTTTGGTGGCCGAGGAGGCGACGGGCTGGCCCGGTCCCGCGCAGGCTACGTCTACGGCGGAGGGATGAGCGTAGACGAGATGGAGGTCTCTCTCGGAGAATTGAGCCGTACTGGAGAGATCCGGGCCGGGGAGAAGAAAGAGCTCATGCAGCTCAACACCCGCCTGGCCAGCTTCCTCAGCAAGGTTCGGATGCTGGAAGAGCAGAACAGGATGCTACAGGGTCAAGTGGAAGTAAGTGTGTCTCTCACAGCAAATCTCGCATCCCGACTCTTCGGTGCAGGGTTCTAGTCCCGTCGATACACAAATACCATAACAAACGTGACTCTACAATAAATTACAACTCCAAAGACACAGTCTTGTAGCACATGAACTCAAGGCTATAGCTGTTGATCTGTAAACTTAAAAATTCGTCGAGAAATATGTTCAGATCTTCGACGTAGAACAGTCGCCAAAGTAAACATGGTAGCGGATTCGTAGAAGGTGTGAGGTACAAATAGTTTACCCCATGATTACAGCGTTTAACTCTTTACACAAAGCACCTGTTTGGCAGAAAGAGAGAGAGTGGTAGCTTTGATTTAAGGAGGGTAGAGTTTATTTAAGGTTTGACCCCGATTCTTCAAACGTCTTGTTGGCTCTCCACGCTCTACTTACAAGTTCAAGCACCCACTACGCGGTGTCGTCCCAAAATTTAGGACGAAGCAATAGTTACCTAGCAGTGGAAAGAATTAATGAAGAACGCAGTACATACACGCACTGGGTAATATCTAGTGTGAAATATTATAGACAAGCAAGGAGAAAGTGTAGGTATACTGCAAATTTCTATGAAGTTGTAGCTCATATTTCTTGGTGATTATTCTTCGTCGCGTACTGCAAATTTAGGCTATAGGACGAAGAAACAATCACATATCAGTGCATACATATATGGAAGGATATTTAGCTTGAAATTGTACAAAAGAATACAGGTATAAAGTACAAGTGTAAGACAAAAGTTGCAGTATATAATAATGTTTGATTCTCTTTCGTCGCAATAAGTACTAAACAAAAAACGGGTCCAAATTTAGGACGAAGAAACAGTTAGTTATACGTAACATTTGACGCAAATTCAAGACACGTATTCAGCGTAAACTATAACAAAACGATTGTTTGGAAGGCCTGGTTGTTGGCTAAACGTATGGAATTGCTGTGAAATTATGCTAAAATAGTAGATTTGATTTTTATTCGACACGAGCGCTACCAGACCGAAAACGCGCCCCGCCCCTTTTTTCACTGACAGCAAGAATATCTTCATAGTACGGTTAATTACTCACTAATACTTTCACTTGTCTAGCTCCTACCGTATTCAATATTTGAGAAATGGCAATAACAACACACACACATACATGATTTAAACAAGATGGTGGCAACGGTGTCTGTTTAGATCAACCAATATGATTGGGTAAAACCTCTCTCTATCGAGTAACAAAAGGGTTGCAATCCCCCAAGATATACTAGTAACCATCCGACCGCATTGGAATGAACATTTTTTTTGGTAGATACGTGACTTGGATTGCTGCAGAAAGCTATTTGAATGGTAGTTTTATATTTATGGCTTGTACAGCCAAACTTAGACAATTTTTCGTGTTTTGTTGCATGCGAAATTCGCCTTCGTGTTGTTACGCAAATTATTCCTACTTATCAGGATTATTAAACAGTTTTTATAACATAACCAAGCCTTATACCATATCGAAATTGATACCATCAAAGTAACAGATTATCTTGAGTTACAAAATAAAACAAAGTTTGAAGATAAGATCTTTTAATTTGTGGCTAACTTATCACTTCTACCATCTCAAAGCCCCATGATGTTTATTTTGTAACAGAGCGCGGAACATGTAAACGGCTACGCCTAATTTAACACTGAAGAGGGGTCTCAGGGGACTTAAAGAAAGTGAAAGTTTACACCTTAACACCTGCTTATACCTATCTGTGTTAAAACCACTTTCTACACAAATCTTCTTTGGTGGCCTGTGTTGATTCGCTATATTTTATAAAGTGCATGTAGATCTTCTTTAATTTGAGCAACATTTTAGATACAGTTTTAGATATGACGTGTACATTGCGATTGTTAAATGGAGTATATTTTTAGTCCCGTTTTTGTACACCTGTATTTAGATTCTATAAGACATCCTTGTTTATGTCATTTCATTATAAATTGGTTGGTTGAGATCGGTAAAATTATGAATTTATGAACGTTAGACATTGCCAACTGTTATCAAAATTATCCCCCTCATTGATATGAGAGCTTTATGATTCTTGATAATCTTGAAATATATCATCCTAATGATTACTAGTTATTGATTATATTGTCGCCATTGTTTTTCGTACAGCAGCAAACATTACTCAAACGTGTATTCTGCGACTGCGTGTGTGTAGGGGGGGGCAGTAATGTTAAAAAGTATTTTTCAACGGGAAGTTGCCCATTCTTTTTAGATTTTGAATTTGCATTTGGACAGAGACAAAGACAATGTGACAATTTACTCAAGTTTTATAACGTATTATAACTTATTTTAACAGTACAACATGCAGTAATCTTCATGATATAAAGGTAGTCCCATAGCCTTTTCGAGGCCCTGGGTTGTTGCTGTGAGCAAAATTGGTGCACGCTAATGTCGTAGAGGTTTAATACAGCAGGCACAAACAGTTAAATGATGATTTCAATGTCGTTGTCTCCAGATTCAGCAGGTTATATGATGATTTTGATAATTTTTTCTTTAATATTTCCAGTCGTCTGCCGGCGGTGGTGGAGGCGGCATAGTGTCCGAGCTGCCGGACATGTGGGAGCGAGAGATGCAGGCACTCCGGCAGCAACTGGAGGCACTGACCACCGAGAAGGCACGGCTGGACATCCAGGTGGACAACTACGAGGGCGAGATCAACCAGCTCAACAACAGGTCAGTACAGTTATTAATTTTCTTTCAGCTACTTTAATCTAAGAATGTTTATGATTCTATGTGTTTTGTACACTGGGTCCCGTTTAAGAACAACTCAACAGAGTAAAATGGGGTTACCCTACTGCTTAAAATTTCAATAAACAGATGAATGAATAAATCAAATGACCTCAGCATGAAGGTTCTATAACGTCCTCAAAAATTGTCGAGATAGATTTCTTCTATAACTTGCTTAAGTGAACGCTAGTCATTGAAATTTAGTCAACGGCTAAGATAGGCTACAAATTGAATTCAGATTATCAAAATATGCTTGTTGCATACCAAGTGTCAAGCTGCCCAGAGCTACAGCATTGCATTGGCTCAAAGTTCAAGGTAGAACTCTGTAGAAGTCATTATCCCGTATGACTTTGGACTGTGTAAAGAAATTTGTCAATCCACCAATGTCTTAGAAATTAGATAGGAGCATAGAATTCATTCATTCCAAGACAAAGACTAGAGGTTGTTCAATCGCATGAATTTGCATGAATCAAAACTCGCTAGCTGTTGTTGTAAGTTAACGTTTAGAATCAACAGCTCAGTAATTTTGTTTCCTACAAACTTGGCAGTTAGAAACAGTCATTTGCATACGAGAAAAACAAAAGTGTCATTTTGGCTGTTGTACATGTACATGACATGCAGACTGATTCATTGTCAAAGGTCATTTGTTGAAGGTCATTTGAGGCAGCCAAGAGGTCAAATTCTCCGATATGTATTGTTTTCTAGTTTTTCTTTAATTCACAGTTGATCATACAGATTGAAATATCATTGCCTCCACTATACATGAGATAATGGTACATGTATTGTTGTGATAGTTTGTAGAGAGAGATATAATGCAAGTTTATATTGTGTACGAAAAACATAATTTTGTTTCAAGATTTGTGTTAAACGTCTAGGTATTTGGAAAATTGTAGACTCCTTTTTGATATTAGTAAGGTAGAATCGTGCTCAATGAACAAAATCATATTTTTACCTTAAAAACTATATGATAATATATTACACTGAAATGCTATGTTTAAACATATAGACATTGTGTGCATGGAGTTACTTTCCATGTTGTATATGTATTACATGAGATGCATCACACTTCACTGCTGAATTAGATGTCTACAAGATGTCTCTACAAATGTTGACATGGTTTTGCTGACGTTGTCTTTACAAATGTTGACTAGACTGTAGCGGCGGGTCAAAAGGGGGCGTGGCACGCTTGTGGCGTATCCTTCTGTTGAGTGTACCAATCCAGAGCAAATGCAGCCGCAGAATGCCTACGCGTAGCTTGTTTCCTCCACCAAAAGAACATAATTCCAACCGTTCTCCAGCTGAGTATCGCTTGAAATTTACAACGACGTCCATGAATATGTGTGTCTTTTTGGAGAGCTGACCCAGAAAAAAGGACCATGCTCTTGAATACTAATGTGACCTATATGCCCTATGTCATTCGGCACATTGTTCTGAACAAGTCTGTTACCTTGGATAAAGACGATATGGTCTTAGTAATGCTCCTACGAAGAAGGGATGTCCTTGCAGTTAGACGTAGTGTTATTAGCTTTTGTTCTACTTGTAATCTATTTAGTACTGTCTGCTTACTGTGGGCGTGTCATAAAAGACAAAAGCGATACGGCTATCTATAGCTACAAAATGGTTCATAGATCCATCGACACTTCTGCCATTGTCTTGTCGTCTTACAGCAAAGCTCAGAAGAAAGAACTGTAATTGTAGGAAACATTGGAGGAATCTTTGCTGCTAGCTATTCCGCTTGGTTGATTCGCATATCGCATCTGTATGTTTATGAGGTCCTAGTTGTGTTTGCTATTGTACTATTGCGCAACCGATAAGTCATAATTTTGTGATATGATGATAGGATTATAATCACCTGCCATTGAATGAGGTACTGGTCATTGAAGATGCATTAGATCTGTACAACAAAATTAGGGTGTTCAGAAATACAGTCACGCTTCTGCTTGACTGCACACCAACCCACATTCCTTAGCAATCAACCTCGCGCCATCTTTAAACATCCGAAGTTGTCCGACGAGACTACTCTCTTTAAATCCAAGATGGCGGATCTTTAGAAATTTTGTTGGGGCGTTTATCCTCAAAACCCCAACATTGTTGCATCATGTTGTCACGGTTGCTGGCAAATTTTAATCCAATATCTTGCTTTAGTAAGCAGAAAGATTTTTATCATTGCAAACATTCTTTTAATAGTGTGAAATTTCTGTTATGCGTTTTAGTCTTCTGTGCTATGCTCGCGATTTACTAACAAATGAAATGAGCTCCAAATTGATACATCGAAAGTCAAAGCCAATACCTGAAAGATTATCCTTTTATAGAGTCCTCCCTTTTCACGATTTTTGTTCTGTGTATATCTAGTCAGTATAATTTTCTTATCATATCTTTATGATACATAACACTTTCATTCGTTTATGCAAGACGGTCCGATTGGTTCTGGCTATTGTCAACTGATAGTGAAAATTATTCGTGTACTTGTGATGCCTTTAAGTGTTATAATTTTGTCAGAATCTACTGTAACAGTCAAAAACAACAACACATATCTGCACTACCCCCTGTAGCCCTCGAATTTCACAGTTAAACGCTTCTTTAGAATTCCTGGCGTTCTGCTCTTTGCAGACAGGCCGGGTCAACCCAGGCGTGTCCGCGCATGCCGCCCAGCGCCTGACCGGATCAACCACTTACAGCGCGCCTATCACAACACACAGCGTGGCGTCTTTAATACGGGTTATCAATCAGACATTTAAAGCTAGGGGGTCCTCCACTTGTCACATCTTCTTGAACCCGTGATAGGAGCCTGTATAAGACATTGGGATCTGACCCGGTGATTCTACCGGTAGAGATCGGTAGAGATGTACTGGTAGAGATGTGCTGGTAGAGATGTGCTGGTAGATATGTGCTGGTAGAGATGTGCTGATAGAGATGTGCTGGTAGAGATGTGCTGGTAGAGATGTGCTGGTAGAGATGTGCTGGTAGAGATGTGCTGGTAGAGATGTGCTGGTAGAGATGTGCTGGTAGAGATGTGCTGGTAGAGATGTGCCGGTAGAGATGTGCCGGTAGAGATGTGGTGGTAGGGATGTGCTGGTAGAGATGTGCTGGTAGAGATGTCCTGGTAGAGATGTCCTGGTAGAGATGTGCTGGTAGAGATGTGCTGGTAGAGATGTGCTGGTAGAGATGTGCTGGTAGAGATGTGCTGGTAGAGATGTGCTGGTAGAGATGTGCTGGTAGAGATGTGCTGGTAGAGATGTGGTGGTAGGGATGTGCTGGTAGAATCCGGTTATCAATGAGACTGTCAAAGTCGGGGGTCTTCTTGAACCTGTATAGTTTAAAATTGTTGCCGGATATTCGTCCTTTGAATTTACTGCTGTAAAAAGTACTGTAGCCAAGGTTTTCTTGAGTATGAAAGAGCACATTTCTTCAATGACTGACTGACTGACTGACTGACTGACTGACTGACTGACTGACTGAATCAAGAAAGAAAGAAAGAAAGAAAGATTCAACTTCTCGCTTCTTAAGTCATTTGTAAATGTACATTGTATAAACACGTAATCTCTTCATACTGTCAAGTCAAACGTCTCTTACTCGATGTTAGCAAAATGTACAAGTTTGTTTAAATACTTCTATATCTTGCTTCAATAATTCAGACGTGCGTTTTTAAAATGTGTGCTTATTTTGAAACGTTTACCCAAGTCAAAACATCAAACGGCCTTTGCAATAACATATTTTGACAGCTTAACACATGCCGGTGGATCAGGAATCCGTTAGTAATGGGGGCAGGCAGTTCGGATTGACTCTTGTAAAAGTATTTAGCATTCTTTAACGAGGAGAGGCATCTTATTAGGATACCAACACACAATCAAGGTATCAGAGTCAATCATTATTCATGTAATGACATAAAACTATGACGTCCTTACACCTTGGATGAGTAACCAATAGCCACAACACATTACAAATGTCATTAAAGAATAACATTCCTAATTGAGAATGGACGTCCCATTAGAAGCCAAACACACCCATGAACCATCATTGTCAATTGCAAATCCTTCTCGAATTAATACCCTTAGTGAGTGTCCTATGACTCCTACATATCAACAGAGCCATCTTTTAAAAGAGGAAGCCGCAATAAATCATTTTAGCCAATTATATAGCGTTGATACCTTAAAACATCAGTGCAATTGCATCATACTTGGACCGAAGGTCCTATGATTTCAACATATTTGATAAAGGAAGACTGGTATTTCCTATTGAGGTGGCGTCTTATTAGAATTCCATGGATCCAGAACACCCAAAATTGTCTTATACTTGGGATGGGTGCCCTACAGCCAAACAGTTTATAAATACCACGTGTACGAAGAATAACATGATCCTTTCTAGAAGAGCAACATACTATCAACATACCAACCCACCTATAATTTCAATTACAGATTCAACTACAAAGGCTCCATTCCTGTAACGTAGACTGCTGATCACTGCGCCTCTTTTCTTTGGTTAGTTATCAATAGAAAACGGCTAATGTGTCAGGTTTCTGAGAATCAGCATATTATTAACATACGAAGACCCCAACCCATAATGTCAATTATGAATTCAACTGCAACGCCTCCATTCCCGTAAGCATGCATTTAGACTGATTATATGTACTTCAGAGCACTACGCTTCTTTCCTATTGTTAGTTTTTGATAGTTTAAGGCGTTAGCTCGCATAAGCCCCTGACAAGCATCCAAGACCTTCCCACGACTACCGACCTGAGTTCGGCACTAGGTTGCGAATAGTATGGAATCCATCCTATCCTCATCTGAATTAATCCAATCCCGACTTTGTTTCTTAACTTCAAAAGTTATAATCTGCTGGCGCTGACGACTTTCAAAGTCTAGTAGGCAACCTGCCGACTAACTCCCAACCACAGACGACCCTGCTCACGACTAACTCCCAACCGTGGTCGGGAGGCCATGGTCGGCTATGCGTGACAGTGTATTTAAGTATCACCTTAATCAAGAGATGCAGCTACATGTATTATCCCCCACCCTTCGAAAAATTAAAAAAAAAGAACAGTCGTCATAAAGAGAGTTCCAGAGGTTGGCAGTCTATGTTGTCGTTTTTCATTCAAGACTGGGAATCCTGTGTACACAGATGGTATCGGATTCAACATACAATGTGTAATATGATCAGGACTTGTAATGCAACACCTGGGTGTGTTTGGGAGGAGTCGGTTATGCACTATCTGGTGCGTCAAATGCCTTTTATCCATCAGCAACTCTCAAAATAACGCATCCTCTTTAACATGGGAAGAATTCCTTACAATGTTTTCCTTCTCACGCCCCCTTGCTTCATTGAATAGGGCTTGAATGTAAAACAGAATTGAGCATCCGCGTTTCGTGAGACCTAGATTAGGGAAAATATAGGTTACCGAGATTTTACCGAATAAAAGACTTACACGTTTTCGTGACACTTTGCCAAAGCCCATCCCCTTTTTTTTTGTAATTTCATGTCTGTCTATTATGAGTGCCGGCCCACCGTGAATAGTACTTGAATGCAGGATAAACAGAATTAAGCATCTTTTCTTCATTATAGCCAGATTGTGGGGGAAATACAGCTTACAGACATTCTAAAAGTCATTTGTGCAATTTCGTGGAAGTCGTCTATAAAAGAGACCATCCCCTCTTTGTAATTTCGTGTCTGTCCTTATATGAGTTCCAGCCTACCCCGTTTTTGTGCCTTAGTTAGAACAATGCCCACCCGGATATGTGTACTCCCTCTTTTGTACAGAGATAACTGTGTGTATGATATGCTGTATGGCCTTTTTCTATGGACCAAAATCTCTTCCTAAGTCTGTATATATGTGTTAGATTGCTAGCTAAACCTTCTAGTCAGATGTGATATTATGTCACGAAGGTTCTTTCTATTACCCTTCCGCTGGATTCGTTTGCTGTTGTCTCTTAAGAACAAAGAAGCAAACACATATTTTCCCACCAGTAAGTACGATATAGCCTCATTCTTGCCGAGTACGGACTTGGCACTTGTTTTGTACAATCAAAATGTTGAAGGGCACCAGTAAGCTTGATTAAACAAATTTGACCCCACTCTCATGTATATCAAAGTTGAGATCTCACTTCTTATGACTTATCATGAAGTGCATAATCAATTACTTTCATTTCCATTCACTCTTATCTTTTTTTAAAGATCATAATGAGTGTCGAAAATCTTCCTGGCTTACACGTGGTAAAGTGAACAAAGGTACCATAATTTTAAGTAATTAGGAACGAGAGATATGATCAAGAAGTCGCTATCTCTGTGGTCTATGTCTTAAGGCCTTGTAAGGACACCCAAGTGGCCGACTTTCTTCTTGAATACTCTTCTTCCCGCATGTCTTCTTTCGTCTTATTTGAACCAGAACCGAGTGTCTCTTCAGAATAAGATGTCTTTTGTATGGTTGAGGGCAAAAATATAGGGCACTTTCTGTGTGAAACTACAACAAGGTAAGATTCGATCAGGGCGTGTCTTATGTCAAGCCAAGGACTGAAAAAGCCAAGAAAAATGCTAACAATCAGAAAATCCTTCGTAATCTTCGGTAATTTCTACGGATTTAAAGAATTGTAAACCCACACAGTGTCTGTTTGATCGATGTTTTAACTTAGCCGGAAAGCTGTGATTTAACATCGCAGGAATGTCGTAAACAAAACAGTCACGTCAGTTAATAGATTCATCTTGGAAAGGGGTTTAGATATAATGGACTTTGCATTCTGATAAAATCGACTAAGCATCTTGGTATCCAGGTGTGTTTATCTTCATTTTACATGGCTCATCTTTCATTAAGGGCCCTTTTCGACTAGAGGCTGCAGCCCCACTACGACCAAAGATTTTACAGATCGCTTAACGAATTTTATAGACAAAGAAACACGATAAAATTGCGATTCAAAAGGAAACAAAATATACAGAACGCATAAAAAGATGTGTCCTTTGTCTATGGAATCTGTCAAATATTTCGTCTCTTCCTCTTGAGGAAAAGCCGGTGTAAAAGTAGCTCGGCATTCAGGCGTGCGTATCATTCCATCGTCGTAACGTTTTGCTTGACTCAATTTTCAATTACGTCACAGCAACAGCTGGCCATGTGAGGCTTGTTCTGGCTACCGTGCATTTAACGACACGGATGGCGTGTTAAAGAGAGGGGAAGACCATCGGAGGCGACACATCTAAGCCCGTCTAAGTTTGTAGTGTAAACATACGGGTGACTAGGTCGATCTTAGGTTGAGAACTAGAGCATGTCGAGCACTGGAGTGCATCTCTTCTGTACAACTAAGAATTGGTGTAGGTAGAGTGTATGGCGTTTGCTTTTCTTCTGTCATACACTACTCAAACTTTAGAATAACTAAGGTGAAGTAAATACATTCTTCAATGTTTTCCTCATTTGTAGTAAAACACGACACAAAAGAAGAATGTTTAGAAACCTATTCCATCTGAGATTATGTTTAGATTGCTTTGAAGTCTTTATCTACCGCCTTAGGTCATGCTTTTGGCATTCTTGGCAAAATATACGTTTAAGACAGTGGCATTCTTTTCTCAAGGTTTTCGAAGTGGCGGCATACTTTGTTTCAGTGTTTCCAAGATGGCGGCGCTTCACATTTTCAAGGTTAAAAAGGTTATATAGGTGACGATAAATATGGGCGTTCCCCAGAAAGACAAGCAGTACCCTCTTAAAATCTCTGCCCCATCGCCCTTTACTTCTGAATTGCTAAAAATGATAAGGAAATCTCTAGATTTTCTTCGATATTCTTGATGTGACGATAAGTCGTATCCTAAGGCTGCCGTGCAAGCGGATGATCAAGTGTGAAAAAATGCAAGGACACTTTAAATTCATCAACAACTACCGTAAATAATCAGTTTGGCTGCAGTCCTTCTTGGAACGTCTTGAAAAAAACGTCTTCAAGGAATGGTAGGACATGCTGGACGAGTGGGAAGAAGATCTTAGACTTGACGGTAGCAGAAAGTCCGAGTCGGATGAGTCTCCGGTCTTTGCGCTGTGGGGCACCGTGCGAAGCGCCTTCAGTCTGTCCAGGTAGTTCTTTAAGTGTGTTATAGGCAGAAAACTTTGCAAGGTTTGAATGATCCTGAAAATCTGTCTAATAGATAGTGATCACTCAAGGTAGTTGTATATAAAGAAACACAGTAGACTGGTGACTACTATAGATAGGGTTCTTAATGATTGTGTCTATGGGGAAAATTATCTATGGGACCATCAAATTTGGCTGCATTGGCGAGGTGGTCCTCATGTAGGGGTGATCACTTGTACAGGTTTGACTGTGTATCAATGGCCAGGTGATCCCTTTGTAGAGGTGGTTACTAGCACAGGTTTGACTCTACATGCATAATATGCAAGTTTCAGTCTATTTGAATCCTACTTGCTAAGAATCAATTCTTATTAGGTCTTTGCATAGAAAGTCAAGACAACAATTGCCCATTGTATCGATGTAATTTACTATCAAGGTCACTGACCCTGATCTAGATAAGTTGTTGTTTTGGTTATTACTTGTACAGACGATTGATATTTATGTAAAGAAACAAGCCAATCTTTGCAAAGTAAAACTGTTTTTACTATTTGGTGAACAGATTTGCTGTAGATATAGTATCAACAGCCGTTTTGTCCAAAACTAGTAGTGTTTGATGTTAACTTCTGAACACGAAAAGCAAGCTAGTGATTATCTACTTGAATTTTACCAAAATTTGCCGATGTCTTTATCAAAATGTGTTTTTGAAGAGGTTTTCTGTTTTTTTTTTTTTTTAAAGCCCTGCCCTCCCCACAGCGTCGCTCAAGCAGCGCATTTATTTAAACGCCCCCTCGGTGAACCGGTTTGTCAACATCATTTGCTGCCCTTTGACTTTTCTCAGCTTAACCTTACGCCAGTCAACCGTGTCAACCCAATTTAAACCTTCTGTGCGAAGATTTAGACAGAAATCTCAATAACTCCAGTTCGAAATTAGTAGATAAGCGCTTGATACAGCACTCCAATTGCGTTCGCTGTAGCATCTTAGTTTTTATCTTCGCTTGAAAAGTCTGCTCCCATAACTCTGTCAGTACCATAAGACCGCCACCTTAAAGAAAAGGTGAATTTAAAGAGATCTGGCGCATCATCAGTAATCTCCAACGTATTGCCACTTCCAGGTGTTCAAGACATTCTTGGAAAGGCCTCCATAACACCTTGGCGGCATTAGGATACCGTGCGGATTTATGAGAGTTGTCGTTAGTTCGGTAGTTGACATGGCTTGCCTAGCACAATTATTTCATTAGACTTGCCTTGTCTACAAAGACTGTCTCATTTAGTAAATTTATAGAGAAAACTGCTTGGAGCTTAGCTGATATATTCTTAACACCCCCATTCTACAAGGGCGGCAACCGCACGCGTGCTGCAAACTAGATTTGACAAGGCGTCCAACGAATTTCATAGATGCAACAATGAAGATTTTAGAGCTTTGTGTGTTTAGTTGTCTTTTCAGTCATACGTTTACATTTTGCATGATATTCCAGTTCTTTTAAGTCAAGGGTTACACAAATACAATGTAAGTCGCAGCGAGATCTCCGTCTAGTGGAATGGGGGCCTTAGTGGGAACGCCCACTTTGGGGGTCACATAATGACTGACTTCGTGTTCTGTTCGTCTGATCGCCCCAGAATCAAAGAATAACGAATATTTCAATGCTTTGTGTGTTTTGTTTATATTTTCAACAATATTCTAATTATGAAGGGTTACACAAATCCAATTTAGGTCGCAGCGAGGTTGAATTGCGATGGCCTTCTAGTGGAATTGGGGTCTTAGAGTGGAAACGCCCACTTCGGGGGTCACATAATGGCTGACTTCATGTTTTGCTAGTCTGCTCGCCCCAGACTGATAATTACAGGTGGTTCGGCCACATACTCTCCTTATTAACAATTCAGTGACTCTATTTGTTACCACCTATAGCACACCTGTTTTCTCTGTAGTACTATCTAGAGAAATGCACGAAGTGGGCAGGTGTATTCGCACTAGTCAGCCTCAGAGCTCAAAGTGTTCTTTGAATACAAATTCTCTCTTTTGCCTCTGAGTGTGAGTGTGTGTTGGTATGTTAAGTTTGATAGATTAAGTACAGTAAGCCTATATGCGAATAGCTCCCGTCGTTTTAGTAAATGCGAGCCGTAACATATTGTTTTACCCCTGAAAAGCCTTTTTATGCGAAAACTTATCAGTTACCATAAACCACGACTGACATAAATGCACCATTTACCCATCGGTCATTTCCGTATTGGTCCATCTAGGTATGAGGTGTAGTGTGTAGTTTTTAAACAAAGCAGGTGTATTCTTTTCTCAGTGGACCACCGTGATATTTTTACAGCACAAAATGACCTTTTGGCACTATCAGTGTACTATCTAGGAGTCAAATCTAACACCGTGAATCGAGGACATTTTTCTAATGGTCTAAACATACCACAGGGGATTCTTTGTTTTTGTTTTGGCCCACATAATTTTACAGTGTCCCCAGGTAAACATTAAAGTTAAGAAGGACGTCAAATTTGCAACTAAATGATGGCACGGGACACCTTTACTTGGGCTTAAATGATAGGCATTTGTCAGGAAAAGTGTCGAACAAATAGGGTTGACCTCGAGTAGACAAGGAGTATAACACCAAGCCTAGTTTTTTGACAGTACTGAAAATACGTCTAGTGTTTTAGTTTCTTTCGATCTCTTCCTGTCTTTACCACTTATTCTACAGTCATTCCTAACATTGAGCAAATATCAGTATCTTATATATTTCTGTATAGAAATAGAGAGAGAATGATCACAGAAGGTGTACCTGGGTCATTGCCTTCAAAAGGGAACCATTGTGACAGAATTGCTAACCTTAGCACAAAATTACATGGTAATTCACGGTAAATACCTACTATACACAATAATGGCGGCCATTTAAAATTTAAAACCCAAAGTGCATTCCACACTTTGGGGATTGCACCGCACCATAGCTGTCGAATGTTTTAGTTCCTTGGCGATGTACCTGCAGAAATCGCAGGTTTTGATTTGAGCACTGTTCTATCCCGCTACGGAACCCGGGAATCGAACCCCGGACCGTAGTGGATAAAAAATCTACCTATCTCTTAAACTGGGTGAGAAAACTTGCAAAGATGCCTATGTGCACAAGGTGTTTGCGAAAAGGTCTGTCTGGAAAGTTTCCTTACACCTTGGAGAGATCACCTGAAAGAGGGCCGCGGACTGTCTATTGTCTACAGAAAAGGTAAAATATACCAGGTGTTCCCTTTGTGTAAGGTAGGTTAATTCCCGTGTGAACGTATCCAAGCAACATAGACTGCATTTTCTGTGCCTAAACTCGACTAAATGTGGGATAGTTTTAATGATACCACGTTGCTTTCAAACGAAGCCTGTGTGCTGTTTTCATGTACGTGCAATTGGACAGATCTATGAGGTTCTTTTTTAACATGGTCACTGCTTTAGACAGACAGAACATTCTTTTGTATATACTAGTAGTCGTAGAATGATTTGTTTTAAGTTCCACCTGTCCCCCATTGAACCTCCCGGGGGACAAACAAATCTATCTTCCTGTTTCAATATTTAATCAAGGCTTGTGCCTAGGCGAGGGTGTACTCAAATCCTTTGAGAGGACTTCTACGTTTTCTCACGTTCTTTTCACCATATTGTATTACAGTCCAAAGCTTGGTCACTTTTAGTATTGGGTGGCTTTCTATTTGAAAAATCTGAGTGTCAGTGATCACATGGAGAAAAAAAGGCAATGCGCGCAAGCAGCCACCCTCCCCCATTTTACTATCAGCTATATACTTCCCTCCAGAATGCATATTTCTGGGAGTACGGAATGTCAAAATAAGACGTAAATACTACTCAATACCATTCCAGTGTTTTCGATTTAACCAATATCGCATTAACATGGTGTATATATCTTGAAAACGAAGTACATGTATCTGTATTTGTATCTTGTACGTTGGTAATTGACATTTTAAGTAACGCATTTGTAAAAAAATATATGTATATCCAGTGTATTTTCCTCAGATTAAATGGTTTAACCATAGTTTCTATCTGATTCAATAGATTTAATATTTGATATGACAGTAGTCTTCCAAAGTCACTCTAGTACAACAAGTTCTGCAACACTTCTACTACTTAATATGGAAAATAGCCACGTACAGACAACATTCGCTGCAATCCGAAGTTGTCACCATTGTAAAATGGCTTCCCAAATATCTCACCAAAAACCTGTATCTTCTGGATCAAGCCAGATATTTTCCATTAGCAACATAGTTTATTTCTTCTACGTAATATTCGTTGCAGTGTGTAAAGAGATACTTCGGTTTGTTTTCGGAAAGCGGTGAGTATTGTATAGTGGTAGAATCGTTCCTCTGTTGTTATGGCTTCAGATTTGTTGAGGTATAACAAAGGCAAGCTCATTTGCGTATGGTAAAAATCGCCTTCTGCAGACAACAATATTTGCTTCAAACCCACTCCCGTCAAATCATGGTTTCACAAATATCTTGCCATAAACCTTGTGGATTGATTCAGGCACTTTCTACTAGCTTCATCTTTGTGTTTTATCTTTGCTACTTGGTCTTTACTATGATTGTCAACGCACTCTTTCGGATCATCTTTGGACAAGGGTAAGGACATTATATGTTGGTACAATAGTTTGGTAGGTTTCTCGAAGGTACGGATTCTTTGCTCAAGCATGGTACGATGTAGATACCAACTCTTATTTTTTTTCTTTCTGTTTCTCAATTCTATTCTAGGCTGGACAATGCTGACCAGATCATCAATGATCTAGAAGTGGAACTGAAGAATACTCGGAAGGTAAATATGATAAATCATAAATGCAATACCTTACTCATACCAAAAAAACAACGCCAAGGTACATAACCTAAATTGAGAACATGGCAACTGTAAAGAAATCCAATGTGTTGCTAGAGCTTTGAATGGAATCAATGAACTGAATAATCAATGTATTGGTTAAACCACGGCCAATTATGTCTTCAACAGTACTATCCTGGACCACAAACCCATATACTTAGGCCAATACATCTGTATTACATAAGAGATGTTGATGCAATTATTTACTGTAGACAAGGCTTTCTGTGAATTTCGACTTTCATAATTTCTTACTAATTTAGTTTTTGTGTTTCTTCGATAAAGTAGTATAGGTCTTAAATTTACTGTTTAGAATGATTTAGTAACTACTTGCAATATACTGTACCCACTGTTGAAGAAATCAATTCATTGACTGATTGATTGGTTGGTTGGTTGGTTGGTTGAGTGGTTGATTGATTGATTGATTGATTGATTGGTCGTCCCCAGGAACTGGACGATGCCTCTCTCGTCAGGCTTGACCTGGAGAGCAAGTTGGAGATCGCCAAGTCTGAGATCACCTTCCTCAACGAGTTCCACGAGCAGGTAAGACCGTCAAACCATACCCTTAAGACGTCTTCATTAAAAAGACACTAACTTGGTAAATGCCAACGATTAGTACAAATTCTAAATCGTATTCAAGTCAGGACCGATTGTGTCAAAATGTAGTAGTGATGTTGATTTTGTATAACATACCTTTGAAAATTGAACAGAGATAATCACAATGTTGGTATTATCATTTTTCATTAAGCTTTCCCAAAAACATTTTGTCTATAGCTACTTGCTCGCCTTTTCTTTCGTCTAAGATTTCCTACTATATCATTATTTTGATATGTTGTTTAGAGCTATATCAACATTGTACAAACATGACATCTTCTAATCTTTGAAGATTTCAAACTGTTTTTATATGTGTTATTACGGTCAAGATATATCATGATTGTACAGACACTTCGTGCTTTTGTCTTTAAATATTTCGAACTACATTTTGGCGAATCTTCAGGAGCGAGCCTAATGTCTCTACTTTTTCCTCAGCAAATCCGTGAGCTTCAGGAGCAGCTTGCGCAGCTGCGGGACATGCGCGCCGGTGGCGGAGGCGGCGGCGGCCAGCTGGCCATCGCTGGCGGAGGCGGAGGAGGAGGCTTCGACTATGCAGACCTGCTGGAGACCATGAGGATGGAGTACGAGGCTCTGATGGCCAAGAACAAGGAGGACGCCGAGAGATACGCTCAGAGCCAGGTCAGAAGATTTGTCAAGTTGAAAGCCCAGCGTCTGTCTGTGCTCGAGCCTTTATCCAGCGAAATTCTTGTATGCACTATTAGTGCTAGGTTTCACTCGAAAATTGCGATTATACTATGTTATAGAGCTCCCAATCATGATATCAATGTCTTTACAAGTGACCTGAAACTTACACTGGAAAATGTGTCCAGAAAAGCTCAGGATGTTATTGTAATGGGGGACTTCAACCTACCCGGGGTTGATTGGACGTCTTTGGATACTGGCAGAGATGGGTCGGTCAATAATTTCATTGACATTATTGGTGATTTTCACTTGACACAAGTTAACGAGGTTCCATCAAACAAACATGGCAACCTACTCGATCTCGTCTTTTGTAGTGTCCCAGAGAAAGTCTCTGCTGTATCCAAAGTGGACATTGAATTTGACACTGATCACTCTATTATTGAGTTTAAAGTCAACATTCAACCACACCCCAAAGCTAAGATATCTCGACTTGTGTATGACTTTAAGAATGGTGACTTTGTTGGCTTGAATGCCTATCTAGAATCATTTCCATTGTCTGATACCATCGATCCCTGTCTTTGCTTAGACTCCGTCTGGGAAAGATGGCTAAATTCAGTCAAAGCAGCTGCGGACAAATTCATACCCAAAAAAGTCATCAAGGACATGACCGCACCACCGTGGATTGATTCGGAAGTAAGGCATTTAAAAAAATGCAAACGCACTGCCTGGGCTAAAGCCAAACGAACAGACAAACCAAATCACTGGGCCAAGTTCAGACGTCTCCGCAACAAATTGAAGAAAATGTTAAATGCTAAATATGCAAATCATTTGATTAATCTGGGAGACATCGTACTGAGTAACCCTAAAAGATTTTGGTCCTTCTTCCACTCTAAGACAAAGTCTAAAAATCTACCAGACAGAATGAAACTTCAGGATGAGTCTGCTGAGTCTGCTCAGGAGAAGGCAGAATTGTTCAATAACTTCTTTTACTCTGTTTTTAACTGTACCGATGGGGAAACCCCGTTGCCCGACTTGATTGATACTTCTAGTGTACCAAAAATCTCTTCAGTTACATTTTCTGTCAGCACCATTGAATCTATTCTCAAAAACCTGGAAGTTACTAAGGCCACAGGGCCGGACGATCTCCCAGCGATGGTATTAAACAAGTGTGCAGCCCAATTAGCACCATCATTGGAAAAACTGTTTCAATTATGTGTGAGCAATGCAAAAATTCCGAGTATGTGGAAAAAAGCTAATATTACTCCTGTTTTTAAGAAGGGTGATAAGAGTGCCGTATCTAATTACAGACCTGTGTCGTTATTATGTATCACAAGCAAAGTTTTCGAAAGATGTATTTTCAACTCTCTTTATCCATTATTGTCAAACACTCTTTATCCCCTTCAACATGGTTTCGTCAAGGGAAAATCCACTACCACCCAACTTTTAGAAGTTTACGAGGAAATAGGTGAAGTACTGGATAAATCTGGGCAAGTTGACGTAATATTCTTGGATTTTTGCAAAGCATTTGATAGTGTCTCTCATAAACTCCTAGTACACAAATTGAAATCTTTTGGGTTCTCCAGACAACTACTTGCTTTATTTAACGACTATCTTTCAAAACGTTTTCAAAGAACTGTCATAGCAGGCGAAATGTCTGATTACTTACCTGTGTTGTCAGGTGTCCCCCAGGGATCCATTTTAGGGCCATTCTTGTTTCTATTATTCGTTAATGATTTACCTGACTGTGTTGAATTTGGTAAAATGGCCATGTTTGCAGATGACGCTAAATGTTTTAGAAGAATTACCTCGATTTTTGATTGTTTTAAATTTCAGTCCGACTTAGATCGTCTTGTGGCTTGGGGGAAAACCTGGGAGATGGTATTTCATCCATCTAAGTGTTCAGTTGTTAGTATGACACGTAAAACTTCACCTGTTGAATACCCTTATAGCATGTCAGATTCTGTACTCAGTCGACAAGATAATTATAATGACTTAGGAGTTCATGTACAACATAACTTATCCTGGAATTCTCATGTACTTAAGAAGATATCAACATGTAACTCAAGACTTGCAATGATCAAGAGATCAGTAGGCTTTAATGCCCCATTTACTGTTAAACTCAATTTGTATCGATCACTGGTGATACCACATTTAGACTACTGTTCTCAGGTATGGGCACCGCATACAAGATTGTATCAGCGCAAAGTAGAAGGTGTTCAAAGACGTGCTACCAAGTACATCTGTAATGATTACGAACTTAACTATAAGGACAGATTAACCCATACCAACCTTCTACCATTGTGTTACAGACGAGAACTTTTTGATATCTTATTTCTTTTCAAATGTTTCCGCAACGTGTACTGTACCAACATTTCTCATGTCCTCAATGTATCCAGACCTACTAGATCACTTCGCTCTACAGACCAATTCCAACTTGTACCACGGCCATGTAAAACTGAATCATTCTCATTCTCTTACTTTAGTCGTATTGCCGTCATCTGGAACAATTTACCACTAGACATTCGCCAACATATGTACTCAAACCTCACCCTACAGTCCGTTAAAAAACTCTTGATATCATATTATAGATCCCGATTAAGTGACACATTTTCTGTTGATAACTTATGTACTTTGACGACCACTTGTCGTTGCTCATCTTGCATAGTGACATAGTTAACCGTTTACCCTGTTTTCCTTATCATTTGACCTTATTACTCTCATTTTTTAATGTACTTCTTTCAGTATTTGATGTCTTTCATTTATTGTTTTTATCTCAACTTTGTAAATTTTCTGGGGGAGTCGGCCTTGTAGAGGAACTAGATTCCTGTTGCCGGCTCCCCTCAGATTGTACGCAATCTGTGAATTTGAATAAAAAAAAAAAAATAAGAAAAATAAAAAAAAAAGTTTGCGGCCTTATGAGCTTATGGCTTATCGATAAGAGTAGGGCTAAGAAGCTCTGACAGCCACGAACAGACCTACGCCGAGAAACACACTCAGAGTTAGGCTAGGGCATTGGCCGACCCGGCGGAACTGTGTATGGGATAGGTTCATGCGTTAATATTAGGCGCTAAGCCTCTCCACACAAAAAAGAAGAAGAGCAAGGACAAGAGTTTCTGATGGTCAAAAACATGGCCTACGTCAAGATATAAGCTCAGAGCTAGGTTAGGAAATTTGCCAAGATAGTATCTCCGTGTGTGAGGAAGCTTCATGCGCTAGTTTCAGGTGTCAAATCTATGAGAATGCATCTTTAAGAGTAGGATTAAAAGGCTCAGATGGCCAAGAACATGTCCAATACCGAGAGACATGCTGATATACATATGAGAGTATTTACAGACAGATACAATCCTTGTCGATTCATTGCAATCTATCCATAGATTTCTGAGTTAGGTTGGCCAAAGCTAGTATGCGGAAATACACAACATACAGAGATACACAGCTATTTACATGGGGTACATGTATGTATTAGTATCTATGTATAGCGGATGTTGACACTGAACGAAATCCAATCTTATAGCATGTGTAAAGGTTTCGTTTTGCCATAGATGTAGACTTAACGTAAGCTTTACGGATTCTACCCCTTTCATGTACAGATCCAGGAGGTGAAGAAGGGTGCAGGGGACACGAACGCTGCTCTAGACATGTCCAAGCAGGAGTTGGGAGAATACCGCTCCAAATGCCGCTCTCTGGAAATGCAGCTCGAACAGCTGAAGGCTCGGGTAAGAACATTTCATAGACTCACCATGTAACCCATTGATTTGTTAAGCTATGAATGACATACACAACCAGGGCTGCCCAACTAGCCTGTCACTATTGCAAAATGCAAGCCCTGCTGACAAAGACAATGCTTCGTTCTACATAGGCTAGATCAATTGTGATATGTGGTTCAAACATGAATTTTCAACTTCTTAAGAAAACAATAATTTCGTCTATCATTCACTGTAAAATTTATTTAAACATACCGTCTTCTATGTGGTATTTTTTAGACAAATTAGCAGCGGGTCGTGACGTCACAGAAATGACTCCCCCATAAGCTAGTATGGCTAGGAATCTTTTCTGTGACGTCACAACCCGTTGCTAATTTGTCGCAAAAGCACACACAGGACAATATATTCAAATATCATATAGATGTTTTCAGAAAAAGAACAAGACTTTAAAGTGACTGATCGAAGAAAATACATGTCACTGGAACTTTAAGATGCATTATTTCATGTCGTTAGAACTAGTCTGACTAGACAGTGTGTTCTTCAGATTGCCATGTTGGAGAAACAAGCGGTGGAGGTCGAGGAGCGACACGAACGTGAGATCGCCGGCAAGGACGACAGGATCTCATCCATGGAGGCCATGATCAACGAGCTGAAGAGCAAGCTGGGTGATAGCCTGAAGGAGTACCAGGAACTCATGACCGTCAAGCTGGCCCTCGACATGGAGATTTCCGCCTACCGCAAGCTCCTGGACGGGTGAGTCTCGTAGAGTCTCGTAAAGTATCGGCCTGATGTATCACGTGATCACAACGTCTCGCGAGAGTTCGTAAGATATCGCGAGAGTTCCTTGCCAATGCAAATGATAAAGGAAAACAACCATGGTGTTTAAGATCTACTGAGATTTGATTAAACCCTTTTGTACTTTAGACATCTAGTAATGTATAGATATGAAAAATGTGACAATTCTTCACTACAGCGTTTGGGATAGTAAAACATGAACTGACAAAAATCGTTCGTTATCTATCAACAGAATTGGTGACTTTGAAATGGCGGGTGGAGACTTCAGCTCTACCTCTATGTCAATGTCTCAAACTACGTCATCTTCGGCAGGAGGTAAACTCTTCAACGTGCTTAAGAGATATTGATGTCTGTCCTTAAGGATTAAGTTAAGATGATAGCACTAAATATCATAATTATTATGGTTTTAATAAATTCTACATGCGCACAATATATGACCAAATGTTCCTCTAGTAACTAACCGATTCGCTAACATATAATCGTACCAATGAATAACATCACAACTATAGCCAAGAAAACATTAACTGAATTGAATGTTTTCGTTAATCTAATTAACTTATGTGGTGCCTTGATAACCTTTAATAGGAGGCGGTGGGAGAGGTGGTGCCCAATCGGGTGCCGGTAAGTATGACGTCTAACAACCCCACCATTCCTAAAGTAGAAAATGTCGTCAACATCTCTGTATGCGAAAATCGTCCTGTATGCTAACAAGTGATTTTTTGTCTGTAATTAACACGATGAAAACATTGTAACTACTGATCACATAGATGTTTTTACTAACTCGTTAACAACCACCTTTGATAACATTATATCCACTAATGAAAACATCATAACTACTGACCATATAGATGTTTCTACTAAATCATTAATCATTTGACAACCTATAGGAGGTTTCGGTGCTGGTGGTGCTGGTGGCGCCGGCGGTGCCGGTGGTGCCGGCGGTCGTGCCGGTGGTGCCGGTGGTAAGTTTGATACTAACCAATCAAAGGGCTTCACAGATAGATACTGACTAATCAAAGAGCTTCATCACAGATATTAACCAATCAATGAGTTTCATAGATAAACTAATTAAATGGGGGTGTGGTGGTCAAAGTTTATCAGTAAATGACACTTGTAACGTGACATCGAAATCTCACGAGAGTTTGTGTTGTTAGTGTCGGTTTCTTCGAGCTCCTCGGTCGCTGTTGGTGCCTCCAGTGGTGCCGTAAGTGTGTCTGGTAAGTACATTAAAAAGAAAATAAGAAAGACAAAAAGGAGAAGAAGGGAAAAGAACGTAATGAAAGACAATTGAAGGGAACGTTAAAGGAGAGGAAAGAAAAGAACGGGAAGGAAGCGGAAAGAAAAGGGAAGAAGAAAAAAGAAAAAGAAAGAAAACGAAAGGAATAGAAAGAATGAGTAATTGAAAGAGTAACCTCATTTCAATGACATGTCAAAGAAAAAAATATCTTCTGCTAAAGCGCGAAACAATCTAGGACCTTAGCAAAGACAGTCTAATGTTAATATCAAAGCTTTGATGTTAAAGCGTCTATTTCTTAAAGACGTTAGACTGCTGTTTGGTTTGCGTCTTAATGTTCTTATCGTTTTCATAGGTGGAGCAGGAGGTGGAGGAGGCGCAAGCTCGAAGGAGTTGGACGACCTGAGGGCTAAGGTGAGTTACTTCACTTAGTTCATTTTTTAAGATACAGACATTGCTCATAACAAATCATATCTGTCACAGTTAATCACAAATTGATGCTTTAACAAGCCTAGTCCTAAGAGAGAAGGGCTGTTGAATAATAGATGTCGATACTTTAACTGCACGAAATGGTTTGGACGTTCTAGACTATTTATGGTGGCACTCACACTACATTGACCGCCTAATTTGCATATTCTTCGCTACAGCTGAAGGCGATGGAAGCAGAGAAATCCAAAATGGCGGGTGAGCTGAAGTCTGCTCAACAACAGGTAAGCATGTTCTCTAGTTTCCTACACTATTTTCTATTACGTCGTCATTGATGTCGTGGGGTATGACGTCAAGGTCAGCAAACAAAATGGCGACCGCTGAAAATCTGACAATATTTAGATATTGTACATTTGAATATACATCGTTATGTTGGTACTGCATGTATATTGTCATTATTGATTCTCAATGGGGTAGAATCTCAATGGTATGTTTAAAGAAAATATAGAAGTATTTACTGTAAATGAGACTATACAATTGGTACGGTATAGCAACAAGCTATGTTACAATTACAACATCGCTTTGTGTGTTTGTCTGCCACCATTCTTTCTTTGACTGGTAACTTCAGTAATAGAATGTGCTCTCTTTTTCTATCGCATACTGAAGGTCAGGAGAAAGGTAATTCAATGCAGTTGTATGATCACTTATGTCACTACTTGTACCATGCACCAACGTTTGATAGTTTTGGTATCATGTATATTACACTTGCTACACTTGCAAATATTCACAGTTGGTGTTTGAAACAGAACATAACCTATGTTATGATATTCCATATGATGCATGTATAGTGATACTAACATGTATATTTGAATTTGTGCATGTAGGTACAAGAAAATGCCAGTGAAATGAAATTTCTTAATTTTTTTCATTTACGTGAAAAATTAAGACTTTTCGGAAAATGTGTATGTAATATTAAAATCATTGAAATGGATTCTAACTGTTCTATGGAAGCCCGTGTGATGCAAGTTAGAACCCCGTGTGATACGGAAAATTATCAGACGGTCCGGAACACCCGTATCGAACGTTTTCGCGGCCCAGTTATGATAAACGTATACACACAGCATATGTTGACTGTTATTGTTATTAATTATTCATCAGAGCGCGGCTGCTGCCTCGTCCTCTCAACAAACCACCAAGCTCGAGGGTGAACTGAGGGGGAAAGACAAGGAGATTGGGGACCTGCGTGGTACGACAACTTGCGAATCTCATCTATTTGTTTATTTATTTACTGGTCCATAGTTACAGAGTATACAAAATCAACATAGAGAATACTGCAACAACAAACAAAAGAAGAGCACTAAACAAGTTGAGGGATGTCCCTATAGCTCAACTGGTGGCAGCCGCACAGTTGAGCTCTTCGTTCCAATTCGATAATTAGCTGAGACACCCTGGTTCAATATTGGGTCAGAACATCTCGGTTGGGACTGCACCCATATCATAAATGATCGTTTTTCTTCCTAACGTTTGTTTTTCTTGCTTAAACGTCAATGCTTCAGTCAAAACAGTCTTCCATCCACATACGTAGGGTACGTACACTTTGAAGTATACTGTTAGTGTTAGTTCCATATTTTTGGGTTATAAACACAATAAAAGCTACGAATGTTTTGAAATTTGACTTACAGCTGAGCTGGATAAGCTGCGGGCACAACTGCAAAACGCCTCGCAGCAACAGAGCGCCCAGATGGAAGCACAGGTCGGGAAGCTGGAGGGCGAGCTAGGGTCGCTACGAGGCGAGCTGTCAGCCAAGGCCAAGGAATACCAGGTACGTTATAAACATGCATTTATATACCATTACCCCCCCCCCAACAACCCCTCCCAACTAGAGTATCGATAATAATGAAAGAATATAATTTCAAGAATGAGATACGACTTTGCAATGTTACTATGGTAAGTAGATATAATACTCTACATTTCTCGGAGGTTACTAAATTTCAAACAAAGAAATGGCAGAATTTGAAAGGGCCTACCCCAAGCAAAGTTCCTACAGGCGACCATCTTGGAAGCGTGACCTCCGACCTATGGAGAGCTTGGAGTAAATGTAGTCGCTACATTCGCAAATCCAACATACCACCATTCAATGTACACCTTACTAACAATTTGAGCTCTAACATATATTTCCAACTTAAAAGAAATCCCCTTTTTCCCATTGCCAACACTTGGTAGCTGTTTATCAAGGTACAGGTCTTGGTCTGCAACTGCGCATGCCTATCACTGCTTTGCTGTAAATGCATGCTAAAAACATGGCAACTATCTTCTAAACTTGAGGCATCGCTGAATTCTTGTTACATTTCTATACAGCTTGAATCATATCTACACCTGTATATGAGGCTAAAAGCATGCAAATTACCATTCACAGTAAGCTGCTACTCTGTCACATTCGCCACACAGGCGGTATAGCTCGCAGTCAGTCGTACTAGTACATAGGAAGCTATACTAAACGCATAGAATCGGCTGTATGTGCTGAATATGGGTTCCATATGGACAATAACCACCGTATATAGGAGCTGCCTATCTGTGTTATATGTTATGTATAATTTTCAACTACATTATCGGGCACAGCTTTTTTTAGAAATCACCATGTGTATTCCGCTCCTTCATTTTGTCAGTATGTCTTAGCATTTGACATCTACAGTAGACTGAAGTAATCAATTGACTGTCTATCAATGAGTGAATTACAGTCAAACCTGTATATCATTAACGTTACCACCCAGGTGACTGGACTAAAGAAAAAGGTCACAGTAGACTTGGGCAAATTGGAATGATAATCTAAGGGAACAATAAGGACAATAGCCAATAGTTCTAGATGCTGAGGTGGTCACTAATGTATGTTTGACTGTAATTACATGGTTCATTGCTTGAATGATGAACATGATTCCGTACTTTAGGATCTGCTGAACGCTAAGCTGATGTTGGAGAAGACTCTCCGTGAGGCGGAGGACAGGCACAGGATGGAGCTACAGGCTCGGGACGACGCACTGCGTGATGTAAGTATCAACTGTGTGTAGTCATTTGGTTAAGTGACCCCGCCTCTGGATCTAGAGTTTAGGAGTTCGAATCCCAGCTCACGTCAAATTCCCAAGTTCAATGATCGGGACAAGCGCGGGATTAGCCGCCATCTTTGTGTCGGCAAGGCCGGCCACGCCCAGCAACGGAATTCTCGCGAAATCTCGTAAGATCTCGCCCTAAACTAAGTTCGCGAGACTAAGCCTTCTGAAACAGACGTGAGCTGTTGTCACATACCTGACTTGTACGCTACTGCAAAGGGTTTCAGTCTTTAAGATCATTGTACTTGTCAAGAAGAGCCAGGCATAATGAACATGACTGTAGATACTTAAATGTAACTGTTGTCGTCAGCTCTGTAGGTACCAAACTTGTAAGACTTACTTCTAAGTGTGGTAAAGTTGTAAACAATTTCTTTATTCCTCCCTTTGCTTACCGGAGTATCGGAGAAAGGTAATTTGAATTTGTTTGTTGTTTTTGCCATGATTCTGAGCTATATTGTACAATATCTATAATTGCTTGCATTCTAGGATAGGAAAGTCCAAGCTCTCGCTATGGTTAACCCTTTCCACAAATTTAGAGGCGGCGACCGTTTTGAGTAGCCAAACGTTTCTTTAACAGTCCAAACAAATTGATAACTAAGAGTATGTATATCATCGTATTCCAGATATAATTATAAAGTCACAGGTCATAAAAATCAAAATTTGTTCACTCAATAGTCTCCGTACAGTGGAAAGGGGACCTTCAGTACATAATCATTTCTTTTGCCAGTGTTAGATTCAATGGTCGCCTCTCTTCTTTGTTTTAGCTGGAGAGGGAGAAGAATGAGCAGATCGCACGTTTGGAGCTGGACCTGAGGGAGCTCCGTGCGGAGATGGACGCCAAACTGGCCAACTACAACGATCTGATGAACGCCAAGCTGGCGCTGGAGAAGACACTGCGGGAGACAGAGGACAGGTGGGTGATGCAGATCCAATTGTACGTTAAGAAACGAATGAAGACCTTTGTTGTACATTTTTAATCCACTGGGTTAAGCACAGGTCACAACAATACAGTTTTATATTTCAAGCACAGTTCACAACGATAACATTCACCAACAACTAAACATTTTACAAAGACATACTTGGAGTATAGTGTAAGTGGCACGTTGTACATATTCTGTTAGATGGCATCTTAGAGAATTATATTGCTTTTATGTAGTATATGTGTACACTTCAAAGTTGGTTCTGAATCATAGCGAAGTGCTTCTGCACCCTTGATGTTGATACCTGTTTTAGGATAAACAGAATGTCACACCCACCTCACGAACAGACATGCAGTAGTCCCTGTAATCTTTGTTAACACATTTGAGCTGAACTGTCCCATACGTTAGCCTGGAAACCAACTTTTTTCAAGGCTCACGTCGGCTGCAAAGCGTGGAACTTTTAACTATGCAACAGGCGCAAGCTTGAGAAGGCTGGTATCCAGGCTATTGGCATGTGTACTTAAAATTGAAAATGCATTCGGTTTTGTACTACTGGCTTCTCCTGGAGTTGACAACAACCCGTGAAGCGCTCAGGAGGACACTATTTTCAACGGAGCAAAGGTAACGTTACAAAGGTTAAACAACATGCACATCAACTTTCTCACATTCACCGACGAACAGAAAACCACTTTGAAACTCCTCTTAGAATCGCAGAACCTGCAAATCACTATTTCGTTTTCCTCGATGGAGGTTGGACATCCAGGTAATAAGACACGCCAAAAGACAGTTACTCACGCAACTGGATAAAATGTGGCAAGCACAGCAAACTATTTTGTCTTCCCTTTCTTCCACAAAAGAAGTCAAACCCAACATGTCTAGATATACCCAACAGTAGTATTTTGAGTAGTAGCTACAACAACGTCATTCATTGCCAATTGCCACAAGTATGTCTCATGTACTTCTAAAATGTACTTCCAATTAGTATTCGGGTATGAACTTGCAAATATACTTTTGACAATCATCTAACACACGAGACTATAATTACAACAACCAGGCAAGCAAACTCACACACTCACTTACCTCTGGATGAAGATGGCACGGAAACAAGTAGGCAATGTCCTCTAAAGCAAATAGAATCTTCTCAGAGCAAACTGGGTCTTAAGATTAATCGTGTGTGACCGCTGGCACGTGATTTGAATCCTCTGTGTAGGCGAGACCCCGAGACAGTCATCTGTTAACATAAGTCAGGCTGGAACGCGTACTGCTGACACTAGTGTTTTGTTCAGACATACTACGTCTTTTCTGTCAGACTGGCGGACAACAGAAAGAATGGGAAGAACTTTCACGAATCTTTGGCATTTTCTCTAAAGAGGTAGCAAGCCATTCATGATTCACTGACACATGATTACGTATTTGAGAGATATTTAGATGCTTTGAGGGATTATGCATGGAGGAAGGTTTTACATGCCCTAGGGGGAACGTCCTGTGATGTAGGATATCCAGTATACGTTTCAAAAGTATATGTTAAGAAAATGCCAGTATTGAGGCGACTAGTATAGTGTACTGCATATAAACGTATGCGTATGCAAAGCTAACTTTCGTATTTGATATTGGAAGAGAGTGCTTCAGAATATGGATTTGTTTCAACATGACGTTTTTTTTAATTCTTATATAGAGAAGAACAGTTTAAGTACAGCATGTCCACAAATATAGGACCGTCACGTATTAGTAAGCATTCCTGTAGTCAGCAATGTCAAAGCCATTTTGAGAGATGGTCCCGTCGCCCTGTGCCCCCCACACGTAACCTAGTTCACGTGTAGATTCTCGCCTTACCGAATCTTCTAAAATGTCAAGCAAGACGAACGTCCAGACAAATCTAAAGTGAAGACATCAATTGTTGACTATCTTGGCCGTCTGACAGAGGGGCAAGATGAACTTGAGCCCCATTTGTAATCGCGGTGGCTGGAACAGTTGTGCCAGTCACAGAAGTCTAGCCAGACGTGACCCAGAAAACGTAGCCTACAGATGTGTTATGCATGCAGCGAACGAACGGAGAGTGTAGCCACTTTTCTTCAGGGTAGCCTATGCAGGTCGCAACAATGCCATTTGATCCGGTACATTACTCAAACGCCACGTAAAAATAAAAGGCCTTTGGAGTGTTTTCGGCTTCTTAGTGGCAAGCTGTGACTTCGCGAAGTCGCACCATGGCTTCAGACGCAGACGAAAGTGCCATGTCTGAGAGCATAGAAGAAAACAGCCACGAAAAGCAAGAAGATAAACCAGAGAAGGCGTCGGAAGAGATCGTCAGCAAAAAGCAAGAGGCTGAATCAGAGAAGACTTCGGATGAAAACAACAGCGAGAATCAAGAGAAGGCTTCAGAAGAATGCGTTGATGAAAAGCAAGATGCTAAGCTAGTGAAAGCGTCAGATGATAATGAGACAGAGGCCACCGCGAACGCTGAAGAGATCGTAGAAAATGGGAGCGACACAGGCGGCGATTTGAACGGAAACAGTGGGCTCTCCGAACCCTCTACACCCGACGTTACTTCCAACGATGCCGATGAAGAGACCGTCGAAATCCTCCGTGAAAAGTGCAAAATGTAGTTTTTCAGTTCCTGTGAAACATTTCGTTCTCAACTATTCACGATAAGATATATTCTATCCGCTCAACTGTATGGTAGCTACTATAGTGTCAGTCTTAGCTGTTGGTTTGAAGAGGCAATGTGGATGGTTTCATGAGTGTTTGTACGTTTGTATTGCATACCCGGTAAACCGCCTCATGGCGTAACACACCAGGTTCGTACTGAAAAGTACAAGCTGCATATCAGGACAGGTTTATTTGATTGTACACACTAGGAAGATGTAGTACACTGTGGTAAGTTTTCGACATCGCGATAGGCATCTGAATGTATGTTGTCTTCTCTTTCTTTAGGTACCAGAACGAACTTCGCGACTCCAAGGCTATGATATCGCAGCTGGAGGTCCAGGCGAGCGGTGCGTCCGCGGCGGCGGACCTGGAGGCCGAGCTGGCCCGCCTGCGTGCCGAGTTTGCTGCCTGCCAGTCCGAGCGCGATCAGTGCTTCATGGACCGCGACAGCCTGCGGGCCCAGTAAGTATCAACTAAAAACATCATCCTTTTACATGTACAGGCAATGTTCAACATTTAACAGCCTCACTAATCACTAGATCACTAATACAGTCAAACTTGTACTAGTGACCCCCTCTGTTTATAAAATGGTATAAGGATCACCTGGCCATCGTGACCACTTTTTGATCCAAGCATCGTAAAAGTTCGGTCTATAGTGTGGTCATTTTTCTGCTTTGAGCGCTTTCGTTAAGTCCTTTGATCATGATGAGTGGTGACTACAGACAAGTTTGACTAGACATGTGCATTTGTATATGAGAGAAAAGCAATAAACTGTTATTTGTCATCGTGTGACTACTTGAAATGTTTATGGGAATACAAACCGTTTGCCTCTTTACCCTGTATTTCATCATAGGGTTAAGTTCTGATCATTGTTTTTTCTGTATTGCTTTTAGGGTTGATGCTGCCGCAGGTGCTGGTAAGTGATTCGAAAGTTTTATTCTATTTTGCATGATAATACATCGTTAGCTGATCATCCACTTAATGTCTTATTATAGAACAACGTTGTCGTTGTCAATCGGAATGATCGTAATACACATCTTCTTTACTGCACGCAATGTAAATCGGGCGTAAAATAGTATGACGCATGCATTATGAATATGAAATGATTATCAATATTTCCCCGCTGCAATGCAAGGAAGGAGATTCACCAGTACGTAACTTGGGTACTTCTATGATGATTGTACTTTCTATCATTCTTCACGTCACGTAATATCATTGCTAAAAATGCATGCTTTTTAAGTCCTCTTTTGACCAATGCAATTGTGTGTCACTTTCTTTGCACAGTTTTGTGTAAGAGTGCACTGCGTCTGTCTGCTTCGCTTTTAAGACGTTTGTCATTAAGCAATAGCATGTCTTTCTTTTAAGTCTCCGGTGCCTTATCCAAGGCAGCGTAACATACAGCCTGTTTACGACAGAGAGTGCTTACGACACGTCGTAAACACGTCCTGTTTACGACAGAACATGTTTGGTGCCTCATGTACCGGTGCTAATGCATGTAACCAAATGTTAAGTGTCTTGGTGCTTTTGGGTGCTTTAAATACATGTTAAAGCCTACCATACATACGGTTTATGATTGCTTTAAGTCGTACCTACACGGTGCCATGTGGTGCTAAGGGAAGAACACCCATTTTGGGTCATGTATACGTGTCCGTATAGAACTCGGTGCCTGGTTGGTGCTAAGGATTTTATCACGCACTGCATGTATTTCGATCATTAATGACCCTTTAAAGCATGAGTAAAGGTTCGAGTTAAGAAAAACAGGACCTTTACGCATGGTTTAGGGTATGCTTAAAGATCGGATTTTGTGCAGTGTATATAACTGTGGTGCTTTTATGGTGCTTAATACACGTGTCTTCTATGGTGCCTAATGATGGTGCTCTTGCGGCGCTTGATGTCAATTCATGGTGCCTAATGGTGCTGGGTATCACCCCTTCTTTTTGCAGCGGGGCAAAATTTCTATTGAGCCCACAATTGCTTAATCTTAGAATTTCGTACTGTACATACAAAGATTGTGTAAACATCAAGTGGGCATTAATGTTATTGTTGCAATGGTAGATTTGATTCTAACTCATCATCGTCAGAACTAATATGACCTCTTCCCTTGATGACACAAGGTGGTGCCGGTGGTGCCGGCGGTGCCGGCGGTGCCGGCGGTGCTGGAGGTGAGGTCACTGGTTCTAATCCCACCAATCTTATGTCATTGGTTCGAGTCTTAACTATCATAATCATTATTCACCATTCACTCACTCATTCACTCCATCAACTTATAATTAACTCCTAAACTACCTTACAATTATATGTCATTTTGAACTGGCTACAGTTGCTGTCACTCATTCAAATAACATCACATTTAACCAATTATTAGTTTAAACATCCACAAATCAATAATTCTCTTCCAAAACTACCAACCTCACTAAAAATCAGCATTTTCAGACGGTTGAAGTTGCTGTGACTCATCTAAATGACATTATCAAGGCCACCAAACTAACCCGTAACTACTCCAACTAAACAAGAGGGTCTAACCGTCCTAACGTTTAATAAAATAAATGTAACACTCAAAGACAAGTGTTATAAATGCCCTGCCCATTTTTAGCGCTAGCTGCGGCCTCGGCCTCGGTCTCAGTCTCGTCAAGCACTGTTGTGGAGCAATCGAGCGTCGTTGAGGAAGTGTCCGGTATGTATAGATGTTGAACCCAACTGATTTGTCTTTAACCTTATGACGTCATGCTACGTGACCTCACTGCAACTGGGCGGTAATACATTAAGTAAGGCCAGTCAACGATAAGTAGGCCAGTCCCTGTTGAACACTAATGATTTGATATTGTACATGTAAACTAACAACCACTTACTATGTAATTTTAGAACGAATGGTTAACATCATCAGTAAAGTTGGTCAACGTCTAGTAGCTTGCTGAAGTTACAATGAAGGGGATTTCGGAGTTATTTGTATTGGACAGTGACATTGTATCATCTTTTGGCATCCTTCCTTTCTTACCTCCATACACCATCTAAGTCTCTGTGTTCATCGTGACACTTAACTCCGTGACAAATCTTTTTAAAGTATAAAGACATGCGGGCCGATCTTTCTGGTTCAATGGCTTCCAAGTCCTGATCACAATGGCAGCTTTCTGTAACTAACACCTTCATTGACTGTAAGGGAATGACTGGTCCAATGACTCTTTTCGGAATCATAAAGGAACTTATATTCATTTCAAAACAATCTAATCCATCGATAAACCCACGTACAACGTCTCCTGGTCTCTAAGGCATAAATATCAATGGGCTCATAATTACTTGCATTCTGACAACTGACGAGCGAACGATTGAAAAGATATCTGTATGAATGTAGCTAGCTTTATGTTGAAAATGTAACGTGCAATTTCGTAGAATCATCGACGGTGGTCGAGGAAACTATCGTGGAAGAAAGTTCCGGTATGTACAAAACGTTTATGAAGTAACTAAAATCTGATTTCATGCTCGAAATATATGGTTTAACCGGGATAATTTTCAGTGTATATTGGATGAGATAGAGTGAATTCTACAAGTTTACTATAATGCATGAAATACAAACCAATTTCAAACATTTTACATGGTTATCTAACTCAGTGAGGTGATTGGTCCCTATGAGTTGACAGAAAGATAACTAATACTACAAATATCATCTTTTAAAATAGACTGAACAAAAGGACTAATACTTTGTCAAATACTTAATACGTTGAAATGATAGACCACTGACCTCTAATCCCACACATTCAGTAATAATATTTAATCTTGAAATAAAAATAAAGTGATGAAGAATTCTCAAAAGACAAAATACATGGACTAAGAAACTGTCCCTACAGTCATTTTCTGAACACCAATCTTACACAATCACGAACTACACTACAAATATTAAGAACCTTGCCATACTACAGAGTGTATGATATCTCTCGATAAGACTATGATTTCCATAATACTTTAGTGTGCTATCACGCTAGTTAATTCAATATCGTTTTACCTAGTACCGTAGTTGTCTTAGTCTGGGTGCTTCACATTTCAACTGCAGGGTGTTTCAAGCTTGTCACATGTTTGATTTATCATATCGATATGTCTTTAGCCTGGTCTGATTTCCCCTCCCCATTGCTTTATTTCGTTCTTCCTTTTTCTGGTGCGTAAGGACACATATGTTGCCGATAGTGGTGATGTGGTCTTGCTAGGCAGCCTGCTCCCTTTCTTCTCAATCTTTATAGATCAATGCTCCGTGTATCACACACTGGCTTTACTCCGTTATAATGAAAGGTGGCCTGAAAATCCTGAGCCTTTTCTAACCAAATGTTACTACAGCTGAAGGCGAGAAGCTACACTTTGAATTTCATAGCGCGGAACTGGATTTGTCTGTCTATGGTCCTCCAATTAGCCCTATTCCGCCAGATAGTCCTGCGGGTCTGGTTTTAGGCACCTCTGGTACGTGCATTCTAAGGATTCTAACGGTGTGTGTCTTGCTAGATCTGCAACCAATCAAGGCATGGCTTTCTTTCTTTCCCTCCCTCCCACCCCACTGCTTCTTGCAAGTTATTTTTACAAAAGCAAAACATCATGATGTGCACTGCTGCTTTTACCTTTGCTGACTTTACGCCCAGACCCACGCTTAGCGATTATGATATCTCCTACTTTTAGAAGATAGACACCTAATAGCTACATGTAGGTTATTGTAACGCTTGCTTAAATCCAATCCAAATCCCCAATAATCCTTAATCCTTATCCTCTTTTGACGTGTGTATCTCTGTAGATCAGGATCTATAACCCCAAAAGCTTTTACTGCAAATAGATTGAAAACCCTTAGCTAATAATATGTTTCTATAATCATAATCATAACTTTTATGTCTTCTCGTAGTACTATAAGGAGCTCTGTAGCTTTAGGTTTTTCTTAGACAAGCCCATGCCTCGACAATGCCTAGATTCCTATTACTTAGTTTACCTGCAAATATTTTTCAGTGCGTTTGCTCATGTTTTATAGCATATGTTTTATTTGTGTTTGTGTTACTAATCACTTCAAGGTTCCCGTGGGGCCAGGTATGGTGCCAGTGGATCCGTTTCAACTACAACTACCACCAGTCGTGGTGGTGAGATCCCTGTCTAACTCTATTGTCTTTATTCCTTTGTTTTACTCATAAGTCTATGTCGTTTATAACAAACGTATTACCTGCCCTCTACCTCATCCATTAACTCTCTTTTTGAACTTTAGTTTTATCCTCATAACCCCAAAGATTTCACTGCAAATGGATTGAAAGCCCCAAGGATATGTTTCTATAATCATAATCGTAACTTTCTTGTCTCTCTCGTAGTACTAACAGGACAACTGCGGCTTTATGTAGTTCTTAGACAAGCCCTTCCAATCGCTTAATGTTTGTCCTTATCATAGTTTACCTGCTTACTATGTCAATATGTTAACTCATGTTTATAGAATGTTTTATCTGTGTTACTATTCACCTCAAGGTTCCCATGGGGCCAGTTATGGTGCCAGTGGATCCGTTTCAACCACAACTACCGCCAGTCGTGGTGGTGAGATCCCTGTCTAACGCTATTGTCTTTATTCCTTTGTTTTACTCATCATTCTGTGTTGACATAATTGTTAACCGCAAATATATCATCTACTTCCAATCTCATTACAACCTCAATCACTTATTCTTAAAACGTTTTTATCCTTAAGCTTAAAAAAACTTATGAATTAGATGCCACCTTTATCTAGCTAATATGCTGCATATCATTTTAGTGTTTTATTTCAATTTCCTTTGTGTCGCTAACTAGTTGCTAGTTCCGATGGTGCCGGTTTTGGTGCCAGTGGATCTGTGTCAACTACCACCTCCGTCGCTAGCGGTGAGACTTTGCAAAAACCTAGAATAATTTCATTTTACATTCATTTGTAGTGTATGTCGACTTTATTTTGCAGCTTTTGCAACTTTAGTATTATCTCCCATCAAAAAGGCTCGCTGTAGAAATTTTGTTGCATAATCAAAATGACTTTAATACTTATGTAGATACTTTACGCTGCTTTGTACTACTTTGTTAGCCTCTACCAGGCTCGTGACGTTGAAAACTGTTTTATTTCTCTCTTTGGCCGATTTCTACACTTTACAGCCACATCTGAACCCATCAATACGCCAACTGTTATTCGTCCTACATAGCGACTGTAGTAATCTTAAATTAGTTGCCTATTAACTTTTACTTTCATTTTTTACCCTTAAAGCCTCTGGTGCTATCTCAGGTGCCAGTGGGGCCGCTTCGTCTTCTACCACTAGTGGTAAGACCGTCCTTGAACTTTCAAATCCTCATTGGAGCGGTTTCTCCCAACGTACATCGTATTCGCTAGTGTACGGGTCTAATGTCTCCAGGCTTGTGTTCGTTGATGGATACCTTGGGTTCCAATTACTGTATCTTGTTGTAATGTAGCTGAAACAATTATCCGCGCCCTGGTGTGAAAGCATCTCTGGTATGCACTTGTTCGACTGTATCAACGTTTTGTTGCTGTCTTCTCATTATACAAATGACAGAAAGAAAATGAGTTTTTCGGAAATACATACTACTTCAGTCGAAAAGCTATGTTTATGACAGAAGAAGTCACCCAAAAGTGGGCATTGACGACTGAACTTGATTCATTCTTATTTTGCATTTCCTGAAAGTCCCACATAAAAGTTGCTTTCCTTATATTATTTTCCATGTATTTCATGGCTGCAAATGCTCACCAAAGTCACATGTATAAAGGCGGTTCAAGCTTTACTATAAGCATTGCCCCCTCTCCCCCCATGTCACAGCACGCTTTTACGTCATGCACAGCACTGCAAGTCTACCATGTATTGTACAGCATAAGCATCACCCCCTCCCCGTAGAGCTCAGATAAACATACCCAAGCACTAAGCAATGCCCCCCTCCCCACATGACAGCAAGCGTATGTGTCATGCACAGCACTGCAACTCTATTACGTATCATGCAACATGAGCATCACCCCCTTCCCATAAAGCACACATAAACTTACCACAGCACCAAGCTTAAGCAATGCCCCCCTCCCCCATGACACGCGTATATATGTTATAGACAGCATTACACCTTTATCATGATACATACACCGTTTAACACCTACCCCTTCCCTGTGAACATTGTAGGTGCCTTTGGTGCCGGTGGTGCCTCGGGTGCCGCGTCAAGTTCCATGTCTGGTAAGAAATGTAATCATGTCTATGTTTACACACACTTTGATATGCAGGGGTTACAATTGATGGCAATGTGATACCACATTCAATCCTTAGGTTCCCTTTCCACTGTATAGAGACCGTGAAGCGACAAAAAAATGTGTATAACCTCTCAACCTATAAATTGAGTATGGTTGAAAGTCAACAAAGCACACAAAAGTTACAAAATACACTTCTTTATTAATGAAATTCATTGGGGGTTTTGGTCGCCCAATGGTCTCTGTCTCAGTGGAAACCGGGTAACTGTGAAAGTAGTGCGTTAACGTTTCGTCATCTGGTCAAAAGCAATCATACTGTTTCCTGCTACAGAGAACTCTGTTGAGCAACAGCGATGTTAAGTGCAAAAATGTGTTCAGTTGGTGCTTTGGTGGTGGCTTGTGCTTTGAGTATCTCTCAATGATAGTAATGTGTGCTTTTGCCTCCGATACATTCCTCATACAAACGTAGCTGTACGTTGAGAGCAGTACGTCGTGTACTATAGAATGCCTTCATTCAATTGACAAGAGTTTTAATCAGAATGGTAAACCATATAGCTTCAATCTCTATGCAGAGCCATGCCTTACAAGAACAGCATAAGTTGATAACTACCGCAAAAATATAGTTTCAAGCTGTCAAAAGTTCTGGAAAAGTTTTTGAGAATCCCTTGCTCGTCTGAATGCTTTTTGCATCAGCGTAAGCAATCCCAGCTCCTAGATCTATACGTTCTCTGATTTTTGCTGATATCTTAAACACTACATAAACCATTGCAGAAAGTCCTAAATTTGAGAATGCCGTAGAGCATATGTAAAGGTTCCATTTTTACCAGAGTAAAGAAACAGATCCTTTACGTATGCTTTAGGGTGTGTTTAAAGATTGGATTTTGCGCAGTGTATGTATCATGATATCAGCATTGTAATGTATGCTAGTGTTGACTTACTTGCCTATGCTTCGCAGGAGAAGATTCGAGGAGGAAGAGTGGATTCATCCGGATGACCTTCAAGGCTGACGACATCCGCACCATCCTCATGCGCTACGCCTTCCACATGACCTTCCGCCTCTCCAGCATGGCGCTGACCGAGCGTGGCGGCAAGCTCTACCTGGAGGAGAAGAAGGCGAACATCACGTATGTACAGAACTGATCCTCTTATATCTCACGATTCTTATAGATGCAGTATTTAAAGATAGCGTGGAGGCTTCACCCTCTTCGAACTGGTCAGCACAGACAGACTGATAGAGTGAGAAAGAGTGACATTCGAACAGAAATACAGACAGGGAGAGATAGAGAGAGGGGCCAGGCAGATAGGCAGATGAATAGAGAGAGAGACAAGCAGACGAACAGACATAGACGCGCAGATACACAGACAGGTAGAGACCGACAAAAAACCAACAGACAGATAGACAGACACATGGAGAAAGAAAGAGAGACAGACAGGCAGACAAATATCGACAGACAGGCAGACAGAGACAGATAGACAGACAGAGAGACAGACATAGAGAGATAGGCATGGAAGGACAAATAGAAAGAGACAAACATACTTACAAATAGACAGACAGATAGATAGAGAAACAGTGTCAGAAAGAGAGAAGGAGTCGAACAGAAATGCAGATATAAAGAACGGAGAGGGAAAGAGACAATAAGAGAAAGAGAATCATGGAGAGTGTGTGTGAGAGAGAGAGAGAGAGAGAGAGAGAGAGAGAGAGAGAGAGAGAGAGAGAGAGAGATTGATACAATACCCAACGATAACAACTTAGAAAAAACCACCGATAACCTTAAATTGTTGTTACAGTGATGACCAGCTGTGGAATCTGAAGGACGACACCATCATAAGCAAATCGAGCAACATGGCCCTCGAAGTGACCGGAGGATCAGCCAGGAAGAACGCAGAAATCAAGCTGGCGAAAACATCAGGGTCTGCAGCTCAGAAGTGGGGGGTAAGGACTTCTTACGAGTCACAATGAATGTAGGGTGTCAGGCTATTGGCAGAATTTCAATGGTGCAAAGAAAACGCTGATTGACTGGAAGCACAGGAATAGGTTTGACTTATTAAACAATCAATGTAAGAATCGGACAGAGTGGCTGTATTCCAAGAAAGGTTGTGTGTTCAATTCCCATGACATTTGTTCATATGCATCATTGTAATAGATCTAGTTAATCAATCTTGTTAACGGGGTTTACAAGTCATATATCTTCGCACCATTTAACAGGGTTAGTATTGACAGGATCATGAGGTATTTTCGCAAGTCTTATCAAAGGAAAATCAATATTCAGAAACATTGATTGACTGGAACATCCTGTCAACAGCCCGTTCATGAATGTATGTTGGACTATGTCCACAAGTCAGGTCAAGTTAGCAGGCTTTCCTATCGGCCTAAAACCTTACACGTTTTATCATTTCAGATTGGCGCGGATGGCCTCCTGACAACCGAGCTTGGCGACCTGGTTCTAGACGTGAAGGACAACAAGCTGGTGCTGAACGACCGCGACAAGCTCAGCCGCCAAGACTGGGATCTGCAAATCCACCAGTAGAACCTTCCCATGACGTCATCACAGCGACGATCCCAGCAGTCACCGCGGCTAGTCACGTGACTAGAGAAACCTACCATAGGTCATAGGTCATACCTTAGAAAGCAAAATGGTCGCCAATAGATCTAGCCACAAAAGGATTTGATTTTCTTTAGACCCTCATAGAAATATCATAAGTATAAGGTGGATCTTCTGGGGGCAACTATCATCTTGAAAGGTGTAAGAATTATATGAGCAAAGTAAAGTAAAATGGTGACATTTTGGATCGACAGTTGCTGTCTTATTTCGGTGATGACCAGCAGTTATGTTGCTATTTTTTTAATCTCTATACTACAGTATATTGCTTTTGAAAATACAAGATTTCATACGGTGCGAATTTGAATTTGGTGTTATGCTCGAAAAGATAACTTAATGATACGAAACAATATGACTAAATTTGAGAAAGCTGTGGTGTTATCAGAAACATTTGTCATTGTTGCTAACGAAGCACATGTTAAGATGTAATGATCATCATTACCACAATTTGTTTTAGAAGAGAAAATTATACGTGCCTTATAAGCACATATTTCGGATTGAATAGCAATAAAAGATGGTTACGGGAACTGTTGACAGTCTGTGTTTTATTTCTGACTAGATAGCGTAGTCACTGTCTTTGGCGTTCATATCATTACTTTAGTATACCTTTTATACAATAATAGTAGATAGAGACATACTAGACTATAGGAGTGCGAGATAGATAATAACGTACTATGAATACATACCAGGGTAAATACTTAAATATAAGACTACTAGATAGATACTAAAACTGTACACATACTTAATCGCAAGGATACTAGATAGATACTGACACTGTACATATACTGAAACATAATGATACTAGATGGATACACAGTGTAGATAGATGATGATGATGATGAGATAGATATAAGTTAGACACAGTATCGATAAATATAAGAGACACACTAGATACATTTTAACACAGAAGCCGAATATATAAACCAAACCGTTTCGACAATCATAGCCCTAGAGAACCCACCGTCCAACAATAAACACTTGTTAAACGTACCAGAATCTTAACACATTGTAAAATATTACAAATGGAAAAAAAGCTAACTGTGCTAATTGTTGCCCTGCAAACTGTCATAATGTTCATCTTTACAACTAAATGCACAGAAGGAATCTATCTACGTGTCCAAACCTACCTGCAGGCAACGTACGTAACTAAGCAACCGATAAACGTAAGAGAGATCTAATTGGCAAGAGTCTTGTTTTTTTTACACAGAGGGTGATAGATATTACCAAGAACATAAAACCAACAATTACTACACACGAACACTAAAAAAAACTACGGGTATGTAGTTCATTCCAAGGGGCACTAATTAAGTCGTTAAAGGTGTGTTTTAAATGTCTCAATATCGCGTGATGGTGGGTACCTTAAAAGGGGCGTTACCTAATTTCGGCATTGTCTGATGTAACGCTTCCAACAGACACCATCTATTGTCATTTGTTCACCGTGGCATGCAGGTATAATTAGCGGCAGTGTACAGCACATTAAACCACATCAGACAAGCAGGCCTTTGTTCTTGTCAAAACTATCAAAATTCCGTCAAAATCCGTCCGTACAAAAATATGTCTCCAATATAACTAACTTAGCGGTTGAAAAACCTTGATTTTCGAACGGTCGTTTGTTGGAAGGATTTCTGTACTAAAGGGGGATCCATCTCAAGTGATACATTAAATATGCACACTTTGCTAAACATGTACGTTAGAAGAATACGCTGTAAGAGGTGTGGCCTTGCAGGTGGCATATCGATACAGGATAGGCGTTGCCGTAGGTCGAGGACGCGAAAAAGACAGATAATAACATTAAACATAATTCCTCCAGGTCAACTGAATTCGTCACCCTGACAAAATACGTCTAAAGAGATCTCGTCATTGCAACGTGCCCAAAGTATAATGCACTCAGGTTTATCTAAACTGTACATACCCTGGGATCTCTAAAACACACTGTTTTCCGGTGTTGTGGGAGGGAGGGGGGGGGGCTGTTCTTGAGATGTCACAAACACTGTTTTTCAATGTGATGGGGGAGGGGTGCACAAGAGATCTCTCGAACACATTGCTTTTCAATGTGGTGGGGGAGGGGGGCTTCACAAGAGATCTCTCAAACACATTGTTTTTCAATGCCGTTGCTAATTGAGGCTATATCCGGTATTTGACCTTCCCAAGAGCAGATTCCGAAGATACCTGTCCCGCATTAACTGTCATTGTTCGACCTTAATCCGTTTTCAGAAGGTTTAACATTGTACAAAAGGTGCAGAACTGACCAATCATGGATAACAACTCATCATTATTGACCACGTAGGTTGGGCAAGCGTTCACAGCCACTTACCTTAATCGTCGTCAGTAGAAAAGACTTTTGTCCAAAGCTAAGTGCCGAATTGGAAAATTATTGAACATAGAATGTGAGCAAATAAGTTTTAAAACTTATCATGCCGCTACCGCAGTCATTTGTTCAGATATTTAAAAAATGCCGTTTTTATACACATATACCCTACTAACGATATTTACAGATATAATTTATTCGGGAACCTTCAAGTTACAATACATTGCAAATATTCAGTTAACCTTTCATGTGAACCCACGCCCCTGAAGAAGGAGGGGTAGCGGTTGGTCTGTGTCTAGATGGTTTTGAGATCGTGTGTCTGATAAGATGAGTGCGCATGCGTATATAGCCCTTCCCTCTCCAAATTACTATCGTAGCTGTCCTCGGTTTGCGTCAGAGTTACCATGGCAACGAGCTCGAGCGCTCGGAAAAAATAAGGGCCTCTCTGTCTTTGATTTATAACAGTCCTTCGACATCTTATATACGGCTCATTACCCTCTTCATATCAAACATCTTGATCTTGTGTCCTTTGATCATTTACGTGTTCAAATTGTAACTGTAAGTCTTTGCCTCAAGTATCTATTATTTGCACCTAGCAATTATCTATTAAACACTACCTATCTGGCCATGGGTTTAAAGAACTCACCATTTTTTTTCGTATCAAGGACAAAATCTAGTGTTAAGTGTGTAATTCATGATAGTCTTGTTTGTCTTATAAGTCTAAATTTATAATATATCGGAGTCTTTAGGTGCATAAGTCACTGCGAATATGATAAGTACCAGAATGCGCTGTCTTGTGATCTGTGTTGCTTGTATTCACGAGTATAGCTTTTTTTTCCTTACTTTTGGACACTGATTTAAAATTTCCGATATCTAGCTATTTTACAGCTTTTCTGATTTACTTTGTATCATTCAACGTAAGCTTTCACCGGAAAAACAAAAACCTTTTAAACTTCCTCTTTGGTATGTTTTTAGTGCAAAAACACACACATACCGATACAAACACACACACACACGTACATACATTTATAGACGCACACTCCCAGTCACAGACATGCACATACGTACACGCACATACGCACACACACATACGTACACACTAACACATGCGCACACAAGATATACAAGCATTCAGTTGCTCTAAAAATTGATCCAGTCGACCATGATGTCTGTAGAAAGTGTTGCTTTTATTGAATGAGCACCCGATGCGAAATCTTTTTCCCCATTAGAGCTTCATACAGCAAGAAAGAGTAATTATTCTAAAATGCACCAAAGCCGCCCCATACATAACATATCGTAAACAATACCGTACATCTTAACATCATCACGTTATAAAATCCTACTCGACTTTACTATGGTAAGGTACCCATGTACCAAACCAACTCATACGCGTCATTAACATTCTTACAGTTTAAAAGCTGTGCTAATTGGTTGAACCATAGCATATGTAAATTACTTCAGTGTACTCCGATTCATAGAAGCATTGCATTCAAATCAGCGAGTCAACCTCTATATAGTTTGTTACAAAAAGTGTCATGAGATTAATCAAATACACTGTCACCGACTATGGTCCTTGCGTTCTCTTTTTTTTCTTTTTGGTAGTTTTGTAACTGTTAGAGTTGAACATTAGAACAGAGGACAAAGCTGCTGAAAGAATCTATGCATTCGTGTAACTTTTTATGTTCTGTAGCTAAGGTTGCGGATATATTCGTTAATTTTTGCCCTACAATAGATTTTTTAGACAATAAAGCGTGGCCAATCACCGTTTAAAAGTAGACACCGAAAATAAATGGATTAAAGATAGAATGCAAGTATTTGGAGATCTACTTTTATGGTCTCAACTTAAGGCAGCATCTCACTGCCACTGAATGAATTTCTTAAGGCTTGCAGGACTTAAGTGATGGAATCATCCTCGCATGTCGTTGTTGGCATCTTCCCCACTGGTCGTGTCTTAGTCTGTTAAGAGAAAGAGAGGAATACCTTTAGAACATGTTCTTCAGAGCTTTTACACTTGAAACACTCAGACGAGACCGTCTTTTCCACAATGGTAATACAATCTTCTCATAACAAAATGGTACAAGGAGTGTGATTGGCGCAAACGGCATGACAACATTGCATGATCAAGCTCGTGACAAATGAAATAATGTTGCAAAAAAATCCGCAACTCCACATGCGCATGGTGGCAAGAAGGAAAAACCAAAGCGTGCAAAAGTCTAAAATTCTACACTACTAGCTATAATGCTGGGCACAACAAACAATTCAGGGACTTCAGACTCTACGGAAATGTTTTCAACAAGGAAAGAACGTTGTATGTGACCTAAATGATCTGCTTTTCGGTGCCATTTGTGTTCGGTCTGAAGCCCTAAATTGTGTGTTGAGCCTTGGCTGCTGCGATGCACACAAATCTTGATGTCTCGAATCCCTCTTCGAACCAGAGCAAAAATTGAAGCGTTCAAAGTCAGGCAAAATACTGGTGCTCTTTTGACTTCTTGGTTTGTTTGTGTTGTGTTTCGAACAAGAACGTGAGAACAAGCATGCAAACGTACACACATTGAAACGGAATTTTTCATGAAGCGTGCAAAAGATGGAATGGCAGAAACTTCAGACTTTAAACTCTTGGTTTCTTTGTGTAGCAAACATGGACGAGAAAGCAGACGTGCAATCAAACGTGACATTTTCGAACGTGAAACGTGCGAGCGAAAGATGGAATGGCAGAGACTTGTGACTTGAAGCAGCTTTTGACTTCTCGGTTTCTTTGTGTAGCAAACATGAACGGGAAACAGACGTGCAATCACACATGGGACATGTTTTAACGTGAAACGTGCAGAAGATGGACTGGCAGAGACTCGTGACTTGAAGCAGATCGAAAGAGTGACTTGAGGAATTTGTCCTCATCAGAGGTGTGCACATCACACAAAGTAAGAAGAACAGAGCTTTGTATGCAAACCTTCACCAATGGCAATGCCCTTAGTAAGAGGTGGACTGGCTGCTGTAGCTGTACGAAGTGGTAACGGTGGAGGAGGATGCTATATAACATGAAGCAACACGATACGTACAGGCGTTACATTGCTGTTTGGATGATGATATTCGTTCATCGTTGATATGGATGGATGGAGAGTGATGAAATGGTGCCGTAATGATGGCATGAGGGAGGATGCGGGGATGGATAGAGGGAACGGTGGGTGCATGAAGGAAGGATAGGGGATGGGTGACGTTGGAATGGTGAGGATAGGTGAATGAAAACGAAATAACAAGTTAAAATACAAAACGCCGTGCAGAATGTTCTAGCATGCATAGTACAAGCATGCAAAAAAATACCTCATGCAAACGTAAAAAAAAATGCACACCGCTGTCTTTGGTGCGCTGAGAGAAAAAAAAGGTCAAACGCTTTTGCGTAGTCAAATACCCACTCACCACGACTCGAAAGTTTTTTGACCTTCACTGATCTGGCTATTGTGTTGCATTAAAAAAGATTGCATTGGAATAGGATCGGTTACTACACGAGTAAACATCAACTAACGTCTCGGTCATTCAAAAATAGGACCATGCATCTTCTAGATGTACCACATGCAACAAGATTCGACCTCCCCCTCCCCCTTTTGTAAAAATATCTAGAAAGATCTCGTCTATTCACGCAAAATATCGCGAGAATCACTCTATGGCTATATGACGTCATTGTCTTCGGTAGTACTTACATCGGAGGGTCTCGGCAGAGGCAAGACCGTGAATCTCCAGATCCCACACCTGCAAAGCAAAAGGTATACGTCACTCACATGTTCTAATTTGTTGATTGTATTACACAATTCAAGCTGTACATGCTGTTGCTTTTTCTGGTCGGTACGTTATTGTAAGTACTTACTTTTAGCCTGGTTTCCTTACAGCTTCAATCTATTTCTATCAAATTTCATTTAAGAAATATGCTTCAAAGTTCACCATGATAAAAGGTATGGCTCATTTCAATATATCCCTGTATTCGTTTCATCAATAACTAGTTAGCTAGTTGATTAGTTGGTTAGAATAACTGATTTGAACTTACAGCATCGTCGTGCCTGTTGTTCAGGACCACCTTAGATTTCGACTTCACGTCCAGGACCTTGCTGCCTGTCTTGGAGCCGATGAATCCATCGCCCTTGATCTGAGGAAGAAAGCAGACGAGAAAACGTAAGAAAACATAAAAATGTAAGAAAACACAAGAATTCCTGACTGATTCATAATTGAAATCTTTTTTCGAGAGTATACATGTATAGTAGAGGTTCTCAGTCTGGCGATGCATTTGCAAAAGATCTCGTCTATTCACGCAAAATCTCGCGTTACTTTCAAAAGATCTCGTCTGTTCACGCAAAATCTCGCGTTACTTACGTCCCACTCTTGGTTCTTGTTTCCCTTTGCGGCCTGGTCGGCAACGATGACCTTGTCTCCCTTAACCTCTAGGGCCAAGTTGTTTGCCTCGTTGATGATCCTGTCGCGGCTGAAAGACCAAAGCTGCTCCTTCCTGCAAGGCAAAAAAAGTATAACGTGTAAGTTTGAATCTGCAGTTAAACATAAGACCATTAAACAAGTTGCTGATATTGTCAGCCCTAAATACCCAATATTTGCTTGTCTGTCTTTGTTCTTGACTTCCTTGTTTCCTACCATACTTGACCAAGGGTCTTTCCTCAAAGAGTAATGATACGACCATTAAAAAATGGTTTTTGCACCCGTAAAACTTCAATGTTTGTTTAGGCTCTTAACCGAATGTTTGAAGACGCTTTATCTTCAGAAAATATGTAAAGGGCATGGAAAATTCAATATCAAGAAACCATCACTGTTTATATGTATCAGTCTCAAATATCCAGATTGTAATTTAAACTTACTTCTCGGGATAGGACCTCTTGGCCACGTTGATTTCGGAGCCCTTGCCGCCGGCTGCCTGAAGCACCAGGTCATCCTTGCGGTAGATGAGATAGAAGCTCTTGCCCGCCAGGATGCCCATGATGTCTTGGCTCTCGATGGTCAGTGTGACCTCGCTGCCAGCATGGCTCATATCTGCTACGGAACAATGACGTCAGAATATCAAAAGCCTGTTTGAAGTCACCAACTACTAGCGTTTTTTGCTACCCTTGTATCCATCCCGTTCTAGCTCCTGTTCGCGCATTTGATAGCTTCTTTGCCAAATATTTTGCGTGAAAGCTATCAGAGAAGCAAATTCACGGGAACTAGAATAAGATGGATACTAGACTAGTTTTCACGTCTAAGTCTATGACCACCTTCCCTTCACCGCCTCCCAACCACCGCTGCCTATGCGCTGTGGGAAATGAGTGATGATTCATTTGGCATGGACAGAAATGCATGTTTAACGCGGCACCATTCCCTTGTTTGACGGCACCATGCCCACTGTTTGCCGACGCTTTGTCGGATGACGTACCCGACTGTCCGTATGCGGAACCGCCGGCACCACCGGCACCACCGCCGCCTGTTGTTGTTTACAACACAGTTGTATTCAATGACGAATTAGGTCACAACAAACAAACAAACAAAACAAAACAAACAAACAACAAAACATTGACGTTTAGGACATAATTCACACGACGACATTAAAAGTTAAACAAATACAGCACGGACAAACTAAGAAAGGGTAGGCTAGTTTAGAATTACAACAAGGAGGTTTAATACTGTTAGAATGTATCAGTTAAGCCCCCCTCTCACTGGACCCGCGGCACGCTGGCGGCGTGGCTGCGGCCGATCGAATTGACAAAGCACTCAACGAATCTCTTTAAGCTGTGTGTTTGGTTGTCTTTTTGGTCATACTTGTACGTTTTGAATGATATTTACATCATAAAGTCAAGGGTAACCCAAATCCAGCTTAGGACGTAGCGACGCCGCGGGTCCAGTGAGAGTGGGGCTAAACATTTGAAAGACATGGAGTCAGTGTCCAACAATACTTACCACCTCCGGCCCCAAAGCTACCGGCACCACCTCCGGCACCGAAGCTCGAGGAACCACCTTTCACGTGTCAACCAACAAGGTTATCAACAAAACGTCAAAGAAAGAAACACAAAGGTTACAGAAACGGATAATAACAGAAAACGTGTAATTGTATAGAAAGGGAACACAGGATTACAGTCGGCAGTGAGTAAACAACAAAGGAACATTTAGGAGTAAGGAATCATTCGAAGACAACAAAAACTTTGTTAAGTTGAAAGACAAACAACGAGAACAAAGAGTTACACAAGGATTCATAAGTCAGACAAGAAGTAAACAACGTTTACATACATCTCTAACGGAGTCTTAAGTGATGAGTACGCCATAAGGAGTTATCTTACCACCGGACGAGATGCTCTTGGTCTGAGACATGCCGCCGCCACCGCCGCCTCCCGCGCCGAAGGAACTTGAGCTCACGCTTGCGAAGTCGAAACCATGCAGCCTGTGAATGCAAACCAACAATCAATTAGCAATTAGCAGATAATGATAACCAAATAAGGCATCAATGGTAACGATCTCACTCCTTCACATTTGCAATTACTGCAAGGACTGCAACACTTTTTTATGGTGTTGGATCAAGTTGAAAACTTTTAATACGCATCGTATTAAGAAATGTTAGTTTTCATTTTATACAAAAACGATCAAAAACGCGAAGCAACCGTTCAGAATCCAGTCGAAACAACTGCCATATTGCCGAAAGGTATCGTCCGGAAGTACGTCACCGGAAGTGCGTCACACAGTTACCTGCTCTCTTCGCCCTCCAGCAGCTTCCTGTAGGCGGCGATCTCCACATCCAGCGCCATCTTGACGTTGTGCAGTTCCTGGTACTCCCTCATCTGCTTGCTGATCTCACCGCGCAGGCGCTGGAGCTCAGCCTCCAGAGCCTCGATCTCGGCCTGCTTGTCGGCAAGCTTGCTTGCTCCGCTCTCTTCGACATTCTTCAGTTGGCCTTCCAGTTGGCGATTCTAAAGGCAAGAAGTAAAATATACGATCAGGCTCTGCTGAGGCAATGATAATGTCCTTGGCTGAGGTAACCAGTGCTTCGGGCAGCTTCGGGCAAGATAGAGAATGCTTTGTTGACACGCAAAATCTCGCGATACTTGCAAAATATCTCGTCTGTTCACGCAAAGTCTCGCCTTACAACAAAAAAAAAACTACAATGACTTTCGTATGGTCAAATGCAAGCTACAAAATAGAAAAACAAAAAAAAGTGTTTAGCTTACAACGAAAATCGGTCTCTTGTACAGTGAAGCATGCCTATGCGTCAACAAACATTGCATTGCAACTTTAATAACATAAATTGACCCACTGTTAAGTAAATGCTTGGCGAGGTTGGTGTTTGCTAACTTGGCTTTACTTTGATGCTAGAAAAACGCGAGAGTTATCTGGAATGAATGATAAACATTGTTCTTTTTTAATTTAATTTTCTTACCCTGTTCTTCATGGACTCGATCTCAGACTGTAGCCTGGCGATCTGGTTCTGGTACTTGGACAGTTCAGAGCGGGCGTCCGCTAGGTCGTTGGTGTTCTTACCAGAGTTCCTCTGCAAGTCCTCAAACTGAAGGGAAAAAATAGAGAAGACAGAATATGAATCAATGACACAAATAAAAGAATAACCTGATTCCATTACAGAAACTATACTAACAGATTCCACTAGTAACTAAGCGAAGAGCAGGAGAAGACTCTTTTAGGCAGCTACCTGTTTATAAATAACGACTTAGATTATCAACACATGTAGCTGTATAGTAGACGTACAAGAATTTTACTTGTGTCTTCTATCAATATTATGTAGGTTACATTCTATGTGCAGATTGTACTAGATTAATGTAACTACCCACCATAGCCATATACTACGCTGTAATGGATTGTAAATGATATAGTTGTTGTGCAACTATATGCTATGACTGAAGTATCAAGAAGAATTTGCAGGATGTCGGTGAGTTTGAGCTTACCTTGGTCGCATACCAGCTCTCTGCCTCTGCCCTGCTCATGCGCGTGAGCTGCTCGTACTGAGCCTTGACCTCTGCCAGGCAGGAGTCAAGGTCAACATCCGGGCCAGCAGACGGCTCCAGCTCGATCATGGTGGAGTCCAGGATCTGGCTGTTCAGAGCCTCGATTTCCTGCACGGGTGAAACAAACAACCCTTCAACAACAGATAATGACGTAATGCATCAGCTATCTCTGTATAGATGTTAATACTTTACTTTTGGGACTACATCTGTAAGCAGCGACACCTATAGCTGCAGTTCAAAGTGAACCAGTCAGAATTGCCCTTAGGAAGGTGACAGACAGTCACTAAAAGCTGTTTGAATAAAACACTTCGTTGTGCACAGAGATTTTTTTCATTCTGTTCGATTTACCAGCCTGATAAAACTATTCACAAACCACCAATGTGGTTATCACCTTTGCCGAGAAGTTTATTTTCGGAAGCGCTTGTTTGTAAGTTAAAGTAAGTAGATAAAACGATATGTATAAGTACTTACAGCAGCGTACACTTCCTTCAAGAACTCGATCTCTGACTTGATGCTGTCCAGACGAGCTTCCAGGTCAACTCGGGTCAAGGAGGCCTCATCAAAGTCCTGAAATGTATGAATAAATTAATAAATGAATGAATGAATGAATGAATGAATGAATGGTATGAACGTATGTAATGAAATAGAAGTAGAAATGCATCAAGATATGCTGTTTCCATCTGTTGAGCTTTCACGTTGTCAACTCTTAAGAAGAATGGTACATTTGAGTATTTTGCACAAAGGATCTCTGTGTTGTGTGCCCACTTCCTCTCATGACGTCATGTCTACGTTTCCCTCATTTACTATTCTGTCCTCATTCATACAGGTGAGAGAAGGTAGTGCATTATTTATGAACCCGTTTCTCATGCGACCCTTTGTGAAAACAGCTAGTGTTGCCGTATCCGCGCAACCTCTAATTATCCTTGAAGCACTATATTCACCCACTTGTTAAATGATACACCTGAAGCCACTTTCCATTTAAAATACACCAGTGAAAGTTCTTAACGTACCGCTCTGATCTTCTTGATCTCTTCTTCAAGACCCTCGCGAGTTCCAACTTCATCGTCGTACCTGTAATAAGCAGAAATAAGAAAAAGGTTTAGCTTAAAGCACATTATGACTTAAGACAATAGAATGTATAGTACAATGTGTAAGATATGTAAGAATACTATGGTGTCTATGTTGTTAACATTCATTCAAAAGTCTATAATTTCCTATGTTTCAACCAAAGTCTATACTGTAGTTACTGATATGTAATTTTAACATTGTGCTTTTTTTTGTATTGTGTTTTGTTGTGACACAAGCAATGAATGAAAGTATAACATTTTGGTTGAACGTTTAGATCACATTGGTACCTGATATCTAGTAAGTATCTATATTGATAAGTGGGTCACGTTAGCAGTGTCTTCATTTGAATAATTTATTCATGAAAGAAGCTACTTCAGTGGTGTCACTGATGTGTAGAAGATCTCTTAACAGCTCACGTAACGCGCTCTGACACATTCGTTGACCCGAACCATTCAGAACCTTTGAAAAGACCCGGTCACACAACATATCCAAGTCAATCTCATGCCACTTCTATTCTTAGGACTTCGCTGGACGATTTTTTAAACTCGCTTTTGTCCCATCTTTTTAAAGAGCTGTCGTCTGTATACGCTTGCGCGGTAAATTATGTTGGGTTTAAAGGGTTGAATGGGAGAGAAAAGCCCGTGCTGTCTTCGCGTAGAAAACCCCGTAGAGTCGACGGGAGGGTACCGGGTAGAAAGGAATGTCCCCCGTACTGGACAAACCGGTTGGACTGCATGTCATGCGCGCCACATCGGCCTCGCATAAATGAACCGGCACGCCATCTTAACTGAAAAAAATCTAGACCACCTGAACACGTTAATCCCTCTAACTTCTTTTCACCTTTGTCCTAGAAGTTCATTCAATTAAAGAAAACTTACTTAAGTTACACCTAACTTGATTTTCCCCGAAAACGCGTAATGTCTTTTGAAATAAACGAACCAAATCAGGCCAACATACCTCTACTTTTGCCTCTCTGGATTGTTTATGGTAAACTTGTCAAGCTCGAAATAGTTCGCAATTTTGTACAAGTGCTACCAGCATTCTTTATTTGCTAAAACTGGTGCTTGAGTTTCTACCACTCAAGAATGTTAAAACATTCTCAGAACTTGGCTTCGGAGACTTTAACTTTTGTTTTAAAGCTCTTAAACTTAGGAGTGAAATAGAAATGTTGTTTTGGAGCATGCTAGCATGTAGATAAGATGCTCAGTAGAAGATAAACGGCGACATGGCACGTAAGTTTTTACAGAGGGTCATTCTTTTTCAAACGCCCTCCTTCGGGCCAATCAAAATGGCGGACACCATGTTCCGCACATTCCAACTTTTCAGCTCCCAGCATGCATGACAAAGGCACACGCCCACACGTCAGTTTACGTTTCCTTTCCACCCTTTTCCTCAGGAATTTCGCTGTTCATTTTGGTTTTCAAGATATTATCGTTGAGGTGTGTCACAGGTGGTTTCTTCCGCTCACAGGATGGTAAACAAGGAGCGGGCACGACTTAAAGACCGGTCGAATCAAGAAGGTTACATGGAGACCTTCTTGCTCAAATGTTTGCAAGATATCCCAAAAAATGGGTGCAAAAAAAAAAAAAGGAATTTGGTTTGTAGTATTGTTACTGATATGAATGTTAACCTCGAGTTGGTACCGGATGCATGCAAAGAAAAAAATTGGTAGCACCGGGGTTTAAGTGTGCAGGTAAAAAGAAAGTGTTTCTGCCTCTCCCCGAAAATTAAAGATGGCGGCCGATAATTATGCAGTCGAGTCACTGACTTAAAGAGCCTGCCACAACTTTCAAGTCATATGGGGAGCTTTTACGCCACAAGATCTAAATTCACAGCCCTCATCTTGACCTTTGACCGTTAAGGAAGCTCTCTCAAGGATTAACGATAACTTGGTCATGGGAATAACTCGATACTATGTTCCTTTTATCCCAAAATTTCACAGTTTGGTTTTAAATGTAACCTTCGTGAATTAGTATGCAAACCACGTGGCGAGAAGTGGGAGGAATGAAATACCAGTCGTTGTTTTTCATAGTTGTGGAAACAAAGCTTGAAACATTCTTAGTGAGGTCAAAAACGTTTTCTTAAAAGGTTTTGTTGTTCACCATGGTTGCGATAGCTCTATGTTGTCTGTAACTACTTTTACTGAGCCCTTTTAATGAATGCGCCCTGCCGGCATTCTTTGGAAGAGGCGTGGTCGCTTTTTAGACAATCCCAATTTTTGGCTTTTTGTTACAATTTTAATGAACCTTCAAAATTAAGACTAACAGCCACCGTTTTGTTTTAACATATACATTCGACTTGTATGGTAAAAGTTGGTGTTCTTACAAACCTCACGATTTGCACACTCAGAAAGGTCGCAAGTGGTTCTACTAATCGGATGCCGGCATACATAGTAAGGTAGGCGTGACGGTTGAGGTTCGACGAGCCCACCACCGCATGCTTGGAATTCGTATCGCCCGGCACAAACTCATTCTACATGCGATACACTTTCTACACCCTTTCCGGGCCGCCTCGCCTGACTTCATACGCTCACAAACTTGGCTCTGTCATTTCCTAACATACACTTACGCCACAGTGGTTTGCTCTCCAAAGAACGCCACCATAAACAATAGACAGGTGTGCGGATCGGACGTTAAAAAGGGGTGTGGTCGCAGGTACGTGTAAGACAACCTGTGTTTCACATTTCTTTCTACACGGTATTACAACACTTTAACGCCCCCCAATCGCGTACTCGCAGCTAAAATACCTCTTGAAACTAGTAGTTGAAGGTTGTAGGATTCGCGTAGCGCGTCGTACGACTACAAAACAAAGCTGTTATGTTAGGGATGAGTAGTCTGTGAAAACACAAGCAACTGGGGTATGACTATTTCCCACTCTACATTGTTCAGGGACAAAGGGGTCGCTGGATTTTAAACTGGGCTACGCGCTGCGCCTGTGAGTGAATCCCGTCGGTGATTTGTGTACGGTATGTGTACACAGGGACACCTTAAGAGAGATAGGGTTTCTTCTTACCTTGTTTTGAGTTCTTTGACTTCGCCGGAGAGACCGTCCCTCTCGGCTTCGAGGGAGCCCCTCTCGGTGTTGACGACCTCGATAAGCTGGCGGATCTGCCGCAGCTCGGCTTCCCACATGGCCCCCAGGTCGGGACCGGAACCCTTCTGCTGGACCATCTTCAACTTCATTTCCAGCTTGCGGTTCTGGTTCTCGAGGAAGCGCACCTTTTCGATGAACGTGGCGAAGCGATCGTTGAGCCCGACCAGCTCGTCTTTGTCGCCGGTACGCTCCACTCGGACCTGTCCCAGGGCGACCAGGGCTTGGCTAGCCTGCTCGGCCGTCATGGAACTGAAACCGTAGCTGCGGCCGCCGCCGCCACCACCGCCGCCTCCCATACGGCCTCCCCCGGCACCGGACCTGGTCATCGAGGAACGGGACATGGAGGTTCGGCCGCCGCCGCCGCCACCACCGCCGCCGAAACGGCTGCTGCCTCCGAAGCTGGCTCGGCCACCACCCCCGCCGCTACTGAAACTGGAGCTGTAGCCACCGCCGCCGCCGCCGGAGCTGAAGCTAGCCCCGCCGCCGGAGCTAAAGCCCCCGCCGGAGCTCTTGAAGCTCTTCGTGGTGGTGGTCCTCTGCTGGAAACTCATGTTGGATGTAGGTATAAAGGGAAGCCCGTGACACTGAGGAAGGACGTATGGAGTGTAGCTGCCAGAGAAGGCCGAGTGGGACAGACTCGCTCTTTATTCTCGCGCAGGACACCTACCCTCTCGTCGGGCACGCGATGTCATGAGAACACGGCTGTCAATCAATGACGTCGCGCGTTCCCATTGGTCGACGAAGTGTCGGGAACGCCCACTTTAGGTGTTCACAGACAAAACCTTGCAGAGCAAAACCGGTACATCCATGTCAGACTACAACGTTTTAATTCAAATCTGGTCTAAAATAATTTTGTAATTAGCGCGATTAATAGACAAATTCAGCAAGTACGGGCAGTTTGTTTCATTCTTTTTTAAATTCTCGAAGAAAAACTGATGGGGTGTGGTTTTCCCATAGGAGAGTCAGACAACGATTGTAGTCTTCAAAAATATTGTGGCTCAAAACTATAACTTTGTACGAAAAAAAAGTAAGTTTGCAGTGTATAAGATAAGAAGAACTAGTTCATTTTTAAATGTAAAAAATGCTAAAATGGTTCAACCGTCTTGCAAACTTTAAAATGACTTTTTAGCACTATCATGCAAGGATAGTGTTTACTTTCGACAAAAGTCCCGTTTCACACTTTCCTTATTTCAAATCAATTTAATACAGAAATAATATTCCCAAAAATTCTCCTCATTCAAAAGTCATCTTCCAGTGCATGTTCCCCCTTAGGCGTTTGCCGATCAACATACTTCTAATTCTAGTCTCTACCAGACTAACCGCGTCGGCTATAGAGAGAACAGTTGCTGGGGGACTTTGGCCATGGAGGATAACATTCCCATCCAGTGTTGCAATATTTGAACCCTATCTCCATAGCCGACTCCCTTCATATAGTTGACTCTATTTGGCCAATTTCTACTATTTTCCCAGCGACCCGTGGAGACTGGTAGAGTCTATTCTAATCCCACCAGAGCTCATACCTGTCCAACAAGTGATGTACCGCATGGTGGAAATAGTTTCATTCTTTCCCCCAAATTCCGGTAGCAACTTCATTTGCAATGTGCACACCCCGTGCTTAAAAAAAATACAAACAGACAAGGCACTGTGTTTATTCAGTACGAGTATTCTACTGACCCTTCGCTTGCATAGAGTGATTTAAAACCCAAAACAAGCACACCTAGGTAACAAGATACCCTTGTTTCTATCGGGATGCCTCACGAGCTATACTTCCTGTCTTGCAAAAAAGGTGGTCGGACGTATTAAAGAAAGATTCGTGTGTTTATTTTTACTACAAAAGCTGCATTCGTGACGGTATAACATACGTTCTTTACATCTACAATACGAGGAATTCCGTTTTGAGAGAGAGTCTTTGCTGCTAGAGCTCATGAAAAATTTAAAGCCCGGCTGCACGGAACAATTCGCTGACACTGCTTGGGGGTGTTGTGGAAATACTTGTATGTGTGACACATAGGAAAGAGGGGAACTTGGGGGCGTGGCATAGTAGCACGCTGTCTGCCATATGTTATTTTACCTGCCTTTTAACAAAACACTTTTGACAAGTAGGCTTATCATCAAGTCTTTTGAAGGTAGATATAGGACTGACACAAAAATTACGTTCCGCCACTTCCCTAAAATGGTTGGAGATTGGCTCAAGCTTGATTGTGTTAGTGGGTGTACGAATACTTTTCCATCATAGCGACGAAAATTGGATTTTTGTGACCTTTATTTCATAATTTGAATTTGGTGCAGGATGGACAAGTATGTGTTAAAAGACAATAAACCGAGTTCTTTGCATATGAAATTCGTTGAACGATCTGTCAAATCATTGATCCATCAGTGACCAGTAGAGAGCGAAATACTGTCACTTATTATAAATCTGATACCTAACACACGCAAACAAAAACGAACTATGAAAACAGATCTAGACGCCATGTCTAGATCTTTTTTTAGTTTGTTATCAAATGCCTTCGCAAAATCAACGACTGACAAGCTAGCACATAGTAACGTGTGTGTGAATACAGGTAAGCGAAATACTGTATTCTGTCACTCAATCTAATGCCTTACTCACGAAAACTAACAAGTAAGAAATCACGAAAACAGACGTCACGTCTAGATGTTTTTTAAAAGTTATCAAATGCCTTTGCAAAATCAACAATTGACAAGTGAAGAACATAGTTACGTGTGTGTGAATACAGGTAAGCGAAATGTAATCACTATAAATCTGATACCTAACACACGCAGACCAAAAAAGCAATAAAAACAAAGGTCCTGTTTAGTTGGTTTGTGAGTTTGGTATCAAATGCCTTCGCAAAATCACCGTCTGACAAGCGAATCACATACCGCAACCGCAAAGCATGCATTAATATTTGCTCGTTTTTCGGACCGCTGGAAACAGAGCGTAAATGCACACTTGTCTGTCAACGCGTCTGATTGATTAAGAAGATTGATTTGACATTTGTTTGAATGAGTGCTGAGGCGCCATTTTCTTTTCCACTTCTTCACAATAAGAAATGCTTGTATCAATCTTTAAGACCTTTTACAGCAGAAAATCTTAGCAGCGATTGTTCTAAACCAGTTTATTTTTTAAATGGATGAACGCAATCATTTTGCGACATTCATACACAATACCGTCTATCTAGTCAGATGATAATCAACCACATCCGGGATCTTTCCCAACAAAAGAGAAGATAACAGACAACTTTCCCATGGACAAGATAGTGCGAAATGATAACAAAGATGAGACCTCACCGAGTGCAGTCTTCACAACTTGTCTACTCAAAAGGTGTTAAATAGGAAAAAAATAAACTGACACCGCATATTTTGATCGTAAACACTCAGCATTTAACCCTTGTCCTGCTGGAGTTCTATACCAAAACACGCCCCCACTGCTGGGGTTCCCAGACACCTTTCAAACAAATTAAGAAAGAAAAGAAACCCCATGAGACATCTTTAAGACCTGGCATCATCGCCCTTTTAATTAAGGTAGAACTTTCTATCTACTCTGTTTAGTCATTTAGCGCACGAGCTACCACACATGTTTACTAAACTTTCTAAATCTACGAACTAGATTTAGATAAAGGGACTTTGAATAGCTGATATATCTTAGAGCTAAGTTTAGTAAAGTGTGTATTTAACTGAGTTGAAAATACAAATAACAAGAGTCTGTAGGATACAAACCTCTTTCAAGTGATTTTGGTGTGAGTGTTTGATAAGCTCTTTACCAGGGAATAAGAGTTTATCTAAAACTTATTTTCATTATGTCCAGATAATTGTTTATCATAACTCTAGGCAGGGTAGCAAGCCACAGCCTAACATCTACTAGGCACAACACATACTGAATTCCTTTTTTTAAACTCAAGCAAGGGTAACTATGAAGGATTCCGTTGTCTTTAAAGAAAATTCCAATTGACAAAGTGGTTTATTACGACAACACTTTTGGATAAATGGCCATTGGGGCGTTCCGAAGAGCAGAGCAATTGTACATATTTACAAACTAGGTGTTTGCCAACCATAGATAAAGGCAATGAGAATCCCTAGAAGTAAACGTATGTTTATCGTAGTAGAAAGGACATTAAACAGACAACTCATGAACTAGTAATTTTCTGTTGCCGCAATTTGTGTGAGGTTGTTTTCCGATATATCGAAATAAATGCAAAGAGCATCTTATCTCACTGGACCCGCGACACGTTGGCGACCTCGCTGCGACCGAGCGATTTGACAGCGCGCTAAACGAATTTCATCGAAACCTTTTTACGCTTTGTGTGTTTCGTTGTCTTTTAAGCTATACTTGTAGGTCTTCCATCATATTACAATCACGAAATGAAGGGTTACACACATTCAATTTAGGACGCAGCGAGGTCGCCAACGTGTCGCGAGTCCAGGGAGACAGGGGCATGTTGCGAGGGGGGTGGGGGGTGAGTATATGTTCTCAGATGGACTGTAAGTACTAGTACTTTCGAGAAACCATACAAAAGAATGACAATACAGGGCTAACATTAATAGTATGTCAATAATACATATTTAGTGTCAGTTTATGTGTAGAGGATTCAGCCAAAGGGTTAATCCTCAAATGCTAATTAAACAAATAACATCGCATGTCCGGGGGCATATAAAGGTGGCTAAATTCCTGAGAGATTGCTTTATTGTCCGAAAGGAGATTGAAATACGCATTTAGTCCCATCATATTGTAAAAATTGCAATTGTATAAAGATACGTATATTATATTAGAGATTCACATATGTTAGCGCATATTTTTGTTACGTTGTTTGTAGTAGACCATATGAATATGAAAGTAACTGTACTTTTTGTTGTGTCAATAAAATTTTTGTTTCTATTAAAACACAACCTACCTAATTTCTTGACCTACAGGTCGTTTGGGGAGGGGCGGGGCAAGGTAGAAATGAAGTTGGACAGCTGTCTCCAGACTCGTACAAATCACAACAGACATAGCTTTAAACATCACATCGCTCAGAAACACAATCATTGATAATGCCTTCTATCTAGAACGCACCTGGACTTATTATATCAATTAGCTAGAGATCAAATCGTTAACAAGTTATTTTTTTAATGTTTGGTTGCTATCCTAGAACATTTCCGTATCTGCCATTGAATCAAAATATCATGATAGATATATCGGTGTGGTACTAAGCAATGCAAATATAGATACATTATCCCTTGTACAATCAATGTTGAAGAAAAGTTGGATAAGTATCCAAAATGTAAATGTAAAATTTAAGACGTAAGTAAAATTTGATAATGAAAATAAGATCCTGATTTGTATAATGATAATCTAATTATGCCATCCATCACCTGAGCAGTCTACATACCAAAAAATCATAACGATCCATCAACCGCTTCTTGAGTTATTCCCTTCCAAAGGTTGGATCAAAATTGACCCCTGTAGTTCCAGAAAAAGCTGCTAGGGGCCCAAACCTACAGCGCTCACTCGCTGTCCCAAGAGCTATCTACCACACATAAGTCGACTATGTCATGTCCAGAACGCGAGATGTTAAACCTTACAAAGCCACTAGGAGAACCACTATCGAACTTGACCTTCGTTTTCCTTACCCCTACCCACCTACTAAATGTCATAAGGATCCTTCCACACCTTCTTGAGTCATTCTGTAACGTACTACAACCCCCCCCTTTCTGTTACAAAGATAGGGAGTTACAAAAGTCGTAACGATTGTGCCTCTCAACATCTGCTTGGAGATTAAGACAACGAAGGATTCTCGGAAGCCGTACAAAGAGAGACAGTATATGCCAGAAGGCAACGGAGGATCAAAGAGAGAGAGTGTCTTATTTGCAAGGTCACATTGCCCAAATATGGAGCACCTGATGAGATTTGAGTGACGGTCACTGACATACATATGATACCTTATGGCTATTTGCCGTAAGAGAGATGGCATTTGGCCTTTTAGAACATATTGGATCTTATCTCAAGTACCCCATCATCTTTACAAAACGTACAAGTAACTTTCTAGAGTCGGCTACTTGAATGTTGCCACGCCCCCTTTTTTTCTCGGTTACTTTGATCTGTCACACGATTTTCTGTGGGAAAATTTTCAACTAGACTGTGCTACTGATAGACCCAACCATCGACAAGAATCTAGGACAACATGTTCAGTCACAAAACAGCTGTATCTTGATTGTACAACATATTTACGATTGTCCCAAGAGTTCCTTGAATTTGCTATCCGACGGACGCTGCAAGACGCCCTCCCCTAACGCCATTTCATATGAAACTTAAAGACATTGAAATCAAGACAAATTGTAAAGTCCATATGCGTTTTATGAGATAAAAAATGACAAAATTTCTAATACTAGTACGACATGACTCATCGTCCTTGCAATATTTGGCCAACTGCGCATACTTCTGCGCAGGTTTGTTCTAGCGACAACATGGCGAGTGACCCGGCATGGCTTCACAGTTTGTTTGAATGTTCCCGAAGGATATGTAGTTATCATTTGGTCACAAGTCGTTATGAATATGAAGTTAGCATGATTAAAAGTCGATAAGACACAGGAAAACGAGCATTTGAGTATGTTTTCAGGAGAAAGAGGCTGACAAGTGCTTTTACAAAGCTACGGCCAGGCAGCCTTTTTATGCGAAAAGTTTGGTGTATAAAAAAAACGTACAAACTAGAATCAATGTAGTAAAATCATTTCTCATTTCTGTCATGTCATGTCATGTCCATCTGACTGCGATTAGCAACTTGTAGATCTTCATTCACCGAATGTAGCCTGGAGTCCGGTCTTGCCATGCAGTATAGCGACCGTTGGAAGCGGACTAAAGCTACCAATGGGGGACTCCAGGCTAGCAAAACCAGCCCACAAAACATACACAATCATATCTTGATTGTGAAATATAATATTTTCAAGTGTAAGCAATCAGCAGAGTATTAGTTACTCAAATATGGCAAGTGTACCCTCGTTTGTCAGCACAGTAAGTGTGCTAACATAGTATTTTAGGAAATTCAAATAAATGGAGGTGTAAAACTCTGACGCACTTGTACAATTCGCCTGCCATATGGTGTTGTTAGATTTTATGTGGCACAGTTTTAGTCCGTGTTATACCCTTGGGGCACATTCTGTACCGTGTAGATATACAATAACATCTATTGTTTAGCATGTTTCAAAAGTGGTCTCTCTCACACGAAGAAAAACATGGCGGCAAAGAGGTCATAGGTCAAACTCTGCCTGATGCAGGTGTTCGGACCAAAATTATCTGGTCATCCGTTGCCATGACAGCAAATTATGTTTAGATGTTCTTACAGATATGTAGACTAAATACGTTGCACTTTGACCTTTTAAGGAAAGTGAGCTATTTCATTCCTGAAAATGCAGTCGTTTTACAATTTGGGGACCATCATTTGTTCGAAATCTAAGAAAAAAGCTTATGCAGTACTGTATCATTAAGGATTTGTTGCGTGTGCTATTATATAGATGTTTTGCTAGACGCTAGTAGCAAATGACGACAAAGCAAAAATGTGCATTTTTATTACTTTTATTTTGTACCTTCTGTTGCAAAGGTAACCATCTGGGTGGTTCATCAGTACTGCCCAAACTCATCCATGTTACAGCTGTCAATCATATCTCCTTCTGTCAATCAACATTACGTCACCGTCTACGTCACATGTCACTTCTTCACGTCACTACGTCACTGTCTCTTTGCGCATACTGAAATCTTCAATCCGAATCAAATAGCATTACTGTATCCAATCACGTTTTTCTATAGATGATATGGAGAGCTTTGAGGGCGAGTCTGGCTGGTGCTAGCGCCGGATCTTCAGGAAGGAGCCCTTCCCGAGCTTCAGGCCGCCCATGGCGCCTCCACCACCGCCGCCGCCGCCGCCTCCACCGCCGCCGCCTCCACCGCCGCCGCCGCCGCCGCCTCCGGAGGTCTTCACGACGATCGAAGTCGGCTGGGACATCCTGTGGGAGAGCGCATATGTGATGCAGATTGAGTGAGATGTTTGCACACAAACAACAAACAATAAACAAACAAACAATGTACCTATGAGTTTGACGAACCCAAATGTTACAGGTCACTCTACTCAATGTCCTTGCTCTACAGAGACACAAACAGTAACATATTCTTTTGGTCACACACAATTTCATTTTTCCGTGATATCATTAGGCTGAACTTTTCATGATGAAGTGAAGAAAAAGATATGCATCACAAAGTGGGAAGAAAGACAAAGAATGGAAATAAAATCAATCGACTCCATTATGAAGCAAGTCATGAGAGGGTGAAAGAAAGCAATTGATACAAGGAGGAGGCATGAAAGAGTAAAAGGAATAAAAGGACGAGGCAATCCACCTGGACTCGTTGCATTCCAGTACGTAGTTCATAGTACAGAAGAAGAGTAAAGGCATGGCAAAAGAGAAGAGAAACAAAAAAAAGACACACCTGGCCCCTCTGGTGTCAGAAGAAAAGATAAAGAAAGGACGACACCACTTGCTTGCTTGGCCTCTTCATCGTTCAGCAGCTGTTATAAAGACATATATAAGAAGAAGACAGAACCAAAAGGCCTAGGACAAGACAACCCACCTGGCCTCCTCGCCCTCCAACAGTTGCTTGTAGCAGGTGATCTCCATGTCCATCTGCATCTTGACCCGCTGGAGCTCAGAGTAGGCGTCGCGCTGTGCCTGCAGGCGGCCGCGCAGCTCGTTCAGCACCGCCTCGAGCTCGGCAATGGTCGCCTCCATCATCTCGAACTGCCGCTGGCCTTCGATGTCCGTGGCCTCCAACTCGGCTTGCAGCCGCGCGGTCTAAAGATAAAGTAAGATCATTCAACTTGTGATACTTGCGTTAAGGATGATATGCCATCTAACGTCAGCAGGTGAGATTACCTGGTTGTGTTAAAAGAAACTCCAAATATCCTATGTTCTACCAACCTGATGAAATTATTTTGGGGGGATATGCCATCTAGTTTTTTTGTGTGAATTCGTCTAGTGTGTTGAATAGATTAATCTTAAAATCTTGTTAAATAGCTGTTAGCATACATTGTACCTTGTTCATTCATTCATACTTAAAATACATCGGTATGATTTGGGCATGGGTTCACTATTCTAATCGTTTTTTCAAACAAAAACGATATTTTCAAACTAGTCGTATGCCTAGATCCGACTACTAATTGTGTTTTTTTATAGTCACTATGAATCTCATTGCTACCAGGAACCGCTACCGTTGGTATGAACTACAGAGGTACAAATGATCACGAACTTTGAGGAGGTAATGTGTAAAGTTCAAGTAAACTGGAGGCATAAGATTACCTATTCGTATGTTCCTTGTGCTCAGTTGATCAAATGCTTATTTCAAGAAATCGCTAACATTTAGGATTCAAACCATAGCTCTTAGCAGTAGGTACAATGTGTATCTGGTTATGTCTGTTTATACGAACTAAGACAAAGGGGCACAGAAATGTTTCTTACGGTTTCCCTCAGCTTGTCGAGCTGCCGCAGGGCCTGTTCGATCTCCCTCTCCACGGCCTTAATCTCTCGCTTGGCTTCAGAGATCTGAGCCTCCAGACGCTGCTTCTGGGTCTGCAGAGCAGCCAACTAAACACAGACGGAGAAAAGCAGGGTTAAACATGAGACGTCTATGACCCAAACACATGTAGAGAAAACACCGTTAAACTTGAGACATCTATGACCAATGTTATACAAGCATCATCGACGAAAATAAAGTCTATGACCTACACATAGGCAGAGATTGTCATAGTTATCAATGCAATGACATATGTGCTTACCAGTGTTGTTGTGGACGTTTCCAATCTATATCTGATTGTTATTTTTCTCTGTATCTAAATGGTATAAAACATCTATATCTACTACAATACTGTTAATCTACAACGTTTCCAATCTATATCTGATCTATAACAGTTTTTGACGTACCCTACGTGCGTACATATCCTCCAGCTGGCTCTTGCGGGCGCCTGCGTTAGCCTCAAACTCTCTGCGCATGCTCTCCACAGACACCTGGAACTCAGCCTCGGCCTGCTGCTGCACCTCCAGCGTCACCCTCTCACGGGTCTCCTCCGCTTCCTTATATGGAAAAAACATGGTTTAGCATCCCTTATTTGGAGATGGGGGATTACTTTTATGGTAAAAGCTTTGGCGAAACACGCTGACTTAGCAGGTGTGCCGTGGCACAAGACAGCTTGTTATGTTCCACTGAACGATCTGTCACACAAAACCTTTGCATACCTAAGTCCAAACAATGTTTACAACTATCCAGTTAGGATACCCCTACTGTGTTAAATAATGCTACAATTCATGACTGTGAAAACTCTTAACACACGTCCTTTTAGAGTAATCACATACAAATCTAATGCACATTTTTCATTCAGATATTCATGGTGATGAATATGCGCAAACAACGACAGTAGAACATGCAACACTTCTATAGCACGTCTGATTATACCCTTCGACGCTTTACGTTTTGCCTACGCAAAAGAATAGCAAATACAAATCCATACCTGTATGTTAGCTTGAACCTGGAAGTCCAAGTTGACACTCAGCATCTCCATTGCGCCCTGTAGACGCTTACCCTCAGCGTTAGCGTCAGCGACACTCTGTTAAAAAAAATAACATGAGAGAGCCACTATTAACACTGTAGCAAAGGTACCGATGAATAAAGTATAATGCAAGGCATTTATTTGCTATAGTTCCTTTTGCTTATAAACTTACGTTAAAAAAGAGAACATGTGAGAGTCACTATTAACACTGTAGCAAAGGTACCGATGAATGAGGTATAATGCAAGGCATCTATTTGCTATCGTTCCTTTTGCTTATAAACTTAGGTTAACGTCCGTAAAGGTACGTGAAAGACGCTATCAACATTGAAGCTTCTGCCGGTGGATACGGTAGGATGAAAGGCTTTGAATTCGTTGCGTTTGTTTGCTATGCTAATAATGCTCGGTAATATCGGCTACATTTGCATAGTTTACGGTGCATCCGCTGTAACTACCGTTTGGGCATATAATCTTTTATGTACTAAAATCAAGCTTTATGAAATATTGAACTTAGACACGTTTGCTAACGTTTTTATATTGTTTTCTTCTAATTGGCGTTTTCCTACCTTCCTCAGAACGGACAGTTCCTCCTCCATAGCGGCTAGGGCAGCCATCTCAGCTTGGATCCTGTAGAAAAATTCATCAAAATTCAGCCACAATCCAAGGTTCGGTTTAGATTTTACACGTCAAATATCTCTATTCTAATCCAACAGGTTGATTTAGTGCCGCCATTATTTGCTCAAGGTGTTTTGAAAAGCGTCGTCTCGCCTTAACCACTGGAAGAATTAAGGTGTAAGAGAAACCGGGCATGACGGTTTTTTGTCACGCCCATTTTTTGTACCCACTTTGCTGCTTTATAACAGAATGCTGTTTTTTCAGTCGCTTCTATCGTTTTCTTTTTTTCTACGTTTTCTTTATTAAGTCACCGTCATATTTTCACCCATTTTGCTGTATGATTTTTGATAATTTTATGACAAATATAGACCGTCTATCAAAATCTACGACAACTCTTTTTCGTCACAAGACCTCTGCATAACTTATTCACGACTGTCATAGACCTCTCGTACGACGGATTTTACCAGGGCCAAAACGTTCAAGACTGGCGTGCGGAGATGGATACTTACTGGGCGGTCAGCTCGGCCACCTCGGCCTCGTAGCCACCCATCTCCTGCTTGAGCATTTCCCTCCTTCCCACGAGTTCCTGGAGCATACCCTGCGCCTTGCGGAGCTGCTCGTTGTAAGCGTCCAGCATGGCTGAGTTCTGGTCTCCACCGCCTGCACCCGACATGGGGGCGCGACTTAGGACAGCGTACTGCAGCTCCAAGTCACGGTTCCTGTCCTCCAGGACGCGAACCTTCTCGATGTAGCTGGCGAGCTTGTCGTTGTGGACGCGGAGGCCCTGAAGCTCGCGCTCCCGCCCGCCGGACATGATGGGGATCGACAGGCCGAGGAAGCCGAAACCACCGGCTTGGGCGAAGGAGCCGGCTGGTACCAGCGCGCCTCCTCCTCCGCCGCCGCCGAAGCCCCCGCCGCCGCCGCCGCGTCCTCCGCCGCCGCCACCGCCGAAGCCGCCGCCGCCGCCACGGCCTCCACCGCCGCCGCCTCCATAGCCGCCGCCGCCGCCGCCTCCATAGCCGCCGCCACCGCCTCCATAGCCGCCGCCGCCGCCGCCGCCGCCTCCTCCACCTCCACTACTCTTGTACACGAAGCTGTACCGCTGGTAGCCAGAGGAACCTTTCCCCGTACGGCTTACAGCCAAGGCAGAAGAAGACATGGTTCTTCTTCGGTGAGACTCCTGTACCTACGCCGGTTCAAACAGGAGTTCGGCTCTGCTGCAGACCAGGCGCCTATTCAACGCTTAAGATCGTCTGCCACACCCGTCAATCAACCTTAACTAGCGTTCCTATTGGCTCCCTCAGGACACTAAGCTTAGGGCATCTCTTTAGACAGCAATGCTGCCGAACGAGTTATATCTCGGGTTGATATGCCAAATATTTTTAACAATGGAGGCCTTCTTTTCTTTATTCTGAAGGAAGCTCATACATTCCTTAAGGTTTACAAGATTAGCCAAGTTTGCTACAGAATTATTTCTGTAAGAGGACATGTCATGTCGTAAACACAACTGGTTTCTGTTCTGCTCTTCCTCGGAGCATCTTTGGTCTCGTGTGTTGGGTGAGGTCACATTCGTAACACGATCGTCGTGCAATAGTCGTACGATCGCAAAGGGCATTCTTGTGTAGTCTTGCATGTGTCTTGTTATGAAAAAGGCTGTCTAGATTGCTGTCAGGGGTTGGTTCTGTCACAGCCTGCTTTAAAATCGTGCGACATTAAAATCGTACGACGACCTAAGACAAGCCCTCAATTTCAAACATTTGGTGGGGGGCTGCTTGAATGTACTCTTCTTTCTTAGACGATGAAAAAGAATGCTCGAACTCAAACATATATCAAGTGACTCCTCTTTGAGTCGTTCTAACAACAAATAGACAAAGCGGTCCCGTCCATCAACAAAACGCTCGCCCGGGAATCAAAACACAATTGGACCAGAATTAAATTACCATCTATTTCCCACGACAGGGGCTTTTCCTTTCTAAAATGCGTGACATGTACCGTATTATCTGTTTACATCAATCTTCTCTTTGACAGATCTCTTTAGTAATAGGTATAGAGAACGCTATGAGATGTGACCTCTAGCAATGTGACCTTTAGAACCAACACCATCTTGGATTCAGGTCTTGGTTGGATGTTAATTGATATCTAGCTTTGGACCTCTTTTAAGACAATTTTGTTCTAGCTAACATTGCAGAAGAATAGAATAGAGCCTAAGAGAGCAAAATATATATCTTCAATGTAAACTAAAAGTTAAATTTAGTGGAATGTGGGACGGGGGGGCGTGTCCCTAGTTAGACGCCATCTTGAAAAATATTGCTGACATAGAAAAGTGCTGTGATCAAGCATGTCTCTGACAGGCTTATGCTATACCTTTATATCTCATATTTTTAGCATCATATAATCATTAAACAAGATGACAAGCAATTTGAAATCATCATAGCTATTGACATTTAAATTAAGCCTAGAATTGAAATAAGATGAACCCTCGGTCAAGTGCAAGTTAATAATAGATAAATTTTTAGGCCACATAGTAGGATTCGGGGTCTTTTTATAATGACTGAATGAAGACCTTTATTGCACATTTTTGCCAAACTGGGCTAAGTACAGGTCACAACAAAATAAAACATGTTCAACAGATAGAGTTGACAGATATAAAATAAAACCAGCTGTGAGCATGAAAGCTCATCTGTGTTGTTGAAATCCATGACGAAGTTTGATCTTAACTTCAACACGAAGCAAAAATGGTTGCTCACCTCAAATTTTCAGTCAAACCAACTATCATTAGATAAATTCAACTTCTCCTCGCTTGTTCTAATAGAGATAAACGAACGGATATGTTTCACGATGGAAGGTTTGTCTTGCTGCATTAGGAAAATGATTTTTTTCCACAGTACTTAAGTGTATGGCATAGGGAAATAGGTTTTGTACAAGGCTATACAGTTAATCTCTCTCTTCGTTAGACAGTACGTGTCCTTTGTGGTCGAAGCTGTTACAGGGATCGAAAATGATCTTGACATTTCCGTTATCTATCTAGAGTGGTGAGTAGAGTTAGTTCATGGGATTTCCATATGTTCCCATTTTGTCGTACGACATGTTTAAGACCAAGTTAGGACATTCGTAGGACAGTCGTAGACCCGTCCAAAATTCAGCCATCCTTTGTCGGAAAGGTGAACGAAAGAACCCGTCGCCTGTCCAGTCCAGGTCTTGGCCAAACGCCCATGACCAGACATCGTTAAATAGATGTAACAACACCTTTCCTACACTAAAAGCCTATAGTATATTATTACTGTGCGCAAGTTTATCCATGCAGGGCCATATAGTACAATACGATACCAGCTGTCGCACAATCGATTCTCTCAAAGGCACGGCAGCTTACCGACTCAAAAACTGTAAGTAACAGGAATTTCAAGAGAAATTGTTGTACGTAAGTTGTCGCGACCCAATATCTATTAATGTCATGATAGAAATACTGATTATTATCAGAATATCAAGAATACGGTATTGACACGAGGGGTAACCATGCGGTATTTTACAACCATGTACGTACGCCAAAAAGTAAATACGAGTAGAACTAGCCTACGTGCGAAGTTTAAGATATATGTATCATCATTCCTTGGGGTTAACTTCTATTTGCCCTATAGTTTCTAACATCAGTTGCACGCACAGAAAATCTCCAAAACTCAAAGCGCCCGCTATATGGGAAACGTTGCAAACTGTACACTCAGTTACTTTATTTTGTCTAGTACCTCCGGGTGTTTTCTTTGTGGTCTGTGTGTTTGTTTGTTTGTTTGTTTGTTTGTTTGTTTGTCTTGATGTGCGTCCATAGTTGCCTGAATATTGTATAGCGACAGGATGTGGGGTAGGGATGTAATATAACTAACAGGATGCGAAGGTTAGCTTGGTCCTTGCATAGCCAGTTCAACTTTGACAGAATTTGGGAGAAATTCAGAAAAAAATGGATAAAACCGGAAATTGACAAAAATAGTATGGTATGAGATGTCCAATTTCGTTTTTGTAGGCAGTGTCAATGTCTTTGGAGTAACGTCAGAAAAGACTTTGAGATTCAGTTGTAGCATGCTCATATGATGAGTCAGTCTTTTTTTAAGGGGAGACATTCTCGCCTAAAGGGTAAAGGGGATGACCAAATTGTTAACGGTAAAACTGGACACACGCCAGTAACATCTACAGATGATTCATACTTACCGTTTTCTAAGGTTAGCCGCACCAATGACATTTCAGCAGATGACGGTTTCTATAGATAGGGATGTCCCATCTACACAGGCCTTAGGGGGGAAAGGGATGACCACTTGTATACAGACACGTCTGCCTGTGGTCTTGGCGAATGTCCAAGCGGTGACACATCTAAACACCAACAATGGTGACCCGCACTGTACTAGTGATAGCTAGCTAGCTAGATAGATAGCTAGCTAGATAGATGGATAGATGGGTAGATGAATAGATGGATAGATAGATAAATAGAATTGCAAATTAAACGCCAGAAACACTCAAATATGACGGACATTGCGTTCCCTTTTAATTTTATAGGATAAAATGTTTCGATTTTATTTGACAGCCTGTTCTTGCAACTAGTCTCTACCAAACTAACTACGCCAGCTATAGGGAGAATATTTGCCAGGGTTTCATTTGAAGTGGACAACTCTACTGGCTAATTATTCATTTTTCTGCCGAATTCTATGATCCATGCGCCCGTAGGATGGCCTGTTAGAGGCTAGTCTGTATCTGTATATCCGGTATAACGGCCCTTCGGCGTAACACACCAGCATCATAGGCCTTGATCGGTCTATTGTAGTCTACACTAATTTGAATGAGAGTAAAGACCCATAACGATAACACCTCACTTTTTGAGACCCCAAAACATTCGGACACTTTAAGATAGAATCACGTGACCTTACATAGTCCTAGAGTAAGCAAAAGGAAATCCTTGTTTTGTTAGTCTAGTTCTGAGCCACTGAATACCATTTGTGTTCGCTCAAGCCTTTTTTTCCTCTTCAAGCTTTTACCGGTCTTTGAATAGTATTGTATACGTTGCTTCGAAAATCCAAGCTGTGCATTTCAATGAATGTCAGATCCTGTGTCGTGAGTTTCGTACATAACAACATTTTTTGAGCAGCCCGCGTTCTTAAACACAGTCAAACTTATTACGCCTTTGTCAACAAACATAGCCGACCATGGCCTCCCAACCTTAATTCTACAGACCATGGTTGGGAGTCAGTCGTAAGCATGGTCATCTGTGGTTGGGAGGTGGTTGGCGTGGCTGTCTACTAGTCTTTTAAAGTAGTCGTCTGTGCCAACCGACTATTGATTTTGACAAATAAACCTAGGAAAAGAGTTATTCTTCTAAGATACTATCAGAGGAGAAAACTGTCTGACCGCATGCCTTTTATATCTGATATTGCCATGTCTCTCTCTACTTATGAAGGCGATACTTTTCCTGTTCCATGCATCTCCTTTTGAAGACTTGAAAAGGTGCGCTACTAGAAAGACCAACCAAATGATACACAACAACACAGCCACGTAAAGCCCCTGTCAAACTATTCCACTAGACGGCGATCGCGCTGCGCTCTAGCTGCGACCTAAATCGGATTTGTCTGATCCTTGATTTCATAATTGGAATATCATGCAAGATGTACAAGTACAAGCATGACTGAAAAGACAACAAAACACGAAAAGCGTAAAATAAGATCTATTTTTCATCTATGAAATTCGTTGAGCGCTCTGAGAGCGTGCGGCTAGAGCGCTGTCCTAGTGAAATGCGGGTAAAACACTGTATCAGATCCTTGTATGTGCTTGTAGAATACAATTCTTTACATCTTCAACAATATTCGCTTCACGTCGTTGTACAAATTCTACAGTCTGCAGAGGAAGTCGTTCTGAAATGACAGACAATGAGGGAGGGGACTCGTGGAATGGGAACAAAGGATGTGGCTTACGTGTAAGAATGGGGACAAAATAGCAGGGGATGGGAGTGGTGTGTTTGTAGTTCAAGTCCACAACTCCCAAGAAATTCACAAGACGCCCGCGGAATTGTTAATTTACATATTTCTTATAAAATGTAGTGTTTTCTTTTCTCATTGTGTGTGTGTGTGTGTGTGCGTGTGTGTTGTGTGTGTGTGTGTCTACTGTGTGTGTTTGTGTGCGTTTGTCTGCGTGATGCTGTGTGTTTGCGTGCGTATGTGTCTGTGTCTGTGTGTACGCGTGTGTGTGTATGTGTGTGTACAGTGTGAGTACATGCGAGCGCGCGCGCACACGTGTGTGTGCGTTTATACATCCAATGCACACAATTCAGTGTTGCCATACACCCTTAGTGTTGCCATCATTTTCTGTGTGATCGGCAGAGTCGCAAAACAGTATGGGTACGGGGGGCGAAGTCTGCCATCTCACACACGCCTCCTCATATAAAGTGTTTGCCACGTGAGAACATTAGACGTTAAAGTTTCTCACCCCGATACGGTTTTGAAAAATGTCAAAATTGAACCAAATCACGTACAACAAGTACATCTAGATATGTCCTTCAAAGATGAATGGTTTTCTTAACGCACAAAGCGTGTTAAGTAGGTAAAGGTATTTATCTCGCCATTTTCTGAACAACTGCGAATAATTCACACATCCGCCAAAATGTCACGGTCATTCCAGACATTCAATTCATCATTGTCCCGACAAGGCCACACGGAACTGACCCTGAGTGACCGTGGCACCCGACCATGCGACAAGTTTACAAATTGGTCTAGCCGTTTCGACACAGTGGCGATTGGCTCTCTCCCAATTTCGTGTCTCTGGCAAAGTTTATGGTCTACAAGACGTAGTTTCGAAATAAGAATGACGTATCTAAACGTCTTTTAAGATACGTAAGATACGGGAGAGTGAGTGAGTGAGTGAAGATACGTCTTTAAAAAGATGAATCTCTTACTCAATTAAAGGAAAAGGTACTCCCATAGCCATTTTGAGGCTGTGTGGGTGGTGGGTATAGGGCGGCACGGTAGTTTAAGGCGGAGTCCATCCCTCTCCTTCCACCGCCTTTTACCTCCCCAACCGAAGTCAGGTACCCATTTTACACCTTGGCGGAGTGAGGAAATTCGTGAACAGTGCCTTTCCCAAGGACACAGCATCGGTGGCATGTCAGGAGGTTCGAACCCTGGACCTCTGGGTTCTGGACCAAATGCTCTAACAGTTACGCCTGCACGACACCACTTTTGTCATAGCCTCGCTGAAAACCCTACGATAACAAATCATAAGAGGTAGCTATAGGTGAATGCTACAGGTTAGACATTCCTAAGCCACTTCCTGACATTCAAGGTAAATATCACCGATCCAATCTTAACGTGCCACACGTGGAGATATCCAAACAGTCAAGGTGTTTACAAAGAAAGCTGACAGGTGGACAATAACTGTGGCTGGCGCTGTGTCAGCGGGGGCAGGCTGTGTCAACAGAGGATGTGACAAGCTTACTTCAAGCTTTTAAAGTCTAGAACTGCAAATTTTTTGGGTGGGAGGGGTACATGCATACAGCTTTAACTTGGTAAAGTGTGTACGTAGCTAGTAGATTCCAGTAATACAATGATTTGCCGCAAAATGTGGCTAAACTAGAATGCGAATATCGTCCGAGGAGTTTGATAAACACACAAGTTTGTGTGTGTCATAGCACGGCGTTTTAAGTTTACTAGTTCAACGTCGTAGGGTTTTCTACAAGTGTGATAGCACAATGAATACTAACGTTATTGTCCTCTCCTTTTCGTCCTATTCTAACATCTAGTACATATATGCTAAACATCTCTGTATCTATATCGACAAGTCTGTATATTTATCAGCGCGCAAATAGGTGAATAAACTAGACAATATTTAGATTTTAGAAACTGCACTAAAAACTGTAGGTAAAGGTCAGGTACCCATTTTACAAGATTTGTTCATTTTTTACGTTTTAAAACTAAATAATGTTTACGATAGGAGAGCAATTGCTTTACATCGGCCCCAATACAAGTCGGAGTGATTTTTCACCACAATATAGTGATATGCTCATATACCTTGTAATTACTACGTTAGAAGCACTGTATTTACTTTTGTGTATCTATAGTTTTAGAAGAGTTCATGAATGTCATTTTGTTGTGTCAACTAAGTCCTTCGCCGTCTTAACATTCTTTGATGTGATGTACTGCAAGTTAGTATGTGTCAACCCGTCTTGGGGCAAGAAGACGTACTGACCCTTAACAGAAATGCAAAGAATTGATACACTACTTAGATAATAGTCACGCTGACCTGAAAGCACCTGAACAAATACCAGGTCATCCTTAAGACTGTGATGTACCGCGTCTTTGGTAAGACAGCTGTTTAAGGTAAACTACACGGAATACTTAAGATGGCATAACTGTTTTCGGTTGACAAAATGCATGACCTCTATTTCTAAGGACAGGTCAAAACGGTTGAAGTCAATGCGAATTTTGCGTCAAATAGTTAGTTGTATATACTCTAAAAACTGTGCTATTTACATGAAATCAATCCTAATTACGGGTGTTCCAATTTACAAGTTCAGGGGCGATCGGAGATAATAATCAACATCAAAGGCTCAAGGGTCAAGTTCAAATGTGGAGAGGTAGTAATTAACGTAATTGACGGAAAGAATTAGTAAACAGTTTTAGCGCCCCCCTCCCCCTTGTATTTCTAAGATCAAAAATCTCTCTGACAGCTAATTTTGCAAGTCAGTTACTAGTTGTCTTCAAAAGTTTGTCTACAGCATACATAAGTCGGTGCCCCTCCCTTTTTTTATAGATGTACAAGTTTCTTGAAATTTTGGCTTGGTCAGGAGCTTCGTACTGCATTGTGGGAAAGGGCAATGACCTCTTGATGGAAGCTGAAATGACCCCAAGAAAACTAGAATTGGGGACAGGCATTTAAAAGTCCCCATTATTCATTCTGACCCTACATATCTAGAACGACGTGTTTTGAAACTTTATCGTTCCCAACAAACTGCCCGTTTCACGCTACATAAAGATTCGCTGAACGGATCTTTTTGTCCCTTTTGAGACAAAATTGGACTCAAACCACAAAGGGGGACACTGTGTATGGTAATTTTGCAAAATAAAGTTTGTCTACGATCAAAAAATTACATCAGCAACGTTTCCGTCGTTTGCATTCTTGCTAAGTTCTGTAGGGCTTCATTCTAGAAGAATATTTCCTTTGGAACTGTTTTGGATGCAGAGTTTTGGAGCAGACAGATGTTATCCAACTCTTTCAGACACTGACGCTATTCTCCATCGCACGCTGTTCGGGAATTCACTCACTTTTGACCTCGAAGTAGACCAAAAATAGCCCCCCGTTGTTTCATGGGCGGTACTGAACAAAGTTACGACTACGAGAGTTGAATTCGTGTCTTTGGGGGCCCTAAGAAGAAGAAAAAGGCATTTGTACACGTCTAAAGTTCATGGTGAATTCAAATGTCGGCAAAGCGTTCCCACACATTTTTTTGCAAAATGAAGACATGTACGTAGTTATAGAAGATGCCAGACGGTTTTCATGACTAGTTTTTAGTAGAAAAGACAGAATTATATAATCAACAGCAATGTAAAGTTATATGTGTCTAAGGAAGGACGAAAAATATTTTATAATCTCCTTGGTCTAAGCAGAGCTGTACAATTAACTGAGTTGAATTCTGGGAAATTGCAAAGATTGTCGTCTGACTGGTGGAGGATACTAGATCTTTCGCATGACTGACTCCTGTATGCGTTCCCATGGCAACACTGACGTCAATCCAACTATGGGGGCGAGCCCGGAAAGTTTGTCTGTACGTGTCGTCTGAAAAAACATGGCGGACACTCCCCTTTTCCAAATTTCCCGATTTCAATCCCTTTTACGAAACCTAAGAAGACTACCCTTGAAAATAGATAAATTCGATGCTAATATAGGTTTATTCTGAGGAAATTTGGTTTTTTTTTGGAAGGTCTTAAAGGTTTATAAACGTTTAAAGGTGTGTTCTTTAAAAGGGGGCGTGTACCGGCGAGAACATAGCTAGCACGCCACGTGGAAGAATGAGTCACCTTCAATCAGTTCAACGCTCTTTCCACATTGTTACGTTCATTAAAACTTGCATCATACGACATCATGTGATAATTACGTGTCATTGATATTCTGCTCAGTATCTTGTCCAGAACAAACAAGTGTCATCTTTTGTTGAAGAATTGACAAATCTTTCTATCGGATGCTTCACATAATTACATGTGAGATCTATTGAATTGTGTGCAACGATGCTTACATAACCGCACATCTCAAAGATATCACTTTCTATTAATTTCTCTAAATTTCTGAGGTAAAATATTTCGACAGAGTTGCATCCAGATACCAATCAAAATTTTGTCAAGTTTTTACTCCAATAACTTTGACTGGCGTTTGACCTCGCCGAGTGTCCTTTTAGATTTTGCAAAAGCCTTGGGAGGAAGACCATATATGGTCATATCCCACAGCTCAAACCAGGCCAGGGCCCACCTGGATCGTCCCACCTTTCATGGGGCAATTTTCACTGACCTATACATTCTTCTCGCCCAATTAAACCGTTTGATTCTTCCCCACCAAACCAGGCGAGGCCAAGAAGGCACCGATTCATACGGGTCATTTGAAACTAGGCAGAACCGGGTCGCTCATTTGCATACATAGCGTCTGTCCCCGGGCAAAAAGAACCACAAAAAATAGGTGAATCGGAGGTGCAAATTGTCTGATACCTTCATCCCACCGACACAATTGTTGTAAACAAGTCCTACCCTCGGGCGAAGGTGGTTCGAGAATGACAAGCCGGGTGGGACAACACGTTGATTCATTCTCGAAGAATCTTGTACCAAACCTACAAGTGACCTTTTGCAAACGCGGGGTGAATCCGAACACACCACGATTTCCATCCAAGCCAAACGTTATAACAAAAGATAAAAGGTTAGCTTACGTGAGCTTACTTCATAATGAAATACTTTAACGAAAATAAACGCTGTGGGAGGGGCTCTTTTCAAACTTAATATCTAACATAACAATACTAGGATCAAACTTTAATAAAACTAGAGATCTCACAAATAAGCAGTGACTTAAACTAGAAGTGCAATAAGTTTGGGTCAAATTACTTTTTTCAGCCAGGGACGAAAATACAACTTTACTTAAATACGTGAGCAGACTACAGGGCATTGAACTCTTTAATAACCAATACTTTTTCAACTCTATAGTATTCCATAAAGAACAAAATATGAAGGATTATCATAAGATACGTGTATTCCCACGTTACGCATGGTTCATACAATCATATGAAGTTGGAAAGTGACTTTAAAAGCTTGGAATACTAGTTTTGAACGAATACCTGTTTGAAACCGGGGTAAAAGAGACCTCTAGCGACAGCAATAAATGCTACAGTTTACTTCTGTCTTGTGTTCACTAGTTTGGCTTCCTTTCTTTAATTTTTGTGAAATCATTGCGTTTAAAAACCTTTCGGCGCTATTTTTGTCGATTTTTGTCTTTTGGTTTGTTTTTTCATTACGGAAATAAATGCTACAAAATAGGTCAATGAACTCTCTGATGAACATCAATTTAGGAGAAGGATTTTAGATATGACTTCAAGAGACCCGCTTGCTAATTCTCACTGAAGTGTGAAGTAAAAACAAACCGCATGGTTTGATGAGAATCCCTGAAATACCGCAAATATCCTCGACCCAGATGGTTTACTAATCACTTTGTGGTCACTCGAATATGGGCCCATACGTAACAACTTGTGGTAAAGTCTTGTAGTATAACCGAGTCGAATGGATAGATGGATGGATGGATGGTTGAATGGATGGATGGATGGATGGTTGAATGGATGGATGGATGGTTGGATGGATGGATGAACATGAAAGAAGCATCAAAAGCAAAGAAACATGAAGTATTTCTTTGTTTCTTTGTTTCTTCGTTTTCGTGTTTATACTGAACAGTAATAAATGTAATCGTCCGTAAAAACTTGAAATACATTTATAACACTGAAAGAAAGTGCGGCTGAATTTGTAACAAGGCTTTCTTCTAAATTTGGATCTTAATAGCAAGACATATGAATATTTTCAAACGTACGTTGTTAGAATTTAGAGAAATACAATTAAAGGAGATACACAATTAGGAAAATACCATACGTACACCTGCGCCCATTGCGAAAGAGGATGCGTCCCCCCACTATATCTTCGTAAGAACCATAAGTAGATGAGCATTAGCACCAATATCTTATAGCTAAGTAAGACAAAAGTTGAAAGTTTCCCGTCATACTCCCGGTAAATCCGTCTATGATCACGCAACATGTTTTATTTTCCTGGCTCGAAAAAACAATATCACTGATTAGATACTGAACGTCCACCTGTGCCCATTGCGAAAGAGGATATGCACTCCATTATTATCTTCGTAAGAACCGTAAGCTGATGAGCATTAGCACCAATATCCTAAGTAAGAGAAAGGTTTCTGGTCATAATCAGACACATATGACGTCATTATCATCGTCATCGGTTGGCAGGGACGCAGGTGTAAGTTTTATCTAATTCATTTTGTTGCTGGTAAGATGAGTGACCTTTTATTCACCTGATGTTATCCTTCTGAGGACGCATGTTACGAATAGGCAGGGCACTGGATAGTGACTTCTTGTGTTACACAACATTTTGAGGCACAGTATTACCTTCTTCTCTTGTCTAACGGTGCGATAGACAAATACCTGCCGGGAACTATCTTCAACCTACCGTGGACTAGGATCTTCTTAGCCGAAGTTGACTAGAGCAGGCTTCACCATGTTCAACAACAGTTCTGCCTTTCCGTTTGTATCTGAAAATACGTCATCAGATGTGGTATTCGACAAGCAGCTCTCATGCTTTCTGTGGCATCTACGAAAAAAGACTATGCCCTCCGACCGGATTCAAGACGTCTGTTCTATCTACGATGACCTCCTAGAGATGGGATCAGTGGCGAACGTCATTTGGTGTGTTATAGGACTCTTCATCATCATTCCTAACGTTACAGTACTCGGGACAATCCTCTCAAGAAAAGAACTCAAGAAACCGATGTATTTTTACATGGCTAATCTAGCCCTTTCGGACATTTTGGCTGGTGTTACGTTACCGAGTTCCGTAGCCATACGTTTAGAGCCAATAGGGCTAACCAGGCTGTACAAACTGATGAATATGTCAAGTTTAATAATATACAGTCAGATGGTGTCCGCATCCGCAATATCTATGCTTTCCGTTGACTCATACGTTGCGATAAAGTATCCTGTGTACTTTCACATCCACGCTGGCGATGCAAAACGTAATGCTCTTGTAGCTATTGTCTCTTCGTGGTTGGTTTTGTCCTTGTTTGCCTTTTCCTCCAGTATGGGTTGGAACTGTCTAGATAAGGTCGACCCAGAGTGTGAAAACTTTTATCCTCCTGGTTTCATCAGCCTAATTGCGGCTATAGTCTTATGTATGGTCAGTATCATGTTGTTTACAAACATTAGTACATTTATAGCTATCAAACAACGAAGAAAGAGAAGGTTAGGACAGGGAGGGGCGCCACAACCGCTTCAAAACAATATTAATCAAGGGCAAAACATTGCGGTGGTTGGTCAGCATCAAAACAATGCACAAGAGGAGACAGACAGAAAATTCAGAAAAAGCGTTCGCAAGGCAGGAACTGTTATGATTCAAGTGGTAGTGGCGCTTTTTTTCTGGATCTTGCCCCTGGTATTCATCGCGATATGCCTCGTGGACGTTAAGAGATGCCCGTTACAAAAAGGCCCAAATCAACTAGCGATACTGTGGACTTTAAACTCTATAATCAACCCGATTGCAAGCATCGCCCGAACGCCGGACTTAAGAAAGGGAATCTGGCAAAATTTTATGGCTATTCATCGTATAGTTGTAACGGTTTTAAGGAGAAGCCGGACAGATCCACTACACGAACAACATGTATCAGGAAATAACGCCCAACTTCAGGGAAGAGCCACGCAAGAAAATCAACAACAGAACACAACGGAGGAACGTTCCACAACCGGAAACAGCCCAAACCAGAATGTGGAGGAAAGTTCGACGCATGCGCAGGCCAGATCAACCTCCACACCCTGTCAGTCAGAGAACAGACTTGAACCCGGGACAGCGAACTTAAACACACATCAAGATAAACAAACATACAAACAGAACGAAAACAGTACCACCTTCGGTCGGGTAGTTACAGAAAGAGCTACTTCAAGAAAGGTGAGCGCAAATCTTGCCATTGAAGAAATAGACTGAGCAAAAATCTTATACACTGGCAAGAAATGATTATAGAATACCGCCAAGAGCCATAATGGCAAGTTTATCTGTCCTTGATATTTCAATGTAGAAAATGCGTTTCTTGTAAAATACTTTGCTATTAATCTGTATGTGATCCTACTAAGCTACTTTTTCAGCTTTACGTCGTATGTATGTTTAATATTTTAAAGATACATGTATGTGTACATGGAACGTGCGATGTAGATGCATTTGTAAGGACGATATTGTAGCTCATAGCTTTAGACGATAACCTTTTACTTCCTTGAATACACGTTTGCATGTGAGTATGTGTACTGTATTGTTATTCCATAGAAATCAATCATTCACTTGTAGGCAGCGTGGATTTGAAATTATAGAGTACATGCAATTGTAATCCATGATTACACAGTGGGTAACCTACGTAAAATTTAGGCTTTGGCATGATCAGCGCTACGTTACTTGCAATTACCGCTTGTAGCGTCCAACATTTCAAAGCAATATCGTCATGACTTCACCCGACTTATGAAATCCTTCTTCACTATTTTGCAATATTCATTTTTAAAACGTTTCTGAACCGGAGAGATAAGCGCGATGATACCGAGTTAACAGGTGGTTCTTAGTCAACAGGTGTCATGCATCAAAAGCGACCCCTAGTGACCAGAGTTGTTATAGCAGGTAAAAAGTTTATCCTCGTTCAATGACCTTATATGTGCGTCAATGCAATTTGGCAAAGAACGTCAACCAGCAAATGCAAATCCGATTGATCTTTGCTATTCAACCATACAAAATGACCATATACATGGTGGATAGATTAACCTTTAAAGCGCAAACACATAAAACAACCGTACAAGACGAAAATGCCGACTTGTCCCAATGAAGCATTCTCTTCTTTTGTCTGTGGACTCCTTGTTCTTATAGGAGCATAAAAAAGTCAAAGTTTATAAAAGTACCAAGTAAAACAAATTCGGACCGCGACAACAATAACATGCACCAAAAGAAAGACAGAGAAAAAAAGCCACCCAAAAAGACAAAACATCTTAATGAAAAATAAAAACACATCAAGACGATATATTCTATATTGCTGCGTCAGACAAAACAGAATCGGAGCTACTTTTTACTTATGAAAATGCAATCTTAAAACTCCATATGGAACAATAACTTCCTTTTGTACTCATTGCTTATCAACCAATCAGAGATAGAAGAACTTTCCATTGTCCACGAACGGTTTAGTGAATGACGTCATTTCTGACATTTTACTTTCTTCTCTCTTACAAACGTAAATCGCATTCTTTTAGGCAGAAAAAAGAAATGACACACGATATAGTTAGATCGTAACAAAGATTCAATGCACAAAAAAGTTTGGAATAGTTTCATACCGAGCGGTTTTTCAATGGACACAGTTGGATGAGCACCGAGCGTTATGTTGTTGTTGTCAGTCGACACTTAACAATGGTTGCGCAATCGTTGTTGGTACGTCGTAGGAAATAGCTGCAAAATCATTCCACAAACAGGTGATATTCCAACAAAAAGGCATCTTGAACGCATTCTCTGTACACGTACGAAGAATCGGGATCAATCCAGTGTCGACCGCAAACCTTGCATACACTCTCCCAGAGAATTTTGTTCCCATGCGGCCTTGTTTACATTTTGATTCTCGGTGCGTCACGTGTATTTTTTCCTCCCGTCCATGTATTTGTGCAGTGTAACAACCCCACAATAATCCACGTTGGGTCCATACCATACAAAGCAAATCCATACTGAATTCCTTGCGTGTTGATATCTTCGGAAACTCGCAAAAATCCAGAGTGCGCGCGGGGACCGTCTTTGTCCAAAGAATTTGTAAACATAAACCGACTTTAGCAACTGCGTCACACTTAACTCTAGGGCGCATGCGCCAGACGTATTTTGTGTAATTTGTATAAAGTACGGACCGTCATTGGACGATATAACCATTCTTCTTATGACGTAATGACTTAATATATACCTGTGGATAAAAGCATTATCCCTGCAAGCTAGCCTTTCTTACAAACCAAACAAATTACAAGGCTCCGTCCGCCTATCTTTGTAAGAACTTTTTAAAGTTCTTTAAACCTTTTCTTAAAAATGCGAGAGATTTCTGTCGGTAGCAACGTTCTTTTCCTTCCAAATAGTAGAATATTTCTTACATTATATATAAACGATAGTAACATGTACTTATTTGGTAGGGTCCGAAATTTGTACAGCCTCTTTCCACTAGAAACTGCAACAGCTGAGCGATTTGACATACCACTCAATAAATGGCATAGATAAAGAACTAATTTCTTTTTACGTTTTGGATCATACGTTTACATCTTGTATCATTTATTTCAATAATGAAATCAAGGATCACACATAGTCGCTGAAAGGTCACTCTGCGATCGCCGTCAAGCAAGTACATGTAGAAAGAAGGCCTAACCCAATCTATATGGCATTAATATGTGAAATGACCGCAAAATAAAACGTGTTGGAGATACATCTTTTAATTCTAGAATAATGAATGCTTAACCATTTGTAGCACCGCTATTATTGCGTCCAATATATTTCTCGTTAGTTCTAGTTTGAGGAGAAATTTTCAGCACAAAATTTCTGTCCGATACAATACAGCAATACACTACAAACTGCTCGATATGAAGTGAAAAATTTTACAGACATTTCGGGACTCTTTCGTTGGTTTGTGTTTTGAAGGAGCAAAGAATGAAGAATAGAAACGGCAGAAGTTTGAAAAGAGAAATCACAAAAATGTAAACAACGATATTCAGGCAAGACTAAGCCAAACAGAGACAAATAAAAATGACATGATAATAATTAAGTGTAGAATCATAAGAAAGAATGAAGAAAAAAAGGAACTAAATATCATCTTAGGAAAAACAACAAAAAATATGATAGACCATTGCATTCAATATCATGTCATGGTATACTTTCACATTGAAGAATTCACATTAATAATATATCGACTCAAGTAACTATCAATAAACAAAAAACATAACATCATTTTTACATACTATATTCTGGGCCATAGTGAACAACTTATTCAGCATCCAATAGCTAGACCAACTGCAATATACTGCTTTTTTTAAAGTTCAAATCTTAAACTATACAGAATAACCAAATTCTTCATACTTAATAAGAATAACAGTGGTATACATAACATTCTCAAAACTTCAAAACCAGTTTTATGATGAATATCAAAAGATTTCATGGAATGTGGCACAACATATTATGAAAATGTGTCTGTATTCATAGATATAGAAATGTTACAGACATTATCTATTTGTAGCTGAGTATTTGTAGCTTTGTGTTTCCTTTGTCTGATTTTGTCATGTTTATGTGGTCCAAACCTACCCTGCATTTGGAGGGGGGTCTAGGATCTGTAGAATTGAAAGGTAAAGCAGTCATCCTCATTTGAGGTGAAGCATGATGCTTTTTCAAGTAGCTAGTGGTAGTGCAATGTGGCTTCACTAAAGATCATGTTTTCAGCCAAGCACACCGGGTCACCCCTACTCTTCTCGATAAGTGTGTTGGGTTCTTTTCATGCAGAGGTTTGACGCTTGTGGCTAATGCCTGAAGCTCCCTCATACACGGGGCTGCCAGCTTTACATCACCAACTTAAGTGACAAATGCAATCCCTTAAAATATGTCTGAGCTGGATCGAACCTCACCCTACGAATTTGATCCATATGGCAAAACAGCTGTATTGTGTTATGGCTTGCACCATATACATACAGAAAAGTACCCTGAAAAACAGCTTACTCTTCTAAAAGGAAACAAGATCTTAATGAGTACCCCTAACACAAAGATGTGTGGGTATAGTTACGAGTCATCACTTTTTTTTAATTCTACAACATTGGACCAGATTTCCAATTCTCAAAGTATCCTAGTACACCATTTCTGCATTAAACATCTTGTTAGGCAATCCAACTGCGAAAACACACGAAGACAAACAAAACATACCAACTGATTGCAATACCTCCGTTTTTGCGGAGGTAACTACATGTAGGTACCTTCCCTATATTGTACCGAAGCACATATCCTTGAACAAGTAGTACATTTCTTTACCTTAATGTCACCACAATTGAACTTTCATTCATTTGGTTGTCATATGCATCAGTTGTTATTTGCTGTTGTATAGTATACTTAGTGTCCTATCCATTGTGAGAGTATAATCTATCACACATACACAACTGCAGTTAGTAATCGTTTTTAACTGCAGATGTATCATATTGTTAGAATTCCATATGTTACAATTGCATTTCAAAAGCTAGAGTTTTTCAGTGCTAAGATTATATTTGTCATCAAAATCCGTTTAGTAGTTTTTGTTATTAGAAGTTACATGTAGGTAGCGCATACTGCGATGAGTGAACACCCAAAATACAAAACAGTATATTTCAAGTTCTTTCGAGATCATCATATTTTCAGAACTGAGCATTTTCTGTATTCAGTATATACAAAAAAAACACTCAATGACATACTGCCAACATCTATATAATATATATGCAAGCCATTTATCAAAATCAAGATTATTTTTTTCACTGTATGTCACATAATTGCATTTAACCTATCCTCCTTTGTACCGTGTACCCCAAAATTTATGCAATGTTCTGTCATTCTTAGATTTCACCGTACATCATACAATTTCACAACTTCACACCGTATAACCCTCAATTTTTAGCATCGCTGTACCACACGCTTGGTTATATTGTATAACTCGCTATCCATAGCATTCTTGTACCACACAGTACTGCATAACATATAATTTTTGCACTTGCATACCTAGACCGTATACCCCACAATGCTATGCTCTTCTATATCATACCCTTTTCGTTAAGCTACATGAAACCTGAACCCCACAATGAATTTCGTCTTGTTTATTTTGAAATAAGTATGTTTAAGAAACACTTTTGAAAACCAACTTATTACTGTATCAGTGTTATGTTAGTCACCATCTAAGTAATAGATGTGAGTGTTAGTTTTAACCTCTATATATTGAGCAGTATAATCTACTACATTTCTGTTACAATTAATTGTCATTACTTCATGGAAGTTGACCATGAATTTCACTGTACTGTTGTGCTATTTGAAATGTACCTAATAAGTGGACTATAATTTCTTTTGCATATTTGCAAAAGATTTCCCTTAACTGTTATACATACATGTACATTAGACAAGAAATGAATTCACATCAATAATATTATAAGACCAATAATTTAAGATCATCATAGTACCCTGGCCCATTTTTCTGGTTACTATTGAAAGAAGCAGAAATTGCACATATTATTATGTGAAGCACTCTTAACATGAAAAGTCTTGAAACTGGATCTTGATAAATCATACATGTATCTCCTTTGTTATTTTATCAATAACAGTATTATGTATCATTGGAAGATTTATTTATCAACCTTGATAATGACGAACTTTTGCTATGGTCATGGGTTGAGGGCTAGGGCTATTTACATGTATGTGAGTGAGTCGCCAAAAAAGGGCAGAAATTTCCATGCCACAGAAACTATGTTGACGGGAATTTTGGTACTTGTGTTTCGTGACGTTCTTACATACATGTAGTCAGCTCTGGTATTTGACCTTGACGCATATTGAAAATAAAGTTCAGTTAAAGCCGTGGCAAGTTGCTTGGATTATTGTGAATGTTGATGTATAAGTATTCCAATGATACATTATACTATAAAATTGATAAAGTAATAATGGAGATATGATTATGAATCAAATTCAAGTTTTCGAACTTTTTGTGTTGAGTGTGATACATATTTCCATTGGTCACAATGTTGTTTTTCTTTCCGAGCTCTTCTACATGTACTAAGAGTGGTATTTTGATATTAAAGCCAGCTAACACAGCATATACAGGTCCGTAATACTGTATAGATTGTACAATATAATGAAACAAAAATACACATTCATTTGTAACATTTCCTACTATGCATAAAAAACAACAAGATGTAAACTTTCTTTATAGGCAACATAGAATATACACATACTTAATAAGTTCTTATGCTCACAAATACTCCCTGTAAACCAACTAATATACTACACAGCAGAAATGATTATGCATATTTCAATACAAACCATAAAGCACATGCAGATGCAGATGAGGATTTATCATCAAATATGTGGGCTTTCGTTTTCCTTGGGGACAAAACTTGTCTTTTAGTTTCAGTTTTATGCATTTGGTGCAATTTTTTCTCAAAAGTCAACAGTGGTGCAATTCATTTTGTGCAACTTAGAAATATAGATTGAAAGCAGCATCATTCTTGACGGACGCCAAATATAAGTTAACTCACTGTTGTCAAATCCTCCTACGCATCCAAACAAACAAACAAATAAACAAAACAACAAGACTGCCCAACGTTACGACCTAGGGTGACGTCCCCCAATCCCTGATGAACAGGTCTTGATGGTGTTCCAACAATCTCAGCGTGAACATGTTGATTGGTCCTAGCGACATCAGCGAAGCCGCCTGATTGGTCGACCAGAGGAGGTTGGGT